>NC_079199.1:54704207-55389207 GCF_029499605.1 Hyla sarda | reverse complement strand
TGCCTCCAGCTGTTGCTAAACTACAATTCCCATCATGGGAGTTGTAGTTTATAATCGGAATGCCTTCAGCTGCTTCTAAACTGCAACTCCCATGACAGAAGTTGTATCTAAGCAATGGGGTGCCTCCAGCTGTTGCTAAACTACAGCTCCCATGATGGGAGTTGTAGCTTAGAATCAGGGTGCCTCCAGCTGTTTCTAAACTACAACTTCCATGACGGGAGTTGTAGTTTAGAAACTGCAAGACTCCAGCTGTTGCTATATTATAATGTATCTTTCCCAGACAGCCGAAGGCTAGTAGTTATTTATTTATTTTTTTAAATTGTTTAAATATTTATGTAAAAATGTGTGGGGTTATCCGTATTTTTATTGGCAGCCAGAGACCAACCAAGCACAACAGCCTGACGTTATCAGGGTGGGTGAGGACCATTGTTACTGCCCCCCCCCCCCCCCCCCAGCCTAAATAATGTCAGCCTAGGCCCAGGAGCACCATTGTTTACACTCGAGGCCTGTTTGTATCGGCTCTTCAAAGCACCCCTGTGGCAGTGGGTACCAGGGTAATCATTGGGGGTTAGTGCTAGCTATTTTTGTGGCTATCGCTAAGCCCGGCTTAGTAAAGGATTTCTTCTGTAAGACGGCTGCCACTACTAAGCCTGTTAAGTAAATAAAATTAAATAAACTCTTTTTAAAAACTTTTATTCCAAAAAACACTCTCCCGCAAGCCCTCTTTAACCATTTTATTAATATTAGACAAAAAAAAAAGCTGGTCATCGACGTAGTCCACGGAATCCGAAGATGTCCTCTGCATACATGTATCTGAAATAAGAAAAAAAACCACTGAAAATTGGTTAGTACATTTATGGTGCCCTCCCTTAAACCAGCGTTTCCAATCTGGGAGTCTCCAGCTGTTGCTAAACTAAAACCTCCATCGTTTCCAGACAGCCTTCGGGTGTCTGGGAAATATATAAGTTGTAATTAAGCAACGGCTGAAGGCTCCTTGTTTCTAAACTACAACTCCCGTGATGAAAAAAGGAGCCCTCACACATCCCCGTATGTGGAAAAATAAAACCGTTAGAGGGGTCAGAAGATGACAATTTTAAATGTGCAAATTTTCATATACATTTTTATATAGGTTTGATTTTAACAAAAAAAAAAAAATTTTTTTTGGGGGGGGCCTTAACGTACGTTATTTTTGATGGGGCACAATGGGAAACAAGTGGTCCCAACAGACCCCATTTACGATTTTATGACTGGAGTAAAAAACATTGCATGATGTATTTTTCCTCCCGCCATTCTCCCCGGGTTCCCTGACGGATGTCACACTGCCGTGTCACAACAGCAGTGTGAAAGAAGCCTAAGTTGGATATCATTTCAACTTTGTGGCCTCTGAGCGCTCCACAGCATCTGAATCCAAGACCCCATGATTCCAGACTTCTGAACGTGTAGATACCTCTATAGTGGTGAGTGCATGTATGTTCCTGTTTTTGTACTATCATTTCAAATTTATGGACCTACAGATTAAATAATAGAAAAGGCTGGTCTCACTGCCAGGTAGACTTTTTAGACAAAAAAAGCGGACAGGAGCGCTTCTATGTGCAGGACCGATTGTAAAGTGCTGTGTGCAGACAAGTGAGTAATACGCTCACCTTATACAGTTGTGCAATGTCCGAGGCACAACGCTCACAACGCTACAAGCAAACCGCACAATCAGTGCAAGCTGGCTGCCGCAGACTTCCCACGCCAAGGACGGCATGCAGGAGATACAGAACCGGACACAATGGAGAATTGGAAGTAGTTCCGAGCTGCCAATCTTCAAGGAACGAGGTAGGAGACCAGGGGTATATTGGAAACACTATTTTATTCACACACAACGCGTTTCAAGGCTGTAATGGCCTTTTCATCAGGCGTGGCCTTGAGACGTGTTGTGTGTGAATAAAATAGTGTTTCTAGTATACCCCTGGTCTCCTACCTCGTTCCTTGAAGATTGGCAGCGCTAAACTACTTCCAATTCTCCATTGGCCCTGCCACAGCACGTATTTGTTGACAGCGCAGTGCTGGCAAATATTGTCTTAGTGATACTACTGCCAGGAATCACATCTTCAGCTTGGCCGATCTACGAGAACAACCTAAATCTCTGAAAGCCGTATATTGCAGTGTTGTTTAGTCCTTTTATGAAACAGTCTTTTTAATGCCACCTAGGAATTCATGTAGTTGTTTGGCCTACTAATGAAAGTCCATTGTTAATTTAGACTCCATCAAACTAGTCATTTTACTACATAGGTGACAAGTTAAAAAATCTCGCCATATTGTAAGAATAACTGAGAAGGTAACTTTTGAATGAATCATGCTGTATGCAAGTGTTTCTCAACCAGGGTGCCTCCAGCTGTTGCAAAACCACAACTCCCAGCTTGCCCGGACAGCTGTTGGGAAACAGTGCAGTATGCTAAAGAGAAGTAAATTGTCTGCTGGATGTTCATCAATGAGGGAAGTGTCCTGGGCCCTCAGCTGTAAGCCCTCTCCTCTGCTCTTGATTGACACCTCTACCATTTAGGAAATCACATGACTCCGGAGAGCGATAGATAAGTAATTAAACCCCCCCCCCTATAAGGATACAGTCCATTTTTGTTATGTCGTCTTTGCCTTTTTAGAGCCATTATGCTTTTAATTTTTTATCAACAGAGCTGCATGATTATTTTTTTTGCGGAGCTGATTGTTTCTTTTAGTGACCTCTTTCATTTTACCTTAAACTGTATTGTAAAAGCAAAAAATCTATTTGTGGAGTGAATCCGGGAAAAAAAAAAAAAAACACAATTGCACAATTTTGTCGTCTTTCCCCATGCAATTAAAACAACACATTAAATCAGCACTGTCACATGTTGTAGAGAGATGTCAAAAATTTTGATCAGTCAGGGTGTGAGTGTTCAGACCCTGACTGAAAGCTAAAATGAGCCAGGAGAAGTTCACGTTATGCATGTTTTCTCCCGGCTCTGCCACGTGACTGAGACAGACTCTTAAAGTTAAGTGTATGGGACTGTCTCACACAGGGATGGAAGCGTTTATCTACTCCATGATTGTTCTGGTGATCAGTTGGGGACAGGCTGCTGAAAAGAGTATATCTGGTTCTCTGTTTTACTGCCTTCTGCAAGGGCATAATAACTAACCTGACAGTTTTTCTTAAAAGCCTTAAAACATGGCTAAATATATTAGCAATACGAGAGACATTCATCTGTAGACAGCTGTTCCAGGGTTATTGAATTGGCCAGTCCAGGACTTGTGACTGTAATACGGCTGCAGAAATGTTTCCATGTTACCATATATTCTCGAGTATAATCCGACCCGAATATAAGCAGAGACCCCTAATTTCACCCCAAAAATCCAGGAAAAGTTATTGACTCGACTATAAGCCTAGGGTGGGAAATACATAATCTCCCCCTGTCACCATCCAGACCCCCGTCATTAACACCCCCGTCATTAACACCCTGTCATTATCACCCCCGTCATTATCACCCCCGTCATTATCACCCCCGTCATTATCACCCCCGTCATTATCACCCCCGTCATTATCACCCCCCCCCCTTCATCATCACTGCCTGTCAATCCCCTCAGTGGTCTTCAACCTACGGACCTCCAGATGTTGCAAAACTACAACTTCCAGCATGCCCGGACAGCCATCGGAGTTGTAGTTTTGAAACATCTGGAGGTCCGCGGGTTCAAGACCACTGTGCGGGCTTTCGTCATCATCCAGACCCCCCCCCCCCCTTTAGTTTTCTACTCACCTCCCCTCGGTGGGAAGGAAGGATGAGCTGGTCCGGGCCATCTATGCTGCAGGGACCATCCGGTGGGGAGGGTTAGTCGTTCCGGGCTGTACATTTTCACCGGGAGGCCCTCTTCTCCGCTCGCTCCGGGCCGGCCCCGGACTAGTGACGTTGCCTTGACGACGACGCACAGGGACGTTCATGCGCATGAAAGCCCCTGTGCGTCATCGTCAAGGCAACGTCCCTAGTCCGGGGCCGGCCCGGAGCGAGCGGAGAAGAGGGCCTCCCGGTGAAAATGTACAGCCCGGAACGACTAACCCTCCCCACCGGACGGTCCATGCAGATTAGATGGACCCGCGGACCTCCAGATGTTTCAAAACTACAACTCCCAGCATGCCCGGACAGCCGATGGCTGTCCGGGCATGCTGAGAGTTTAGTTATGCAACATCTGGAGGTCCGCAGGTTGAAGACCACTGATGAAGGGATTGACTGGCGGAGAGTTCACTCGAGTATAAGCCGAGGGGTTGGGCGTTTTCAGCACAAAAAATGGTGCTGAAAAACTCTGCTTATACTCGAGTATATACGGTATACTCATTTGAAACTGGTCTAAGACCTCTTACATACTATAGAGCCATACTGTATTTAAAGAACCTGTAGGATAGTGCATAGTCTCTGTAGCTCTGCTTTCTATCTCTGATGCTTCCGCATGGCAGCATTTTATAACATATTTTTTTAAGGGGAGTATATTGCTGTAATGCAGCATCCAATGTAGTATGCCATATATGAATCTAACTGCAGAAGCCTTTGCCTAAAGTCTCGGGTACATGGAGGTACAGTATAACCCCATAGAATAAGGGTGCTGTACAAAGGTGGCATTCATCTTGGAACTTGTACAGACCTGTAATACCGCCGTGTGCATGAGCCATTTTGCGATATATTGTATTTATCTCATTGCCTGTGGACCTGATTCTAGACGCCGCCTACATCGATCACTCACTCCAGTGCTTTTGCTTTACATTAGTTAATCTTTTTGGTAAACTTTTTTCAAGTAATATTTTAATACAGTGAATTGCCCCTGATTAAAAAAGTCTGCAAATAAGGTGATACATGCCATAGACTGACATTAACAACAGTTAAGAATACTTATCCTGAGTGCTGCACAGAGTAACTACATTCAAGCCATTATTGGTTTATTACTATTGAGGTCTTTAAAGGGGTACTCCGGTGGAAAACCTTTTTTTTTTTTTTCTTTTTTTTCTTTTTTTTTTCTTCTTTTTTTAAATCAACTGGTGCCAGAGGAAATTATTTTCTTTTTGGAACACAAAGCCCTCTGCTGACATCTCTGTCCATTTTAAGAACTGTCCAGAGTAGGAGAAATTCCCCATAGCAAACAAATGGTGCTCTGGACAGTTCCTAAAATGGACAGAGATGTCAGCTGAGAGCACTGTGGTTTTCTAACAGAGTACCCCTTTAAGGCTAAACCCTATGGAGAAGGTCAATTTTTTTCCTCATTGTTGTGTAATGGACTTGTTAAAAGATTTCTAAATTTGTTTCATGAGGCCTTCCCTGGTACTCTAAATATAAGCATGTTTTAGGTTATGGGATGTCAGTGCAGCTAATACAGCAAAGTGAAATTTATATGTTGAAGGTCCTGTTAGTAGTTTGGGGAATACTGCCAGCTGGCACCGCTCAGCACAACATATCCCCGTAGATCCTCTAGCTGGAGCATCACAGTTAAGGAGACCTCTGTTGGCACAACAAGTAATTTTCCAGTGTGTTTGACCATTACTAAGTGAGCCATGCCAACAGCTGGTCAGTATGTGTGCCCACTCTATTCCCAAAAGTCTGGCAGGATTACTAAGCAAGACTGTGAGAAATGGGGGTCTGTCTGGCACTTGTTTTCTCTGTGTATTTGTAATAAGTGTGTGACTTTAACCATAGAAATGGCTGTTTTATGCAAACCAAGCACTTGCTGTGAACGATTTTAGGAATCAGCACTTCTTGCTATAGAGTAAACAAGTGGTGTTAAAGGGGTACTCCCGTGGAAAACTTTTTTTACATTTTTTTTTTTTAAATCAACTGTGGCCAGAAAGTTAAACAGATATGTAAATTACTTCTATTAAAAAATCTTAATCCTTCCAGTACTTTTTGGGGGCTGTATACTACAGAGGAAATTATTTTATTTTTGGATTTCTCTTCTGTCACGAACACAGTGCTCTCTGCTGTCCAATTTAGGAACTGTCCAGAGCAGGAGAAAATCCCCATAGCAAACATATGCCACTCTGGACAGTTCCTAAAATGGATAGCAGAGGTCAGCAGAGAGCACTGTGGTCGTGACATAAGAGAAATCCAAAAAGAAAAGCATTTCCTCTGTAGTATACAGACCCTAATAAGTACAGGAAGGATTAAGATTTTTTAAAAGAAGTAATTTGCAAATCTGTTTAACTTTCTTGCACCAGTTGTTTTAAAAAAAAGTTTTCCCCGAGGGTACCCCTTTAAGTGCACCAATTGCTCTGCTCACGTTACGTTTCTGCCTATGTTTGCATAATATACATGCCTGATGGGCAAGAAGGGGATTGTTGTAATCTGTCATATTATCTGTCTCCAAGTGTTACTTTGTAAATCTACCCTTTTGTGGTAAGATGACTTATATCCCCCCTTCATTTTCACAGGCAGTGGGGGTCTCAGAGGTCAGACCCCCTCGACCATAAAGTGATGGCACATCCTAACTATAAGCCATCCCTTTATGAGATGGAAATGCCCCTCTGAATCATACGTTGTCCTGATGGCAACATCAAACACTGGAAGAAAAATCTAGTTAACTAGATACAAAGCATAAATATCCTATAACATGTCTTTACAATTTTAGGTCTCCGGAAACATGATGTCTGTTTCCTGATCACTCTGCGGCCCATGTTACTATATGGCACAAAGATTGATAGGAGACAATCTATTGTCGAGCAAACTGGTCTGATGTACGTACGGGGTTGTGAGATTCAAGGCATGCTGGATGAAAAGGGACGAGTCATTGAGGAAGGTAAATTTTTGTATGAGCAATGTATACCAAGCTTTGTAGATAGAGGCAATGTACAGTATATGTAAGAACTAGTTGTTTAGTTTAGTTTTTACTCTGTAGAGCAGTGTTTCCCAACCTTTTTCGGGTCGGGCACACCTCGGAAATGTTTTTTTTCTGCGGGGCACCCCTACCAAGGTTGACGAGCAGAAAAAAGGAAAAAACTGTAAAAAACGTAATGCACTATATCTATTTTTCAGTGTGTATGTAGTTTATAGCTTTATACAGCAACTCACAAATGACGTCTTCTCTAATTTGCATGGTCGCCTTCTCTTCTCCAACTGGTCCAGGCCATCATCACGATTTCTTCCACACACAATTCTTCACCGTTGAACCTGCAAAACAAACCTATTAGGCTCCGCACTTTTTTTTTACATGGGTGACAGAGGGGTGTAGAAGAGTGTACATGGGTGACAGAGGGGTGTAGAGGAGTGTACATGGGTGATAGATGGGTGTACATGGGTACCAGGAGTGTAGAAGAGTGTACATGGGTTACAGAAGAGTGTACAGGAGTGTACATGGGTGACAGATGGGTGTACATGGGTGACAGGAGTGTAGAGGAGTGTACATGGGTGATAGATGGGTGTACATGGGTGACGGGTGTAGAGGAGTGACAGGGGTGCAGAGGAGTGTACAGAGGGGTGTAGGGAGGTGTACAAGGGTGACAGATGGGTGTAGAAGAGTGGGGTGGACAGGGGTGAATAGGGGGTGGACATGGGTGACAAGGATGTGGTCAGAGGGGTGGACAATGGAGGGTGAACACAGGTGACAGGGATGGACGGGGTGACAGGGTTGGATGGGGGGGTGGACATAGATGACAGGAGGGTGGACATGGGAGACAGGGGGTCAGAGGGGTGGACAAGGGTGACAAGGGGGTAAAAGAGGGACAGGAGTGACAGAGGGGTGGACTGGGGTGACAAAGGGACAGATGGGTTAACAGGAGGGTGGATATGGGTGACAGGGTAGACCACGGGGGTAGACGGTGGTTAAACATGAGTGACAGGGATGGACAGGGGAGTGGACAAGGCGGACATGGATGACAGGAGGGTGGACATGGGTGAGAGGGGGGATGGACATGGGTGACGGGGATGATAGGAGGGTGGACATGTGTGAGAGGGGGGGTGGACATGAGTGACGTGGAGGTGGACATGGGTGACAGGGATGGACAGGGAGGAGGACAAGGCAGCCATGGCTGATGGGGGGGAGGGGGGGGGGTAGAGGGTGGACCTGGGTGACAGTGGTGGTGGGTTTGGACAGGGTTGAGAAGGGTTAACAGGGGTGGAAAGGGTACGGTACCTTAAGCAAGCCGGCCTGTGCAGCTTGCAGTTCCACGGCAGGCACGGGAGTCCGGCGCAGATGCAGCTCGTTCTGCCCCAGGGCACCATTTTCGGCTCACTGTGCCTCAAGGGAGAGGGGGATGCAGGGGGACGCGGCACCACGGACAGTACCAAACGGCACACACGTGTACCGCGGTTGGGAATCACTGCTGTACAGAGATGTCATCCTGATATACTGTAAACCATAAAGCCATGCCTAGAAAGGAAATGTAGAGAAATAGCCCTTAAAATATCCTTTGGTAATGTATTTAGTAATTTTATATATTTTTTGTTTAGGACCTGAACCTAAACCTAAACTTAAGGGAGATACAAGGACATACCGGGTGTTTCTTGACCCCAATCAGTATCAGCAAGACATGACAAACACCATTCAGAATGGGGCTGAGGATGTGTATGAAACCTTTAATGTGATCATGAGGAGAAAACCAAAAGAAAATAACTTTAAGGTTGGTCGGGATATTTATATGCATTTAGTTTCTATTATTTTGGTTTTGCCCTTAAATTCTGTCTACTTTTTTTTTTTTCTTAAGCAATTCTGTACAATCAACCTGCACACGCAGAAGCAACTATTATAATATTCACTTATAATGTAATACCTTATTAGATTTAACTTCTGGTCCCTTTCAAAACTGTTGCTAAACTATACTGTTTTTCCCGTTGCCCCCGGTACATAATCATTCAACTTGGCTGAACCTTAGTGTTCATAATGTAGAGAGAGGGGTTATACCGCTGCCAGATTCCTCTGGCACTATCTAAATTCCCTGAGAACAAAAGGATAGGGCTGGGCGGTATGACCAAATGTGTGTATCACTGTATTTTTTAAACTTTTGTCGGTTCCACGGTATATAACGGTATTTTCTAGCCCCCCCCCCATATTAATTATCATCCCACATCCCCACCGGGGTAAATACTCACATATCACCCGCATGTGCTGCCCTCCTCATCCTGTTTGTTGCGGCCGCCTGCGCTGGCACTCTATACTGTGCGTTATCCCTATGCCTGGGCTGCAATAGGTAAACAAAATAAACTTTAACGCACCTATGTCGGCCTTACGCTGGGTACGGGAACGTTGGAGAGCTGTCAGCCTATCACCGGCCGCATCGATGTTCCGCCTCGGCCGGTGGTGGGCTGAGCCCACTGTCATGTAAGAAGCCGGCTTCTTACATGACAGCGGGCTCAGCCTACCACCGGCCGAGGCGGAACATCGCTGCAGCAGGTGATAGGCTGACAGCTCTCCGACATTCTTGTCCCCAGGAAGCAAGTGAGGCCGGTACCGGACCAACAGGAGGAGAGTTAAAGTTTATTTTGTTTTTTGCAGCCCGTGCATAGGGATACCGCACAGTATAGAGCAGTGGTCTCCAACCTGTGGACCTCCAGATGTTGCAAAACTACAACTGGGAGTTGTAGTTTTGCAACATCTGGAGGTCCGCAGGTTGGAGACCACTGGTATAGTGTCAGCGCTGGCGGCTGCAACAAACAGGACGACGAGGGCTGCGCATGCGGGTGACATGTGAGTATTTACCCTGATGGGGACAGCGCTGGGCTAATAATTAATTGGGGGGGGGGGGGCAGAACAGTGCTCGCACGTCACATAGGATTAGTTCTCCGATGTGGGGACAGCGCAGCGCTGGGCTGATTCATTCATTCCCGAGGGGGAGGGGCCAAACCGGTATTGCGGTATGGGTTAAAATTCATATCGTGCAGCACAAAAATTTCGATATTCGGTATGAACCGGTATACCGCCCAGCACTACAAAAGGATTGGGCAGATTAAATCCAGCATGCCTGATCCTTCTTTTCACCAACTTCATCTGCTAGGAAAGAGTCAAGAGGCCCATACACATTAGACGGTCAGACAGTCCTTTCCAAATTTTCTCTAATCTTTATAGCAGCTTTTAGTCCTGTTCTCCTTTGCAGAGCAGGCCACACATACACATTCTCTAATAAGATGGATTTAGGCCACATGTGGGGATAAAAAGTGGCAGATTCGACTCAAATGTTGGTAGCAGATGCGATGATAGAGCTGCTGAACTCCGACCCTATCCTATTCCCAGATAAACAGTAGAAGGATGGAAGAAACCAAGCAAAAAGTGGTCTAGGAGGTCTGAAAACGGGCAAGCCAGGGACGTGCACATTAGACCTAATGCCTTTCGGTGCACGCCCCTGGCCTGCATGTTTTCAGAACTCAGCAGCACAGAATCTCGCCAGGATCATTATTCCAGCACCCCGGCTTGTTACAGTCCTCTGGGGTATATCTGGTGGACCTGAGGAAGGCACAGTACAGTGCCAAAACACATTGTCCAAATTGTACAGAATAAAACTAAATGTTGTCCTGTGCTAGCCTGTGGTCGTAATTGCCTTTACACTGAGCAGCGCCTCCTAGACCACTTTTTGCTTGGTTTCATCCATCTCTCTATTTCAGGGGTATAAATCCCTATTAATTAATTTTTCATGCCCAATATTATAACAGATTGTACAGTAGGGTGACTTGTTTTCCCACTTTTTTCTTTGATCGACCCTTATGCTCGGCAAAGGAGATAAGAGAGTAGATAGTAGAATTTGGAGATGGCGTGCCTCTTACTCACATACTTTCACAGTCCTCTTCACTGCGACTGTGTATGGCATAGGTATTTTAGAGTAAGACCACCCTGGCACTGAGTTATCAGGCAGGGAAAGCCGGTCTAT
Source organism: Hyla sarda (assembly GCF_029499605.1). Taxonomy (NCBI): domain Eukaryota; kingdom Metazoa; phylum Chordata; class Amphibia; order Anura; family Hylidae; genus Hyla; species Hyla sarda. The sequence goes on along the minus strand of NC_079199.1, from coordinate 55,378,361 downwards.
AAATTGTTTGAAACATGTCGAAACACTGGAGGGACTATGATGCCGACATCTGGATTATCCCAATTAATCATTTCGGAATAATCCTTACTAGAGATGAGCGAATTTACAGTAAATTTGATTTGTCACGAACTTCTTGGCTCGGCATTTGCTGACTTTAGTCTGCATAAATGAGTTCAGCTTTCAGGTGGTCCGGTGGGCTGGAGACTCTCTCCTAGGACTGTATCCACTTTTTCCAGCCCACCTGAGAGCTGAACTAATTTATGCAGGAAAAAGTCAGCAACTGCCGAGCCGAGAAGTTCATGACGAATCAAATTTACTGTAAGTTCGCTCATCTCTTATCCTTACCTTCAAAATTGAGCGTAGTCATAATTTAAGGAACAGTTCCCCTGTAAAACATAAAGCCTATAATGGAGACAGAAGATATATTTGAAGGGTATTAGGATTCAATCAGTGAAAAAAGTTTAAAAAAAACAAGCCACCCTATTGTACACCATTGTGATAGTAAGACAATCCGATTCCAACAATTGTCAGTGTATGGGGCCTCCTGACCCTACTCCAGCAGCAGATAGTAGAGAGAAGGATCTGCATGTTAGGCCCAGTCCTTGGGATATAAGCTGCCACCAGAGGTTTCTGATAGCTACCCCTGGGATCAGGATGATAACTGATGGCTGAACGATTGAGCAGCCATCTGAAATGTAAGAGAAGTTTTATATTTGCTCACCACCCAATGGTATCATTTATAATATTAGATTTGGGGCATTGTTTTCTGATTTCAGACTATTCTGGTCTTGTCATTAAATGCTAATTTCCGTATGTGGTTCCTGTATTTACCCTATACCTGCTTCCATGTAAATACTACAATGTGTATTAAGCCTGGTGAATTTAATGCATGATTTGTGTTAAAATTACTGGATTGTTTTTTTTACTTGTGAATAAAGAAATCCAAAATGGTCCGAGGATTTGGGATCAGTTTCCACTGCCCTGTAGCCTTCTCCTGGACCGCTGCAGCATCTGTGGAGTCTTATCTAGTTAGCCTGTCCTTACATTACCTTCTCTGCATTCCTGGATGTCTTCTCTTCTATCTCTATAAATCAGGGATGCACAACCTGCAGGCTTCAGCACAGAAACACCGCTGGTGTCTTGGGACAGAGATGCAGCTTATTTCTTGCATTCTTTTATTTTATTTTTCAGAAACTCAGGCTTGTCAAAAAGACAGATGTTGTGTATGTTTTGTTTTTTTCCCCTGAAGCAGAGAATGGAACGCTGTTTATTGATTCCAGCCCATTTACTTTCTTGCCCTGATCATATAGACCAGAACAGGAGCAGAACAGTATTTATGTGCGTGGCATCTGGTTGCACATAATCGTCCTGCATATTAGTGCAAATAATGTCCGAATAGGAGAATAAGAATTGTGGCATGGCAGTCTTGGGGGAATTTTGACCTGAATATTATGAAGGCTTTATAGGCCAGGCACTCTTTGGGTTCTTTGCTATTGGCTGTTTTGGACATTACCCCATATTGAAATTTGATGGCATAAAAACTATTCTAAAGCTGTGTTTGTATTTTACCTACTGTGAATTTACGTACGTGCAGAATTTTCAAATGGTTTCCTTACAACAGGTCTGGATAAATCTGCAGTCTAGGAAGTTTTTAGAACACACCTCTCCCTCAGTAGTCAAAATAGAGCACCCCATACTAGTAGTCAGTCACTACTGTAAAGAAGGGTGCTTCTGTAATTACTACTGTGAGGAGGGGGTCTGCTGCAACTACTGATTTGAGGAGGGAGTCTGCTGCTGTGCAAAGAAGGCTGAAGTAACCACCACTCCCTCCTCACAGTAGTGGTCACAGCAGCCCTCCTCCTCACAGTAGTGGTTATACAGCAGCCCTCCTCCTCACAGTAGTGGTTATACAGCAGCCCTCCTCCTCACAGTAGTGGTTATACAGCAGCCCTCCTCCTCACAGTAGTGGTCACAGCAGCTTTCCTCCTCACAGTAGTGGTTATACAGCAGCCCTTCTCCTCACAGTAGTGGTTATACAGCAGCTCTCCTCCTCAGAGTAGTGGTTATACAGCAGCCCTCCTCCTCACAGTAGTGGTTACAGCAGCCCTCCTCCTCACAGTAGTGGTTATACAGCAGCCCTCCTCCTCACAGTAGTGGTCATACAGCAGCCCTCCTCCTCACAGTAGTGGTCACAGCAGCTTTCCTCCTCACAGTAGTGGTTATACAGCAGCCCTTCTCCTCACAGTAGTGGTTATACAGCAGCTCTCCTCCTCAGAGTAGTGGTTATACAGCAGCCCTCCTCCTCACAGTAGTGGTTACAGCAGCACTCCTCCTCACAGTAGTGGTTATACAGCAGCCCTCCTCCTCCTCCTTGAAGTGATTACAGCAGCCCTCCCCCCACAGTAGTGGTTACAGCAGCCCTCCTCCTCACAGTAGTGGTTATACAGCAGCTTTCCTCCTCACAGTAGTGGTTATATAGCAGCCCTCCTCCTCACTGTAGTGGTTATACAGCAGCCCTCCTCCTCACTGTAGTGGTTGTGCAGCAGCCCTCCTCACAGTAGTGGTTATACAGCAGCCCTCCTCCTCACAGTAGTGGTTATACAGCAGCCCTTCTTCTCACAGTAGTGGCTATACAGCAGCCCCTCCTCCTCACAGTAGTGGCTATACAGCAGCCCCTCCTCCTCACAGTAGTGGTTATACAGCAGCCCCTCCTCCTCACAGTAGTGGTTATACAGCAGCCCCTCCTCCTCACAGTAGTGGTTATACAGCAGCCCTCCTCCTCACAGTAGTGGTTATACAGCAGCCCTCCTCCTCACAGTAGTGGTTATACAGCAGCCCTCCTCACAGTAGTGGTTATACAGCAGCCCTCCTCCTCACAGTAGTGATTACAGCAGCCCTCCTCCTCACAGTAGTGGTTATACAGCAGCCCTCCTCCTCACAGTAGTGGTTATACAGCAGCCCTCCTGCTCACAGTAGTGGTTATACAGCAGCCCTCCTCCTCACAGTAGAGGTTATACAGCAGCCCTCCTCCTCACAGTAGTGGTTATACAGCAGCCCTCCTCCTCACAGTAGTGGTTATACAGCAGCCCTCCTCACAGTAGTGGTTATACAGCAGCCCTCCTCCTCCTCACAGTAGTGGTTACAGCAGCCCTCCTCCTCACAGTAGTGGTTACAGCATCCCTCCTCCTCACAGTAGTGGTTATACAGCAGCCCTCCTCCTCACAGTAGTGATTACAGCAGCCCTCCCCCTCACAGTAGTGGTTACAGCAGCCCTCCTCCTCACAGTAGTGGTTATACAGCAGCTTTCCTCCTCACAGTAGTGGTTATACAGCAGCCCTCCTCACTGTAGTGGTTATACAGCAGCCCTCCTCCTCACTGTAGTGGTTATACAGCAGCCCTCCTCCTCACTGTAGTGGTTATACAGCAGCCCTCCTCCTCACAGTAGTGGTTATACAGCAGTCCTCTTCCTCACAGTAGTGGTTATACAGCAGCCCTCCTCCTCACAGTAGTGGTTATACAGCAGCCCTCCTCCTCACAGTACAGTAAAATCTCCCTTAGTGGATACCTCCCAATGTCCCTTACACCTCCCAATAGCAGAGTGTTTTTAATTCCCTGGCAGAGTCTCATAAGACCCTCTAAATATAGGGTACACTACCAATAGCGGTTGCGGACACACCCAGCAAGGGACAAAACACTCCCAGTAGGGCACAACCAAGCTTATGTGCCGGCCCTACCTTGTACCCAGGGCAGCCATCGCAGCCCCAGCAAAGAAGCAAAAGAGGCTGCTGTTTAAACAGTGGTGTCCTGCTTTTGTACGTCTGCCTGCCTCATCATTCACCCCCCTCCTTCCCTGATCCCCTCCCCCGTGCCACTTTATTTTCCCTGTGCCAAATCACAACATATCATTTGTAACCTTTCTTGAGCCATTCAGGTAGCAGTAACATTTTCATACATGACCTGTTTATTGGGCGTACATGAGCTCCATTTAGCAGGACTGATGGATAAGAATGGATGCCTTATCCATTTGGCAGGACTTTGATTGATTAATGGCTGATGTGTTCTTTTATGTTCTTTTTCTGGATTATAGGCACTATTTAGGAGTAACATTTTGTTATAGGTTTTGTTTCAAAAGTCTCAGTAGAATTCTAGTTAGGGGGTGTTCAGATGCAGCAAATTTCACTCTTAGCATTGGATGTTAAAATCCACAGCATTGTTAACAAAAAAAAAGTAACCATAAAAATGCTGCAGTGTCATATAGCAGTTTTCTGCCTGTCCTAATTCTGAAACTACAAAAATACCATTTGAGCAGTTGCTTAATACTACATCACAGAGACATGGTGCTGTAGGTGCTGGTCGGAGGTGGTGACCTCACTCGGAGACTTGGCTGGACCTTGTCTCTGAGCTCTAGCCCCACCCTCTGAGACATTAGAGCATGATACATTGTCTTGGGAGAGAGGGAGGAGCCAGGGAGCTGCTGAGGCAACACCATCCTGACTATGAAAGGACTACACAACTTCCTGTCAGGGTGAATCCCGCTAAAGCCAGTACAATTTGTGATAACACTATATTCGGAAGTTCGATATTTTGATTTTTTTTTTTAAATACAATTTTCGGTCACCGGAATACTTCTTTAAATCTACAGCAGAAACTCTCATTCTTACTGTACTGTCCTTTTTGTGAATTTTCAGGGAAGAATTTGCCCCACATTCATCATCTTCTGATAAGAAAACAATGTCATTATGATTGAAAATATATTTTTTTAAAAATGTGGGAGCTCAACGTAAAAAGAAAACCTATACCGAGGATACTGCATTGCACATACCCATGTGCCAAGAAAGAGTACTAATAGTGTAAAAAGGGGAGGCAGTCCTGCTAGGCTAGGTCAGAGTAAAAGATATAAGGTCAAAAATTAGAAGAGAGAGAGAGAGAGAAAAGAAAACGTGTCTAAAATAGCATAAAATGATAATATTTGGAAAAATTATGAGAGGTCTGCGGCAGGGCCCTTGTCGCAGACTGGTCACTAGATAAAATGGTTACAATGGTATAAAATGCTAAAAATATAAAATATGCACAGTGGTATTGTACTTCAACAATTGGACAATGAGACAATGAAAGTGGGGCAACGGGACAGTGCAAACAGTATCTGTTTAGTTATACTGTAAAGTCATATTGTAAGAGCCAGGATTAATCCAGATGAAAGTACATAGCAAAAAAGTTGATAATCCAATAAGGCAAATTTTCGGTAGCTCTGGAGCCTCCCAGATTGGGGCCCACTATAAACGTTTTTAGGTGCAGAGATACAGGCGATGCCCCCTCTACCCCGACGGCACGGGGACTGAATTCAAGAGGGCAATCGCTATACAGTTCAGGCACTTAGTACCTCTTACCGGCTACAGTGTGCACAGTCAGGTGAGTGCAGCTGTGCTTGCGATCCGGATACACGTCCCCCCGGCGGCACGGAGAAATGTAGGAGGGGTGATATGATCCGGTGCTGGGGGTCGGAGATGATGGCTGGGAAACAGCGTGTGGCAGCGCTGTGAAGCCTAGCGGTCGTAGCAGCGTATGGCAATGCTGGAGGTATCCTCTCTACCCCGACGGCACGGGGAGCAGGTGAGAGAGTAGGTGAGGACCGGCAATGCGGTAACGATTGTCTCAGATGATGTGCAGGGTTGTCCAGACACAAGGTAAACTAAATAAACTAACGCATGTTCCAACGTCGGCCTTACGCTAGGGACGGGAATGTCGGACAGCCGTCAGCCTATCACCGGCTGCAGCGATGTTCCGCCTCGGCCGCTGATAGGCTGAGCTCACTGTCATGTAAGAAGCCGCCAAGAGCTTCTTACATGACAGTGGGCTCAGCCTATCAGCGGCCGAGGCGGAACATCGCTGCTGACGGTTGTCCGACGTTCCCGTCCCTAGCGTAAGGCCGACGTTGGAACATGCGTTAGTTTATTTTGTTTACCTTGTGTCTGCGCCGGCGGCGGCAACAAACCGCACGAGGAGGGCAGCGGGTGACATGTGAGTATTTACCCCGATGGGGGCAGCACTGGGCTGATAATTAATTTTTGTTTGGGGGGGGGGGGCAGAATAGCACAGCGCTGGGCTGCTAATTAATTTGGGGGGGGGGGGGAGGAAATACCCTTATATACTGTGGAACCGCCGAAAGTTACAAAAATACTGTGATACGCAGATTTGGTCATACCGCCCAGCCCTACCGCATCGGGTGACACCCTGACTTGCCGGCCTGGCACTAAATAGATGCACTCAAACTATCCCACAACAACCCATCCACCCTCCTCAGAAATTAAAAAATATTAAAATCATACTATGCCGCACCATGAATATCCGTACTCTGAAGGCTTTTTTGTTTAATTTTGAGCCCATGTTTTGTTACGTTGGTGGGCAGAGACTTACGTTGCTGCACTGAGGCCGGAGTTTGTGTCAGGAGGGAAGACAGCGCAGCATCAACAGGCACATAAACAATAGTGAAGCCACAATAAATAAATAAAAAATAAAATAAAAAAACGGCTCGGTACATTACCCACCCCAAAATGTGCATGAAGCTGGATGTTTCTTTTTTTTAAGGAAAAATTTTCGTGGCACATATGGGTTATTTACATAGTCTGTAAAAGTTCTTACACAATTATTTTGTGCCTTATTCTATTTTAACACAACATTAATTAAAAAATTTAGTGCGTTCGCCGGCATGTACGTGTTCTAAAATTAACAAGGTGTGCAGTGTGTATTTTCAACCTTAAAATTAATAGTTTTTAGTTATATAATTAATTTTAGTAATATAGTTAATTTTTCTATAATTAACATTAATGTAGTAGCTTTGTTTCATGATGCAGAACAAGAACAGGTGTTAATGTCCTTTTCTGCAGACGTATGCACTTTCTGTAAGCCAGGTTGGACCTGGAATACATATGCAACTTTTAAATGGAGATGCAACTTTTTTCTTCATAAATAGCGACTATCGCATTTGATAAATACATGACCACTGCAAAGTAAAAAGAAAAAATTACTACGTGAGCAGATTTCAGAAATGTGCTTTGGAATAAGCAAAAATCAATTAAGTCGCAGCATGTATAGAAAAGTTGCACGTGGGCAAGTACATGCGACTTTTGTATGCAAAAAAATCTACAACGGAGCTTGATAAATCTCCTTCTTTGTCTTTGCAGTGTGTGTCTGTGTGTGCCACACTAAGCATCGACAACAGAAAGAGGAGAAGAGAACTGACTTGAGAACCAAAATTTTGGAAACCGATCATCTCCAGAGATGTAGATTTGCCTTTGTCCACAGTGTGCAACATTATCAAGTTGTTTGCAACCCATGGCACTGTAGCTAATCTCCCTGGGCGTGGACGTAAGAGAAAAATTGATGAAAGGTGTCAATGCTGGATAGTCCAGATGGTGGATAAGCAGCCCCAAACAAGTTCCAAAGATATTCAAGCTGTTCTGCATGCTCAGGGAGCATTAAACTATCAACATTTTAATGAAATGAAGCGCTATGGCAGGAGACCCAGGAGGACCCCACTGCTGACACAGAAACATAAATAAGCAAGACTACATTTTTCCAAAATGAACTTGAGTAAACCAAAATCCTTCTGGGAAAATGTCTTGTGAAAAGATAAAGCTTTTTGGTAAAGCACATCATTCTACTGTTTACCAAAAACGCCATGAGGCCTACAAAGAAAAGAACACAGTACCTACAGTGAAATATGGTGGACGTTCAATTATGTTTTGGGGTTGTTTTGCTGCCACTGGGAGCCTTGAATGTGTACCAGGCATCATGAAATCTGAGGATTACCAACAGATTTTGGGTCGCACTGTACAGCCCAGTGTCAGAAAGCTGGGTTTGCATCCGAGATCTTGGGTCCTCCAGCAGGACAATGACCCCAAACATACATCAAAAAGCACCCAGAAATGGATGGCAACAAAGCGCTGGAGGGTTCGGAAGTGGCAGCAATGAGTCCAGATCTAAATCCCATTGAACCCCTGTGGAGAGATCTTAAAATTGTTTTTGGGGAAAGGCGCCTTCCAATAAGAGAGACCTGGAGCAGTTTGCAAAGGAAGAGTGGTCTAACATTCCGTCTGAGAGGTGTGAGAAGCTTATTGATGGTTATAGGAAGTGACTGATTTCAGTTATTTTTTCCAAAGGGTGTGCAACCAAATATTAAGTTAAGGGTGCCAATAATTTTGTCCAGCCAATTTTTGGCATTTGGTTTGACATTATGTCCAATTTACTTTTTTTCCTCCCTTTTTTGGTTTAGTTCCAATACACACAAAGGGAATAAACATGTGTATAGCAAAACATGTGTTACTGCAATCCTTTTCTGTGAGAAATACTTCATTTTCTAGAAAAATTTCAGGGGTGCCAACATTTACGGCCATGACTGTACATATGTGAGACTAGTATAATTTTATCTACATGCTAGGACTTACTAATAGGTTATAAGTGAGAGTATAATGATGCTGACCCTGTGTTTGACACCTATGCCTAGTGTGGGGCTTCATAAACAACAAAAAATATGGTTGTTACACTGGGTTTGATTTGGCACATGGTCACTCTATATTAAAGTGAAGAGATTAGAAGATGTGAACAAACTGAATTGTGACATATTTTGTAGATCGTAATGCATAATTACTGATTTGGAAGTGTCTTCAATGGCGGTGGGACGTTTTGGGATTTACATGATTGAATCCATTCTAAAGCATATAACACCTCTTCTGACCTGTAACAGTATGTCCCACTGATTCACAATGTTAATTAAATTTGTAGCTTCCTGTCATTACTGATATGGCATCTCTCTCCATATCAGATACTGTCCAAAGCAGAAGAGGTTTGCTATGGGGATTTGCTTCTTCTCTGGATAGTTCCTGACATGGACAGAGGTGTCAGCAGAGAGCACTGTTGTCATAATGAAAAGAACTACACAACTTCCTCTTGAGCATACAGCAGATGATAAGTACTGGAAGGATTATGATTTTTGAAGAGAAGTAATTTACAAATCAGTATAACTTTCTGGCAAAAGTTGATTTGAAAACAATTGTTTTCCACCAGAGTAACCCTTTAACCCCTTAAGGATGCAGCCCTTTTTCACCTTAAGGACTGAGCCCTTTTTCGCAATTCTGACCACCGTCGCTTTGCGAATTAATAACTCAAACGCTTTTACCGAATATTCTGATTCTGAGATTGTTTTTTCGTGACATATTCTATTTATTTTGGTGGTAAATTTTCGCGTTACTTGCATCCTTTTTTGGTGAAAAATCCCAAAATTTCATTTTGAAGCTCTCTACTTGTAAGGAAAATGGATATTCCCAATAAATTTTATTTTTATTCACAATACAATATGTCCACTTTATGTTGGCATCATAAAATGGACATATTTTTGCTTCTTGAAAAAATTAGAGGGCTTCAAAGTAGAGCAGCAATTTTCAAAAATTTCATGAAAATTGCTAAATCTGAAGGGACAGATGTTGCCAAACTACAACTCCCAGCATGCCTTGGCAGTCTAGGCATGCTGAGAGTTGTAGTTTAGCAACATCTGGAGGGCTACCGTTTTGGCACCACTGTAACAGTGGTCTCCAAACTGTGACCCTCCAGATGTTGCAAAACTACAACTCCCAGCATGCCCAGACTGGCATGCTGGGAGTTGCAGTTTGGCCTTCCTAGTGGTTGCCACAGTAAAGATCACTTTACTTTCACTTTCATTCCAACCCCTCCCACCGTTGTTTCCCTACCTGAGCCAGGAACCAGCAGTCTCCAGCGACGATCCGGGGTCCCCAGGCATCAGCTTTGCAGGTACCCGCCCTCCATCTTCTCCCCATGTTCCCCTTGACATCCAGGGGTGGGCAGAATGGGGGGTTGCCATGGCAACCCACTGTCCTGCTCTGCCATTGGTCAGAATCAGTTCCGACCAATGGAAGGGGATAGGAGGAGATCGCAGCACTGCGACCTCATTCCTAGCCCTCAGGATGATCGGGGCTGTCACTGACAGCTCCAATCATCCCTATTTTCCGGGTGATCGGGTCACCAGAGACCCGATCAGCCCGGAATAGCAGAAAATCGCATGTCTGAATTGACATGGAATTTTCTGCGATCGCCGACATGGGGGGCGAGGGGGGGGGGGGTCTCAGGACCCCCTGGGCGATGTGCCGGGGTGCCTGCTGAGTGATTTCAGCAGGCATCGCGGTCCGATTCCCAACCGGCTAGCGGCGGGGACCGGAATTCCCACGGGCGTATGCATACGCCCCACGTCCTTAAGGACTCGGGATGTAGGGCGTATGCATACGCCCAGCGTCCTGAAGAGGTTAAACCCCTGATTTAGAAGAAACACTGCAGCATTACAGAATAAATCATTTTGTTGTTATAATGGAGCCTGATCCGGTTTTAAAGCTTCCTGTGGTTGTCATCTTTAAACAGCTCAAATGTTCCCTTTTAATATCTTTTTTACATACCATTTCCTTGATTAATTCAAATGTACCTTTACAGGCAGTGCTGGAGACCATCAGGAAACTCATGAACACAGACTGCGTGGTGCCTGACTGGCTTCATGATATTATATTGGGGTATGGTGATCCAGGAAGTGCCCATTACTCAAAAATGCCAAATCAGATCCCTACACTGGATTTCAATGATACCTTTCTGAGCCTGGACCACCTTAAGGCTTGTTTTCCAGGGTATCAGGTAAAGGTCACTGTGGAAGACCCATCCTTGCACAAGGCCCCTTTCAGGTAACTTTGGTTTACTAAAGAGCATAGACAATGCTGGGCCTGGTATGACATGAGCCTTGCATGTCCCAATAATTTATTGTAAGCTTCTTGTTTTATTCCAGGATTACATTTCCTGTCTATGGGGGGAAGGGGAAAAAACGAAAAGACGACAGTGAAGAAGGAACCATACAAGATGAGCCACCCACACTGATTGTGGAGCCTCATGTTATTCCCAACCGTGGTCCCTACCCGTACAACCAGCCTAAGCGGTAACAGCTCAGTTATGCCTATTATGGGGATTAATGCTGAAAAATACACATAAACATAAGATAATGGAGAAATAGGGGGAGATTTATCAAAACCTATGTAGAGAAAAAGTTGACCAGTTGCCCATAGCAACCAATCAGATCGCTCCTTTCTTTTTTAAAAAGGCCTGTAAAATTGAAAGAAGCAATCTGATTGGTTGCTATGGGCAACTGGTGAACTCTTCATCTACACAGGGTTTGATACATCTTCCCCATAGTCCATGTTTGTAGAGACACTCGAAGGTTTATTGTTCATTGATGATGGTAGCAAACTGGAAAAATAAATCTATAAAAGTATATGAAAGTTTTATGCCCCACAGCCTGTATCAGTTATATTTACAGTATATGCATTAAAAATATTTTTGCTCTATACATAAAATTGTATTTGGTGTCATAAGGGATTTGGTGCACCTACTGATCAATGTTTTTATATTCCATGGTCCAATTCTGAATAATAAGTAGAGATACATGTGCCCACTCTGCACTGTGGCACACACAAGGACCCCTACTAGACTTCATTTATTCAGTGACTTGCATTGTTGTCCTTGTTATTTATTGCGTATAAAGTAGATGTAGGCTAGGGCCCCATGGCAACTTGTAGCCATGTGACAGAAAGTCACAATATTGTGTTGTAATTCAATGATAGTGAACGTGTCATGTAGAAGTCCTTGCCAAGTGTTGTCGCTGTACGTTGCAGATCACAATGTACCCACATTCACTATCATTAGTTGAAAATGTATTAGTGCAAAATTGTGATGTTACGTCAGTCACCTTGTAGCTTAGTGTTTTTGTAACATAATTTTGTATTGTGCACTTTTCACAGAAGTGTAAAATGTATTAATATGTTCTGTTTCTAGGAATACCATCCAGTTCACTGCAACACAGACAGAAGCTATTCGTGCAGGAATGCAACCTGGACTTACTATGGTATTAAGCAACATTTGCCGTATATAGACATACAAACATAAACCATTACCACAATGTTAAGCGATCATTGACCAAATCACTAGCGTTAGCCTCAGTAGATTTCCAGGTAGTACCCACTTAAGTCTCTAATGCATTTGTTGAAACCGTGTGTCCCCTCTGATGTCATCTAGTCCCCGCTCATCAGTGCTTCTTTTTGGTTCTGAGACAAGTGACTGACTGAGACAGGACATAGGCACCGGCAGTTCCTGCTGAGACACCTTGTTTCAGAATCAGGGAGAAGTGGAGACCAGATGACATGAGAGGTAAGAATGTTTTTTTATTTTTAAAGGGGTAGTCCAGTGCTGAAAAACGTATCCCCTATCCTAAGGATAGAGGTTAAGTTTCAGATTGCAGGGGGTCCGACCGCTGGGGGTCCCTGTGATCTCCTGTATGGGGCTCTGGCTCGCTGGACAGATAGCGGGTGTCGACCACTGCACGAAGCGGTGGCTGACACGCCCCCTCAATACATCGCTATGGCAGAGCCGGAGATTGCCGAAGGCAGCGCTCTGGCTCTGCTATAGAGATGTATTGAGGGGGTGTGTCAGCCTCCACTTCGTGCGGTGGTCAACACACCCCCTTCCAGTGGGCTACCGGGGCCCCGTACAGGAGATCGCGGGGGGCCCCATCGGTCGGACCCCCCCATGATCTGAAACTTATCCCCTATCCTTAGGCTAGGGGATAGGTTTTTCAGCACTGGATATCTCCTTTAATACCGCCCCCAGCCATTTATACATTGTTAATGTCCCTGCACAACCCCTTTTAATAGGGTTATGAAAAACTGTCTAAAATTTTTTTTATCAAAAGAACCTTGCACGCTTATGTCTACCTCTCCATTTTCCCACGATTGGTCATGGGACTCCCATTTTGGAGTTTCCACTGGGATTCATACCTGTCCTACATTTATAACATATATATGTAATAGATTTTATACAATGTATGTAAGAGTGGACGTTCATGCAAAAATTATTCTAACAAAGTGTCACTGTTGCTGTTTGATACCGATAGTATTTTTTCAGAGTAAGGCTGGGTTCACACCATGTTTTTGCCATAATGTTTTCAATCAGTTTTTCTTAAAGAAACTATATGGCAGACAAAAACGTATGGAAACATATAGGAAAAAGTAGACCATATACTGTTTTTAAAAGTGCATACAGTTCCGTCCGTTTTTTATTTTTAAAAAACATACATTTTTGAACATTTTATTTAAAATAAATAAATTTTAAAAAAAATTTAAACTTTAGGATGCAAATGCGCATGTGCAAAGTAAAAACCGTATACGGTTTTCCCGTATGGAACTGTATACTTGTGCGTTTCCCATTGACGTCCATGTTAAAAAAAAAAAAAAAAGAAAACATATGCGGTTGCAGTACGATTTTTAAACCAGAGACAAAACCGTGGTCAACCTCAGTTTTGAGTACGGGAAAAAAAATGTATTGCAAGCAAACCGTCTGCATCCGGGTGCATACAGTTTTCAATTATTTGTCTATGGATACGGTTTTCAATACGGTTCCATACGTTTTCAATAATGAAAATGTATACAGGAAATGTACTTGAAAAGCGTGGTGTGAACCCAGCCTAATATTGACTTGTGAAATGTGTCGTCCAGCAGACAACCCTGTCCCTTTGTTAGAACGGTTGCTGTGCATCAGAACATCTAGTTTTATAATGTTAAGAGAGTTGTGTTATTATTATATTCGTAGTCCCCTGTTCACCACAAGCTTTGATAAGGAGTGAGCAGTGGTAGTACAGTAGCTGTGAGCCGTGCCCCCTGCTCTGTTTAATTTCACACTGGGATTATAGCTCCAGCTGTTTTCTCTGTTTCCCTTCACTATGACGTATAAACACAGGTGCCACATCCATTGCCCTGGCTCTTGCCAGAAAAAAACCTCATCCGGGATGTTGCAAAGAATGCGCTTCGTGCTCTGCCGTTAGGGGGAGTAACATGACAACTTCAGAGACTTAGCACATGTATGTGTTGACATGGTTGTTGGAATGGAAGAAAAGAACCACAAAGCACACACAACTGTATTGCACAGCTACACAGTCTTTCACGTATCAAAACATATACAATACTCACAATAGTCTGCAATTTTTAGTGACACGCTAGAAGTCTCTAAGAAAATTGGCTTACAGGGTGTTTTATCTTTTTCACTTTTAAAAAGGTTGTCGGGCCTCCTGGGACGGGCAAAACAGACGTAGCCGTTCAGATTATTTCCAATCTTTATCACAATTTCCCTGAGCAGAGGACTCTTATTGTCACTCATTCTAACCAGGTAAAGTGTATTTTTGCTTTAGTTTTGTTATAGCTGATATCATACTTGATTTTAAGATGATAACCTTAGATAGACATATATGTGCATCTATCTAGAAGTGTTTCCCAATCAGGGTGCCTCCAGCTGTTGCAAAACTACTACTCCCAGTGTTGGAAGCCAACATTGGCCACGCTAGTATAAATTGGATGTGTTTGTATAATGGACTCAAATACAATGAAGAGGACAATGGAATGCAGTGGAATGTCATGGATGGAATGTGTGTAGGGTGTCGGAAGGACTGGCTCCAGGAATGGTGGGTGATGCAAATAGCTGATTAGACAATCATTTGCTTTCATCCTGTTTAAAGCCATACAATAAGCCGTGCACCTGAGTGATAAGAATGGAGGTGAGCTACAGTTCCTGGTACCTCCTATAGTAAAGCCATACAATAAGCCGTGCACCTGAGTGATAAGAATGGAGGTGAGCTACAGTTCCTGTTACCTCCTATAGTAAAGCCATACAATAAGCCGTGCACCTGAGTGATAAGAATGGAGGTGAGCTACAGTTCCTGGTACCTCCTATAGTAAAGCCATACAATAAGCTGTGCACCTGAGTGATAAGAATGGAGGTGAGCTACAGTTCCTGGTACCTCCTATAGTAAAGCCATACAATAAGCCGTGCACCTGAGTGATAAGAATGGAGGTGAGCTACAGTTCCTGTTACCTCCTATAGTAAAGCCATACAATAAGCTGTGCACCTGAGTGATAAGAATGGAGGTGAGCTACAGTTCCTGTTACCTCCTATAGTAAAGCCATACAATAAGCCGTGCACCTGAGTGATAAGAATGGAGGTGAGCTACAGTTCCTGTTACCTCCTATAGTAAAGCCATACAATAAGCCGTGCACCTGAGTGATAAGAATGGAGGTGAGCTACAGTTCCTGTTACCTCCTATAGTAAAGCCATACAATAAGCCGTGCACCTGAGTGATAAGAATGGAGGTGAGCTACAGTTCCTGTTACCTCCTATAGTAAAGCCATACAATAAGCCGTGCACCTGAGTGATGAGAATGGAGGTGAGCTACAGTTCCTGTTACCTCCTATAGTAAAGCCATACAATAAGCCGTGCACCTGAGTGATAAGAATGGAGGTGAGCTACAGTTCCTGGTACCTCCTATAGTAAAGCCATACAATAAGCCGTGCACCTGAGTGATAAGAATGGAGGTGAGCTACAGTTCCTGGTACCTCCTATAGTAAAGCCATACAATAAGCCGTGCACCTGAGTGATAAGAATGGAGGTGAGCTACAGTTCCTGGTACCTCCTATAGTAAAGCCATACAATAAGCCGTGCACCTGAGTGATAAGAATGGAGGTGAGCTACAGTTCCTGTTACCTCCTATAGTAAAGCCATACAATAAGCCGTGCACCGGAGTGATAAGAATGGAGGTGAGCTACAGTTCCTGGTACCTCCTATAGTAAAGCCATAAAACCAGCCCCTGCGGTGTTGGACACAATGGACTGCCAATCATCCTGTCAGTCCACCAAGGTTTGGTTCTCGAGGAAACTTGGATGGACATCTGTCAACACAATATGGGACAACAAAGAGGATCCCCCACTCCAGAAGACATCAAAGAACTGATTGCAATGCACATAAACCACCTACAGGACAACATTCAACAACCTTGTTTGTTAAGGAACTGTTCTGATTGGCCTTGTAGATGTCTTGGGATGGGCAATGTATGGGTTATGTGTGTGGATGACTGCTATACAGTAACCCCCCCGACCTACGATGGCCCCGACATACGATAATTTCAACATGCGATGGCCTCTCAGAGGCCATCGCATGTTGAAGGCAGCATCACCATACGATGCTTTTGCATGTCGGGGCCATCACATAAACGGCTATCCGGCAGCGCAGACTGCTTCAGCTGCCATCGGATAGCCGTTTACGGGGCCCCATGTGGTCCGCTGACGATCACTTACCTGTCCTCGGGGCTCCGGCGGTACAACCTGCGGACCTACAGATGTTGCAAAACTACAACACCCAGCATGCCCGGACAACCAACATCTGGAGGTCCGCAGGTTGTAGACCACTGTCCTATACTTTACATTGCACGGATCCCTCAACATGCGATGGTTTCAACAAAAGATGGTCCATTTGGAATGGATTACCATCGTATGTTGAGGGATCACTGTATATGTTACTTATAGGATGATGAGAGATATAGAGAACTTCCTGCCTCTTCCTGAGAAATTCAAACAGCCTGTAGATCCTAAGAGGAGTTGCATGACACTGCTACAACTAAAATTTCCACTCCAAAGTTGGTTAGTGCTTGCCTTAGGCCATGGTCACATATTGTACTATATAGAAGTGGTGCATTTTTGTTGACATATGCAGCATTTTTTGTGAAAAACTCCAAAATATTTTGAAAAACTGGAAAATGTCTGGCATTTAAAATTATTATTTTTTTTACGGTGTACACTGTACGGTAAAAGTGATGTTATATTTATTCTGTGTGTCAGTACGATTATGGCGATACCCATTTTATATCGCTTTCTATGTTCTTTTTCCTTTTCTAAGCAAAATTCTTTTTCTGCCATTCATTTTCTAGCAGCCGTAACTTATTTTTTTTCGAGATGACCTGTACTTTTCATTGGTATCATTTATGCCATAAGTGCTACCTTTTTGATCTTCTGTATTCCACTATTTGTACCAAAATTGGCAAATTTAGCGGTTTTTTTTTAACGGCGTTCACTGTACGGGATAATTTACGATTTTATAGTACACGTTATTACGGACGTGGCAATACCTATATTTATTTCTATTTTTGATCTTTTTTTGTAATACAGGGCTTTTATTGGGAAAGGGGCTTTTTTTATTTTATTTTTTTATTTTTTTTACACTTAATACTTTTATTTAAAAACTTTTTACAGGTTATACTATGCTGCAATACATTTGTACTGCAGCACAGTATAACCGATCAGCTGCACACAGTACAGCCTGTGCGATTCAGCAGGCTTATGTAGCAGGCATACAGGAGGTCATGATCTGACCTCCTGCTGTCATAGCAACCAACAACGACCCGCAATCGTATCGTGGCTCCGCCGTTGGTGAACAGGGGGAGCGCACGCCCCCTGTCAACACCATAGATGCGTGATCAGGATTGATCACTGCATCTATGGGGTTAATGCTGCCGGGACCGGATCGTGGCCATGGCAGCTGTGGCGTGACTCTGGCTGTGATTGACAGCCGGGTCCCGCCGCCGATCTCCTGCACTCCCCGCGGCAGTGCAGGAGATCGCTAGGACATATGCATACGTCCCAGCGCGCGAACATGTCGGGTGCTGGGACATATGCATACGTCCTATAGCGGGAAGGGGTTAAAAATAAGAGGTCAGTGTTTTAGGGTACATTCCCACACGGCGTATTTGCTGCGTATTTGCTGCTGCGTATTTTATTTTCTCTGTTGAAGTCAATGGGTAGGAAAATACGCAGCATCAAATACGCAGCAAATACGCAGCAAAATACGCTGTGTGGGAACGTACCCTTAAAGTGGATTTCACACGAATTATGGCCATAATTATGAGCTGATTTTACTCCAAAATAACAGAAAGCCTGCTGTGTGAACAATACATTTGATACTAGAGCAGTGTTTCCCAACCAGGATGCCTCCAGCTGCGGCCAAACTACAACTCCCAGCATGCACGAACAGCCTTTCGCTGTCCGGGCATGCTGGGAGTTGTAGTTTGTCCACAGCTGGAGGCACCCTGGTTGGGAAACACTGTACTAGATGGTGGTGTTTTACAAGTTTTTCTCTCCATCAACATAATTAATTGTTTGGGAACCCTTCCTGTAAGTGCTTTAGAGTCAAATGTTTATAGTAAAATGATGCCTGCAGAACCCTTCTAAGTCATCTGGTCTTATTGTGTTACTTAATTCCTGGTATGTGCAGATCTTCTTTCTTTCCATTGTATCCTCCATGCTGTTTGTCATTATGTTGTTGATGTCTAGTTCTTACCCACAAGGCAGTTATCCTACTCTCCCCAATAATAGACATAATTCATTTTTAATGACTTTCCTCATTGCCCATAAGAGGAATAAATAGTTTTACAAGAGTTCAGTGGGATCTGTGTTCCTGACCATTTACTACAATTTGTTTTCTTCTGCTTGATCCTTTTCTTAAATTTCTTTAGTATTTGTGTTTATGTATAGCTCGTTCCTTACACTTCTTTAAATTGAGCGATGCAAAATGTTTTTTTTTTTTTTACATGATAGTCACAGCTGCAATTCCACCCTTTTCCTTAGGGACAGCTGAGTGAGCTTATGATCTAAACCCACTCCACATGCAGCGGGTGCTAGCTGTGTCTTACAACCCTAAAGATCAGTGTTTCCCAACCAGAGTGCCCCAACAACTCCCAGCATACCCAGACGGCCAGTGGCTGTCCGTGCATTCTGGGAGTTGTAGTTTTGCAACAGCTGGAGGCACCCTGGTTGGAAACACTGCTCCTAGATACTGCAATCAATATCGCCCACCACAAATTCACAGATCTTACAGATCAATGCAAGATATATTTAGCGATTTCTTATGAAAATCACCTTCAGGCACTAAAAATAGTGTTAGTAAAAAAATTAAAATCTCTAACGTAATAAAAATCTAAATCACCTCCTTTTTCCTTTTGTTAAATAAACAATGTAAAAAAAACAATGTAAATAAAAAAATAAAATAAAATAAAAAATGTAAACATGTTCGCCATGTGCAGAATCTCCTGAACCATTAAAATTATTGATTCAGCATGGCGAATGGCGTAAAAAATGAATACAAATTTGTCACATCTACGCAAAAGATAAAAATTAAAGATACATTTCCTAGAAATTCAATGGCATTTCCGCTGTGTGGCTGCACCCCAACGGTAAGGAGACTGCGGGAAGACCATATTAAAATATTGAAAAGATGTGAGGGAAGCAGTTTCCCATCAGGCTCCTAGTTGGTTCTCAGGGTTTAGTCTTCTGCTTCTGGTTTCTGAAATGCCAGATTATCTTTTAGTTCTTTCAGTTGATATCAAACTTTGTCATAGAAAAAGAGAGGTTTTAATTTTTTCATCTCAAGTGGATGTTTGTCTTCTTTTTCTCTGTTGCTGTCTGACCAGTGCCATCTGTTGCGTGGTACCCAGCTGATTACTTCAAGACCTGTTCAGCTTGGTGTTTCTACACCGTGGTTGCCCGCTCTGCCACCTCCCCCCTTTTCCTAGAACATTAACGTGCAGTCCATAAATACCTCTCTCCTCTTGTCCCTATCAACTTGCAGGCGCTCAACCAGCTGTTTGAGAAGATTATGGCTCTAGATATTGACGAGAGGCACCTCCTGCGTCTGGGGCACGGAGAGGAGGAGCTGGAGACTGAGAAGGATTTTAGCAGGTGAGCCTGCCGGCACCACGGAGAAGCAGTGATTAACCCATTCACTGATGAAATCCTCAACCACATAGTACAGAATAGCAAAGAATGTCATTGTTTTTACACACTAAAGTGTCTATACACTCCAAAACTAGTACTAAACTAGTACATGGATTGCAGGATAAAACTTACCAGGAAAGGTTAAAGGACCTTAACATGTATAACTTGGAAGAAAGAAGAGACAGGGAATAGGATAGAGACTTTTAAATACATAAAGGGTAAAAGAGGAGAGACTATTTAAAAGAAGAAAAACTACCACAAGAGGACATAGTTTTAAATTAGAGGGGGAAAGGTTTCTGCAATAATATCAGGAAGTATTACTTTACTGAGAGAGTAGTGGATGCATGGAATAGCCTTCCTGCAGAAGTGGTCGCTGCAAATACAGTGAAGGAGTTTAAACATGCATGGGATAAGCATAAGGCTATCCTTCATATAAGATAGGGACAGGGACTATTGATAGTATTCAGATTATTGGGCAGACTAGATGGGCCAAATGGTTCTTATCTGCCGACACATTCTATGTAAAAAAGAACACTTAAACAGGAGAGAGAGATTGATTGCTATATATATATGTATTGCATAACATCCTTACAAAAAAAGACCTAAAAAATGTCAGGAGCAACATTTAGTAACATGCACTACAGAGGGTAATTATACAAAACACATAAACAGCTGCATATACGTTTAAACAATACACATGTAAACAAATACACCATATACCCAGAAGAGCATAATAAATCATTGATAAGTGCACCAAAATAAATGCCTGTTTGTATTATAAAACAACTATCTAAGAGCTATAATAATTTGCTGTAAACCATCTGATAAAATAATGGTTACTAATATAATAGTAATATTGGTTATTGCTCTTTACCTATAAACAGGGTGGTTTTATGTTGAGGCAGAGTATTTGTACACTTTAGATCTATGCAGTGTTACCTCTTATCGTGTGTTGTCTGTGACCATAGTGAATGCTGTGCATTATAAATTGTAGATTTGTATTTTATCAGGTATGGGCGAGTTAATTATGTGCTGGCACGGAGACTGGAGTTACTGAATGAAGTCGGACGTCTACAGGAAAGTCTAGGGGTTCCCGGGGATGTGTCCTATACATGTGAGACAGCTGGCCACTTCTTTTTGTACCAGGTAAAAAGCATGTTTTATAAATCACGTGTGTTAAGATTCTTTTCCATCTGCTAGCTAGTTTTGGCAGTTTTCTAAGGAGATTAATTGTACATGATAACTTCATCTAATTTATGTATATGTTGTTACAACTGATTTGTACATACAACTTCTTGCAAGTGCCATATTGCAATAGTAAAAACACAATTAAAATGTAATATAATGTCTTTGTTGCCTTCCACTCTATTAGATGGAATCCCATGCAGAAAAACCTGTGTATGATGTCTGCATGCACTAATAAGACATATACCGTATTTTTCGCCATATAAGACGCACTTTTTCTTCCCCAAAACTGTGGGGGGGGGGAGTTGGTGCGTCTTATACGGCAAATGCACATTAAAACCCTGTCCTATCGCGGCGGTCCCGGCGGCCATCAACGGCAGGGACCCGCGGCTAATACAGGACATCGCCGATCACGGTGATGCCCTGTATTAACCCTTCAGACGCGGTGATCAAAGCGGACTGCCGTGTCTGAAGCGAAAGTGACACTAACCCGGCTGCTCAGTCAGGCTGTTCGGGATCGCCGCGGTGAAATCGCGGCCTCCCAAACAGCTTACAGGACACCAGGAGGGACCTTACCTGCCTCCTCGGTGTCTGCTCCGTGACGGGATCTCCTGCATGGCCGGCGCTCTCCTTCGTCGTCATCACGGAGAGCGAGGATACCGGGCAGCAGAGACGTTCCGGAGCGACGGGGACGCGGCGACAGCGATGGAGGGCGACATCCAGGGCAGCGGTGACGGTCCGGAGCGGCGGGGACACGTGAGTACTACCTCCTATACCAGTGGTCTTCAACCTGCGGACCTCCAGATGTGGCAAAACTACAACTCCCAGCATGCCCGGACAGCCAACGGCTGTCCGGGCATGCTGGGAGTTGTAGCATTGCAACATCTGAAGGTCCGCAGGTTGAAGATCACTGTCCTATACTTTACATTGTATTTGGTTCAGAATCTTTATTTTCTGGATTTTTATCCTTTAAAATTGGGTGCGTCTTATATGCCAGAGCGTCTTATATGACGAAAAATACGGTACTCTGGAGCACGGTTGTCTTCTTGCGACTCATGAAAACAACCCCTGATCATATGTCCTATTTCGGTATGTGGATGTCATCATGAGGGATCACTCCAAAGCCATCCGTCTATACATTACATTGACAGGCCATTAATTTGCATGGCTTCTATTTAAAGAACAGTTGTTTACAGAAGACCAGCGTTCATGCAGAATTTGAGAATCATTTTCAGATTTCTATCCAAAATATAAATGTGTGGTGTTTTTATGGTATCCTCACAGATAATGTCACGATGGGAGGCTTACCAGAGCAAGATGAAGACCAAATCATCCCAAGCCCCTGATGTCGGTGACATTGCCAAATTCTTTCCTTTCCACCAATACTTTTCCAACGCACCCCAACCTATATTTAAAGGACGTTTTTATCAGGAGGATATGGAGATTGCTGAAGGATGTTTTAGACATATAAAAAAAATATTCACTCAGCTGGAGGTGGGTAATGTAAGAATAATCTTTCCCAGTAATTTGGTATACACTACAAACACTACACTAAACAGAAAATGCTTAACACGTGCACAATTAGATGATTGTGTCAGTAGTAAAGGCTAAATAGACACCCTTGATGCAGAAGTGAACCTGGAGCACAGCAACTGGTATTTATTGATAACATATGCATCAGTAGTTGGAGCTAGGGTGAGCTTGAATCCAAAAACCTTACCTGTGTTTGGTGTTATCTACATTTGATTTCATTACACCTGCCCAGTGTTATTTTGACATTTAAGTCAATCACAAGTGTTACAAATATTGTAATGGAGGCCAGGCAGGCTACAATGACCTTAACTTGCTTTATTACCTCTTAAGGAATTCCGGGCCTTTGAGTTGCTGCGCAGTGGTCTGGATCGTTCAAAGTATCTCCTTGTAAAGGAAGCCAAGATCATTGCCATGACATGTACCCATGCAGCTCTAAAACGTCATGACCTCGTGGATCTAGGTTTCAAGGTAAATAATAATAATTCTTTATATAGCGCACTCAGATTCAGCAGCGTTGTACCCGCAAATTGGTCCCTGTCCCCATTGAGGCTCACAATGTAAACTCAGTTTTAGTGTGTGTGAGGAAACGCACGCAAACACAGGGAGAACATACAAACTCGTTACAGGCGTTGTCCTTAGTTGGATTTGAACCAGAAAGAGTTTAAACAACAATAATAATAATCACAGAAATTATGAAAACATTTAGCTAGTTCTGACCTTTACAAATAAATGGAGAAAATTTTTTTTTTTTATATATATATATATATATATAGCAACAGAAGAATGCAGCAGCACACTGCCAGCACAAGGATATAGGTGAAACATGAAAATGCAGTTAAAACATGGAGAGCTATACAGCTATGGTGTAATAGATGCAAATGTGAAACTATGAAATAGTGAGGCACTTAGCTCGCAAATTTGTCTCCGCCGGCGGTCAAATAGCTTGGACCGTCCCACCGCGATAAGGTGGCCTCATTGGGACGGACCCTACACTGTGAATATGCCTCTGTGAACAATTCAGTAAGCATGGCAGGATCTGGAACATCCAAGACACCTTATATACACCTGATAGAGGTGGGTGGGGTGCAAGGCCAACATGGAGGTAGCCACTCCCCCGTATGTGCAATACAGACAAAGAATAAGTCAGCCAGCACTTTAGTTGATACCAAACTATTATATGGACCTGGCCTACAGGTGCACGCTACTAGGCTAGATATACAGCAACAGAAGAATGAGGCCACCTTATCGCGGTGGGACGGTCCAAGCTATTTGACCGCCGGCGGAGACAAATTTGCGAGCTAAGTGCCTCACTATTTCATAGTTTCACATTTGCATCTATTACACCATAGCTGTATAGCTCTCCATGTTTTAACTGCATTTTCATGTTTCACCTATGTCCTTGTGCTGGCAGTGTGCTGCTGCATTCTTCTGTTGCTGTATATCTAGCCTAGTAGCGTGCACCTGTAGGCCAGGTCCATATAATAGTTTGGTATCAACTAAAGTGCTGGCTGACTTATTCTTTGTAAATATATATATATATATATATATATATATATATATATATATATAAATATATGTGTATGTATGTATGTGTTTTTGTGTTTGTATAAGTCAGAAGTAGCTTCTATTGATTAACCTGACAAGTTAAAGGAAAACTGTCATATGTTTTGTCCCGCAGGTACCTGTGGATAGTGCGGGAGACACTGAACATTTTGAGTCCTAAGTTGCCCGAATCCGCTGCGCCGTTCGCCCGTTATAGCTTGATTTCGGTATATTCAAATTAGCTGCTAACTGGCACAGGCGGGGTTACTGCCTTCAACTGGCACTGTGACGTAACCGCCGCCCCGCCCACAGCACTGCTGGCTAATGAATATTCATACGTTGTCTTACACTCTCTGTCTCATGTCGGCCGAGTCCTGGATGATACTGCACATGCGCGGGATTTCCTACTATACCCGGAAGCGGTCTTCAGCATTGCTTCATTTGTCCGGAGCAGCGCTGGAGTAAGGGTGCATGCGCAGTATCGTCCAGGACTCGGCCGAGATGAGACGTAAGATAATGTATGAATATTCATTAGCCAGCGGTGCTGAGGGCCGGGCGGCGGTTACGTCACAGTGCCAGTTGAAGGCAGTAACCCCACTTGTGCCAGTTAGCAGCTATTTTGAATATACCGAAAACCAGCTATAACGGGCGAACGGCGCAGCGTATCCGGGCAAGGTAGGTCTCAAAATGTTCAGCGTCTCCCGCACTATCCACAGGTACCCGTGGATAGTGCGGGACAAAACATATGACAGTTTTCCTTTAAGATGACAGGTAACAGGTTGTCTAGAAACTGTAATGTGCCAGCCACTGACTTTTTGTGTGAGGTTTTTTAAGGTAATCCCATCCACACTCATTTGGCATTGTTACCTGCATTAGCAACAAAAATGCTTTATTTTGTTATTGGCCCAGATGTTTTTGCAGCTTCAGACTGTTATGTAAAACGTCGGCAGACGGTCACCTTGAAGTTCTCACTCCTATCTTGCTGACTCTTGGTTCCTGTCTTTCCTATGCAGTATGATAACATCCTGATGGAAGAAGCTGCACAGATCCTAGAAATTGAGACCTTCATTCCTCTCCTCCTGCAGGTACAATATAGGATCCCCTGACCTCCTGAACTTTGCTGTAATAACAGTTCACCAGAAAGTCTATACCAAGGCACTTCAGTGTTGCTAAATATGCTGTGCTGTGTATCACAAGGTTAACATGAAGTGTTCATAGACAGAGATGAATGGTGGTGTCTTGTTTCTGATCTTTCATCATCTTTCAGGGTTGAGGTTCTGAAAGTTCATTAGCACTTCCTGTGTACACAGGTCACGTATTGGCCTCGTATTGTCTTCCCTTAAACAAGTCATCATAAAGCCATAACAATCTTAGTATAAATCCACATTTCTTTGCAAAATTTGAATTGCTATAATTCAATATGGCTAAGTTCACACTGCATTTTGTGTTTCCATTTTACGATTTCTAGTTCAAAAGATATTTTATTGAAGAAATCAAAAGGCAGACAATGCATCTAAAATTCACAGAAAAAAAAACACATTAAAGGGGTTATCCAGGGAAAAACTTTTTTTTATATATCAACTGGATCCAGAAAGTTAGCAGATTTGTAAATTACTTCTTTAAAAAAAAAATCTTAATCCTTTCAGTACTTGAGCTTCTGAAGTTAAGGTTGTTCTTTTCTGTCTAAGTGCTCTCTGATGACACCTGTTTCATGAAACGCCCAGTTTAGAACCAAATCCCCATAGCAAACCTCTTCTAAACTGGGCGGTTCCCGAGAAGTCGTTACTTTAACTTCAGAAGCTCATAAGTACTGAAAGGATTAAGATATTTTAATAGAAGTAATTTACAAATCTGTTTAACTTTCTGGAGCCAGTATAACTGTATAACCCCTTTAAAATAGAAATTAGTTCCATAGAAAACCCCAAATCTAGAGAACCTAGAGAAAAAATGGTGGTGTCTCTATTATGATTGGTATATATTAGGCATGAAATGTATATTTATGTTTTCCTAATGCATTTTGACCTGATGTTAAATCTGTGTGTTTTAGATTGGGGCAGGACATGAAAGTAATGACACTAAGTTATAGTTGTATGCATCAGCAATTATTGATCTACTGTGTATGCGACTGCCAATGCTAAACACACTTTATGGGTACAGATTTCTCTGTTAAATTAGGGTTCCTCTTTTATTTTAATGTTTTTAAGATGTCTTGTTTGTTTTTTGATTGCTTCAGTTAAATATATATTTTTTTATCTAAATACACTAATTTTCTTGTGGTAAATACTACTCAAAAAAATAAAGGGAACACTAAGATAACACATCCTAGATCTGAATGAACTAATCGTATGAAATACTTTCCTCTTTACATAGTTGAGTGTGCTGACAACAAAATCACACAAAAATTATCAAATCAATAATCAAATTTATCAACCCATGGAGGTCTGGATATGGAGTCACACTCAAAATCAAAGTGGAAAATCAAACTACAGGCTGATCCAACTTTGATGTAATGTCCTTAAAACAAGTCAAAATGAGGCTCAGTAGTGTGTGTGACCTCCATGTGCCCGCATGACCTCCCTACAATGCCTGGACATGCTCCTGATGAGATGGAGGATGGTTTCCTGAGGGATGTCCTCCCAGACCTGGACTAAAGCATCCGCCAACTCATGGACAGTCTGTGGTGCAACGTGGCGTTGGTGGATGGAGGGAGACATGATGTCCTAGATATGCTCAATCGTATTCAGGTCTGGGGAACTGGCGGGCCAGTCCATAGCATCAATGCCTTCCTCATGCAGGAACTGCTGACACACTCCAGCCACATGAGGTCTAGCATTGTCTTGCATTAGGAGGAACCCAGGGCCAACTGCACCAGCATATGGCCTCACAAGGGGTCTGAGGATCTCAACTCTGTACCTAATGGCAGTTAGGCTACCTCTGGCAAGCACATGGAGGACTGTGCGGCCCACCCAAAGAAATGCCACGCTACACCATTACTGACCCAGCGCCAAACCGGTCATGCTGGAAGATGTTGCAGGCAGCAGAACGTTCTCCACAGCGTCTCCAGACTCTGTCACGTCTGTCACATGTACTCAGTGTGAACCTGCTTTAATCTGTGAAGAGCACAGGGCACCAGTGGCGAATTTGCCAATCTTGGTGTTCTCTGGAAAATGCCAAATGTCCTGCACGGTGTTGGCCTGTAAGCACAACCCCCACCTGTGGACGTTGGGCCCTCATACCACCCTCATGGAGTCTGTTTCTGACCATTTGAGTGGACATGTGCACATTTGTGGCCTGCTGGAGGTCATTTTGCAGGGCTTTGGCATTGCTCCTCCTTGCACAAAGGTGGATCTAGTTGTCCTGCTGCTGGGTTGTTGCCCTCCTATGGCCTCCTCCACATCTCCTGATGTACTGGCCTGTCTTATGGTAGTGCCTCCCTGCTCTGGACACTACCCTGACAGACACTGCAAACCTTCTTGCCACAGCTCGCATTGATGGGCCATCCTGGATGAGCTGCACTACCTGAGCCACTTGTGTGGGTTGTAGACTCCATCTCATGCTACCACTAGAGTGAAAGCACCGCCAGCATTCAAAAGTGACTAAAACATCAGCCAGGAAGCATAGGAACTGAGAAGTGGTCTGTTGTCACCACCTGCAGAACAACTCCTTTATTCGGGATGTCTTGCTATTTGCCTATATCCACCTGTTGTCTGTTCCATTTGCACAACAGCATGTGAAGTTGATTGTCAATCAGTGTTGCTTCCTGAGTGGACAGTGTCATTTCACAGAAGTGTGATTGACTTGGAGTTACATTGTGGTGTTTAAGTGTTCCCTTTATTTTTTTGAGCAGTGTATGTTGTTGCGTAGGATCATTTACCCTATAACAAGAAGTAATTCTGTTTTGTAATTACACTTTCTTTTTCATTACTTTAAATTTTTCTGTATGAAAAGGTGTAGTCGACTAAACTATTGTAAACAGCAGAAAAAAAAGTATATGTTGCGCTGTGTTTTTGTTTTATAATTAATTCAAAATAATTAAAAAACACAATAGGTGCGCCCCTAGTGAGGACCGTTTGGGGAGATAAATCAGGGTGAAACAAAAGATGGGTCCTTACCCTTGGGTGTTGCGCTCAGAGCACAACACCTACAGTGGCGTCTGGAGTGAATGAGAAGCCAGACATCTGCCACGAGGAACTTCCCGGGGTGACGTCAGTCTCCCCGGTAGCAAGGTATAAGGAGAAATGAATGGAAAAAGAGTTCCTCTCAATGACGGCGCTGGTCCAGGATTGAATGAAATTGTTTTATTATATACGGTGCAACGCGTTTCGATCCCGAAACTATGTATATAATAAAACAATTTCATTCAATCCTGGACCAGCGCCGTCATTGAGAGGAACTCTTTTTCCATTCATTTCTCCGTATACTTTGTTTTATAATTGGAAAAGGATTCTGTGGTAAAAATTAGGGATGTCCCGATACCATTTTTTTTAAGACCGAATACGAGTACCGATACTTTAATTCTAGTACTCGCCAATACCAAGTACGAGTACTTTTATTTTAAAGGGAATCTGACACCAGGGTGACGCAGTTTCTGGCGCTGTTTACCGTATATGTGGGTCCTTGTTGTGTACAATGGAGGCGGCTGCTGTAGTATGAGCCAAGATTTCTCTCTTCTCCATTGGACAGAACACGGAATTTGCATTGGCGGCGAGACTAATGACCACATGGTGAGCAGCGGTAGAAACCGGGTCACCTGCACTATCTACCTATAGATTCAAGTTTTTGCAGGTGACTCTGCTGTAAGAATGTCTTTAATAGTAGGTAGTATCCCCTTGCAGACATTAGCAGCAGCCCCCTGGCAGTCATTAGTAGCAGCCCCCCCTTGTAGACAGCAGCCCCCCTATAGACAGCAGCCCCCCCTTTAGACAGTGGGCCCCGTTTAGACAGCAGCAGGCCCCCCCCCCCGTTTAGACAGCAGCAGTAGGCCCCCCTCCCCCCGTTTAGGCAGCAGCAGCAGGGCCCCGCCATTTAGGCAGCAGCAGCAGGGCCCCGCCGTTTAGACAGCAGCAGAAGCGGGGCCCCCCTTTAGACAGCAGCAGCAGTGCCCCCCTTTAGACAGCAGCAGCAACAGGGCCCCCCTGTAGACAGCAGCAGGGCCCCCCTGTAGACAGCAGCAGGGCCCCCCTGTAGACAGCAGCAGGGCCCCCCTGTAGACAGCAGCAGCAGGGCCCCCCTGTAGACAGCAGCAGCAGCAGGGCCCCCCTGTAGACAGCAGCAGCAGCAGGGCCCCCCTGTAGACAGCAGCAGGGCCCCCCTGTAGACAGCAGCAGGGCCCCCCTGTAGACAGCAGCAGGGCCCCCCTGTAGACAGCAGCAGGGCCCCCCTTTAGACAGCAGCAGGGGCCCCCTTTAGACAGCAGCAGCAGGGGCCCCCTTTAGACAGCAGCAGCAGGGGCCCCCTTTAGACAGCAGCAGCAGGGGCCCCCTTTAGACAGCAGCAGCAGGGGCCCCCTTTAGACAGCAGCAACGCCCCCCTTTAGACGACAGCAGCAGCAGCGGGGCCCCCCTTTAGCAGCAGCAGCGGGGCCCCCCTGTAGACAGCAGCAGCAGGGCCCCCCTGTAGACAGCAGCAGCAGGGCCCCCCTGTAGACAGCAGCAGCAGGGCCCCCCTGTAGACAGCAGCAGCAGGGCCCCCCTGTAGACAGCAGCAGCAGGGCCCCCCTGTAGACAGCAGCAGCAGGGCCCCCCTGTAGACAGCAGCAGCAGGGCCCCCCTGTAGACAGCAGCAGCAGGGCCCCCCTGTAGACAGCAGCAGCAGGGCCCCCCTGTAGACAGCAGCAGCAGGGCCCCCCTGTAGACAGCAGCAGCAGGGCCCCCCTGTAGACAGCAGCAGCAGGGCCCCCCTGTAGACAGCAGCAGCAGGGCCCCCCTGTAGACAGCAGCAGCAGGGCCCCCCTGTAGACAGCAGCAGCAGGGCCCCCCTGTAGACAGCAGCAGCAGGGCCCCCCTGTAGACAGCAGCAGCAGGGCCCCCCTGTAGACAGCAGCAGCAGGGCCCCCCTGTAGACAGCAGCAGCAGGGCCCCCCTGTAGACAGCAGCAGCAGGGCCCCCCTGTAGACAGCAGCAGCAGGGCCCCCCTGTAGACAGCAGCAGCAGGGCCCCCCTGTAGACAGCAGCAGCAGGGCCCCCCTGTAGACAGCAGCAGCAGGGCCCCCCTGTAGACAGCAGCAGCAGGGCCCCCCTGTAGACAGCAGCAGCAGGGCCCCCCTGTAGACAGCAGCAGCAGGGCCCCCCTGTAGACAGCAGCAGCAGGGCCCCCCTGTAGACAGCAGCAGCAGGGCCCCCCTGTAGACAGCAGCAGCAGGGCCCCCCTGTAGACAGCAGCAGCAGGGCCCCCCTGTAGACAGCAGCAGCAGGGCCCCCCTGTAGACAGCAGCAGCAGGGCCCCCCTGTAGACAGCAGCAGCAGGGCCCCCCTGTAGACAGCAGCAGCAGGGCCCCCCTGTAGACAGCAGCAGCAGGGCCCCCCTGTAGACAGCAGCAGCAGGGCCCCCCTGTAGACAGCAGCAGCAGGGCCCCCCTGTAGACAGCAGCAGCAGGGCCCCCCTGTAGACAGCAGCAGCAGGGCCCCCCTGTAGACAGCAGCAGCAGGGCCCCCCTGTAGACATTAGGAGCAGCACACAGCTCACCTGCGGCTGTCCTCCGTCGGGTGCTACTGCTCGGCTGCCGCGTTCTTCCGTCCTCCCGGTCCACATCATGTCGTCCTATGGAGGAGCATGTTACATACACGTCACTCCGCTTCCTCCGTAGCGTTACGCTGGGCGCAGGGGAGGAGGCGGAGTGACATGTGTGTCACATTTTCCTCCATGGAACACTATGAAGCAGACGGGAGGACCGGAGAACGGGGCAGCAGAATGGCACCAGGTATCGGACATGGTATCGGGGACATTAAATGAGTCCCCGATACCATGTAAATGGCTAGTATCGGCCCCGATACCAGTATCTGTATCGGGACATCCCTAGTAAACATCAGCAAAATCAGTTTTTAGCATGCCATTACATATACATGGGGTATATACTATAGTGTGAACATAACCATAATGTGGTATGCTAAAAGGTTAACATACAGTAGCTATATAAAGACAAAATTTTTAAGGTTTTCCCGTAAAAATCAAGACTTTACACAGCTACTGTACGCTATGTATGTCGAAGAAGAAAAAAAAGCTTTTGCAGCCTGAATGTCAAAATAAAAAATCATCTCGAAATAAAGCCTAAATTGTTATTTAGGGGTTCACTTTATAAATTCTGTCATAAATCTTACTGTATGATTTTCTTTTTGGTATCTGACCTGCTTCAAATAACCCACAAGAGAGGTGGTAAAACAGCCTGGTCTTGTCACCAGTAACCAATCTGCTAGGGTGGTAGTGAGCCTCCAATCATTTAAAGGGCTTTTCCGGTAAAATGTACTATTTTCCTATTGTCCCAGCCTGACTAATAAAATAACAAACATTTTAACTATCTTATATCTAAGGCAAGATACTGAAGCTGGCACTGGTGAAAAGCTACATAAAGTGGTCGTGGGTACACTTGGCTAGTGCAGTGGTACGGCAACACCTGTCGCTATGAACTTCACCCGGTGCACAACCCGCATAGAGATACGGCAATCTCAACAATGCAGAAGTAATGACGGGGGCACTCACGGTTCTTCGTTCAATGCAGGTTTCTTTATTCAGGTAGCGGATGGACACATGTTCCGGCGGGGCACCAGGAGCGAGCGTGTGGGACTATAGCTATTTCGTGCCGATCCCGGCATTTCCTCAGGTCACACCTGACATGACGAAGTGCCGGGATCGGCACGAAATAGCTATAGTCCCACACGCTCGCTCCTGGTGCCCCGCCGGAACATGTGTCCATCCGCTACCTGAATAAAGAACGAAGAACCGTGAGTACCCCCATTATGTCTTTCTTCTGCACTTTAACTATCTTAGTCCCCTTTGGATAGGGGATAACATGTCTAAGCGCCGGAGTACCCCTTTAATCATGTCTGTTCGTTTCCTAAGATTGCATGTGATTTTATTGTCCCTTTGTAGAACCCAGAAGATGGTTTCAGTCGGTTGAAGCGATGGATCATGATTGGAGACCATCACCAATTGCCACCTGTAATCAAGAACATGGCCTTCCAGAAATACTCAAACATGGAGCAGTCACTCTTCACGCGGTTTGTTAGGCTTGGTGTGCCAACTGTGGACCTCGATGCCCAAGGAAGAGCCAGAGCAAGGTTTTAGTTTTTAGCTTTTTTTCACCTTAAAGGGAGACCAACCTGCAAACATTGTGTTACAGAGCAAGAGGAACTGAGCAGATTGATTTAAAGTTCTGTAGGAAAAGTTCCAGGATAACTTGTCATTTCCTCATGTAAATTTCTGCCCATTCTGGTCTAAGTAGTCAAGTGAGCAGTCCTACTCAGTGATTGACAGCGCTCTCTATATGCTATACACACACAGCTTTCACTTACTGAGTACGACCACTGAATGACTATTTAGCCCAGAATAAGCAGAGATTTCCATGGATAATTTACAAGATATTGGAGAACTTTGCCTACAAAAATATATATTAATCTGCTCAGCTTTTCCTGATCTAAAATGTTATACTTCCAGTGGACTTCATTTTTAATGTGACAGGTTCCCTTTATTCCAGCCTTTGGGCAAAACACACTTATTGTACATTGCCTTTTCCCTTGTTGCTAAGCCCTAGGAACGTGGCTTAGCAACAAGGGAATAAAGACCTTATATGTATATTTGCAAAGTGACATTGGCTGCATTAGAAATAG
The DNA here is from genome assembly GCF_029499605.1 of Hyla sarda. Lineage (NCBI taxonomy): Eukaryota > Metazoa > Chordata > Amphibia > Anura > Hylidae > Hyla > Hyla sarda. The sequence goes on along the minus strand of NC_079199.1, from coordinate 55,345,594 downwards.
CGAGTGCTATAAAAAATGGTAAAATTGAATTATACTTCAATGTGAAGTAATAAGGTACAAGTCATTAATGCATAGTAGTGGGTCTCCTCACAAGGAGAGCAGGCTGCTAAAAATCATGCAGCCTTACAGATATCATGCAGCCTTACAGATGTGAATACCTACCAACAACCCTCGCACCAGATAGCTGCATGATATCTGTATGGCTGAATGATTTCTAGCGGTGTAATGCCCGTGTGTGGAGACCCGTGTGTGTCTAACAAGTAATGCCCATGTGTGCATGTGTGGAGACCCACTACTGGGCATTACTTTTGCCCTATTTACATTGAAGTATACTACCATTTAATATAGCACTCGCTAAGTATTAGACAGAATGAGTAAATATTCTCCATTATGTTTAATAAACTTTACCTTTTTCTGTTCTAGTTTGTGCAATCTCTATAACTGGCGGTACAAGAGTTTGGGGAACCTACCTCATGTGCAACTGCTGCCTGCATTCAGAGCTGCCAATGCTGGATTCCTGTATGACTTCCAACTTATAAACGTCGAAGACTTTAATGGAGTAGGGGAGTCTGAGCCCAATCCCTATTTTTACCAGGTAAAAGGTCACCTGTTGATTTGTAGGAAAATTCCTTTAATCCAGCATCATTAGAACTTAAAATGTGCCAGTTCATCAGGAATTCTGAATGAGTGGATGTTCATAGAAAAATATATAACACTGTCTTGTAAGGATGCAAAAGCTGTACAATATTAAGTACAGAATATTTATATGTTTGTCTGATTCAGAATCTTGCTGAGGCGGAGTATGCAGTTGCCTTGTTCATGTATATGCGTCTGCTTGGATATCCTGCTAATCGTATCAGCATCCTGACCACATACAACGGACAGAAACATCTTATTCGTGACATCATCAACCAGCGCTGTGGCAAGAACCCTGTGATTGGCCAGCCTAGTAAGGTGAGTATTAAGTGAATGAACCATTACATACATTGATACATTCTTATAGGGGTAAAAACATCTAGAAAGCTTGATGGTCTTGAAGTAGGAACAATACGAATCATTTCAAATTCCTGATTGTCCTATTTGTATGGACTATTTAAGTCCATACCCAGTCCATATTCTGAGCCTCTCTGCTAGCAGTGTTGTGCTCAGGGAGATATGACAAAACTTTAAGGTATGATTTGAAGTGTGGTTATGCCGCAGTATTCGCTGTATTGTGAAGCTGGCATCAGCTTATGTTAAGTACGGTCTTTTAATGTATTCTGAATTAATAAAGAGACAATTTTATATCTACTGAACATGCTGTCATTGCATTATCAGACATTGGGTTACAGACACAAAGATGTATTCTTCTTCCAAGATTCAGCATTACCCTCTAGAACAAGAATAATCCTGTTTTTATTCTTGTAGGTCACCACTGTGGACAGATTCCAGGGACAACAGAATGACTATATTATCTTGTCACTTGTCAGAACCAAGGCTGTGGGTCACCTGAGGTAAGCAGCAGCCTTGTGAAATATAATCCACTGTACCTGTCTCCAATATAACATTGTGTTTGTGTCTGTATATACTGGAGCAGATATATAACCAAAAAAATTATCACACATAAAAATAAACTAAATAAAACAGTTTTTTTTTATTGAAATACATAATTATAAGAAGCAAATCAAAAAATGTTGCAGTATCTTGTAATACCTTTTTTATTGGACTAACAGCATTTTGTAGAAATAAGCTTTCGGGATTCCTCCCTTTATCAAGTCCAAAGCAAATCTAAGCTCACAAGCAGAGGACACAGGTTACATCTCACAAATATGCAGGGGTTAAGACTAGAGATGTGGAGAATTCACACTAAGATGGGCCATAAATTGTCCAGCTATAGGAACATAGACTAAATAGAAAAGTATGAGAAAAGGGGGGGGGGAGCAGCGGAGACACTGATAATTACAGGACAAGATGAGATGCAAAAGAGAATCCAGTACAGGTTATAAGAAATTTTGATAATGAGATAAAAACTCAAATCCACATTGAGTCCCCTGTTTTTGGAATTTTAGCTTCAAATGTCTTTCTCTCTTGTGTGTTTTTGAAATTCCCTCTCAGTATCCTGATTGTAAGGTCATGTATGGAGTGGCCTGTTTGGGTAAAAACGTGTCCAACTGGGGTGCAGTAGTCCTTTTCTTTATGGCGGTTGATGGAATGTCTGTGTAGATTCATCCTTTCGTTGAGTTTCCGGCTGGTTTCACCAATGTAGCATCTCATGTCACACTTGGTGCATTGTATCATGTAGACCACATTTGGGGATGTGCAGGAGTATAGTCCCCTAATGTTATATGTCTTGTTATTGTTGGGTGGCTTCCATCTTGGGGCAGATATGAGTTTACAGCGAGGTTTGGTCCCAGTGTCTGTTCTTTCTGTAGGTAATTTTCAGCTGACCAGCTTTTGTTGTAAATTGTGTGGTTGTTTGAAGGCCAAGATGGGAGGTTCAGGGAAGATTTATTTTAGCATTTCATCTTCCGCCAATATCTGCTGCAGGTCCTTGATAATTTTGCATATTTCTTCAAGGACCGGATTGTATGTGGCTACCAGTGGTACGTGTGTGATAGTTGTAGCTCTCTGTATCGTAGCAGGTGTTCCCGTGAAGGGCAGAGTGTATTTTCCTATTGATTGTCCTTGGATTGTATCCTTTTTGTTTGAATTTCTCAGACAGTGTTTATAGATGTGTGTCTCGGGGTTGGAGCAGATGCAATGGTGCCTGGTAGCTTGGCTGTATATGATGCCTTTCTTTGTGTGTAAAGGATGGAAACTGGATTCATGTAGATAGCTGGACCGGTCTGTGGGTTTTCTGTACACAGACGTTTGTAGTGTGTTCCTGTATATTGTGACAGTAGTGTCCAGGAAGTTTACACTTTCTGTAGAGAAGTCCATTTTGAGTTTGATAGATGGATTAAATGTGTTTAAGGGCATCATGAAACTTTGAGTGTTTCTTTTCCTTCTGTCCAAATGATGAAAATATCATCGATATAACGGTAGTATCTGTAGGGTTTGTGAAGTTGTGTGTCTAGAAATCGTTGTTCAAGGTCAGCCATGAATAGGTTGGCATATTGTGGTGCCATCCTGGTCCCCATTGCAGTGCCCATCATTTGTAGATATATGTCACTGTTGAAGCTGAAGTAGTTGTGTGTTAGGATGAATTCTATGATTTTAGTGATGGCTCCAGGGCTGTATTTACGGTTGTGGGTTTGGGATGAGAGGAACAGTGAGCAGGCATCAATTCCATCTATGTGTGGGATGTTGCTGTACAGGGATTCTACTTCCATTGTTACTAATTTGGAGTTGGCAGGAAAGTTTGTAATCTGATTGAGTTTGTTATAAAAAAAGTCAGTGGTGTCCTGTATGAAGCTGCTGGTGTTTTTGACAAAGGGCTTTATAGGTTTTCTACCAAGCCATAGATCTGTTCTGTTAATGTGTCCATACCTGTTATTATTGGTCTGCCTGGCATATAGAATGTCCCTGTAATGAGATTTGTTGGTATGAGTGTCCCTTATCCTTTCTGTGACTCTATTGGGAAGGATTCGATCAATTTCTTCAATTCCATGAGACTTGTCCAAGCACTAAACTGGATGACATCAGACTATACTCAGTGGTGGGGTCTTCTGTTTCTTGTAGTATGTAGTGTCTGACAATTGTCTGGTTCCCTCTTTGATGTAATCCTCAGTGTTCATTATCACTACTGCTCCTCCATTGTCTGCTGGATTGATTGTTATGGTTTCATTATACCTTAAGTTTTTGATGGTGTCTGTTTCTAGTTTTGAGAGATTGTAGTTAGTTTAATAATGGTGTTTTGTGACTAAGGATGCTGTTCTTAGTCTGAAACTTGAAATGTAGCTGTCCAGTTTGCTGTTGCGTCCTGGTGATGGGGTAAAATCTGAATTCTTTTTCTTGATATTGTAATCCAGGGTTGTTGTAGTACTGTCCTCTTTCTTATGAAAGTACTCTTTTAGTCATAGTCTCCTAAAGAATGCTTCCAAGTCTGAGTATAGTTTGATGTTATCCAGTTTAGTGCTTGGACTAGTCTATGTTCTTATAGCAGGACAATTATGGCCCATCTTAGTGTGAATTCTCCACATGTATTGTCTTAACCCCTGCATATTTGTGAGATGTAACCTGTGTCTTCTGCTTAGATTTGCTTTGGACTGGATAAAGGGAGGAATCCCGAAAGCTTGTCTCTACAAAATGCTGTTAATCCAATAAAAAAAGATATTACAAGATACTGCAACATTTTATGATTTGTATCTGCATCACTGGACTAATACAAATTAATTACTAATACTCAAATTTACTCATTACAAGAACATATATAAGAAACAAACATTTCATAAAGTTAATGACAGGTATACAAAAGACGAATACATGTGGAATGGTCAATATAGTGAGCGCGCTGAGGATATACTATTTTTCGCCCTATAGGACGCACCGGTGTATAAGACGCACCCTATTTTTAGGTGCAAAATCTAAAAACTTTAAGATTTTGAACCCAATAGTGGTCTTCAACCTGCGAACCTCCAGATGTTGCAAAACTACAACTCCCAGCATGCCCGGACAGCCGGGCAACATCTGGAGGTCGCGTGTCCCTGTCGCTCTGCTGCCGTCCTGCTGCTGAACGTCTCTGCTGCCGGCCGGGTATCCTCGCTCTCCGTCGCACGTACGCGATAACGTGATGACGAGGAAGGAGAGCGTCGGCCATACAGGGGATCCCTGAACGGAGAAGACACCGAGGAGGCAGGTAAGGTCCCTCCCGGGGTCCTGTAAGCACTAACCCGGCTATTCAGTCGGGCTGTTCGGGACCGCCGCGGTGAAATCGTGGCGGTCCCGAACAGCCCGACTGAACAGCCGTGTTAGTGTCACTTTCCCTTCAGATGCGGTGGTCAGCTTTGATCGCCGCATCTGAAGGGTTAATACTGGGCATCACCGCGATCGGTGATGTCCTGTATTAGCCGCGGGTCCCTTCCGTTGATGGCCGCAGGGACCGCCGCGATAGGGGTGTATTCGCCATATAAGACGCACCGACTTTTTCCCCCCAGTTTTGGGGAAGAAAAAGTGCGTCTTATACGGAAATACGGTATAAGTTGCCACAGTAAGTGATTAAAGCTAAAAAATGGTCGCAGAAGGGAGAAAAAACATATACCCCAGAAGTTTAATTCCACAAGTAAAACACAAGCGCAATGTATAACAGAAAACTATATATAGTGCAGAATCCATATAACCAGCAAGCAAATATAGAGCACAATACAAACCACTTTCAGTCTATAGGCCGTGTCTGGTATTGCCACTCCACCTTGTTCACATAAGTGAGAAGACCAGAACCAGATCGCTAAAGGAAATTCTTTAAATAAATGAATAGTGTTTTGAAATAAATATTTATCTTTTTGGCTGTGGTGGTACAGCAAAGAGGCCCACCCCCACTGCCCCATGTGACTATACCATTAATATGCAACCTGCCTATGTGGTTATTCTTACAGAATGAAGACTTGTTGTGTCCACATATGTTCTCCACAACCTCCCACATCTGGCCGTGTGCCCAGCGCATTAAACCTGATTGTCATACATGACGTATTTTCCCTGGCAGGGTTTCAAATACTTTCTATTATTTTTCTGCATCTTCTTATGGAGAGGAACTTGAAGAACAAAAAAGAATTAGACTTCCATTGTCTTGAAAATTCCATGTGTCCTTCTTTTAATTGGGCTGCAATATAGATAATTGTGTCCTGACAGCTCCCATTTGTTTGGATTGAATATGTTGTAAAACGGAATGGACATACTCATTACCAATATAATATACTTCATGTTAACATATTCTGCTACGGGTACAACCATCTGTAAGATTGTAAACTGAAGCAAACCACTGCCAATGTTACAGGCGCAGATGTGCGGTCACTGTAGATACATGTGCAGCATTAGAGTTACTCTGTTACTTTTTTTTTATATCTTTGTTGACTTGCTGTGATTAAACTAGTGCATGTGAAATATTAGGGAGGAAGTGGAAGGATCATGTGATTCTGACCCTTCAATGGAGGCATCTCTGTATTGTTATTTATACATCACCCCCTTACTTACTTTCCACATCTACACTGAGAGGACCAGGAGAAAATTCCTATTCAGGAACCTCCAAAAAATCTTGTAAAATGACGCGTATCTCTATTTTCATACTGTATTATTGTACTTAATGGAAAATGTTCACCCGCACTATAACCTGATACACTGGCTTATAGTGCGGGTGAACAGGAGACTGATGCAGGGTCTCGGACTACTATACCTACCTGCAGTCCGGAACCCCGATCCTCCGAAGGTCCCCCTCTTTCAGCACTGCCTTGCGGCAGGCCTGCCAGCTAGATTTAAATATTCATAAGCGTTTGTCACGCGAGCGCTCATGTGACCAGTGTATCGGGTTATAGTGTGGGTGAACGGGTGACCGTCTTCCTTTAAATAAATTTCTAGGATTAGCGTTCCTTTAAAGGGTAGCTCCCACCATCACTTTTTTTTTCTTTTCTGTCCCTGCCTATTACCCATCTATCCCTAACCCCCTCCCTGCCTTTAATTTTTTTTTTTTACATATTAAAAACGCTTTTTTGTCTGCCTGGTAGTGTGCTCACTACCAGGCAGACTTCCCCAGCAGGCACCACGTCACTGATGCCTGCTGGGGCCGGCACTTCCGCCCGTAGTTCACCTATACAGGGTGCCTCCAGCTTTTTCCCCACTGCAACTCCCAGCTTGCCCTGACATCTATTGGCTGTCAGGGCATGCTGGGAGTTGTAGTGGGGAAACAACTGGAGGCACCCTGTATAGATGAACACCGGAGCACATCACCCGCCGTGCAGCCCGCAAACCCTCCCCCGCCCCCGTCGCGCCACTCAACTCCCTCCCCCTCCCCCTTAGTTCACCCAGAGTACTCCCTCCACGCCGAGCAGCCCGCAAATCCCACCCCCCCCCCCCCCCCCCGGCTCCGCTCAACCCACTACCCCTCAGTTCACCTATACAGTGTCCCTCCAGGCTTCCCCACTAAAACTCCCAGGGCATGCTGGGAGTTGTAGTGGGGGAACTGGAGGCATACTGTATAGGTGAACAGTATACATAATACAGTGAACATAATACTTTACCTTGTCCCCGAGCCTGCGCGCGTCTTCTTCCTTCAAAGCGCTCGCTCCCGCCTGTTTGATTGACAGGCGGGAGCGAGCACTGCAGTGCCTGAATTTCGACTCGTTGCCAGGCTTCAACGAGTCGAAATTCAGTGGTGACGTCACTGCTGAATGCATTCGGCCACTAGGAGGGCGACCCCTAGTGGCCGAATTTAAAAGTGATTTTAAACTGTTTTAAAATCACTTTTTTTAATTAAACTATATTAGAGATATGTTGTAGTACTGAAGTACTACAACATATCAATTTTTGGTTTTCATGACAGTGCCCATTTAAAATGGGATATCCTCCAACATACTACACCCAGCCAGGTGCGGGGAAAGATTTTTTTTTTCTATTAGTGTCAATAAAAAAGAGTAATAAAATAGTTACTGTCTGGCCTCTGGCTAATCTACAGTCCTGACATTTATTACCATTACCAAGTTGTGTTTATAATGTGCTTGGATATTACATGGCAATTAGATATGTCCTCAGCTGTGTCTTCAGGAACGTAGCGCTATGTCATTCCCTTACTGAAGGAGAACACAACCCAGGCTGACGATAGAAAACCCAGATGGAGGTTATAACAAAAATAAAAAAAAACAGTATAGACAAAGCTGCAGGAGGACGTGCACAAGCTAGTAAATGTTCGTGAAGGAGGACGTCCCGTGAAGGAGTGAGTCTGTTTACTGATCTAAAACTTCCTGAACAGCATTGTTGGCAGAATCTTCTGAGCCTAAGAAATCCCTAGAGATAAGTATAGGAATCCTCCATGCGACTTCAGCAAGTGTTTAGGGATGTTAGCTTAAGTCGTATGACTGTCAACTTGTGCGCTACCTCCAGCTCTAATCCTCCGAGTCTGTAAGAGTAAGGAAGTTTTTTGATATACAGGCAGCTTATGTTGTGCTGTCAAATGTAAACTTTTACAGTATTTGCCTTGCAATGTAAAATATGATTAAGTAAGTCACAGTCAGCAGGCTATCTCATAAAACATATTTGTGGAAATCCCTAGCCTAAGGCTTTGTGCACACTAGAAAAAAGGAACATTTAGGGTGTATTCACATGTACAGTTTCCGGTGTCCAGTCAATTAGTTTACATTGAAATCTGCAGCATTAAAATCTGAAGCTTCAAAAGAAACTCTGTCAATTCAAACGTACAGTATCCTGCGCTTATTTGATGGCCCCAGTAATATCAGTGTTTTGGTCATTATTTCCTAACAAGAGTGCATCCAGCTTTTGTAAAACTACAACTCTTGACAAGCCCGGACAGCCAAAGGCTGGGAGTTGTAGTTTTGCAAATGGTAGAGGCACACTGGCTTTGAGTTTTTTTTCCGGATAGCAATCGTCTTGTTGGGCAGTAAAATGTGGATAGCCTACCTTATTCTTCTAGGTAAAATAGCCTGATGGAAACTTGATATTTCTGTTGTTTGAAAATGAAATTCAATTGAGATGGATTGAACAGAAGGCATTAGCTATATCATGTTATGCTTTCTGATGACGTGTTGGTCACATTGTGAATAGAGCCTTAATATTGCCAAGATTTTTTATATATATATATATATATATATATATATATATATATATATATACACCGTATTTTTTGCCGTATAAGACGCACTTTTTCTTCCCCAAAACTGGGGGGAAAAAGTCGGTGCGTCTTATACGGCGAATACACCCCTATCGCGGCGGTCCCTGCGTCCATCAACAGCCGGGACCCGAAGCTAGTACAGGACATCACCGATCGCGGTGATGCCCTGTATTAACCCTTCAGACGCGGCGATCAAAGCTGACCGCAGTGTCTGAAGGGAAAGTGACACTAACCTGGCTTTGCAGCCGGGCTGTTCGGGACCGCCGCGATTTCACCGCGGCGGTCCCGAACAGCCCGACTGAATAGCCAGGTTAGTGCTTACAGGACACCGGGGGGGACCGTACCTGCTTCCTCAGTGTCTTCTCCGTTCAGGGATCCCCTGTATGGCCGGCGCTCTCCTTCCTCATCATCACGTCGTCGCGTACGTGCGTCCGCGTGCGTATCGACGTGATGCCCGCCACGGAGAGCGAGGATACCCGGCCCGCAGCAGAGACGTTCCGGAGTGACGGGGACACGGCAACAGCGATGGAGCGACATCCAGGGCAGCGGTGACAGGTCCGGAGCGGTGGGGACACGTGAGTATTACCTCCTATGCAGTGGTCTTCAATCTGCGGACCTCCAGATGTTGCAAAACTACAACTCCCAGCATGCCCGGACAGCCGTTGGCTGTCCGGGCATGCTGGGAGTTGTAGTTTTGCAACATCTGGAGGTCTGCAGGTTGAAGACCACTATTGGGTTCAAAATCTTTTATTTTTTAGATTTTGCACCTAAAAAAAGGGTGCGTCTTATACGCCGGTGCGTCCTATAGAGCAAAAAATACGGTGTATATATATATATATATATATATATATATATATATATATATATTTTTTTTTTATATTTGTCTGGATAATTGTGCTATGGAGTAGAGCCCTGCATGGGGACTGGGATCCTGTGGGAGCCAATAAAAAACTTCTGGAGCGGTAATGAGGTTGTTTTGGGGGCTGGAGTGGGTGGTCACAGAACATACAATGGATCCTGCAAAATCCCGCACAGTCCTGCAAACCTCTGAAATTGCACAAGTGGGTGATGAAATGACACAAAGGGTACTATTTCTAAACTTTGTGACAAAATGTTTGCGGGATCGGGCGGGATTGGACACTTGTTGCAGGAGTGGGCAATAATGGTCAGAAATCCAGCTGGACCTACTATGGAGTTATTATTATTTTACCTTATAAATCTACTTTGTTTTACTTCTGTGTGCTTTTTTTGTGCTACCTTTTAGACCTCTTTAGTAACATGAGAGCTTCACATATAACTATTTCTAGTACACAAAGTGCTGCTGTTTGATTTGCATAGGAGGACACCCATAATACTTTAATGAGTCAAATATATATTTAATTAGTCACGTTTAATGACACACATATGTCTATCTCTCTATGGTAGAGGCATTGTTATCCTCAATAATTTCTGTGCTTACAGATATCATATTAGATAATAAATGTGCTGAAACATTTATTAGGTCAGGGAATGGTGATGTGAAAGAAACATTTTATAGAAAGGAAAGGTAGTATTAGCCCCTGTGTGCATAAAAGGCAATAAATAATAGTGGGAATGTGTTACCTCTACCAGAGACGTCATATCACAGTAATGTTCCGGGTCCAGAGGCTTATTAATATAATATAAACATGTTTCCATTTCTGAGCAGCGTTACTGTAATGCTCGGTTGTTTGTGACTGGTGATTTCTTTGCCTTGCAGGGATGTGAGGCGTTTAGTTGTTGCTATGTCCAGAGCTCGACTTGGACTCTACATATTTGCTCGAGCCTCTCTGTTCCAGAATTGTTTTGAGCTGACCCCTGCGTTCAGACAACTGACCGCCCGCCCTCTGCGACTCCACATTGTACCAGGAGAATCTTTCCCAACACAGAGGAGGGTAAGTAACCTGATCCATGGTAATGTAAAAAGTCCTTTTCAGATCTTTAGTATTTTGCTTTCTTGTCAGGCTTGTTTTATATAAATATTTGAGATGATCTTTCAGAACCTAGCGCAACAGAAAGTGTGGAGTTGTGGTACAAGGAAAGTGTCTGCCCATAGTGAGCAATGAGATGCTAAGCAAAAAAAAATTTTTTTTTTAGTCTCTGAAAATGAGACCAAGGACTGGGTATTTTTGCTTACCGTATATACTCGAGTATAAGCCGACCCGAATATAAGTCGAGGCCCCTAATTTTACCCCAAAATCCCAGGAAAAGTTATTGACTCGACTATAAGCCTAGGGTGGGAAATACATCATCTTCCCCCCCCCCCCCTCCCATCATCATCCCCCCCCCCCCCCTTCATCATCACCACCTGTCAATCCCTTCATCAGTGGTCTTCAACCTGCGGACCTCCAGATGTTGCAAAACTACAACTCCCAGCATGCCCGGACAGCCGTTGGCTGTCCGGGCATGCTGGGAGTTGTAGTTTTGCAACATCTGGAGGTCCACAGGTTGGAGACCACTGCGTTACATTAACAGTCAGAATTGGCACTTTAGTGCAATGGAAAAGTAATACACATGTAATCCTCTGGCCATAAAGCAGTGTTTCCCAACCAAAGTGCCTCCAGCTGTTGCAAAACTACAACTCCCAGCATGCCCTGACATGACACATTTCACTAGGGATCGACCAATATCGATTTTGTTAGGGCCGATACCGATAATCTGTGACCTTTCAGGCCGATAGCCGATAATTTATACCGATATTCCGGTATAAGTTATCAGCTATTCCCATCCGTCCCCCCCCTCCACCCCGGCCCCGCAGAAGCCGCTCCAGATCAATTATTTAAAGTGGGCGCTGCTGGTTGTTGTAGTTTTGAAACCTCTGGAGGTCCGTAGGTTGAAGACCACTGCGGCCTTCGTCATAATCCAGCCCCCCCCCCCCCTTTTGTTTTGTACTCGCCTCCCCTCGGCAGGAAGTTAGGATGAGCTAGTCCGGGTCATCTATGCTGCAGGGACCGTCCGGTAGGGATGGTTAATCGTTGTGTGCTGTCCATTTTTACCGGGGGGGCCTCCTCTCCGTGCTTTGGCCCAGAGTAGTGACTTTGCCTTGACGACGACGCACAGGGACGTTCATGCGCAACGTCCCTGTGCGTTGTCGTCAAGGCAACATCACACACCGAGCCCGAAGCGCGGAGAAGAGGCCCCCCCCTGGTGAAAATGGACAGCATGCAATGACTTACCATCCCCACCGGACGGTCCCTGCAGCATAGATGGCTTGGACCAGCTCACCCTAACTTCCCGCCGATGGGAGGTGAGTACAAAACAAAGGGGGGGGGGGGCTGGATGATGAAGAAGGTCGCAGTGGTCTTCAACCTGCGGACCTTCAGAGGTTTCAAAACTACAACACTCAGCATGCCCGTGCAGCCGATGGCTGTCGGGGCTTGCTGGGAGTTGTAGTTTTGCAACCTCTGGAGGTCCGCAGGTTGAAGACCACTGATTAAGGGATTGACAGGTGGAGAGTTCACTCGAGTATAAGCCAAGGGGGGCATTTTCAGCACGAAAAATCGTGCTGAAAAACTCTGCTTATACTCGAGTATATACGGTAAATTTGTCTTATTTTCATTAGGAAAAACCTTTGAAAAATAAATCCTCTACAGTAAAATTATCAGGTGATTCTTACATTGATCAAGCAGTCAGGTGTCAGTTACAGTAAAGCATGAGCTCTAAGGCAAAGTCTATACGCAATCGGAATCTTGCGGATTCATTGTGGATTTCATCCCTGCTACATCGAAAATTATGAAAGCTGCAAAGTAATCTTGCAGCATGGTCAATAGTGCAAACAGATGTCCACAGCAGATCCACAACATGTGATTTAAAGAGGACGCGGGAACCTTGAATATTTGTGCTGTTTAGCGGGGTCATATTTAATTAGCGATTTTAGCAAAATTCTGAATAACTCCATTGACTTAGCAGACTTAGCTTCTTTTAATAAAGGGGAAAAAAAGACTGCCTTGCTAGGAAATCAAAAGAGCAGTTTAATTCTATTACTATACTAATAGGCCCAAATTTATCTAAGAATGTCTACGGTAGAGCTATTTTCCCATGTTTATTTGGGTGCTGGGTTTGACTAGCGTGCATCTTATTTATCAAGAAGGTGCAGCAGGATGATGAATTTTGCGCAGCTCTGCTGTGGTGGGAAAAGCTCTACCACATACATATTTTTCTAGACTTTTTCTTGTGAGGGAGGGAAGTAGACACTTACCCGAGTCCTGAATTTGGCAGGTTAGGTGTTTTTACTTACTTTCACTGAGCTGCCGGGACATTTCATTTTTACTTGCATTTTAGATGCTGCAATTAAATTTGATTGCGGGGTCTAAGGGGTTAAAGCCGGGCATCACCGTGATCGGTGATGTCTGGCATTAGAGATGGGTCCTGGTGGCAGTTAGCTGCCAGGATCACCCAGCTATGACCCACACTCAGCTCCTGAGCACGTGTCATAGAAAGGGAGTGGGACGCTGTTGTCCACAAGAGGTTAAAGGCTGAATTGCGGAAAGTAGAAGTGATTCTCACGCCTACTGGTAGGTGGTGTAGCTTTGCGCCTAAAAAAAGCACCTTTGCGCACAAAATAGTGACTTTTGACAAAAAGTTGCAAATGATAAATAAGTGACCACTGCACGGTCAAAAAGAAAACGTTCTATGGGTAGGCAAAAAGAGTGAAACTGTCTATATCAAAAGGCGCATAAAAGTCGCTAAATATGCTACTTGAGCCTGAACTGCACCAAAACATAGACAAAAAAATGCTCTAAAAACATTGATAAATCTCCCCCCATAATGTCTGTCTACACTATATACTAATAATGTCTATATTTACACTATATACTATACTTATAATGTCTGTTTACACTATATACTATACTTATAATGTCCATGTTTACACTATATACTATACTTATAATGTCCATGTTTAAACTATATACTATACTTATAATGTCCATGTTTACACTATATACTAATAATGTCCATGTTTACACTATATACTATACTTATAATGTCCATGTTTACACTATATACTATACTTATAATGTCCATGTTTAAACTATATACTATACTTATAATGTCCATGTTTACACTATATACTATACTTATAATGTCTGTTTACACTATATACTATACTTATAATGTCCATGTTTACACTATATACTATACTTATAATGTCCATGTTTACACTATATACTATACTTATAATGTCTGTTTACACTATATACTATACTTATAATGTCTATGTCTACACTATATATTAATAATGTCTATGGCTACACTATATACTATACTTATAATGTCTATGTCTACACTATATATTAATAATGTCTATGTTTACACTATATACTATACTTATAATGTCTGTTTAAACTATATACTATACTTATAATGTCCATGTATACACTATATACTATACTTATAATGTCCATGTTTACACTATATACTATACTTATAATGTCTATGTCTACACTATATATTAATAATGTCTATGTTTACACTATATACTATACTTATAATGTCTGTTTAAACTATATACTATACTTATAATGTCCATGTTTACACTATATACTATACTTATAATGTCCATGTTTACACTATATACTATACTTATAATGTCTATGTCTACACTATATATTAATAATGTCTATGGCTACACTATATACTATACTTACAATGTCTATGTCTACACTATATATTAATAATGTCTATGTTTACACTATATACTATACTTATAATGTCTATGTCTACACTATATATTAATAATGTCTGTTTACACTATATACTATACTTATGTAGATGTTTACACGACTTATTATATCATGAATTTATACTTTCACCACTAACCACACACACAGGTCAGCAATGAGCTCACTATGGCTACTATTTACATGATACATACTGTCAAATTTTCCAACCACTCCTGATGTGACATCCAATGTCTAATTGTTACAGGTCACATTATCTGAAAAATATAGTTTTCATATAATGAATCCAAGAAGACTTCAGTTTTCTGTAGTTCACCCTTATGTCTATACAGCCAATCTTTACTCCTTTTAGTACATACCAAGTCACATGGCTGCTTAAAAGAAAAAATGTGGGTCACTCCACACCCACCAACCTTCCTAATGTGATAATAAGTAAGCATATGTATCTGATTGTGCCGTTTCTCCACGATGATCTTTCACAAGCCCTTCTGTTTTGTTAAATATATTTTTGTTATAAGAATTTCAGTTCTTGATTTGGGGCATTTATATAACTGAGCAGAACAGCAGTAATAACTCTGATTTTATTTGGCTTGCCTGCCACCCCTCAGTACACAGCAACTTGTAGTCTTGATGGAGTCATAGGGCAGTGGTCAACCTATAATTTTAAATGTACTACTGAATCAAACAATAAGGTATGCTTTGGTTCAAGGATATAGACCAGGACATGGATTTCCTATTGTTTTCCCCACATAATTTTTCCACACAAGCTATGTGTTATGTTATTGATCAAATAATAATGATGTGCCTTTTTAGAATGGAGATGTACCACCCTACCCAGCCCAAGTTATCAAGAACATGCCAGAGATGGCAGCATATGTGTACAATATGTATATGCACATGATGCAAAGCAGTCAGCAGTATCAGTACCACCAGGTAAGAATACATTTATTTATTCATTGTCTTCATTTTCCTTAATGCTGTATAATAAGTAACAGGGTCTAGTGATACAATTACAGTCAGTTACAGTGCTACTATAGAAAGACTGAGGGACCTGCTCACAAGCTTAAAATCTACAGGGAGAGGGAGTGACACAAGGCATCAATGGGTGACAGAACAGTATATGTCACACTACACCAATGTTTTCCAACCAGTGTGCCTCCAGCTGTTGCAAAACTACAACTCCCAGCATGCCCGGACAGCCTTCGGCTGTCCGGGCATGCTGGGAGTTGTAGTTTCGCAATAGCTGGAGGCACCCCCCCCCCCTAGTTGGAAAACACTGGTGTAGTGTGACGTACAGTCATGGCCAGAAATGTTGGCACCCCTACATTTTTTCTAGATAATGAAGTATTTCTCACAGAAAAGGATTGCAGTAACACGTTTTGCTATACACATGTTTATTCCCTTTGTGTGTATTGGAACTAAACCAAAAAAGGGAGGGAAAAAAAAAGGAAATTGGACATAATGTCACACCAAACTCCAAAAATGGGCTGGACAAAATGATTGGCACCCTTTCAAAATTATGGAAAAATAAGATTGTTTCAAGCATGTGATGCTCCTTTAACCCCTTAAGGACCGGGGTTTTTTCCATTTTTGCATTTTCGTTTTTTGCTCCTTGCCTTTAAAAAATCGTAACTCTTTAAATTTTGCACCTAAAAATCCATATGAGTGCTTATTTTTTGCGCCACCAATTCTACTTTGTAATGACGTCAGTCATTTTGCCCAAAAATCTACAGTGAAACAGAAAAAAAAAAAATCATTGTGAGACAAAATTGAAAAAAAAACGCTGTAACTTTTGGGGGCTTCCGTTTCTACCTAGTACATTTTTCGGTAAAAATGATACCTTATCTTTATTCTGTCGGTCCATTCGATTAAAATGATACCCTACTTATATAGGTTTGATTTTGTCGTACTTCTGGAAAAAATCATAACTACATGCAGGAAAATTAATATGTTTAAAATTGTCATCTTCTGACTCCTATAACTTTTTTATTTTTCCGTGTATGGGGCGGTATGAGGGCTCATTTTTTGCGCCGTGATCTGAAGTTACCATTACCGGTACCATTTTTGAAATGATAGGACTTATTGATCGCTTTTTATTCATTTTTAAATGATATAAAAAGTGCCCAAAAATGCACTATTTTGGACTTTGGAATTTTTTTGCGCGCACGCCATTGACCGAGCGGATTAATTAACAATATATTTTTATAATTCGGACATTTCCGTACGCGGTGATACCACATATTTTTATTTTTATTTACACTGTGTTTTTTTTTTAATGGGAAAAGGGGGGTGATTCAAACTTTTAATAGGGGAGGGGTTAAATGATCTTTATTCACTTTTTTTTTGCAGTGTTATAGCTCCCATAGGGACCTATAACACTGCACACACTGATCATCATTGATCACTGGTTTCTCATAGGAAACCAGTGATCGACGATTCTGCCGCATGACTGCTCATGCCTGGATCTCGGGCACTGAGCAGTCATTCGGCGATCGGACAGCGAGGAGGCAGGTAGGGGCCCTCCCACTGTCCTGTAAGCTGTTCGGGATGCCACGATTTCGCCGCGGCTATCCCGAACAGCCCACCGAGTTAACCGGCAGCTTTCACTTTCGGTTTTAGCCGCGCGGCTCAGCTCTGAGCGCGCGGCTAAAGGGTTAATAGCGTGCGGCGCCGCAATCGGCGCTGCGCTATTAGCGGCGGGTCCCGGCATCACCATGACGGCGGGCCCGCCGTGATATGATGCGGGGTTACCGTGTAACCCCGCGTTATATCGGGAGCAGGACCAAGGACGTACCAGTACGTCCTTGGTCCTTAATGGGTTAAACTCACCCGGGGCAAGTAACAGGTGTGGGTATATAAAAATCACACCTGAAACCAGATGAAAAGGATAGAAGTTCACTTAGTCTTTGCACTGTGTGTGCGCCACACTAAGCATGGACAACAGAAAGAGAAGAGAACTGTCAGAGGACTTGAGAGAACCAAAATTGTGGAAAAATATCAACAATCTCAAGGTTACAAGTCCATTTCCAGAGATCTAGATTTGCCTTTGTCCACAGTGCACAACATTTGCAACCCATGGCATTGTAGCTAATCTCCCTGGGTGTGGACAGAAGAGAAAAATTTATGAAAGGTGTCAATGCAGGATAGTCTGGATAGTGGATAAGCAGCCCCAAACAAGTTCCAAACATATTCAAGCTGTCCTGCAGGATCAGGGAGCATCAGTGTCAGTGCGAACTATCCGTCAACATTTACATGAAATGAAACTCTATGGCAGGAGACCAGAAGGACCCAACTGCTGACACAGATATAAAAAGCAAGACTACATTTTGCCAAAATGAACTTGAGTAAGCCAAAATCCTTCTGGAAAAACATCATTCTACTGTTTACCGAAAACGGAATGAGGCCTACAAAGAAAAGAACACAGTACCTACAAGTGAATTAAGGTGGAGGTTCAATGATATTTTGGGGTTGTTTTTGCTGCTTCTGGCACTGGGTGCCTTGAATGTGTGCAAGGCATCATGAAATTTTAGGATTACCAACAGATTTTGGGTCGCACTGTACAGCCCAGTGTCAGAAAGCTGGGTTTGTGTCTGAGATCTTGGGTCTTCCAGCAGGACAATGACCCCAAACATACATCAGAAAGCTCCTAGAAATGGATGGCAACAAAGTGCTGGAGAGTTCTGAAGTGGCCAGCAATGAGTCCAGATCTAAATCCCATTGAACACTTGTGAAGAAAGGCGCCTTCCAATAAGAGAGACCTGGAGCAGTTTGCAAAGGAAGAGTGGTCCAACATTCCGGCTTAGAGGTGTAAGAAGCTTATTGATGGTTATAGGAAGCGACTGATTTCAGTACTTTTTTTTCCAAAGGGTGTGCAACCAAATATTAAGTTAAAGGTGCCAATAATTTTATCCAGCCCATTTTTGGAGTTTGGTGTGACATTATGTCCAATTTGCTTTTTTTCCTCCCTTTTTTTTGTTTAGTTCCAATACACACAAAGGGAATGAACATGTGTGTAGCAAAACATGTGTTACTGGAAACCTTTTCTGTGAGAAATACTTCATTTTCTAGAAAAATTTCAGGGGTGCCATTATTTACAGCCATGACCGTATACTGTTCTATCACCCACTGATGCCTTGTGTTACCCCCTCTCCCTGTAGATTGTGAGGAGGGCCCTCTTAGCAGCACCGCACTACACAAATAACTTATGTCAGCATACTAGATTACAGTACTGTATATTATCATGTATATACATGTGCTAACCAGTCACACTGATGATTTATGATAGTTGAGGTGAGAGATCATGACGACTGTTACACAGATAACATGCAGTACCATCCATCACTTGTAGGTTGCCATTAAAAATAAAATGGTGGGGAGGTGAAAAACTTGTGTTTTTTGTGAGTCTTATGCAACATGGATGTTGAAGCGAGCTTCCCGCTGCAGGTTTTCCGTGGCAGATTTTGTAAAGCGGAAAATCTGCAGCAGATTACATTGATCTTTAATGTAATCTTTTGCCGATTTTCTGCTGCTGATACTCTGCAGCACAAAACCTGCTGCGGCTCAAAACTGCAACAGGAAACTTGCTTTAGGTTGGTTTCACACACTGCACTTTTTTTTATTTTTTTTATTAAAGCTAAAAGTGGATCCAGCGAGAAGTAGCAGTCCTTCTTTTATATTTCATATTGCCTATGAATACACTTCTAGCTACATTCCCTATTTGAAAAATAAGGTGCAAGGAAACACATGGTACCTTTCATAAACAGTATCTATCTGTGCTTCCATAATGAAGAAAAAAATACTTTTGTTCTGATGCCAGGTGTCAGAGGTGCTCCCAAGCCCCTGGATTGACTCTTCGCTCCTTCTCCCATCCCTGTTGCTGCTTCATTGACAGTCAGAATTCGACTTCCAGAGCCGATCCCTGTTTTAGATCTCATTCCTTTGTTGTTCATACAATTGCAAGTAGATGTGAGATTTGGAAACAGGGCTCAGATTCTAGACAACTGTCAGTCAAGCATTGATAGTAATGGGAGGGCAGAGTAAGAAGACTTTCCAGCTCTCTGTACTTCAGGAGATTGGGACATAGATTAATGCTGCCCAGACTGATAGGTACCATGTGTCTCCTTGCTCAAACAGTGTCATCAGTCTGGAATGTGAATTGCAGCAGATTTCCTTTAATAAAAGGAGACTTTTTAAATGTTAGTGCAAAAGTGTTTGTTTGGCGACTTCTATCATGGTTGGATAATTATAAAAGCGGGAGATTGGTATATCTGGTCCATAATATGTACTGCTAAGCCTTTTTTGTATATGAATGTGTGTTCACACGTTACAGATTTGTTGTGGTTTTACAGCAGTTGTTTGATATTGTGATAAAACTGCACGTCACTGTATGAACAAGATACACAGGTATCTATTATTATGAATGGTATACCGTATTGTCACCCCAAGGTGGATTTATGACCTGAAGTGAAAGCATGGGGGTTCATAATACATTAATTTTAAGTCATTGCTATTGTGTCGCCTTTGCGTCCCGAATATGGACACAAAAATGCGTCTATTGGCCTGAAACTGGTTATAACACTTAGTTCTTAAAGGATGGATCTTTACACTTTACACTCTCACTTCCGAGGGGGTTTGCAGACTTTTAGCCTTACTGTGTTTATTTTTTATTAGTGCGTTACATTCCCACTTGGTTTTTTTGGTCTCCATATTTGCAGCTTTTTTTTTTGCAAAAACTGCAAGTTACCATTACATACACTTACTGAACACACGAATAATTTCTCATACAATACAGATTTAAACGGGAAACTCCAAGGTAAACCACCTGGCCATAGGCCAAAAATCACACTTGTATTTATGCATTGGGAGGTTTCCCAACCGATATGGAAAACGTATCACATTGAGGTATAAACAGATACAGTGACCCCCCCCCGACCTAAGATGGCCCCGACATACGATCATTTCAACATACGATGGCCTCTCAGAGGGCATCGCATGTTGAAGGCAGCATCAACATATGATGCTTTTGTATGTCGGGGCCACCGCATAAACAGCTATCCGGCAGCGCTGACTGCTTCAGCTGCCACCGGATAGCTGTTTACGGTGCCCCGTGTGCTCCGGTGATGGTGTCTTACCGGTCCCCGGCGCCGTCACTCTCCATCGTCGTCATCACGTCACCACGCACGCCGTCCAGTCATCCAATAGGAGCTGCGTGTGTAGCTACGTGATGACGGCGATAAGGAACGATGATCCCGGGCAGCGGAGACGGTCTGGAGCGGCGGGGACAGGTGAGTATTCCTTCCTATATTTAACATTGCACGGATCCCTCAACATACGATGGTTTCAACAAACGATGGTTCATTTGGAACGAATTACCATCGTATGTTGAGGGACCACTGTATTAACTTTGTCAGGGCTACATGCGTTTGTAAGACTGATATTTCACTTTCAACACTGACACATTTGTGCGTAAAACAAGAAAAATATATTAGAGAAATGATTCTGTCTAGATCGTGACCTGACAAATAGAACTTGAAGTGGGTATGACTACACCAGTTTATCCTGTAATGCAGCACAGATATACAAAGCAGCAGGAGTTCCCTCCCGTTCTTGGCCTTTCCCCAACAGTTCAGCAGTAAATCTTTCCGCAGACTCCTGGAAGTCGTTGCACAGCAGTCTCAATGTGCTGCGGGTGCACTAATCCTAATGATTGTGTGCAGCTAAGAATGGAAAATGTTTGTGTCTTCCCAGGGAAATCCAACTTCACTGATTCAGACCAGCTTGTGTACTGTAAGGATTTCTTCAGACACTTAACCCTCTCCTGCTAGACTTAGCCTTATAACCAGATACCAGGGCTGTTCTGTTAAGAAGACTATCATGTCAACAAACCTAAAACAAGTCTAAAATGTTGATCAGTTGGGGTCTGAGTGCTGAGACCCTGCTGGTAGCTAACATAAGGGAGCATAAGCGCACCTCTGAATGTTGGGCCACTTTATTTTTACTTAGCTCTCCATGGAAAGCCAAGTGGGCTGTATACAGACTTTCAAATAGTCTTATAAAACTTTCCATAAATCCATATAACACTTTCTAGACTTGAATGAAGGATCATACAAGTCAGCAGAGTACTTTCTCCCCTTGTCTTAACAACCTGTGGGTATCTGAGCACCTAGGTCTCCTCCAATCCAAACTCCCGACATGTGACTATAATGAAGTTAGTTGAAATGATAGGTCACTTACCTTAAAATATATTCAGGTAGGTCGCTCGGATATATCAGAAGTTCTCATCAGCGGAGGAAAGGATCTGTCTTTTCCCTCTACGTTGATTTCACATTCACCAAACACTAATGCAAAAACATAGCACTTCCTTTACATCAGTGGTCTCCAACCTGCGGACCTCCCAGATGTTGCAAAACTACAACTCCCAGCATGCCGGCTGTCCGGGAATGCTGGGAGTTGTAGTTTAGCAACATCTGGAGGTCCACAGGTTGGAGACCAGTGCTTTACATTAACAGTCAGAATTGGCACTTTAGTGCAATGGAAAAGTAATCCACATGTAATCCTCTGGCCATAAAGCAGTGTTTCCCAACCAAAGTGCCTCCAGCTGTTGCAAAACTACAACTCCCAGCATGCCCTGACATGATACATTTCACTAGGGATCAACCAATATCGATTTTGTTAGGGCCGATACCGATAATTTGTGACCTTTCAGGCCGATAATTTATACCGATATTCCAGTATAAGTTATCAGCTATTCCCATTCGTCCCCCCCTCCACCCCGGCCCCGCAGAAGCCGCTGCAGATCAATGCTATAAAGTGGGCGCTTTTAATCAATGAACTGTAACAGCTTTTGAGGGGCCTGAGACCGCAGCCCGCTTCTCTCCCCCTGCCTTTCCTGGGGTGCTCTCTAGTCCAACCACCGCCGCCCCTGCCTTTCCTGGGGTCCTCTCTAGTCCAACTACCGCCGCCGCTGCCCCGTTGCCTCCCCCATCCCCAGTTTTATAATTACCTGTTCCTGGAGTCTGCGCTACTTCTGACTCCTGCGGTGTCCTGAGCTGTCACTGTGCGCACTGATGGTGACGTCGCGTTGAGGACTTCACTCATCATTGCGGTGCGCAGCGCGCCGCTGGAGCCAGAGGTAGCGCGGACCCCGGGAACAGGTAATTATAAAACCGGGGATGGGGGACGCAATGGGGCAGCGGCGGCTGTCTCTGGGCGGGACATTATCGGCAAGGTAATTGCCGATAATGATGTCGAAAAACGTGAATATCGGCCAAACCGATAATCGGTCGATCCCTACATTTCACCTCAACAAGCAATGGAGGTCATAGACTGACCCCAGTGACCTCTTCTGATAAATAAGTATAGGTTCAAACTTTTCATGTATTTCTCTTGACTGTCAATGTTTTGCAAACATTACAAGAACATTTTAGTGAAACGTTTCTTTCAAAAAGAAAGTTATTTGAACACAAATTCTACGGACCCAATGCCCAGAAATAACGCATACTGCACTTCTTAACACTAATCTTAAAAATGTCAGAGACTAATATCTATGTAATAGAGACAACAAGTCCACAAAGTAGAAAGGCTTAAATACAGTTGCTAATGTTATGTATGTCTGTATCCTAATAGGGCCTCCTGCCTCCGCCGGCTTCAACAAGAGAACCAGACTTTGCCCCTTCTCAGGAAGAGGAGATGGAAGTGGAAGAGAGTACATCCCAAAAAAATGAAGCCGAGTCCAAGAGCCCTGATCTAGAGTCAAATGCAACAGCAGATCCTACACAAGGAGAAGAGAAAGAAAAGACGCTCTCTGGAAATGAAGACAAGCAGGAGACTGCAAGTACAGAACAGGTAGCATCAGAAGAAAAGACTGATCCCAGCAGGCAGAGCGAACCATCAGAAACACCCGATAGAATATCAGGAACAGAGGAAGAAGTGAGCGAGCCGGGGCCACAGATGGAAGTGGATTCATCAGAAGAAACCGCAGAAAACACAGGTCATGGAAATAATGAGCCAGGAGAGGATGGCACAGAACCTCAAAAGATGCCAGATCATCCAGGAAGGGATAGTGACAGCGAATACAGTGAAGACGAGGGGACAGGAGACTAGAGTACCATGTCATGGCATCTGGTTCTTGATCCACTCAGCAGCCTTATGGGAATCATCATATACGTTGTATGAAAGCGCACCGACGTGTGGTCACCTACTATGTAATCTGCGGAAGCTTCTGATTTTTTTGTCCCCATTTATAGTCATACTCAGAAGCTTTCCGTCAGGTATTGGCCAAATCTGAAGTCAAATCCTTATGGTCTGAAGGAGATGCTGAAAGGGATTAATGGTTAATTTATGTGCTAGAGCAGGAGTCCTCATAGGAATAGGCACATGTCTATAAGATTAATATGAGCTCATTCCTTCTTTAGTATGCCGGCCAAAAAAGGGTTATTGTGTGTTTTGTCCATGCTCACAGCTGCAAAACAAAATGGGGTGGACATGCATGATTCACAATGAATTTCTAGTCCACCCAAACCATGGAAACTTTTCGTTTTTTTTTTTTGTAAACTTGGCAGTAAAGTTTATTTTGTACAAAATTGTCTCCTTGACTATTTTTCTATCTGCTTTGGAGTGGAGATGGAATACAGCCTGCAGAATAAATTCTAACGTGTGCTGCGGCTTACACATGTAGCAAAACTCTATTTGACTTAAAGGGGTTATCCAGGGAAAAACTTTTTTTTATATATCAACTGGCTCCAGAAAGTTAAACAGATTTGTAAATTACTTCTATTAAAAAATCTTAATCCTTTCAGTACTTATGAGCTTCTGAAGTTAAGGTTGTTCTTTTCTGTCTAAGTGCTCTCTGATGACACGTGTCTCGGGAAACTCCAAGTTTAGAAGCAAATCCCCATAGCAAACCTCTTCTAAACTGGGCGTTTCCCGAGACACGTGTCTAGAGATGAGCGAATTTACAGTAAATTCGATTCGTCACGAACTTCTCAGCTCGGCAGTTGATGACTTATCCTGCTTAAATTAGTTCAGCTTTCCGGTGCTCCGGTGGGCTGGAAAAGGTGGATACATTCCTAGGAAAGTGTCTCCTAGGACTGTATCCACCTTTTCCAGCCCACCGGAGCACCGGAAAGCTGAACTAATTTATGCAGGAAAAGTCATCAACTGCCGAGCTGAGAAGTTCGTGACGAATCGAATTTACTGTAAGTTTGCTCAACTCTAACAGTAATCAATGCTGATCATGGCGTCTAAATGTATAACTGAAGCATGTCAATTAGCTCAGGATGATTATTGGACCCCCACAAACAGCAGTTACAAAATCCTATACGGCCGTTAGAAAATCCCATTATAGTCTATGTGATTTTTCTAATAGCCGTTTTAGCCCGTTATAACCCGTTATTAATAACGGCCGTTTTTTTGTTACGGAAGATAGTAACGGGAGAAATGGCGCATGCCGTATAGGATTTTGTAGCTGCTGTTTTCATCTGATTTTCAGACAGAACTTCGTACGGATCTTTAAAACTTAGTAATTTTGCAAGGGGCCTAAAGCAAAAAATGCTGTTATTGTATTAAGTTATAGAGGTCAGAAGAGGACAATTTTAACCCCCCTAAGTACAATGGACGTAAATGTATGTCCTGATGCCTTGGTACTTAACGCACAAGGAGGTACATTTACGTCCTCTATATGACGCAAGCACCGGACCGGTGCTCGCATCATACACTGCAGTTCCCGGCTGCTATCAGCAGCCTGGGACCCGCCGGTAGTGGCGGACATCAACGATCATTAACCACCCAGATGCCGTGAACAATACAGATCACGGCATCTGCGGCAGTACGGGCATTTGAATGGATGATTGGATCGCCCATGGGGATCCGATCATCCAAAAGGGCAGCCGGAGGTCCCTTTACCTGTTCCAGTCATCATCCCAGGGTCTTCTCCTCTGGTCTGACATAGAGCAGACCAGCGAAGAAGATCGCCGATAATACTGATCAGTGCTATGCATATGCATATAACTGAACAGTATTAGCAATCTAATGATTGCTATAAATAGTCCCCTATGGGGACTATTAAAGTGTAAAAAAACAATTAGAAAAAGCCCCTATAAAAATGTAAATGGCCCCTTTTTCCCATTTTATCCCCAAAAGAGTAAAATAAAATAATTAGTAAACCTATTTGGTATCACTGCGTGCATTACTGTCTGAACTATCAAAATGATGATAATTATCCTGTACAGTGAACGGCCTAAACGAAAAAAAAAAAATCCCCAAAAATGTAATAAAAAGCGATTAAAAAGTTAAATATACACAAAAGTGGAACAGATAAGAACTACAGTTCCCTCATACCGTCCTGTATATGGGAAAAATAAGAAAGTTATACATGGTCAAAATAGAGCGATTTTAAACATACTAATTTTGTTAAAGTTTGAGATTTTTTTTCAAAGCTGTAACCATGGGTATAATTTAAATTGTATTTAAACAGAATAAAGAAAACATGTCATTTTCACCATACAGTGTACAGCATGAAAAAGAAACCTCAGAAAAGAAAACACAATTTAGCAAATTTTGTATTTCCTCACACACAAATATTTTTTGCATTGTGCCATACATTTTATGGTAAAATGAGTGATGTCATTACAAAGGACAATTGGTCATGCAAAAAACAAGCCCTCATATGGGTCTGTGGCTGGAAATATAAAAGTTATGATTTTTTAAAAGCCGAGGAGGTAAAAAACAAAATACATTTTGCTGTGTCCTTAAAAGGGTTCTCCCTTGTTTATACTGTTTTTTGTTATTATGTTTGTGTGTTGTGTGTATAAGTATGTGTTTTTTTTATGTGTGTTGTGATTATGTATTTTCTTACCTTTTGTGAAGATCCGGAAGCTGGCCCCTTTTTCTTCCAGTGGCTTGCTGTGCACCTCGGCCTCCGCCATGTTGTGTTCGGTAAGTGGGATGTCGGGGGGTGTGTTCTTGCTTCTGTCCTTCATATATTCTGACGTCCGAGGCAAATCTTTTCTTCCTGTTTCTTCCGTGGCTCAGCGACGAATCTGCGGCCTCTTCCGGCGCATTTTTTACCAATAAAGTTTTTTTTTGTCTAATTGACAAACTGCCTGCGCAAAGCTACGCTATTAGCGTAGACCTAACGTACGCTACGCTGTTAGCGTAGCACTTGTGTACTCACGCATGAGCCGAGAGGCCGCAGATTCGTCGCTGAGCCACGGAAGAAACAGGAAGTAAAGATTTGCTTCGGAGGTCAGAAGATAGGAAGGACAGAAGCAAGAACACACACCCCAACATCCCACTTACCAAACACAACATGGCGGAGGCTGAGGTGCACAGCAAGCCACTGGAAGAAAAAGGGGCCAGCTTCCGGATCTTCACAAAAGGTAAGAAAATACATATATACATAATCACAACACACATAAAAAAACACATACTTATACACACATAACACACAAACATAATAACAAAAAACAGTATAAACAAGGGAGAACCCCTTTAAGGGGTTAAGCATACTGATTTTGTTTTTACACAACCCTTGCCTGTGACTAGGCAGCCTGTAAACAAATTGAGGCTAATCTTGGGGTTCTAAGCCGTAGATTAAAGTCCTCATCTGATTGATAGAATTATAGACCTAGTAAAGCATGGTGTGAATTATGGCAGTGGCGCTGAATGGAGGTTACAGTAATTGATTCAGTAATATCAAGACTAGAAGGGTTAATATAACATATATTGCACCAAAATCCTCTTGTGAGTGAGATTTTAACAAACCTCATATTCTCACAGTGTAGGATCTCAGATTATAGAAATGCTGCACAATATTTAGACCCGCATAATGTGTGGTGGGAACGCATTAGATAGAAGCAGGTTGGCGGTTGAATAACCTTTGATTGACCTTCTGATGAACAATCATTTAGCAAAAGAAGCTATAGACATTTAGTCCATATTGGCCACCAATGATTCAAAGTGAAGGACAAATTATCTTTTTGGGAATGTTCTGAAAACATTATTTCCTTAAAAATGAATCATTCAAGCCCAACGACTCCTACAAAAGCAAAGATAAGTGATCTGCAGAAAAATAGGATCAGCCGATTGCTCTAGTGGTATGTGTGAAATGGTATATGGATAATTTTTCAAATTAAAATCTGATTTAAATACTAATTGCCACACCTCTACAACATCACTAAACAAGAAAGATTCTCCATTTACATAGGGACCGTAACCCTGTGGAAGTCTAACGTCTGCCAGCTCTTTAATTCTCAAGTGCAGTTAGGGAGGGTTCAAAGACGTGCACCCAGGTAACAAGGATGTGAGGACTACAGTACCCAGAAAGATCATCAGAATTAGGGTTATTTAGTTTAGAAAAAAGAAGGCTTAGGGGAGACCTAATAACTATGTATAAATTTATCAGGGGGCCGTACAGAGATCTCTCCCATGATCTATTTATACCCAGGACTGTATCTATAACAAGGGGGCATCCTCTATGTCTAGAGGAAAGAAGGTTTCTACACCAGCACAGATGGGGGTTCTTTACTGTAAGAGCAGTGAGACTGTGGAATTCTCTGCCGGAGGAGGTGGTCATGGTGAACTCTGTAAAAGAATTTAAAAGGGGTCTGGATGCATTTCTGAAGAGTGATAACATTATAGGTTATGGATACTAGTTTTTTTTTATGGACAGAACATTGATCCAGGGATTTATTTTGTCATTTGAGTCAGGAAGGAATTTTTCTTCTGTCATGAGGCAATTTGCATCAGCCTCATAAGGGGTATTTCCCTTCCTCTGGATCAACACAGTAGGGAAACAACAGAGATATAGGTTGAACTTGATGGACTCCCAGCGCACATTTTTATGCTGTTCCTTGGTCTGTGGCATTACCATTTATGTAGAATCAATGCTGCAACTGAAAGTGTACTGTCTGACATTCACCAGTGGCCATACACTAGGAATCTGTTTTCTTCTGTATAGTATGTTTTGTACAAAACTAAGCTGGTTATAAATATTGGAGGACATTTCTTAGGATTGGCATATTATTTGTCAATGAAAATACAACAAATGTATTAAATTTGTTGCATATGTGGTTGCCCATTTGTTAGAAATTGAAAATCACAGCAGCTATGATGTGATCGCTGATGCTCAGCATTACAAGTGAGTTCCATCTGCTGATAGCAGCCGATGCTCACCACGTGTGAAGCAAGCTCAGCCCATATATTGTGGATGTCATCTAGGGTTAAAGGGGTTCTCCGGTGCTTAGACATCTTATCCCCTATCCAAAGGATTGGGGATAAGATGCCTGATCGCGGGAGTCCCGCCGCTGGGGACCTCCGGGATCTTGCACGCGGCACCCCATTTGTAATCAGTCCCCGGAGCGTGTTCGCTCCGGATCTGATTACGGACGACCACAAAGCCGGCGGCGTGTGATGTCACGCCTCCGCCCCCGTATGACGTCACGCTCCGCCTCTCAATGCAAGCCAACGGGAGGGGGTGTGACAGCTATCATGCCCCCCTCCCGTAGGCTTGCATTGAGGGGCAAAGCGTGATGTCACATGGGGGCAGAGGTGTGACGTGACATGCCGCCGGCCTTGTGGTCATCCGTAATCAGACCCGGAGCGAACAGGCTTCGGGGACTGATTACATACGGGGTGCCGCGTGCAAGATCCCAGAGGTCCCCAGTGGCGGGACTCCCGCGATCAGGCATCTTATCCCCTATCCTTTGGATAGAGGATAAGATGTGTAAGCACTGGAGAACCCCTTTAAAGGAAACCTGTCATCTTTTATATTTCAATCAAGGCTTTTAGTGGGCAAGGAGAAGTTGTCAGGGACAGCCCCGATGACTCATGGTTCAGGCAGCATTAAAGTGATGACAGGTTCATTTTAAAGGAGCACGGAACAATAAACTTCCGGACGCTGGGGAGCGGAGTTCCAGAAGCAGGGCAGCGGAGTACTCCTTTAAGGGGTCAGGTATTGACTTACAGGGGAGCTACCTCTAATAAGTGACACTAGGGAGAGATTTCTTTTTCTAGAAAGCATTGCATTGCCTATAAGACTTCATACCCCCAGCTTGTCAGTCTCCCCAAGACTACATGCTTACGTTGTAGGACTCACACAAGCCAATTTACATTTTCACGTGGTAGATCTGCTAGTTACAGGACAGAGAGCAGCAACAGATCATCTCATTGCCTGTAACCCTTTATATTTTCCACA
The DNA here is from genome assembly GCF_029499605.1 of Hyla sarda. Lineage (NCBI taxonomy): Eukaryota > Metazoa > Chordata > Amphibia > Anura > Hylidae > Hyla > Hyla sarda. The sequence continues at coordinate 55,315,950 of NC_079199.1, read as the reverse complement.
CGTCACTGGACATGTACCAGTAAATATGTGGGTGCGCAGGAGGAGTTTGTTACGATATAGATAGGAAAGTTGAAGCGGAGTGCAAGGCAAATGAGGCTGAACTTATAAAAATGTATCCATGTGAAATGAACAGCTGAGGAGTAGAGCAGGAAGGCATACAGCACTGCACGCTCTCCAGCTTGTCCTCAATTGATGCTTTTCCCTTCATAACCCATTAAATGGTGTATTATATTATATATAAACTGCCATGCAAAAAAGCTGAGTACGTGTATTCCTCAGAGTTCTTCCCATCTATCTTATAGTACATAGTTAATCAGTCCTTGACTGTTACATAAATGCAGAATAAAATGAATGGTTCGGAATGTATAGAGTTCATTAAGCAAAATGAAGATTTTAATAATCAGGTAGGTACAAACAAATTGGATTTGTTTACATTGAAATTGCTTTCTCCGAGAGTACAGGAGTATATATGCAAATCTATTCATGATTGCCAATGCAAGGAAGTCTCAAGGGAACTTGTTAACATAAGGACAATGCAGCTGAATGCCATTAGCAGAAACAACTTTCACCTTACCACTGGGTGTTTGTAAATGCAGCAAAGAACATTCTTACTATATAAAAATGGTCGTCATTTAAATACGTACATATGTGGTGTCCCGGTACCGTATCCTATCCGGAACCTTTTTATTGTGGGTCCCCATAGCCAGAGTCCATAGGACGTCGGGGTTCCTGTTGTCCTGTCCACCCCTAGTCTCCTCTCATCCAGATGGTTATTGCACCAATAACTTAGGAAGCATGTAAATATTATATAAAAGCCCTATAAATAGTTAATTACCTGTCCCATAGCGTAACAGGACCTGCGGGTCACGTGGTTAGGTGAACTCTATGGTATTTCTGCTTGAGGACCTTTGGAGGTCCTTGTGACGTAGTCAATCCCATCACTCATTGTAACAGTGAATGACGGATGTTCGGACCAATCAGGTTAGCCCCATCCCCTGCCCATATAAGGGAGCAGCGGCCATGTTCTCACTCTCTTGCTTGCTTGCACAGGAACATCTGCACTGCTGAGATCTGTGAGTCTAGGCCTGAACCTTGCGCTGACGGCCAATAACTTCTAAATTCTGAGTGTATCAATCCCCACGCACTCTGCAGGATCACCGGACCTTATCTATCCCCTAAATCCGGACGGATCTGCAATAATTACCCTAAATTCAGAGATTTTAATTTATTTCAAGGTCCGCAACAATTGTCAGTCATTGGATGTACCGCAAGCACTTAAAGGAAAACTGCAGCGCAATATACACTTATCCCCTATCTACAAGATAGGGGATAAGTGTTTGATCGCGGGGGGTCAGACCGCTGGGACCCCCCCAAGATCTCCCTAACGGGGCGCTGCCATTAGCGCTCATAGTGAGCACTAAGGCGCGTAGCGTCGACCTAGAGGTCGACGGTGATGCCGTCTCCTCCCCGTCCCCATACAGTTCTATGGGGGAGCTGGGGAGGCACGAACGCTGCCTCCCCGCCTCTCCCATAGAGATGCATGGAGGAGGCGTGCCGGCCGCAACATCATGCTGCGGCAGGCACGCCCCCTGCACGGGAGAGCCGCGGCCCTGTACAGGAGATTGTGGGGGGTCCCAGCGGTCGCCCCCCCCCCCCCGGCAATCAAACACTTATCCCCTATCTTGTAGATAGGGGATAAGTGTATATTAAGCTGCAGTTGTCCTTTAAGTAAAGTTACCCAAGTTCAAGTACATTGTGGACCTTCAGTCATTTCATTATATCGTTTCTGGGAAGAGCAGCGATAGGCCGGAGAATTACCTCAGTATTCTAGCCATCAGCCTGGTATCACAAACTATAGGGTTAACATTAACCCCTTATCTACTCCAACATCCCAACTACCATACACCCCCCCAAGGCTACCACACATACAAAAATCTACAGAAGCTTACAGGGTAATGTAAATGAAGTGTGGTTAAAAAAAAATAAATATATATATATATTATATATATATATATATATATATATATATATATATATATCTTTTACACGCAATGAAAAAATTATATGGAATTTGAACATGGACAGATTTTGCAATGCCAAAGGTAGAAAAGGCTGAAAAATCCATGTAATGTAACCTACTGTACAATATGCTGCTGTGGAGTTACCCTAATATATTAGCCAAACACTTATTTTCCCAGAAAGAATTTGCAACTCCTAGGCTCATATTATGCTGCATCGGTTTCTATCTATTTAAGGGGGGTTGTGGTGACAAATATAATTTTATATTCGTACAATCCGCCAACCTAAAAATGTGGTTGGCCAGATTGCCCTAGATTGTGGGGTTGACTTCATACACCAGGTAAAATTAATAATCATGGCAGGTCCATAAGTAACGCTGGGTTAACACCACGTTTTTGCAATACAGTTCCCATATACTTTTCAATTTGAAAAACTTACAGAACCGTATTGAAAACCGTATGCATTGACTCTCCATTTTAAACCGATGCATCTGGTTATGTACTTTTTGTGTCTTGTACGGTTTTGTCAGTTTTTTTTTTCCTGTACCCAAAACTGTAGCCTACCACGTCTTTTGTGTCCTGGTGAAAACCTGTATTGAAACTTTATATGGTTCCTTTAACATGGCAGTCAATGAGAACTGTAGAATGTGAATGCAGCCTTAGAGGGCATTTACACTGCCAAAACTGCCTTCTTGCTACACATATACATATTTCACATGTCAGAGATATATCAAAAAGGTTTTTGAAATGACAGGGGCACTTTAAAGGAAAACTGTCACTTGTTTTCTCCCGCACTATCCACAGTACTGGTGCAGGAGACGTTGATTAAAATGAGCCCTACCTTGTCCGGATCTGCGCCGCCGTTCTCCCGCAATTGTCGTTTTATTATCTGTTGAAATCTTCATGTAACTGGCACGGGCGGGGCTTCTGTGCTTAACTGGCACTAACGTCAGCGCCGCTTATGAATATTCATCCCCCCTCCCCCAGTCAGGAGCAGCGAAGAGAGGGAGAACTGGAGGGAGGGGGGAGGAATATTCATAGGCGGCGCTGACGTCAGTGCCAGTTAAGTGTCGAAGCCCCGCCCATGCCAGTTACAGAAGATTTCAACAGATAATAAAACTACAATTGTGGGAGAATGGCGGCACAGATCTGGACAAGGTAGGGCTCATTTTAATCAGCGTCTCCCGCACCAGTACTGTGGATAGTGCGGGAGAAAACAAGTGACAGTTTTCCTTTAAAGTGTCCCTGTCATTTCAAAAACCTTTTGATATATCTCTGACATGTGAAACATTTTTGGAAATGACAAAGACCCTTCAATGATTACCGTACCATCAGGATGCAAATACAATTAAAAACTATGGTGGAACAGCGATCCATCAGCTTCCTGCTCAGTCATACACTCTTGTAAGCCCCCGGTGTCATTACACCTGCCTGCACTGTGCTGCTGACATTGTAGACCACAGGCTGGGAGAAAGACTAGCCTTAACTGATTTGCTCATCATGGGATTGGGGTTAGGTGTATATATATATATATATATATATATATATATATATATATATATTTGAATAAATAAATGACACTAAAGTGGAGCTGTAAATGTGTATGGGCACTATTACTGTGAGGAGGGCACTAAGGGTGCACTTTTACTGTGTGGATATCCTTTAATGGGTACTCCACTGGAAAACATTGTTTTTGTTTAATCAACTGGTGCCAGAAATGTAAACAGATTTGTAACTTAATTCTATTTAAAAATCTTAATCCTTCCAGTACTTATCAACTGTTGTATACTCCACTGGATGTTCTTTTCTTTTTGAAGCTGACACCTCTGTCCATTTTAGGAACTGTCCAGAGTTGGAGCATATCCCCATAGCAAACCTCTCTTGCTCTGGACAGTTCCTGACATGGACAGAGGTGTCAGCAGAGAGACTGTGATCAGGCAGAAAGGAAATTCAAAAAGAAAAGAACTTCCTGTGGAGCATAGAGCAGCTGATGAGTACTGGAAGGATTAAGATTTTTTTAATAGAAGTCATTTACATATATGTTTAACTTTCTGGCACCAGTTGATTTAAAGAAAACATTTTCCAGTGGAGTACCCCTTTAACCCCTTAAGGACCAAGCCCATTTTGACCTTAATGACCAGGCCAATTTTATTTTAGCGTTTTTGTTTTTTCTAAAATCCATAACTCTTTTATATTTCCATCTACAGACCCATATAAGAGCTTGTTTTTTGCGTTACCAATTGTACTTTAGAATGAAACCTCTCATTTTACCATAAAATGTATGGCAAAACCCCCCCCCAAAAAAAATTTTTAGGGAGGAAATTTCAATGAAAACCACAATTTTGCATATTTTGGAGGGTTTCCTTTTCACACTGTCCACTTTACGGTAAAATGACATATGTTCTTTATTCTGTGGATCAATATAATTAAAATTATATACATGGCTAGATACTTTTATATTTTTGTACTGCTTAAAAAAAAATCTAAAAGTTTTTGTACAAAATCAGTAATCTAAAATCACCCTATTTTGACCACCTATAACTTTTTCATTGTTCTGTATATATAGGGCGGTATGAGGGCTCATTTTTTGCGCCGTCATCTGTACTTTTTATCGATACCACATTTGCATATATAAAACTTTTAGATAATTTTTTATAATTTTTTTTTTTTTTGGAATAAAATGTGACAAAAAAGCTGCATTTTTGGACTTTATTTTTTAAGTTTACGCCATTCACCGTACGGGATCATTAACTTATATTTTGATAGTTCGGACACTTACCCACGCAGCGATACCAAATATGTTTACTAAAAAGAAAAATTATGCTTTTTGGGGGTAAAATGGGAAAAAGGACAATTTTCATTTTTATTGGGAGAGGGGATTTTTAACTTTTTTTTTTTAACTTTTTATTTAAACATTTTTGGCACCACCATGAACAGTATGGGGGAGATTTATCAAAACCAGTGCAGAGGAAAAGTTGACCAGTTGCCCATAGTAACCAATCACATTGCTTCTTTCATTTCTAACAAGACCTCTAAAAAAATGAAAGAAGCGATCTGATTGGATGCTATGAGCAACTGGTCAACTTTTTCTCTGCTCAGGTTTTGATACATCTCCCCCTATATTGGAAAAAACAAAACAAATATTTGCATTCTAGGATATTTTAAGTTTAGAAATTTAGGTGCACTACAATGACTTTGGCTAACCCTCAACAATGATGTTAAAATTGAGACATTCGCCAGTATATCCTTAGATGAAGGACACACCTGAGCCCGCACACCAACGCCAAGGATGTTACACATCCACACAGTCTATCTGGTGTAGAATGCCATTGTGGCACTTGTAGTCTGCTGCAGTCCCCATTTTATGCTTGGCATCGCCCTTAGCAACAGACCACAAGGGCAGGATCTGCTCCCCCAGCACAAATGCACAACTGCATTTGGGGTTGAGCACCTCCTGCCATTTGAGACCATGTCTTTGTTGTTGTTTAAATCTTATACTTGTAGGTGGATAAACTCCACATTTAATGTGCCTTGATCACTATTATAGGAAGCATTAAGGTTCACCTGTGAGGCCGGCAACATATCAGCCAACTTGGGTTGGGCTTATAGTCTTTTATAATCTGGGAAGAGGCTGTGAGTCGGACCTAATGCTGCTGTAATTGCCCCCTGGCCCCTGGTTTTGCCCATACGGTACAGGTAGGTTAGTGTTAAGTCCTGTGCCACTTGATAAACCTTGGCGTTGGTGTGCGGGCTCTGGTGTGTCCTTCATATAAGGATATACTGGCTAATGTCTCAATTTTCACATCAGTGTTGAGGGATAGCCAATGTCATTGTTACATCTACCACAGTAGTGCACCTAAATTCCTGTATTGTATTATTCTAATTGTTACACATCCACACCGTTTATCTGGTGTAGGATGCCATTGTGACACTTGTAGTCCGCTGCAGGCATCCTCCATTGTATGCATTTTTATGCTGGGGATCGCCCCTAGCAACGGACCACAAGGGCAGGATCTGCTCCCCCAGTAAAAATGCACAACTGCCTTTGGGGTTGAGCACCTCCTGCCATTTGGGACCACGTCTTTGTTGTTGTTTAGATTTAAGTTGAGTTAAGTTTCCATCAGACTAGAGCCCATGCCACTAGTCCTGAGTGATGTAAGTGACATACACTACCTAACTTTTTTTTTTGTTTGTTTTTTTTTTGTTTTAAATAACTGTGCTGTAACTTTGGGTTATTTTTATTTATGAGAAACATAAATTTTTTTAGTTTTAACATTTTTTCATAGTTTGTAAGGTTAAAATAAGATGAGTCCATCACTAGAGATGAGCGAAGTTACAGTGATTCGATTTGTCACGAACTTCTCGGCAGTTGATGACTTTATCCTGCATAAATGAGTTCAGCTTTCAGGTGCTCCGGTGGCTGGAGAAGGTGGATACAGTCCTAGGAGAGAGTCTCAAGCCACCGGAGCACCTGAAAGCTGAACTCATTTATGCAGGATAAAGTCATCAACTGCCGAGAAGTTCGTGACAAATCGAATCACTGTAACTTCGCTCATCTCTATCCATCATGTTCAGCCTAAAGCCCTACTGTGTTGATCCAGAGAAATCAGAATAAATCCCTGGATCAACGTTCTATCAACATAAATCTAGTACCCATAACCTATAATATATTTTTCTAGAAAAACATCCAGGCCCCCTTGAACTTGTTTATTGGATCAGACATCACAACATCATGTGGCAGAGAGTTCCATAATCTCACTGCTCTTACAGTAAAGAATCCCCGTCTGTGATCATGGCAAAACCTTCTTTCCTATAGAAGTAGAGGATGGTCATGGCCTAGATATAAAAAATATATATGTCCATTCATATATTGTACATTGTGATTAGATCGCCCCTAAGGCTGGGTTCACACCACGTTTTTGCCAAACAGTTCCCGTATACGTTTTCAATTTGAAAACCGTAAGGAACCGTATTGAAAACCATATGCCAAAAGAGCATTAGGTTGTGTCCGTTTTGCATCCTGTACGGTTTTGTCAGTTTTTTTCCCGTAGCTTACCAAGGTTTTTGGTTCGGGTGAAAAACCGTATTGAAAGTTTAACATGGAGTCAATGAGAACCGTACAGAACTGTATGTGCGTACTGTTTCATCCGGTTTTTGACTTTGCACTGTTTTTCTCTTGGAATTTCAATCAAACAAGTGAAACTTTATTTATAATGGAGTGAAAAGTTAAAACTGTATAAGTTTTTTTTCTTAAAAAAATGGATGCAAGCAGACATTTTTCAAACGTATATGGTTTTCAACAGTAAACGTATTAAAATTTGTACACACGTTTTGACACAGTTTAGTCAGGTGTTTAGGAATCCATTTATACCTGATACAGGAACTATATTGCAAAAACGTGGTGTGAACCCAGCCTAAGACGTCTTTTTTTTCCCCAAACTAACCCCAAGCTTGATAACCTTTCATGGTCCTGTAATCCTCCCATACCATTTATTATCTTTGTCGCTTCCTCTGCACCCTTGCCAGTTCAGTCATGTCCTTCTTATATACAGGTGCCCAGTATTGAACACATTACTCCATCTGTGGTCTGACTAATGATTTACATAGGGGCAAAACTATGTTCCTATCACTTACATAAAGCGGTGGTCCATTTAAGAGAATATGCCCTTGTGAGCGCTCTGGTAGAATAGAATGTAGTGAAGAAGCAGCCCTTGTTCTAGCAGAGCACTCACGTGGGCATAGGCTCTCATACTCACGTGGGCATAGGCTCTCATACTCACGTGGGCATAGGCTCTCATACTCACGTGGGCATAGGCTCTCATACTCACGTGGGCATAGGCTCTCATACTCACGTGGGCATAGGCTCTCATATCATTAGGACATAAAAGTGAAGATTTCTGCATATTTAACAGATGGGAGAAAAAGGAGGCAGGGAAGCTCGGACAGCCGGTGTGAGGCATTTTTATGCACCCCGGACGATTTTGCGTCCACTCTTTCCCTAAGCTCTCTGGAGATTTCTTATCCATTTCTTGGCTCTGACTCCATGCTCTGTGTTGCATCTTAAACTGTATAAGTGTTTACAAAACAGTGTGTAGCTAGATTTTGAAAAACTTCAACTCCCAGCATACCCAGACACCCAAAGCCTGTCTGAGCATGCTGCGAGTTGTATATCAGTGGTTTCCAAACATTGTGTGGCAAGCTTTTTCAAAACTACAACTCCCAACATGCTCGGACAGGTAAAATCTAGTACACACTTTTGTAAACACTTGTACAGTCCAAGATGCAGTACAAATCAGGAAAGCGGAGGTAATGTGTCCCGGGTGATTTTGCGTGGAGGTGGATGGTGAGCTGCTTTGGTGAGCTGAGGGGAGGAGCGAACGCAAAAACATCCGGGGCGCATAAAAATCCCTTACACCAGCTCCTGCCTCCATTGCACAAAGGAGCAGATAAGCTGACTAGCTTATTGAACTTTGCATAGATCAATAGTACAGCCGAATATTAGTAACGTTGTAATATATTTTGTGAATTCAAGTAGAGAAAACAGACATGGTTGCACATCCACAATTTGTATTTTGATCTACTTACTTCTCAGCATAAATTCAAAAACTAACAGGTTGTTAGTATATATTTAAGATCAAAAGGTACAAGCCCACTCTCCACGTCAAGGCCGCCTATTTAGAGTGGGTCCCTAACATAAAATGGCGTAGAACTGGGCGGCAACCACCACTGCCGCAACACCAGTGCCCACAGGGGGAACGACCTACTGGCAGAGCAGCCCCACTGCGACTCAGACCAGTCCTAGGGCCGTGCCTCCCCATCGACACGGTGCCACGGCAGTTGTAATATATCTTATCATACAAAAATTCTTCTTACTCCTGTTATCAACCCCCCTCCCTCCTGTTGCTCAAATCTTCTCTGCTTCTCTGAAAATCAACACAGCTTTGTCCTGTGTCTGCAAGACATACAGTACAAGTCTATGGGGGGGTAGCACCGTCCACCAGCTCTGGGAGAACTGCAAAATAGAGATGAAGCCTGCAGAGCTGCTGAAAGATACCATATACTAGTTATATATTGGGAACAAATACAAAGGAATGGGATGGAGTAATAAATTGATAAAAATATGACTTTATTGATAATTCATTACATATTAAAAACAAGAAAAGACATCATAAAAAGGGAGAAAACAACTTGTGGTGGAAAAGAGGGCGTCACTCCAGAAGGTCCACAATGTAAACTATAGTATTGAATACATTTCATAAGTTGCACTACTGCTCATTCTATTGCACAATCCCATAGAGGATATACCTCAACAACTATAAAGTGCCTAGAGACAGTATACATACCAATAAATAGAATCAAGGTGCAAATACAAGAGGGACCGCTGGAGAGAAGTCTCTCCAGCGGTCCCTCTTGTATTTGCACCTTGATTCTATTTCTTGGTATGGTATGTAATGAATTATCAATAAAGTCATATTTTTATCAATTTATTACTCCATCCCATTCCTTTGTATTTGTTCTTAGTATAAGGAGTGTATAGTAGGGCCATATGTAACAACACTATATTTAGGTATCATAGATCCCTAATTATAATAATATATAGTATACTGTGCCATAATTTTGGTTATAGTTATATATTGGTCAGAAATATTTCTGCTTCTCATATACACACACAGGACAGCTAATCCTGAAATGTCACCTAAAACAGCAGGTACACTTTAAAGGCTTACTCCACTGGCGAGCATTCGGAACATTTAGTTCCGAACGCAGAGTGCGGACTGCGGGGGTCATCCACACCCCCTCGTGACATCAGGCCACGCCCCTCAATGTAAGTCTATGGGAGGGGGTGTGATGGCAGTCATGCCCCCTCCCATAAACTTGCATTGAGGGGCGTGGTCTGACATAAGGGGGCGTTCCTGACCGCCACAGGGCACACACAGCATTCGGAACTAAATGTTCCTAACGCTGGCCAGTGTAGTATCCCTTTAAGCAGTGAGGCTAAGCACAAACTCTAATGAGAACCACCTCTATCCAGAAATGGTGCTCCTTAACCAGTAGATGCATTATGTAGTCGTAGTTCGGTGATAAACTGGTAAGCATTACTATATAGGGTAAAAGCTTCCATTTTTACAATGGCAAGAAAGTGTGCATTATAGAGAGATTTCCTCTATCTCAGGACACAGGAGTGCAGCACTCGGAGGCGAGCCATCCTCTCTCTTCTTGCATTTGGTGTCATGTCAAAAGATGTTTTAAGGTGAACCTTCTCTTTAAAATGAGATTGTACATAAAGAAGGGAAGGAAGAATGCCAAGTTGTTTGCTGCAACGAGACCATAACTTATTATCCCAGAAGCTAATAATACCCAGACCATCGGATGCTTCTGCCAACCAGGAGGTAACACAAGGTAAATGTTCTCTCTGAAATAAGGCAGCAGTAATAGTACTGCAGAGCGCTGCAACTCTCCTTGGTGTCATGAGAACATTTGTATTTATCACCAACGCAGACAATACACAGATGTTCCCATGCTGTGTTACTGCAGATCTGGGATTGGCGGTATACAAGATAAAATAGGTGTAGTGCTGTGTGCCTATATATTTTGCAGAAGAGTAAACTTGGACTCACACAATGATTAGTCATATGTAGAGAGACAGTACAATGCCCCATAAATACTGAACATCTGAATAGCCACCACCTCTCCCTACCTCCATATAGACTCCACATACATAATAATGCTCCCCAGCTCCTTCCCGCCAAAACACTGTAATAGTGTCATCTTAAAGGGGTACCACGCCCCTAGATGTCTGATCACGGGGTCCCACTGCTGGGGACCCCCGTGATCGCCGTGCTGCACCCGGTGTTTGTTTAGAGAGTCGGGTGCAGCGCCCCCTCAATGCAAGTCTAAGGGAGGAGGCGTGATGGCCATCATGCCCCCTCCCATAGACTAGCAATGAGGGGGCATGGCCGTGTCGTCACAAGACTCAGTCCTGCATCACCAGTCATCCGGCACAGAGTGAGGTTCGCTTTGTGCACCGGATGTCTGGGGTGCCACAGCCGCCCCAGCGGCAGGACTCCTGCGATCAGACATCCTTTGGATAGGGGATAAGTTGTCTAGGGGCAGAGTACCCCTTTAAGGTCCTACACAGCTACAATGCTCCAGTGCTTTAACACTCCAATGATACCTAATGCCTCTTTTTTTTTTTCGCACACAACTGTTAGGTTTCCCTTCATGCACCACACAGCATGTTATGCACGCCCCTTCTCCCCCCATAATGTTTCTTTACAAATTAAATCAGTCTGCAGGTTACAGGTGTGGTGGGGGTAGGTAGGGAGCCAATGGCTTTTTGCACCCTAATGGTTGTCAGTTTGGTGCAGATACAGTTGGCACTGGCAATTCCACCAGCAAGCCTCTCTTCCCTGCTGGGCCTTTTCATGGTTACAAGAGGGGCGACCATTATCCCAAAGGCTATGTGTCTGTATACTGTATGTGTACTGGCTGGTGATAATGATGCTCTGCACTAGTGGATGTCCATTCAACATAAGAAACTGCAACATCACAATTCTTAGTTCATGTATAAAATTTTACTACAGGAGATTGCTCATTAAAATCAATATGCTAAGCACTTAAACCGTAAGAAGTAATTTTCTGCTTAGATGCTGTCAGATTGCATATTTTCTGGGATCGTATAAGCTAAGGAACCTGACAGTAAAATTTCAGAATTTTACCAATGACTTTAAAGATATCTCAATCTGACGTTTCTGGTTATATTGAGGTTTGTTTAACTACTAGATACTCATGGCATCTATTTAATAGAGAATGACACTCTATTTACATATACGTGTACTGCCATGTACAACATATTGGGAGCCAATTCAGTAGCATTTAACTGCATACAGTAGTTAGAATCCTAAATTTGTTGGATAGGTAACAATTAGTTGTTGAAATATGTTTATACAATGAATTATTATTTTCTTTTTTGGACTAGACACAAGAGTGTTCTATAGCTGGGTCAGGAAGAGCAGTGAAACCTACAATGGATGCAGTCACACATGTCTGGTGATCCAGCATAGTCTTCTGGCGTAGTTGTGTTGGATCAAAAATATTCACTGAAGTTTTTTGAACCAACTAGTTGACAGGTCTGACACAGATCCCAATTTGAACCTCCAGAGAGCTGGAGGAGTTGCCTGGTGTCATATATTCAATTTCCTGAACTGAGCAATCTAATCTGGGGTGGCACTCCACTGTTGGATATATGTGTACGCACCATCAAAGCTTGAAGGGGTTGTCCAGAATTATTCTATCCTGTTTCAGCCCCATTAGTAGTTAGTAGTCAGTCTAACTTGCATCCAGATCCATGGGTTTGTGGTGTCAGGTGAGGGTAATGTACAAAATTAACCTTTTCGTGACGCCAGGGCACAGTCTTCCTATACACCATTCGAGGTTGAGCCAGCTTCTCTTGAGCCAGGCACAGGGCAATAAGTACTCTGACGCAAAAACTGACTTTACTGAGGAAGGATAGATGGTAAAATAAGTTACAGTTCAGATTGGTACAAAGGGAGGTGCAGGGTAAACCTTGGAAGCTTGTCAGCTTGCTGGGACTTGTAGTTGATATGACTGACTTGCTGTATAGCAACCCACGCTTGACTTTAGTGACTAACTTGGATCCCCGGGACTTTAGTGCTTACCGCTAGGCTCGACATTCACCTGGGTGCAGGGGATTTGCTTTAGAAGATGCGTGGTTGCAGCATTAGACTTGAGGCCTCCTCAGAACACCTCACAATTTCTCTTCAGACTTTCTCCAAACTGTAGTCTGCAGAACTGGACTAGTCTGACCTCTGAACTCCCACCACACTATATAAGGGGCAGATTTGGAGGATTCCCATTGGTCTGACAGGTCACCTGGTTTACTTCAAGCACACTCCCCTAACAACAGGTTTTAACAGACTTAAAGCCACAGGTACGTAGAAAATGCCAATACATTAACCATAGCAAAACATAACGGCATATTGAGTCCTGAGTAATGTGTGCCCAAGACTGACACTGAAGGCAACATCTGCCACACATAATGGGCAGCAGGGGCATTGCTAGGGACATAAAACATCCGGGGCACAGGCCCACTCCATCATGTCCATGGGAGCCGAGCTGCAGTAATCCAGTGCCACTACTACACAATGGCTTACGGCCATGGTCATTTCGTATGTGTGCCAGATCTGAAGCTTACACGAACATTTGATCTACCACGTCTCAGCCCCCTGCTGATCAAAACAAACAGGGAGCACTCCCTTGTGTAGGATTTATGAGACCAAACAGAGCTTTCATATGTGTCAGGAAACGTGCTCACCTTTTCAGGTTGTCCAGACTCCAGGCACAACACTTACGATCGCTTCAGTAGTAATGATTAAATCCGTCTGCTACGGGTTTCAATGCCACGAGGGACGTACAGGGGATAGAGACAAATAGGAAGCTTCCAATCGCGCTGCCAGCTTGATGAAGGAGATCGACTTCAATACGGTAAGTAGTATTTTATTCCAAACACGCAACGCATTTGAAGGCCGTGTCGGACTTTTCCTCAGGATTGGGGTTCCTAAGCAAGGGGCTCAAAATGCACCAGGGATGATAAAAAATAAAAATAAAAAATGGGACCCTGACTGCGGGCCTCCTCGAGGCTTTTGGTCTCCTGAGTCTCAATGTTTCCATCATACACCCTGCTGCCTCTCTTTCTGAAGGCGGTCGCCTACACCACTTCCTGGATACCTGTAAATTCCTTATTCAAAACCGGTGGGTCCTTCGTATAGTTGCGGAGGGTTATTCAGTGGAGAGCTGTGGCAACCTCTTTTGCATAAGAAGCTTGATTCCATTAGAGGTCATCTGTAAGTCAGCTGTCTGCAGGTCACTTATCTCATTATAGAGTAGATTCCAGGATATCTGGTTACTCCTCCTTCGGGCGGACAGTTCTATCCTCCGCCAAGCATAAGAGCCCTCCCTTATAGGGTATCTACCTGCCATATCTCCCTGTGCTGCTGTTGGGACATAAGGGAATCACTAACGAAAATTTGTTTTCCCTTAATCCTAACAGCAGCACACAAATATCCCATCCGTATGTTGTATTATTTTTTATTCTTTGTTCTAATCTTGTTATTAACACGGGACTGTGGGTGACCCCCCTGTTTATTGGGGAGGTGGGAGTTGTTATTTTTTTATTAATTGGTGTACTTGCCAAAAATTCCAACGGTCCTACCAGTCCACACGGGGAGATTATGGAAAACAAATTATCGTTAGAAATTAACAATTCTACCCATTCCTCTTTCCTCTCCCTACCCATTCCCCTTCCCTCTTCTCTTCTCTTCCAATTCCCTCTCCTCTTCCCCTTTTTATTTTTGCTTTCTTTTCTTTTGCTCTTCACCTCTCTTAATTTCCTTATTTCTATTTGCTATGTTTTCCACTACCCGCTTCTCTTCACTTTCTTCTTCTCTTCCTTTTCCTCTTTCCCCTCCATTTCCCTCTCCCCCTCTACGTTTTCCTTTTCTGGGAAGGTATTACACAGCACTCCACCTTTTAGTGCTCTTACCTCTGCTCCTCTGGTCCGGGGACCTAGTGCTATAGCCCACAGGCCTCGGACCAGAGGAGCAGTGGTCGGACCACCGAAGCAGGGCAGTACACAGACATGGCTGGAGGCAATATGTCTGTGGGGCACAGAGGGGCTTAAACTTTAGATGGGGGTACATGTCATACAACTATATATAGGGGTACAGGGGGCTGACAACTATATATGGGGGCACAGACTGGTCTAAAAATGTATTTGGGGGCCTAAAACTATATAGCGGGGCAGGTTCTGTGAAGACAAGTCTTGGCAAGTAGAAGTCTTTATGATGTACTAAGCCGCATAGGGAAAAAAAGGAAATGTGACCAGCTCTGATCAGAGAAGACCCCACTTATTAGTCACTAACTATGATTGTAATTACTTATAATGTCTGCAGAACACTTGCTGGTATCTACCTTTATGGTCAGTATGTGGGAATATTGGCAGCTTTTTTTTACGGTTTCACAGTACCCAGATTAGGGTATAATAGATTATAGCAGTGAGGTAAAATACTTTGTGTGGTTTTGCAATACACTCTGCTTTAAATCTATTTAGAAAAATGTAGTTAGAAAAGAAAATAGATTTAGGGGCAGAATTCTGGGACAGGTCAGGAGGGAAGTGGCCTTGAGCTGTGTATGGGGCCCTGACATTTCTGATGGCAGCCCTGTTAGCATAACTTTGATATTCGCTGTCTCCTGCTTCAAGGGGTATTCCAGCCAAAAACTTTTTTTTATATATATATATATCAACTGGCTCCGGAAAGTTAAACAGATTTGTAAATTAGTATAAAAGGGGGGGTACCAAATACCTCTAGACTAATACCATAAAATGGTACATGATGATGATGAAATTACAGAAAAATAAAGTCGGACTGTGCTTCACTTTAAATGATGTACAAATTTAATGTAAAATATTACAAATGAGACACAAAATAAATAATACAAATCTAATACATAAATGCCTCCTACCACAGGGCCCTTGTGGGGAGGTATGGTATTGAAATACAAAAATTATATTAAAAAAGTGTTTAAAAAATAGCATGTAAATTATATTCTACCGCTATCCCAATATTGTGCAAACCGACAATGTACTTTTGTAAGGTACACTCCGTTCTCATGTGGTTTAGAACAGTTCGCAAAATGATATAGTTACCAACTCCTAAAGGTGGTTTTTGGCTGGACGTCCGAGAGATAGATGTATGGAGGCTGTGTCCAGCGCTAGTATGCTCTTACGGTGACGGGCCCGGATGCCACAGGCCAAAGAGAAATCACCGGTCACGGAATAATTCTGGAGATTGATGCAGGCTCGATGACAGATGTAGTGAAGGCTGTGTCCAGCGCTGGCATGCGCTTGCGGTGACGGGCCCGGTTGCCGCAGGCCGAGGAGAAGTCACCGGTCACGGAGTGGCTCCGGAGATGGAGGTATACTCGGAGATAGATGGATCTTACTCCGGAAAAAAAGGAAGGAAGGCCTCGTGGAGGATCTCTCGGTGTCTGGTAGAATGGCGGATGGGATGCAGCCAGGTGTGAAAACAGCAGATGATAGAGTTGTATCGGAGGTAAGTGATAGCGGTTTGTGGATTGCGGTGGTCATGCGATAAATATTTCTTTCTCTAGACGTGTTTCAGGGTACTTTATATATGACCCTTTCCTCAGTAGAGATATCTTTAACAGTGAAGCTCAAAGTCCTTTTATACATGTTACCTGTCTAATTGTAACAGGTGTGTTTCTGTTTAGATCTTCCGCAAATAGCGGAATGGAACGGGAAACAGAGTTGTTTCATCTTGATAGAACAATGTTCACATTTAGAATCAGTATATATGCGTTCTTATTTAAGTATAGTATTATATATATTATAAACAATGAAATGGTAAATATTACACACAGTAAGATGATTAGGATGTACAGATAAAGTATATGATAATGAGATATAGAAATAATAATAAATAAAAATATTAATAAAAGAAAAATAAATGAAAATAAAATAAAATTAAAATGTAAAAAGTAAGATAAAATAAAAAAAATAGAAAGTAAAAGAAATATAAAAAAATAATAAATAAAAAAATAAAAAATGTAAAATAGATATAAAAATGAAAAATAAGTGCATAAATAAAATAATATAGATATACATAATAAAGTCACTGAAAGCAATTAGTACACAGAAAGGTTAAAGGATGGCTTGTTACGCAGAGCAAAGAGAGTGGGTCCAGCTCCTCCATGGGGGCCCCTAAGGAGAAAAGGGGGCCTCCATGGGGAGAGCGGGACACACTCTACAAAAATCCAAAAAGTTCAAAATTCAAGTTCAGGCCATTCGGCTCTAGAGAATTGAATTCATAAATCTTCTGACTTTCGGCCTTAGACATTTTAGCAATGAAACTGCCTCCTCTCCAATCTTTCTTGATAGTTTGTAAGCCTGTGTAGAAGAAAGTAGTAATTTCTTTATTATGAAATTTTGCAAAATGAGCTGATAAAGGGTGTTTTAAGTTTCCATTTTTTATGTTTGTTAAGTGTTCAGCAATTCTAGTCTTTAATGGTCTTTTTGTTCTCCCAATATATTGTTTCATACATCCGCACTGTATCAAATATAGTACTCCACTTGTGTGGCACGAAATGTGTTCTTTAATGGTCCATTTAAAGTCAGTGGTGCATGATGAAATTTCTATCGTTTTTTTAGGGCCCTTCACCTTCACACAATTAGGGCATATTCCACATCTAAAAAAAACTTTCGTGTTTAGCCACGTCTCAGACATATTATGAGTTTTTATGGGTGGTTTTATACTTGGTGCAATCGTTATCCCCAAATTGGGGGCCTTTTTATATACAATAGGGGCTCGGTCTGGCAGCAATCCTCCTATGTCTTTATCTTGTTTAACCATATACCAGTGCTTATTGATGATTTGTAAAAAAAATTTATATTCATGATTATAAGGTAGAATTAATTTAATTGAATGTTCTGTGGATGTAGTGTCATTATCTTTTGGCATGACAAGCCATCCTTTAACCTTTCTGTGTACTAATTGCTTTCAGTGACTTTATTATGTATATCTATATTATTTTATTTATGCACTTATTTTTCATTTTTATATCTATTTTACATTTTTTATTTTTTTATTTATTATTTTTTTATATTTCTTTTACTTTCTATTTTTTATTTTTTTTATTTTATCTTTTACTTTTTACATTTTAATTTTATTTTATTTTCATTTATTTTTCTTTTATTAATATTTTTATTTATTATTATTTCTATATCTCATTATCATATACTTTATCTGTACATCCTAATCATCTTACTGTGTGTAATATTTACCATTTCATTGTTTATAATATATATAATACTATACTTAAATAAGAATGCATATATACTGATTCTAAATGTGAACATTGTTCTATCAAGATGAAACAACTCTGTTTCCCGTTCCATTCCGCTATTTGCGGAAGATCTAAACAGAAACACACCTGTTACAATTAGACAGGTAACATGTATAAAAGGACTTTGAGCTTCACTGTTAAAGATATCTCTACTGAGGAAAGGGTCATATATAAAGTACCCTGAAACGCGTCTAGAGAAAGAAATATTTATCGCATGACCACCGCAATCCACAAACCGCTATCACTTACCTCCGATACAACTCTATCATCTGCTGTTTTCACACCTGGCTGCATCCCATCCGCCATTCTTCCAGACGCCGAGAGATCCTCCACGAGGCCTTCCTTCCTTTTTTTCCGGAGTAAGATCCATCTATCTCCGAGTATACCTCCATCTCCGGAGCCACTCCGTGACCGGTGACTTCTCCTCGGCCTGCGGCAACCGGGCCCGTCACCGAAAGCGCATGCCAGCGCTGGACACAGCCTCCACTACATCTGTCATCGAGCCTGCATCCATCTCCAGAATTATTCCGTGACCGGTGATTTCTCTTTGGCCTGTGGCATCCGGGCCCGTCACCGTAAGCGCATACTAGCGCTGGACACAGCCTCCATACATCTATCTCTCGGACGTCCAGCCAAAAACCACCTTTAGGAGTTGGTAACTATATCATTTTGCGAACTGTTCTAAACCACATGAGAACGGAGTGTACCTTACAAAAGTACATTGTCGGTTTGCACAATATTGGGATAGCGGTAGAATATAATTTACATGCTATTTTTTAAACACTTTTTTAATATATTTTTTGTATTTCAATACCATACCTCCCCACAAGGGCCCTGTGGTAGGAGGCATTTATGTATTAGATTTGTATTATTTATTTTATGTCTCATTTGTAATATTTTACATTAAATTTGTACATCATTTAAAGTGAAGCACAGTCCGACTTTATTTTTCTGTAATCTCATCATCATGTACCATTTTATGGTATTAGTCTAGAGGCATTTGGTACCCCCCTTTTATCCTTATATATTATTCTATATTGGTATTTTTTTGGTGTAAATACTTTCCATTTAGCCTCGACTAATCTATATTGTGAGCTGCACATACCCCAATTTCTTTCAGATTTGTAAATTACTTCTATTAAAAAATCTTAATCCTTCCAATAGTTATTAGCTTCTGAAGTTTTCTGTCTAACTGCTCAATGATGAGGTCACGTCCCGGGAGCTGTGCATGATGGGAGAATATCCCCATAGGAAATGCACAGCTCCTGGGACGTGAGTCATCAGAGCAGTTAGACAGAAAACAACAACTCAACTTCAGAAGCTAATAACTATTGGAAGGATTAAGATTTTTTAATAGAAGTAATTTACAAATCTGTTTAACTTTCCGGAGCCAGTTCATATATATATAAAAAAAAGGTTTTGGCCTGGAATATCCCTTTCACTCCATATAGACTTCATCCCTGTTTCCCTGCACAGAAGACAGACAGCATGGAACACGTAGAAGCAGCTTTACAGAGTCAGTAATTCAGCTAAGGGCTCTTTTACATGGAACCATTTTTTTACTGAACAGAACTGACTGGGTTGCTCCTTTACTGTGCAAGGTGGTGCCACCTAATAGGGTCCTTAGCTGAGGTTATTGACTGGTACCATCAAACAATCTATAGAAAAAAGACATGGACAGGTTCAGGACATCACCTGGAATATGGGAATACAAAGAATACAATGGGAAAGAGGTCAGGCGCAGTTCCTATGCCTCTAGAAGAAGATTGTAAGCTTGTGAACTGCACTAGACCTCTATTCTTCTGTTTTGTCATTATACAGTCTAGCTGCTAGACTACTATTTCAAGTATTATGCAGAGCATTTATGCTGATGGAAAGATAAATGTGGGCGGACTTGGAGATAACATTGTTAGGATGTGATTTATGCAATACACAATTTTTGGGAGTTTCTTTTTAATGACTTGTTAGGACTAAAAAAATAATGATGAATTTATCTTGACAACACTAAATGCATTAATAAGTTTTCACAGTCTTGGAACCTATGAGAAAACACTGCCCATTGCAAAAATAAATAGTGTTATTTGGATTACAGAGTGCTTGAAGAGGATACATTGGAAGCATTTCATCTGGGTCCAAAGTTGTGCACTTAAGCGCAACTGTCATGAGTTTTAACACCCATAAACCAGCCCCAACTTCACAAAGTTGTTAGAAATAACAGTTAAATCATACCTTTTGCTGCTTTCTAGCAGCTTTAATAATGCTAATAAATGCTTTTAACGATAGTCAGCAACAGTCGGATAGACGTGGCTATGCCCGCTGCTGCCACGCCTATTACCTGTATGTAGGTGCTGAGGACGCTGTGTGATTGGTCCACAGGTCCCAGCACTGAGAGCCCTTATTATTGTACTGTAGAAGAATAAACGGCGCCCGTTCATCTATGCACTCCGGTGATGCGGGCAGCCAGCACTTACAGCAAGCACAAGCTCTCTTTCTGCTAGTACTTGCTCCCTATAGCCCAATGCGAGGCGTAATGCTGTAGCAGAATGATCTGGCCGCCCGCATTGCATCACAGCAGTAGATGAGACCGCGCGGCCAGATCATTCCGCTACAGCATTACGCCTCGCATTGGGCTATAGGGAGCAAGTACTAGCAGAAAGAGAGCTTGTGCTTGCTGTAAGTGCTGGCTGCCCGCATCACCGGAGTTGCATAGATGAACGGGCGCAGTTTATTCTTCTACAGTACAATAATAAGGGCTCTCAGTGCTGGGACCTGTGGACCAATCACATAGCGTCCCCAGCACTGACATACAGGGGATAGGCGTGGCGGCTGCAAGCATAGCCATGCCTATCCGACTGTTGCTGACTATCGTTAAAAGCATTTTTTCATTAATCATTAAAGATGCTAGAAAGCAGCAAAAGGTATGATTTAACTGTTATTTCTAACATCTTTGTCAACATGTTTGGTTTATGGGGGTTAAAACTCATGACAGTAGCGCTTTAATAATGGCTAAACATCTAGCCAAAACGTTGCATATGGGAAACCAATAAACTACAGCTCTTTTCACAAGCTACGGAATCTTCCATCACTGGTGCTGTGGCCTTTGGATACTGGAGGGCCTACCGGATGACCACGAGCACAGTGGATTAGTCTAGTGTTGTCTTCTGCTTTACTGTTCTATTTCAACTGCAGGTTATATCAGAAAGAACTAGAAGGCCCGTTATAAAATAACCCAAAATACAATAAACTCTGCAGAAAGTGTGATGTATATAGGTCACCAAGTAATTTTCATAATATTTAGATATTATCTGGAGACTGGTGTAGAACTAAGGGACTGGTGCATAGCAAATGTGCCAAAGGGGCCAAAAGTTAAAATTGTTTGACGGTTTTCTAAGAGATGCTATACTGGAGTACTGAAAATAAATGTATGACTCCATATCGGCATGGGTTTATGAGGGATCAGTCCTATCATACTAACCTGATCACCTTTTATGGGAAGGAGGGCTCAAGATTGGACCAGGATGCATTGCTAGAAGTTGTATATCTGGATTTTTCCAAAGCATTTAATACTGTGCTACATAAAAGGTTGGTACATAAAATAGGATTGTTTGGGCTGGGGGAGAATGTGTGTAAGTGGGTAAGTAACTGGCTCAGGGATAGGAACAGAGGGTACTTATTAATGGTACTTATTCT
Source organism: Hyla sarda (assembly GCF_029499605.1). NCBI lineage: Eukaryota > Metazoa > Chordata > Amphibia > Anura > Hylidae > Hyla > Hyla sarda. Next base: position 55,294,300 of record NC_079199.1, on the reverse strand, counting down.
GAGGGGGTCACTGTTACTAGTGGGGTACTACAGGGTCAGTTTTGGGCTCTATACTTTTTTATATATTTATTAATGACCTTGTAGAGGGATTGTATAGTAATTGGACTACTACTTTCCTGATGAAGCAAACCGTTTGTTTCTGAAACGCATCAAAGTAATTTTGACCCTCATAGGCCTCCACAGTGATGTAACAGACCCGAGAGTGAATTGCTTTGCCGAGACTCCACCGGCCAGGGCTGTCTCCCACACAAAGTGTGCTGTCCGAACGGAGGACTTATAACTGCTGTAACAACATTGGATCCCATTTCTTCATCTGACGACACATCAATAGGTACTATTTCCTCCATCTAGGAACACTATCCACATTCAGGATAGTTGCTTTTTACACATACCAGAGACCTTCCACACTTAGGACTTCTAAGCTTCATTGCTTTAACCTCAACATACCACACTGCTTATATCTGTTTAAGACAGAGTTGATGAAACTGCAGAACCAGCCATATACAGGAACATACCTCATTGTTACTAACAGCCACATAACGGGCTCAGCATACAGTAGTGGAAATAGATGTCCTTCATGTGCTGCCATAATAGTGCTCATAAGATATCTCCCCCACATCCCCATGCTGCGTCCACCATCACTGTTCTTGTATGGCATTCACCTAATTATCCCAATCATAAACAAAATGCAGTCGGGAATTGAGAATTGGAGAAATGCTTTGTACAAAACAACATTTAAAGGATGTGTACTTTACCCCCTTAAGGATGCAGAGCATACATATATGCCCTGTGCCCGATCCCCTTCTATAACATATGCTCAGGAGCTAAGTGCGCATCATAGCGGGATGGTCCTGACTGCTATCAGTCACCCGCCAGGGCCGGCCTTAGGGGTGTGCGAGCTGTGTGGCCGCACAGGGCACCATAGCAAAAGGGGCGCCGGGCGGCCGACACAGCTCTCACCAAGTATAATTTGTATTGCCCGATGCCCGGGATTTAGCCCTGTTTCAGGCAAGCAGCGCTAAATGCCGGTGTAATGAAGAAGACTGTGCCCTGTAGCGGAATGTGACCCTCCGCACAGGGACAGTTTGCTGCTTTGCAGGCCGCTCCCTCTCATTACATTCCCACTACCCTCCCTCAACTGTGTCCCTATGCGGAGGGTCACATTCCGCTACAGGGCAGTTTTCTTCATTACACCGGAAGGCTTCACTTACCCAGCCCTCCTCCGTGTCTCCGGTTGGCTGGCCGGCCCGAGTCTGAAGAGGGACGTCGCGCATGTGACATACCTCCGCAGACCCGCACAGGACATCAGTGACGTCACTCGTCAGGCCGCCGCCACAGAGAAGGGAAGTGCAGCGCAGGACAGGTAAGGTTGTCTATGTGTGTATGTGTGGGTGTCTGTCTGTCTGTGTGCATGTGTGATTGCCTGTGTGTGTGTGTGTGTGAGTGAGTGGGGGGGGGGGGGGGGGGGACGGGACGACGACAATGCTACCGAATTTGGGGAACCTGCTACTACCTAATGTGGGGGAGCTATACTGCACCTAATGTGGGGGAGCTATACTGCATCTGATTAAGGGGGGCAGGGGACTGGTGAAGGGGGACATGGGACTGATTAAGGGGGCAGGGGAATGGATTAAATATATTTTTAAAAAAATATTTGTTACAAAGATTTTTTTCCTCTGTGTATGTTTATGGGGTAATGGGGGGGGGGGGCGCCACAAGGTTAGCTCGCACAGGGCGCCTGAACACCTAAGGCTGGCCCTGAGTCACCAGGACACGTATCTAATGCTGGGCATCACCGATCGCGATGAGTCAAATGTGGTTGTCTATCCAACAGCTAAGATTTGGCCAAAACTGTGTAATGCAACAGTGATCCCAAGCACATCAACAAATCTACAAAAAAGTCCAGACCTCAATCCAATTGAAATGCTTTGGGAGAACATGTGATTTGAGCTGTGCACAAACTTATGCCTACAAAACCCAATGAATTGAAAGGGAATCTGTCAGCTCTATTTGCTACTAAGAGCTGCAGGGGTGTCAGCATGTTATGCATAGAGCTATACTGAGGTATAGGAATTAATAGACCCTAGACCAGTGTTTCTCAAGCGCGGTCCTCAAAACCCCCCCAACAAGTCATGTTTTCAGGATTTCCTTAAACTTTCATTGGTGATATAACTGTGGTGATTCCTGATTCACTGACCAAAATTATATCACCTGCAAAAGACTAAGGAAATCCTGAAAACATGACCTGGTGGGGGTTCTTGAGGACCGTGCTTTAGAAACACTGTACTAGACACGACTATTAAAGGGCTACTCCAGCCCTAATAAATCTTATCCCCTATCCAAAGAATAGGGGATAAGATGTCTGATCACAGGGGTCCCGCCGTCATGCCCCCCTCCATAGACTTGCATTTAGGGGTCGGGCATGACATCACATGGGGGCGGAATTGTGACGTCACGATACTCCGGCCCCGTGGTCGTCATGCTGCACACTTGGAGCCTTCAGCGATGCGGAGAGCTAGCAAAGGTGGGTGCTCAGTGACAGATTGCGGGGGTCCCCAGCGGTCCTTCTTAGCGTTTTCCGGTGGGCACCGCCATCTTGGAGGCGGGACTTCCGGGCTCCAGCCAATCCTGGGTGACACACACGTACCTCACGTCGTACGTACGCCCGTGCCACGTCATACGCACGCTCGACGTCACAGAATGCGCGCGACCCCGCCGGAACCCTGAAGCAGCTAGGGGAGCCGGAGCACCCGAGGCCGACCGAAAGAAACCGGGTCCCCTGCATAAATTCCTGGAGGGACCGAATGCGGAACCGGGAGGTACCTCCACTACAGGCCACAACCTGGTGCGGGGAAAGAGAGAGGGAGGCCCGAGGCGACCGACTCTCCCTGCCTGGGCTCTACAGCTGTCACGCCCCCTCCATAGGCTTGCATTGAGGGGGCGGAGCCGTAACGTCACTATGCTCCGTGATCGCCAGTAAACAGACCCGGAGCGAGCACACTCCGGGGGCTGATTCTAACGGGGTGCGCGTGGAAGATCACGGGGGTCCCCAGTGGCGGGACCCCCGCGATCAGGAATCTTATCCCCTATCCTTTGGATAGGGGATAAGATGTCTTAGCGCTGGAGTACCCCTTTAAGGTGGTTCTGCAAGCTATTGACTCATGGGGTGTACTAATTTTTCACACTTGGTTTTTCAGTTTTGACACAATCTGTTATGTGTTGCTTATACCTAGTTTAAAGACCGTCTAAGGACACTTTATAATATATATATATATATTATATATATATACACACATATATATATATATATACACACACACACACACACTATACCCTAAAATGTAAAGTCTCTCCTAGGACTGTATCCACTTTTTCCAGCCCACTGGAGCACCTGAAAGCTGAACTAATTTATGCAGGAAAAGGCATCAACTGCCGAGCCGAGAAGTTTGTGACGAATCGAATTTACTGTAAGTTCGCTCATCTCTATTTCCAATGTACTGGACTAATTTATGCAGGAAAAGTCATCCACTGCCGAGCCGAGAAGTTCGTGACGAATCAAATTTACTGTAAGTTCGCTCATCTCTATTTCCAATGTACTGGACTTATTATTATTGGGACTATCTTAATATTTGTTTTACAGTAACTTCTATTGCATTCCTGGAGATCAACTGGAATATGTAAAAATCTATTGTACTCAAACAAGGAAAACAAACAAATCTTTTCGACGGATGTTTACAATCCTTTGCCTAGTACAGATGAACATCTCAAAAGGTCAAAAAAGGCCCCACATATTGCATGAGAATAGCCCCTACTATAAAATACCTGGAAACATCCATTTCTGCTGGAAAGATGTTAAAGAATGTATTCAAGTCAGAGGACAATTAATTGGGGGAGATTTATCAAAACCTGTCCAGAGGAAAAGATTCCCAGTTGCCCATGGCAACCAATCAGATCGCTTCTTTCATTTTTAACAAGGCCTCTGCAAAATGAAAGAAGCGATCTGATTGGTTGCTATTGGCAACTGGGCAACTTTTCCTTTACACAGGTTTTGATAAATCTCCCCCAATTACCAAAGGACGCTATTGCAGTACTAAAAGCTCACCTAACTGACCCATGCAGCTATTATCCTATCTACAGTTACCGTATTTTTCGCCGTATAAGACGCACTTTTTCTTCCCCAAAACTGGGGGGGAAAAGTTGGTGCGTCTTATACGGCGAATACACCCCTATCGCGGCGGTCCCTGCTGCCATCAACGGCCGGGACCTGCGGCTAATACAGGACATCACCGATCGCGGTGATGCCCTGTATTAACCCTTCAGACGCGGCGATCAAAGCTGACCGCCGCGTCTGAAGCAAAAGTGACTGTAACCCGGTTGCTCAGTCGGGCTGTTCTGGACCGCTGCTGTGAAATCGCGGCGTCCCGAACAGCTTACAGGACACAGGGAGGACCCTTACCTGCCTCCTCGGTGTCTGCTCCGTGCCGGGATCCCCTGCATGGCGGCGCTCTCTTTCAACGTCATCACGTCGTCGCGCACGCCGTACCGTCATCCAATAGGAGCAGCGTCCATAGCGACGTGATGACAGCGACGGAGAGCGTGGATCCCGGGGAAGAAGACATCTGGAGCGTCGGGGACACCCTGGGGACGCGGCGACAGCGATGGAGCGACATCCAGGTCAGCGGTGACTGGTTCGGAGCGGCGGGGACACGTGAGTATTACCTCCTATCCAGTGGTCTTCAACCTGCGGACCTCCAGATGTTGCAAAACTACAACTCCCAGCATGCCCGGACAGCCGTTGGCTGTCCGGGCATGCTGGGAGTTGTAGTTTTGCAACATCTGGAGGTCCACAGGTTGAAGATCACTGTTGGGTGCAGAATCTTTTTTTTCTAGATTTTGCACCTTTAAAATTGGGTGCGTCTTATATGCCGGTGCGTCCTATAGGGCGAAAAATACGGTATATCACCCATGCTATGCCTTACCTTGTAAGACTCTTCACATACTCTGAAGTGATTAGAGTAAATATACCCATAGACCCCAAGTAACCTAACAGAGGCCAGAAAAGTTTCATTTTGGTCTGACTGAAAATTGGAAGAAATCCAGGCTATTCTACAGCAGCATTTATCATGTATGCCCCTAATAAAGTACCACTGCCATTTGTAACAAAAAATGTTGTCCAGATGTGAAAAGTTTAGATTGCACCAGGTCTTAGGCTGCATTCACATCTTGTTTTTGCAATACGGTTCCAGTATCCGGTTTCAGTGAAAAAAAACGTATGGAACCGTATTGCAAACCGTATGTATAGACATTTCATAGAAAACTGTATGCCAAACGTAGCATCCGGTTGTGTACGTTTTGCATCATTTACGGTTTTATCCGTTTTTTCCTGTACACAAAACTGTAGTCTACTATGGTTTTATGTCCGGGTGAAAAACCGGATACAACCCATATATGTTTTTTTAAAATGGTGGTCTATGGGAACTGTACTGAACCGTATGTGCGTACGGTTCCATCCAGTTTGCACAATAAGGTTTTGCAGTTTGCACATGTGCAGTGAATGCCATAAGTTCTTCCCACAAATAGAACAAGAAGAACTTTATTTAAATAAGGACAAACATAAAACCGTATTAGTTTTTTTTTCCCCCAAAAAAACGTATTAAACCTTATGTGGTCAACCACGGTTTTAGGTCCGGTTGTAAAAGCGCATACGGCGCAAAAATGAGCCGACCGGACCGAACGTTTCACTCCGGTCGGCTCATTGAAATGAATGACATACGGGAGCGCATACGGTGACATACGGGAGTGCGAGCTTTTAGCTCCCCCCTGCCGTATGCGCTCCCGTATGGGACAAAACGTAGTGTGAACCCAGCCTTAGTCCTGAGACCTACTGCTAGTTATAAGATGGTGAAATACACAGCTGGGCTCTCCACTGCCTCGTCGGCCAACAAATCAGACTCCATCCGACTACATTCACTCCATTATAGTCTATGGGGAATAAGTGACACCTGAGGAGGGAGCATTACACCTCGCTCAGCTGTAACTTGTAATCGCAGCAGCATATGACAAATGACAGTGACGCCTTATAGAACCTTTATGATGCAGCCACATGGTTTCTTATCACACATTGCTTGAGAAGAGGCTTGGAGACTTCATCCTGAAAAATAGTAGGTGCTTTCTTATCCATACATATGGTTTCAAGAAGTCAAAGTCCGCTTAAAGGGGTACTCCGCCCCTGGCATCTTATCCCCTATCCAAAGGATAGGGGATAAGATGTTAGATCGCTGCGGTCCCGCTGCTGGGGACCCCCGGGATCGCCACTGCGGCACCCCGCCATCATTACTGCACAGAGCGAGTTCGTTCTGTGCGTAATGACGGGCGATACAGGGGCCGGAGCAGCGTGACGTCATGGCTCCACCCTCATGACATCACGGCCCGTCCCCTTAATGCAAGTGTATGGCAGGGGGCGTGACGACCACCACGTCCCCTCCCATAGACTTGTATTGACGGGGGCGTTCCGTGACGTCACGAGGGGCGGAGCTGTGATGTAACGATGCTCCGGCCCCTGTATTGCCCGTCATTACGTGCAGAGCGAACTCGCTCTGCGCAGTAATGATAGCGGGGTGCTGCAGCAGCGATCCCCGGGGTCCCCAGCAGTGGGACCCCGGCAATCTGACATCTTATCCCCTATACTTTGGATAGGGGATAAGATGTCTAGGGGCGGAGTACCCCTTTAATGCCAGATCAGACCTGTGGAAAGAGTTAGTGGCCCCTTACAGGTAGAAAGTCAACCTTTCTATGGTCAAGTAATTGACCCTTGAATTTCTGTATGGCAATATTTCTGGCTATACCCAAATTTCACTAAGGCTAAGCTTCTACTTGGTTTTTTGTCCTGCATTTTTTGGTTTGAAAAATACGCTACAAAAAACGCCTGAAAAAACGGCAGTGCAATTTCCTGCTTCTGGCGTTTTTTCATTTGTGTGGAAATTGCACCTTGGCAGTTTTTTTTTTTTGGTACCCAAAATTTGTTGGGTACCGATAAAAAATAAAAAAGTAGTGATGGAAAACTAATTTTTCCAGTAGTGATGGAAAAATGTTATTTAATGAAATTTATATATTTTATAACAAAATTTTAATTAATTTGTGATAAAGTGTGTGTATGTTTCACTTTTTTTCTCTATTTTTAAAAAATTATTTAGGTAGTACTACTACTCCCAGCATGGAAGTAGTACCTGTATTAATAGACATATCACCCCGGGTATCAGTCGTGACACCCAATGCGATCGTCCATAATATAGCAGAGATGCGGAGCGGCTCTATACAGCGCTCACATCTCTGCACTGTGCTCCAGCCAGTGATGTGAATAGAACATCACTCATTCATATTTTCCGCCCAGAGTGGTGATTGGCCGGATGGTTGCAGCCAATCACCGCTCTGAGGGAAATATGAGTGAGTGAGTGGCCGGCCGGAGTATAGTGCAGAGATGCGAGCGCAGGAGAAAGCCGCACCATTTCTGCAACAGATAGGATGATCGAATCGGGTGTCAGGAGAGATACCCGCTGTGATCTGTTCTTACCTGCAGGTACTACTACTCCCAACATGGAGTACACTCTGCTTCATGCTGGGAGCTGTAGTACCTGCATTAATAGAGAGATCGCAGCGAGTGTAACTTCTGACACCTGTTCCGATCTGTCTATTAATGCAGGTACTACAGCTCCCAGCATGGAGCAGAGTGTGTTCCATGTTGGGAGTAGTAGTACCTGCAGCTAAGAAAAGATCACAGTGGATGTCACTCCTGACTGCGGGCGGCCGCTCTCCTATGGTCCCTGCACTGATGTATATATACACTTATTCATATTTCCCATAGAGAGCTGTGATTGGCTGGAACCATCTGGCCAATCACAGCTCTCTATGGGAAATATGAATAGGTATGTATATATACACACATCAGTGCAGGGGACCATAGGAGAGCGGCTGCCGCATCTATACATTATACAGAAAGAAAGTGAACATACACACTACATTTTATTATTGTCGGCTACATTTTTAGATCCCTGCCCACACGCATAATTGATTGAAATTAAAACTTTGGTCATAAAAAAAGATACATTTCGTTAGATACAATTTTTTCCTTCACTGCTGTATCTTTTTTTATGGTACCCTACGAAATTTTATTAAAAGAGGTATCCCCGTCACTTTTTTGGATCGCTAAACTCCAAAAAAGAATAAAAACGGCCTGAAAAAACGCCAAAGTTAAAATCCACATATCATTTTTCTTGGCGTTTTTTCACTCCAATAGACTTCTATGGGAGAAAAACGCTAGGATTTTGACAAAAAAATAAATAAATAAAAAATCGCCAGTGGCTCAACATGCTGCGATCTTTGAAAACCGCCAAGGAGCGGAAAAAAGCCAAAAGGATTAAAAAAATGCCAAAGTGAAAAACGACAAGTCGAATAAGAACTTTGCGCTCATTTATTTACAGCTAACATCTGGCTGCAGCATTTTTTGGCCGAAAAAACACCATGCGGCAGAGTTGGCGTTTTTCCAAAAAAAAAAAAATTATTAGTAATGTTGTTCCAACCTTTAAATGATTCAATCTGGTGTTTGAAGGACAGTATCTACATGTTCTAATCTTTTTACCTAATGGTGTGTTTTTTTGATACATGTACAGAGTGCCATGACACATCATGGAGAGCCTCTCCTGACACAGACAGCACACTGATTTGAATGGGAACTGTGTAATGCCTCTAATTTTTCTGTAGTGGCGCTACAAGGAATTCGAACCCTTAGGGCCCATCCACACTACATCATTTCCCCCAGAGATATTGGGGGGAGTCGAGGGGAGATTCTGTGTAGAGTGGGTCCACGTGATCATGTGCTTGTTCACGGCTCCGCCCCTTTTGACATCACAGCCCGCCCCTTTAATGCAAGTCTATAGGAGGGGGCGTGGCCCCCGCGATCAGACATCTTATCCCCTATCCTTTGGATAGGGGATAAGATGTCTAGGGGCGGAGTACCCCTTTAAGGGGAGTATGCAGTGGTTAACAGGTGACTTATCCGGCCAATGGAGGCTCTCTAAATTGTCCCCTTCAATACTGTAGCTAGAGTTCAGTGTTGAGCTGAGGTACAGTTTGGGGAGGAGTGAAGTCTGTGAGGAGGATCTGAAAGGAGGCCTGAGGCCTAGCCCAGCAACCACTCAACAACTACAAGCTAACCCCACTACTCAGGTGAAGGTCAAAGCCTTGTGGGAAGCCTACAGTCTTAGGGCTATTATACAGGTCAAGTCAGCAAGTTTAGTCAATTCACAGTCTCTAAAGTATAGCGTGGGCTGCATCAGTCATATACAGCACAATCAACTATAAGTCCCAGCAAGCCGAAAAGCTTCCCTAAGTTCACCCTGCATCTCCTTCATGCTTATCTGAGCTGTAACTGACTGTGTAATACAATGACATTGGCTATCCCTCAACACTGATGTTAAATTGAGACATTAGCCAGTACATCCTTATATGAAGGACATACCTGAGCCTGCACAACACGCCAAGGTTTATCAAGTGGCACAGGACTTAACACTAACCTACCTTTTGCATGGGCCAAACCAGGGGCCTGTCGGCAATTACAGCAGTATTAAGTCCGCCTCACAGCCTCCTCCCACGTTACCTCCAGTTTGGCTGGGCACACATACAATGGGAGGTGGGAGGCAGATTATAAGCCTCCCCCAAGTTGGCTGATATGTTGCCGGCCTCACAGGTGAACCTTACTGCTGCCTATAATAGTGACCAAGGCGCATTAAATGTGGAGTTTATCCACCTCCAAGTATAAGGTTTAAACAATAAGAAGAAAAAACGTGGTCGGACCTAATTCTGCTGTAATTGCCCACTGGCCCCTGGTTTTGCCCATACGGCACAGGTAGGTTTAGTGTTAGGTCCCGTGTCAATTGATAAACCTTGGCGTTGGTGTGCGGGCTCAGGTAAGTCCTTCATATAAGGATATACTGGCTAATGTCTCAATTTTACATCAGTTTTAAGGGTTAGCCATATGTTACGTTATGTTATGTTTACATCTACCACAGTAGTGCACCTAAATTCCTGTATTACTCTAATTGTTACACATCCACACCGTTTGTCTGGTGTAGGATTCTATTGTGGCACTTGTAGTCCGCTGCAGGCATCCTCCATTGTATGCATTTTATGCTGGGGATCGCCCCTAGCAACGGAACACAAGGGCAGAACCTGCTCCCCCAGTATAAATTCAAAACTGCGTCTGGGGTTGAACACCTCCAGCTTTTTGAGACCACGTTTTTTCTTCCTGTTGTAACCGTAACCTTGCGTCGGAATGATTATTTGCCCCGTGCCTGGCACAGGTGAAGCTGGCGTACCTCGTTTGGTGTATAATTGTCACTGTAATCTAGGGCTGGGCGGTATGACCAAATATGTGTATCACGGTATATATCTTTAACTTATGGCGGTTCCACGGTATATAACGGTATTTTCACCCCCCCCCCCCCAATTAATGATCAGCCCAGCGGGGTACTACTCACAGATGTCACCCTCAAGCACTGCCCTCCTCCTCCTTGTTGGGGGCCGCCGGCGATGGAACTCACTGTACGCCAGTGGTCTCCAACCTGCGGACCTCCAGTTGTTGCAAAACTACAACTCCCAGCATGCCTGGACAGCCAACGGCTGTCCGAGCATGCTGGGAGTTGTAGTTTTGCAACAGCTGGAGGTCCGCAGGTTGGAGACCACTGCTGTACGCTGTATCCCTATGCCCGGGCTGCAAAAGATAAAGGAAATAAACTTTAACTCACCTAGGTTGGCCACACGCTGGGGACTGGATTGTCGGACAGGCCAGTGATAGGCTGAGCCCACTGTCATGTGAGGAGCCGGCCAGAGCTTCTTACATGACAGTAGGCTCAGCCTATCACTGGCCAGGGCGGGACATCGCTGCGGCTGGTGATAGGCTGACTGCTGTCCGACGTTCCAGTCCCCAGCGTGTGGCCGACATAGGTGAGTTAAAGTTTATTTTCTTTATCTTTTGCAGCCCGGGCATAGGGATACAGCGTACAGCAGTGGTCTCCAACCTGCGGACCTCCAGCTGTTGCAAAACTACAACTCCCAGCATGCCGGGCATGCTGGGAGTTGTAGTTTTGCAACATCTGGAGGTCTGCAGGTTGGAGACCACTGGCGTACAGTGAGTTCCATCGCCGGCGGCCCCCAACAAAGAGGAGGAGGGCAGTGCTTGACATATGTGAGTAGTACCCCGCTGGGCTGATCATTAATTGGGGGGCAGAACAGCGCTGGCTGGTAACATAGGATTAGTTCCCCGATGTGGGGACAGCGCTTCAATGGGCTGATAATACATTCCCGAGGGGGAGAGGCCCAACCGGTATGGGGGAAAATTCATATTGTGCAGCCCAAAAAATGTGGTATTCGGTATGAACCGGTATACCGCCCAGCACTACTGTAATCCATTGACTACTGCTGTCGGAGCTGGGATCGTAGATGATGCCGATGTCATGGCTTCCATATATAAAGACCATAAAAAACGATAAATGTTTGGTATCGCTACAACTGTAATAACCCATTCACATCATTCACACAAGCTTCTGCACATGTCGCCTCTTTTCAGATTACTGACGGCAGAGCAGCAGCAGGAATTTCTTCTCACAACAAATGTTTTTAAAGCAGCTGAAATTTGACTATATGGGTGTCCTGTTAAAAATAAAAACTACCATAGATCCCCGGCAGACTGTCAGAAGGAGGAATTTTGTTGCACGGCTTAGAATTGTACACGTCCATAAAACATGGGCAGTGAAATTCTGTTTGTGGTCAGAACCAGGGACACGGTTTCTGCTGACAAACATATTCCTGCCAAGCACTAGGGAAACAATCAGTGGCGTGATCGGATTGTCAGCCTGCGGTTCAGCAGTGGGACGTGTTACACCCAGGGCTGGTCACACACTCCTCTCAGCCAAATAAATACAGCAACAAGTTCTGAGGGAGGAAATAGTTACAGCAAGTCAAGGGACAGAAGTGCAGAGAGCCCTGTACCCTGACCTGGAGCTGGAAGATCTGGTCTTAGTGTCCTAATAACCGGGGGCTGCGGTATTTTTACCATTGTCTTTACTTTTTGAGGGGATAAATCGTTTGGAGAAAGAGAATAAACTAGTAAGTAACTTCTTCCATCTGGCTTCTCTCTTCGTGTCTCCATCTACTGCTCTGCAGACTCTGTACTCTCTATCAGACACTTCCTATCATCAGCACTAACCATAGACATTCTTCAGAAGGATGATTGTTACTTTCAGTCATTAAAATGATATTGTCCATTCATCTGCTCATATTACAATTATGACACATGTCAAGGGAGAGTTGTCACATTACGTACACCCCAAATGTCAAAAGAAGCTTTTATGTGAGATTTTTAAATTAGATACATGGCACATATAGGAGGAGAATTTTTAGATTAGATACACCCCACATATCAGAGTAGATTTTTTTTAGATTAGATACACCCCACATAGAGTAGAATTTTTAGATTAGATACACCCCCACATATCAGAGGAGAATTTTTAGATTAGATACACCCCCACATATCAGAGGATAATTTTTAGATTAGATACATGCCACATATCAGAGGAGAATTTTCCCATTTGATACACCCCACATTTCTGAGAAGAACTTCCAGATTTTTCAGAAAATGATTAGTTTAGATACACAGAACGTATCAGAGGAGAACTCCCAAATTAGATAACCCCCCCCCCCCCCACCAATGCATCAGAGGAGAGCTATCCCCTCACATCAGAGCTTTTAGTTTAGATACACCTCACATACCTGAGAGCTTATAGGTTAGCTATAGGATTAGATATGGCTTATTAGAGATAGTAAATAATCACACTAGGTACCTTGTAGTAAATACACATTTGATTGATACCTGCGGTTTACTATAGTTTGCCGAATGCGTCTGTTGCTGTTGCTAGGTTACACACTGTTAGGTTACAGTACATTTAGGGCGTGTACATCATTATAATGTATTCATCGTTTCCCCCCTCTATGTGCAGATATTATTTACACCATTCACAGATGGGTTATAGTTGTTACCCACTTGTATTCATTTTTGTAGTTTATTTTCTTGACTGCAACAACCATTGTTACCCGATCACCACTGGATCCCTGAGACATATAAAGAGTAACCAATGGGTTTCCCTACAGTAAGGATTCCAGTAAAAAAAAAAACTATAAAACATTGGGGCAAAGTTAGTAAACTGCGTCCATTAGAATAGGGCACTGAAATACCATCTGGCTGTGATTTTAGTGCCAGGCAGGTCACACCCTGATAGATGGTAGATCTGTTGTCCCTGTGGTGACTTCCTGCGTCTCATACACAGTCAGAGATCCTCATTTCTTTTCTTGTCCTTCTCAAGTACATTCCTGGACTCCCCCACAGTCGAACACACCCTGACAGCTCCACAGTCCATGTTACTATTTACACAGCAGATGTACGGATCTTCTTAGTGCTTTTTTATATATAAAAGTTAAACATTTCCATGGTATACTCTTGTAAATGTCAGATGTGAAAAAGAGTTGGAATTATACCTGTCCGTCTTAACCCTTGAGGTGTTTTTGGAATACTGCCACTACAGTCAGGGCCATTTGAAGGAATTTGGGGGCCCCAAGCAAAATAGACATGGAGGCCCCCCCCTCCCCACATGGGGCATTATATGTGAGGGGCACATGTCAGGGGGGCATTATATGGGCACATGACAGGGGGCAGCCCTGTCATGTACCCCTCACATATAATGTCCCCCTATCATGTGCCCCTCATGTATAATGCAGGGGGCAGGACAGGGGGCATTATATGTGGGGGGCACAGGACAGGCCACATATAATGCCCCCCTGACATGTGCCCCTCACTTATAATAACCCCTGTCATTTGCCCCTTATATATAATGCCCCCCTGTGCTGTGTCCCTCACATATAATGCCCCTTGTCCTGTGCCCCTCACATATAATGCCCCCGTCATGTTCCCCTCACATATAATGCCCCCTGTCCTGCCCCCTCGGGGGCATTATACATGAGGGGCACAGGACATGGGGCATTATCTGTGAGGGGCACATGACAGGGGGGCATTATAAGTCAGGGGTAGATGTCAGGGGGCATTATATGGGCACATTACAGGGGGGGGGGGGGGCTGTCATGTGCCTTTCACATATAATGCCCCCCTATCATGTGCCCCTCACATATAATGCCCCCTGTCCTGCCCCTCAGGGGGCATTATACGTGAGGGGCACAGGACATGGGGCATTATATGTGAGGGGCACAGGACTGGGGGACATTAGGGGCACATATCAGGGGGGCATTATATGGGCAAATGAAAGGGGGGGCCCTGTCATGTGCCTCTCACATATAATGCCCCTCATATATAATGCCCCATGTCCTGTGCCCCTCACATAGTGCCCGAGCAGCTCTCACCTTTCTCACACGCTGCTCCGTTTTTGCAGTGTGAGCAGCGGGGACATAATCTCCGGGCGCGATGGTGTGATGTCATTGCGCCGGCCTGCCGTGGATGGCATCCCCATTGCTCACACTGCATGAACGGAGCAGCGTGTGAGAAAGGTTGGAGAATGGTGGAGCGGGACAGCTGACAGCTCCCGCTCCACCATGCTACAGGACAGGAGGGGCATTAGCCTCTGCCTCCCGTCCCGCTCCAGGCTCTCGCACTGCTGGCCCGGCCGGCCTACAGGGCGAGCTGCTGAATCGGGATAGGGGCAGGAGGACGGCCCAGCAGGACAAGCACCGGCTCTGCTCGGGGCCCCGGGCCAGCTCGGGGCCCCAAGCAATTGCTTGGTTTGCCTGTCCTATAGCAACGGGCCTGACTACAGTTTTTGAGCCAAAGACAGAAATGTATTCAAAAGGAACAGGACATATAAAAGAAGGACTTCTCCTCCCTTATGGATCCACTTCTGACTTTGGCTCAAAAACTGCAGTGGCAGTATTCCAAAAACTGCCAGAAAAAACACACAAGTGGAAACAGCCTAAATGTTTTACTGTCTCTATTCATATAATTGGTGCAATCTATCAATAGCTTATCAACCTAGCCTGACAATACTACATTAGAAAGGATAATTGACTCTATAAAGATAAAACCACAATAAAAATAGAACTTATTAGGTTTAAAAAGCCATAAAATGCTAGAGACTCTAAATCAGGCAGGATTTATATGATGTGTATCTGTGAAGATCTGTCTTAGGTTGATAGGAACTTTGAATAATTTTATACTTTTTACATGCAGTAATTTTTTAATAGGATGCAAATATTTTTTATATTTTTTTTATAGTAACAGCAGTCGGACATTAGGTGGCCAGTCATTGCTATGCTGACTATCGAAAAAACAATCATATTTAAAGGAGTATTCCGGGCAAAAACATTTTATTCCCTATCCAAAGGATAGGGGTTAAGATGTCTGATCTCCCTGCAGCACCCACATTCTATGCGGGGGACTGCATCTCTAGTTTCGAAAGCCTCTGGGTTTCCGGGACTAGGGATGTGACGTCACGCCGCGCCCCCTCCATTCATGTCTATGGGAGGGGGGTGTAACGGCCATCACGTCCCCTCCCATAGACATGAATGGAGGGGGCGTGGCGTGACGTCACATCCCCAGTCCCGGAAAACTGGAGGTTTCCGTAACTGGAGATTCAGCACTCACATAGAATGCGGGTGCTACAGGGAGATCTCAGGGGGGTCTCAGCAGTGGGCCCCCCACGATTAGACACCTTATCCCCTATCCTTTTGGATAGGGGCTAAAATATTTTTGCCCGGAATACCCCTTTAATTGTGTACCTAGTAGTATTGCAGTAATAGCAATAGTAAGAGAAAATCCCCACAGTAAACCTCTCCTGCTATGCACTGTTCCTGATACAGACAGAGGTGTCAGCAGAGAGCACTGTGGTCAGACTGGAAAGATCTACACAACTTCCTCTGTAGTATACAGCAGCTGATAGGTACTGGAAGGATTAAGATTTTTAAATAGAAGTAATTTACAAATCTGTTTAACTTTCTGGCACCAGTTGATATAAAAAGATTTTTTTTCCACCAGAGTACCCCTTAAGGGCTGCACGAATAATCCAGCGATGGTTTGTGCATACCAGTATGCAAACTGAACTGCGCTTCTGATTTGAAATATGTATGGATAAATGACAAACAGGGGCTAATCCATGTCCAAAGCCATGACAAAATACATGGCAAAAATAGTGAAATAACAACCGGTGGAAATATGACGGTATACCTCAGATTTCTGCTGTATATTCTGTTGCATATTTTTCTGATTAAGAATTATGTTCTGGTATCGTAGCCTTGGATGTAAAGAGTAGTTACCGTATTTTTCGCCGTATAAGACGCACTTTTTCTTCCCCAAAACTGGGGGGGAAAAGTCGGTGCGTCTTATATGGCGAATACACCCCTATCGCGGCGGTCCCTGCGGCCATCAATGGCCGGGACCCGCGGCTAATACAGGACATCACCAATCGCGGTGATGCCCTGTATTAACCCTTCAGACGCGGCGATCAAAGCTGACCGCCGCGTCTGAAGGGAAAGTGACACTAACCCGGCTGTTCAGTCGGGCTGTTAGGGACCGCCGCGATTTCACCGCGGCGGTCCCGAACAGCCCGACTGAATAGCCGGGTTAGTGCTTACTGGACACCGGGAGGGACCTTACCTGCCTCCTCGGTGTCTTCTCCATTCAGGGATCCCCTGTATGGCCGGCGCTCTCCTTCCTCGTCATCACGTCGTCGCGTACGTGCGTCGGCGTGCGTAACGACGTGATGACGGCGACGGAGAGCGAGGATACCCGGCCGGCAGCAAAGACGTTCCAGAGCGACGGGGACACGGCGACAGCGATGGAGCGACATCCAGGGCAGCGGTGACGGGTCCGGAGCGGCGGGGACATGTGAGTATTACCTCCTATACCAGTGGTCTTCAACCTGCGGACCTCCAGATGTTGCAAAACTACAACTCCCAGCATGCCCGGACAGCCAACGGCTGTACGGGCATGCTGGGAGTTGTAGTTTTGGAACATCTGGAGGTCCGCAGGTTGAAGACCACTATTGGGTTCAAAATCTTTAATTTTTTAGATTTTGCACCTAAAAATAGGGTGCGTCTTATACGCCGGTGCGTCCTATACGGCGAAAAATACGGTAGTTACTTTTTTAGAAGTTGAATATGGAAAAAAATATTCTGAACTTACTAAATTTTAGTGGTGACCATGGGGTGCAGTTCGGTGTTTTGCTATAAAGCCTCCGTGTACTTCAGCGTAGGGCCATTAGTCCTTCTCTGTACTCATTGGTGATGCTTTGGCTAGGTCCATTCGGCCCCAAAATGGGTCGGAGCACAATTGACTCCATTGGGTCCCGATGGGTCCAATTGACTTGAATGGGTAAGTCGGGGATCTGGTAGTTTAACTGGAGAAAAAAAATTGTGCATGCGCTATTTTTTTCTCAGCTAAACTCCCGTCATTATGCTGGATTTGCTGACAGAGCTCCATATAGTGGAGTCCAATGACAATGTGAACTTAGCCTTAGTGGTGGCAGCATATTTAAAGGGGTTATCCAGGAAAAAACTTTTTTTTATATATCAACCGGCTCCAGAAAGTTAAACAGATTTGTAAATTACTTCTATTAAAAAATCTTAATCCTTTCAGTACTTATGAGCTTCTGAAGTTAAGGTTGTTCTTTTCTGTCTAAGTGCTCTCTGATGACACGTGTCTCGGGAACCATCCAGTTTAGAAGCAAATCCCCATAGCAAACCTCTTCTAAACTGGGCGGTTCCCGAGACACGTGTCATCAGAGAGCACTTAGACTGAAAAGAACAACCTTAACTTCAGAAGCTCATAAGTACTGAAAGGATTAAGATTTTTTAATAGAAGTAATTTACAAATCTGTTTAACTTTCTGGAGCCAGTTGATATATAAAAAAAGTTTTTTTTCCTGGATAACCCCTTTAATTTCTCAAACGTTTAGAACAACAGGATGGTACTCCATAATAAATCATTCCACCAAGCAGGAAGGAGGACAGGGAAAAGGAAAGAACAAATCTTGGGACCATATTTTAAAGCTTTCATTTCAAAGGGTTGAAAAGTGAAGTAGTTATGGAAGAAAGTTCACAGTGCTGTGTTACATCTGGAAGAACATATGTTTGAACTAGGGGATGGAATTCAGATATGGAAAGAAGAAAAAGCTGGCAATGTACATAGAGATACAGTTTACATTCCGTCAGCACTAGAGATGAGCGAACTTACAGTAAATTCGATTCGTCACAAAGTTGATGACTTTTCCTGCATAAATTAGTTCAGCTTTCAGGTGCTCCCGTGGGCTGGAAAAGGTGGATACAGTCCTAGGAGACTCTTTCCTAGGAATGTATCCACCTTTTCCAGCCCACCGGAGCACCTGAAAGCTGAACTAATTTACGCAGGAAAAGTCATCAACTGCTGAGCTGAGAAGTTCGTGACGAATCGAATTTACTGTAAGTTCACTCATCTCTAGTCAACACCATAGAATATTATTGTCCCCTCATCGCAGCAGATTTCTCTAACTTATTTCAGAACACTGTGGGAGATTTATCAAAACATGTTTAGAGTAAAAGTAGTGCAGTTGTCCACAGGAAACAGATTGGGGGGTATTTATCAAAGGATTTACGTGTTTTTTTCCCCGTAACTTTGGCGCAGTGTCTTTTTGCACCTAAGTTTGGCGCATCTTCTCCACTGTCATTTTTACACCTTTCTCAAAATCACACGGTCCTGTGTGTGATTTTAACTTTAGTCAGTAATTCATCATTTGCGCCAATCGATCTTTGGCGCAATTTTGCGCCTTTTAAGGGTTTTTTGGCGCAATTCACCGCCAAGAAATTTTGTACATGGAAAACACACTTAGCAATGTCAGAAAATGTAAAGGTGTCAAAATACATAAAAACATTTTTTTGTGAAAGCAGCGACGCCTCCGGGGCTGCGAAATACTATCCTGCGACATAGTTGTCTCTGAGCGACCTTCACCCTCCGTTGAGCCAGCATTGGACATGGCCACACAGGTTCAGGAAAGGTAAGTACTAAAGCAGCGGTCTTCACACTATGGCCCTCTAGATGTTGCAAAACAACAACTCCCAGCATGCCCGGACAGCCAACGGCTGTCCGGGCATGCTGGGAATTGTAGTTTTGCAACATCTGGAGAGCCACAGTTTGAAGACCACTGCACTAAAGTAACCCAAAAAAAATAAAATAAAACACAAGTTAAAAATAAAATCCATTTCACATGGTGGCTATAAACCCCACTGTTACGCCGAGCGCTCCGGGTCCCCGCTCCTCCCCGGAGCGCTCGCTTCACTCCCTCCGCTGCAGCGCTCCGGTCACGTCCTCTGACCCGGGGCGCTGCGATCCTGCTGCCAGCCGGGATGCGATTCGCGATGCGGGTAGCGCCCGCTCGCGATGCGCACCCCGGCTCCCCTACCTGACTCGCTCCCCGTCTGTTCTGTCCCGGCGCGCGCGGCCCCGCTCCCTAGGGCGCGCGCGCGCCGGGTCTCTGCGATTTAAAGGGCCACTGCGCCGCTGATTGGCGCAGTGGTTCCAATTAGGGTTTTCACCTGTGCACTTCCCTATATTACCTCACTTCCCTTGCACTCCCTTGCCGGATCTTGTTGCCTTAGTGCCAGTGAAAGCGTTCCTTGTGTGTTCCTTGCCTGTGTTTCCAGACCTTCTGCCGTTGCCCCTGACTACGATCCTTGCTGCCTGCCCCGACCTTCTGCTACGTCCGACCTTGCTTCTGCCTACTCCCTTGTACCGCGCCTATCTTCAGCAGCCAGAGAGGTGAGCCGTTGCTAGTGGATACGACCTGGTCACTACCGCCGCAGCAAGACCATCCCGCTTTGCGGCGGGCTCTGGTGAAAACCAGTAGTGGCTTAGAACCGGTCCACTAGCACGGTCCACGCCAATCCCTCTCTGGCACAGAGGGTCCACTACCTGCCAGCCGGCATCGTGACACCCACAAAAGAAAATACCTTGTGTTGCTTGCTGATATACTGCAGGAGGGACTCCGAAATGGCTGCTCTACAGGGTAAAATACGCGTCCTCTGTGGGGGTAAGTTCTGTGTAAAAGGCGCTGTGAACAGCTGATTTCAACATTTTAGCCAAAATTATATAGTGGAGCTGGAGAGGGTTCAAAGACGGGCAACCAGGGTAATACAGGGAATGGGAGGACTACAGTACCCAGAACGTTTATCAGAATTAGGGTTATTTAGTTTAGAAAAAAGAAGACTTAGGGGAGACCTAATAACTATGTATAAATATATCAGGGGACAGTACAGAAATCTCTCCCATGATCTATTTATACCCAGGACTGTATCAATAACAACGGGGCATCCTCTACGTCTAGAGGAAAGAAGGTTTCTACACCAGCACAGACGGGGGTTCTTTACTGTAAGAGCAGTGAGACTGTGGAATTCTCTCCCGGAGGAGGTGGTCATGGGGAACTCGGTAATAGAGCTCAAAAAGGGGTCTGGATGCATTTTTGGAGAGTACCGTATATACTCGAGTATAAGCCGAGTTTTTCAGCACGATTTTTCGTGCAGAAAATGCCCCCCTCGGCTTATACTCGAGTGAACTCTCCGCCTATCAATCCCTTCATCAGTGGTCTTCAACCTGCGGACCTCCAGATGTTGCAAAACTACAACTCCCAGCATGCCCGGACAGCCATCGGCTGTCCGGGCATGCTGGGTGTTGTAGTTTTGCAACATCTGGAGGTCCGCAGGTTGAAGACCACTGATGAAGGGGGGGGGGGGGGGGGGATGATGACGACGAAGGCCGCAGTGGTCTTCAACCTGTGGACCTCCAGAGGTTTCAAAACTACAACTCCCAGCAGCCATCGGCTGTCCGGGCATGCTGGGAGTTGTAGTTTTGCAATATCTGAAGGTCCGCAGGTTGAAGACCACTGATGAAGGGATTGACAGGCGGGGATGATGACGGGGGTCTGGATGATTACATGGGGGGGATGATGTATTTCCCACCCTAGGCTTATAGTCGAGTCAATAACTTTTCCTGGGTTTTTGGGGTAAAATTAGGGGCCTCGGCTTATATTCGGGTCGGCTTATACTCGAGTATATACGGTAATAACATTGCTGGTTATGGATACTAGATTTATAGGGACAGAAGGTTGATCCAGGGATTTATTCTGACTGCCATATTTGGAGCCGGGAAGGAATTTTTACCTCTAGTATGAGGGTTTTTTGCCTTCCTCTGGATCAACTCAGTAGGGACTCATTAGGGTTATAGGTTGAACTTGATGGACTCTGGTCTTTTTTCAACCTCATGAACTATTATGGACATTTATCAACGGGTTTAGTCAGGTTTTCTTTACTATAATTGTCACAAAATTGTCGCAACTGCGACTACACGATTTTTCGTGCGACATTTTGACTGGAAAGCGAGAAAAGCAAGTTTTCCTAAAACTTACTATGTAGTAATAATTTTAAAATGGACTACGGGTAGTCAGGTATTTATTAACTGCGAAAGTCGCAACTGCGCAAAAAAAAGTCGCAACAGCGTTAAAAATTGACTAAATTTACTCCAGCTCAAACATGGAGCAGAAAAAGCTACTACTAAAGTAAAAAAGGAAAAATTGCTTACGTGAAAGAAAATTATCAACAGGCTGAAACCAGTTGATAAATACGTCGCACATAAGCAAAAAAAAAGTAAGGAAAAAATTACTAAAAAAAAGAATACATAAGCAAACATTGATAAATGTCCCTCTATGTTACTATGTTACTAACAACTTGCACCAAATGATAAATTTGGTGCATGTCCACAAAAACCAAAGTGAAAAAAAGAAGGGTAAAAAGAAACCGTCAACAGGCAAAATTAATAAATAACCCCCCCCCCCCCCCCCCCATTGATTCTTTAACTTTTAAAAAAGCCTCTGAAAAATGAAAGAAGCAATCTGATTGCTATGGGCAACTGATCTTCTTATCTGCACATGTCTTAATAAATCTCCCCCATTGTTTTCATTCTACCACATTATTTCCTTCTACACCAAATCTACCCCACCAAGCAAAATAACAAGAAGCAAAGTAAGAAATCACAAGACAGTGGGACAGGGAGAGGTCTCTACTGAAGCCACTGGGACAGAACAGCACGATGTGGTCTTCACGCTGCTTGTTCTATTTATTTCATACTTCACACAAAATCTGTCGTCCTTGGTTGATATATAGGTGCCATATATCTAGAGGAAAAACTACATATACCAACCAAAAAACCAACCATGATCTCTTAGGCTGCATTCACACCACGTTTTGTACATAAGGGTGCCGGATCCGGCAGGGGGAGGGGCAAACCGGGCGCTCCCATCCCCCGGCCGGATTAGCCTGTGACTCCATTTACTTTAATGACCCGACCGGAGTTATACGGTGACTCCGGTCGGCTCAGTTTTGACCCGTATGCGGTTTTGGACCGGACCTAAAACCGTAGTAAACTACGGTTTTAGGTCCGGTCAGGAAATCGCATACGGGTCAAAACTGAGCCGACCGGAGTCACTGTTTGACTCCGGTCGGGTCATTAAAGTAAATGGAGTCACGGGCTAATCCAGCCGGGGTACGGGAGCGCCCTGTTTGCCCCTCCCCCCGCCGGATCCGGCACCCGTATGTACAAAACGTGGTGTGAATGCACCCTTAGAAGTTGTTATAAGTGACCCCTATATGTCTAAAATCTCATTGGTCTCAACTATAAAATAAACCCTAAAACTTTTCCTTTAAAACAATGTTTTCGATCCTACCATGAATATGAGACGGGAAGGGAAATTCAAAAACCATATTGTTGTATCCCCTCTCTCTTTATGAAGTTTATGAATAAGTTGGCGCTATATAAAGGGGGGGAAAAAAATCAAAAAAATTATAGAAATAATAAAATAAAAAAAGTTATTACATTTAAAGATAATAATCTGACCTGGCAGTGACGCACAATTGACATATAATGGGCATGTTAGGTTTTTAAATGGTGCAGTTGACTATACTATTCTGGGCATCGGAGATATAGGAATTTGCCGAATATCCATGACAACACGGTGCTGCCAAAGCAACATTCACTCTTATCATTACATTGCTACATGAGCCATAATGAAATAGTTGCTTTGTACGTTCTTTGTAATTTCCCTTGATTGAAATAGTTATAAAGACATCACACACTGTGTAAGATTCTGTATGTTTAGACTGAACTGTAGGGCAGATCCACATGTAGCAGATTTTGCTTTGGAGTTTGGTGAGGATTCACTATAGACTTTACCCCTGCAAAAGTTAAAGGGGTTATCCAGGAAAAAATTTTTTTTTTTTTATATCTCAACTGGCTCCAGAAAGTTAAACAGATTTGTAAATTACTTCTAGTAAAAAATCTTAATCCTTTCAGTACTTATGAACTGATGAAGTTGAGTTGTTCTTTTGTCTAAGTTCTCTCTGTTGACACGTGTCTCGGGAACCGCCCAGTTTAGAAGTAAATCCCCATAGCAAACCTCTTCTACTCTGTGAAGTTCCCGAGACGAGCAGAGATGACAGCAGAGAGCACTGTTGCTAGACAGAAAAGAACAACTCAACTTCAGAAGCTGATAATTATTGAAAGGATTAAGATTTTTTAATAGAAGTAATTTACAAATCTATTTAACTTTCTGGAGCCAGTTGATTAAAAAAATTTTTTTTTCCTGGAATATCCCTTTTAAAGGAGTGAAATCCATGGTAAAAATCTACAATGGAAATTTAAATGCTGCAGATTTAAAAGTCTGGAAAATATACTAGGAATGTGGATGAGAATTGTACAGTCTTTGTACTGGAATCACTTGTGGATTTTATTTGAGAAAATCTTATGTAAAGTCTGTAGCAATTTTGGACCATGTTTACTGGCCCGGGTTTATACAGCATAACATGTCAACATATGCATCAAACACATGCAGTGTATGCCCAATTGTTTTTAATATACGGTATTAGGTATTAGGTATATACGGTGCAGTTCACGGCAAGTAAGGCTGGACTAGGGCTTTAGCCTAGAGAGAAGGCCTT
Organism: Hyla sarda; assembly: GCF_029499605.1. Lineage (NCBI taxonomy): Eukaryota > Metazoa > Chordata > Amphibia > Anura > Hylidae > Hyla > Hyla sarda. Next base: position 55,270,238 of record NC_079199.1, on the reverse strand, counting down.
CATTTCAGGGCCTGGAAGGACTGGCGATGAAAGGGTTAAAGAGTAGCTCCCACCATCTGTATTCTTTTTTCTGTCCCTTCCTATTGCTAACCTATCTCTAACCCCCTCCCTGTCTGATTGACAGGCAGGGAGCGAGCGCAGGCTGACTGAATCAGGACCAATTGTCCGACCAGCATTGGTCCTAATTCAGTCGTGACATCATGGCAGGCTGCAGCCGGGCCCCTAGGAGGGAGACCCCTAGTGGCCTGTTTTATAAATGTAAAATACACTATTTTAATAAAACAAAAAATAATGAATCTATATTAGATATGTTGTAGTACATAAGTACTACAACATATTAAAAAAAAAAGTTGGTGACAGTGCCCATTTAAGTAATTAAAGTCTGTTTAGGAAATGTTAGGGATAGAGCCTTAGTGATAAGGAAGGGGGGATAGAGAGGGAGAAGAAGGGGGTAGTTGAGCTGGGGACAGAAATGATTGGTTAAGAGGAGAGAAAGGGGGTTAAGAATTGGTAGGGACATCAGGAGGTGGGGGGAGGGGTGTTAGAAGGGGGGACAGGCAGAGGTTAAAAAGGTGGGATATGGGCAGTTGGGTCAGTCATTTTATGGTAACCAGCTGTGTGTGTGAACAACCTCCCACCCTTCCTTCCTTGGTTGGTCTTGGGGTGTTGTTGGGTGGAGTTTTTCGTGTTTTTTTTTTTTTCCTGGAATGGGTTGGTTTTTGGGTGGGAGAAGGCAGTAGTCCATGTCGCTGCAGCCTTTTGGGTTAGAGTGGGGGGTTCCCCGAGTCGGTTATGAAAAAGGTGATGGAATGGTAGAGTGGGGGAACTGAGTTAAAAGTTCTGGACTCCCTGGGTAGGTTATTAATGGGATTGGTGCTGGTAGTTCCAGGAAAATCCTTATCGGAAAGGAAGGATTAGGCTTCTGTAGTTTAAGCAGAACATGGTCTTAGTCGGACTGCCTCTGAGCCAGGGGGCATTGGCTGAAGGCAAAATAACCTGTTGGTGTGGAGAGAGGGACCCAACTTTTTTTGGGTTGTAGATGTACTGGCTTTGGGGGGACCTCGGGTATGAGGTTAGGTCATGAGATTTTGCTTTGCAATGTTTCTATGGAATATAAGGCTGTTGTGGACAATTAAATCCACTTCAAAGTATGTCTCTATTGTAGTTAAGGAACTTGAAAGTACCCTTGTCATGATTACGTCGCATTTTTTATCTCAGTGCGCCTTTCAATTATGCCAGAATAAGTGACCTTGGAATTTCTGGCCCATATTTCACAATAAACTTTTCCGTTATTGGAAAAATACAACATGTGCACATATCCATAGGGTATGGTCAGATGCACCTGTTTTGCTTTAGAAACTTTCCCCAATAATTCTGCAGGGACATCATCTCCCACCCACTAGCCTACTCACCCATTTTTTTTAATGACCCCCCCCCCCCCCCCATTCTCTTTTTTTTTTTTTTTTTTCTCTCCTTTACACTTTATGACCCCCTCATCTCACTCCTTTTTTTTCCCTTCCATTTTCTCCTATTCTTCTTTTAGGAGTACAAGACCATATAATTTTACTTTTGGGGTGCGTTCCCACCTGTCGTATACGCGGCGTATTTCACGCTGCACAAAATTTACAGCGGGAAATATGCTGCGTATTCCTTGCTCACTATACACACAGGACTTTCCGGCGGCAGCCCTATGTGTGCAGTGAGTTTTGGAGGCGGAGCCGCGCATCACAGTCACGTCAGCACACGGCTCCGCCTCCAAAACTGACTACACCCATAGGGCTGCCGCCGAAAAGCCCTGTGTGTACAGTGAGCAAGGAATACGCAGCATATTTCCCGCTGCTGTCATAAATTTTGCGCAGCGTGAAATTCTATGCATATACGCCAAGTGGGAACGCACCCTTGAAGTTTTTAGAAATTTTGTAAAATGAAGACATGCAGCAGGGAGGGCCTAGGTCTGCTGGTCACACGCATATCTCGTAGTGGGTATTAGACTGTCACTTTGGTTTCCATTGCCATTTTTTCTATTTATGGTATTATTCTATTTGAACCATTGTCTCTGTGACTTGGCAAACAAATACACACGCTGTAGATTTATGTTTCAAAGAACATGCTATGAACATGGATTTAAATGGGCACTGTCACCAACTTTATTTTTTGATATGTTGTAGTACTTATGTACTACAACATATCTCTAATATACTTTTATTTATTTATTTTTTCATTAAAAAGGTTTAATTTACATTTAAAAACCGGCCACTGAAAAAGGACTGATTTTGGAGTGGCAATCAGTCCTTTTTCAGTTAGCCTGCACTCGCTCCCTGCCTGTCAATCAGACAGGCGGGAGCGAGCGCATTGGCTCCCCAGCCACTGGCTGGGAGGCCACTCCTTCCGGCCATTGCCGTTGCCACCGCTGTCCCTGCACGCCCTTAGCCGGACTCTGCAGTAACTGCAAGTGTAATGAGGGAACGGGGTATGCGGGGCGGGGGGAGGAGGGAACGGGCTAGTGCCGTAGTGGGGGGGGGGGAACGGGCTAGCAAAAAAAAAAAAATAGGATGGTGGGAGCTACCCTTTAAAGATCAAAGTCATGAAAATTATTGTGTAGGAAAAAAAACCATTTTGCTGAGATCTGTAAACTGTCACCCACATGCATAGTACTGTAATATACTGTGGATTTTCCAAGGGCAAAAGACACAAAAAATCTTCAGCATTTCTGCAACATGTGAACACAGCCTTGAAGTGTTGTATTTTTTAAACTGTTGTTAAACTTCCTTCTCTGTTCCCTGGTAACCTTATCATATGTTTGCTCCCCAAGGTCACAAAGACATTTAAAGCTGCAAACCTATCATGCTCAGCCATGTACAGTACATGGTATAGATTACAGAAGTTCAGCATTACATTTCTTGCAGATACACCCAGAGTAAAGTTACCAAAATATGAACGTATTCATTTATTTCACAAGGTTTAGTTACTGGAAAAAGACTGATCACAGTAGCCCCAATCTTTAGCCGAATCCGAGATCCTGGCTCTATTCTAGACTGATGGGATCTCCAGGAATGAGAGTGCTTACCCAAATCATCCTATACTATCTATAATACACTATTGGTTTATCATTCCTTTCTATATTACTGATGGTAGAGATAAGAACTACACTTTTTATTTAGCTGCATCTGCACTTTACAATGTGGAATCTATAGCAAAATCCACATGTAACACATACCGTATTTTTCACCATATAAGACGCTCCGGCATATAAGACGCACCCAATTTTAAAGGGTGAAAATCTAAACAAAAAAAAGATTCTGAACCTTCAACCTGCGGACCTCCAGATGTTGCAAAACTACAACTCCCGGCAAGCCCGGACAGCCGTTGGCTGTCCGGGCATGCCAGGAGTTGTAGTTTTGCAACATCTGGAGGTCCGCAGGTTAAAGACCACTGGTATAGGAGGTAATATTCACGTGTTCCCATGCGCTCCGGAACCGTCACCGCTGCCCTGGATGTCGCCCTCCATGGCTGTCGCCGCGTCCCCTGGGTGTCCCCGTAGCTCCGGAACGTTTCTGCTGCCGGGTATCCTCGCTCTCTGTCATCACGCCGCTACGCACGCCGCTCCTATTGGATGACGGGACGGCGTGCGCGATGACGTGATAACGACGAAGGAGAGCGCCGGCCATGCAGGGGATCCCGGCACGGAGCAGACACCGAGGAGGCAGGTAAGGTCCCTCCCGGTGTCCTGTAAGCTGTTCGAGACGCCGCGATTTCACAGCGGCGGTCCCGAACAGCCGACTGAACAGCCGTGTTAGTGTCACTTTCGCTTCAGCTTTGATCACCGCATCTGAAGGGTTAATACAGGGCATCACCGCGATTGGTGATGTCCTGTATTAGCCGCGGGTCCTGGCCGTTGATGGCTGCAGGGACCGCCGCGATAGGACAGGTTTTAATGTGTATTTGCCGTATAAGACACACCAACTTTTCCTCCCCCCCCCCCCCCCCCCCAGTTTTGGGAAAGAAAAAGTGCGTCTTATACAGCGAAAAATAGAATCTGCAGTAGATTAGCAGAGGTTTTCACAGTGAAAACCAGATGCAGCTGCATCCACCCGACTTAATGCTTCTACAGAACCTCTTGTTGTGGTTAATCCTTATGTGTCAATACAAAATGGGGCTTTGATGTAGTTTTTGGAGATCCATAACACAGGTCATAGTGGATCACAATGCTTTCATGGACACTGTCCTATCCAACACCTCATACTTATTGCAGAGTACATATATGCTTCAACCCATCTATAACTTAGAATCCAGCGGGCCCCCAGGCATCAGCGTTCTCCCTACTTGGGCATCAAAGTTTACAAAGTGAAGTGGCACTCTTTACTGCCCGGCAATGTTGTATTGATTACAGGGAGAACGCAGAGAACTACTTTTATCTGTGATGTATGACACAGGCCCTAAGTGCCCAATGCCATGAGTATAGAAAGTCAGTTATACACAGCTGACATTGTTGTGGCTTATAGAATATCATGTGAGGACAATAGAGTAACATTCATTGTAGGGTAAAATAACGTAGAACAAGGGACTCTTTTCTTTATTGTTTGCAGCATTGTGGTGGTAAGTGATATGATGCGGCTGTTTGTGCAGTCACAGCCTCCCTGTGAAGGATCATTGTCAGCAGTGCTGTACACACTGTATGTTCAGGAGGTATAAATGTCACATACAAGGCACTTCTGCTTTCTAGGAATTCTTGGTGTATGCAGTTAAACGGTTGCAGGAATATATACAGGAAGTGTAAGACCTGCTAAGCTGCGCACTCCCTTTATACAATCTTCCTCTTTCACTGTAGTTTATCTGGAACACTATCTTTAGGTGCAGGGGTGGACTGATATCACTCAGGGCCTCTAAACCAAAAAAAGCAAGGGCCCCCTGCGATGCTCTGCTGCTGGTCACATTGACCCCATTAGCAATGCAGGAACATAGCAGATACCCTTACAGTAGTTCCCCCACAGTAGGTGTAGGCAGCGGGGTCCCCCCACAGTAGGTGTAGGCAGCGAGGCCCCCCACAGTAGGTGTAGGTAGCGGGGTCCCCCCAGTAAGTGTAAGCATTAGTTTTTCCCCCTCCCCCCTAGTAGGTGTAGGCAGCAGGATACCCCCAGAGTAGGTGTTGGCAGCAGGATCCCCCCCACAGTAGGTGTAGGCAGCAGGGTCCCCCCCCCCACAGTAGGTGTAGGCAGCAGGGTCCCCCCCCCACAGTAGGTGTAGGCAGCAGGGTCCCCCCCCCCCCCCTACAGTAGGTGTAGGCAGCAGGATCCCAACAGTAGGTTTAGGCAGCAGGATCCCCCCACAGTAGGTGTAGGCAGCAGGGTCCCCCCACAGTAGGTGTATGCATCAGGGTCCCCCCAGAGTAGGTGTAGGCAGCAGGATCCCCCACAGTAGATGTAGGTAGCAAAATTCCCCCACAGTAGATGTAGGCAGAAGGATCTCCCCCCCCATAGTAGGTGTAGGCAACAGGATTCCCCCACAGTAGGTGTAAGCAGCAGGATCCGATCAGACCGGCCAGTCAGTCCACCCCTGTTTAGGTGACTGCACTCTAATCACATGTCCTCTCTCTATTTCTTTCCTATCTTCATTGCTGCCATTGTGGCCTCCCCAATCAGTTTCTGTATATCTTCATATCTTTCTACTGGTAAAACAGATGCACATTAGAGAATTGTTGTTTGTTAAATCTATTGTTGTGGGGGGCACGATTCATTTGCATTGTATTGTATACTTAGAGCATGTGGTGAGGGTGTGATGAGGGCAGATGGAATTACCCTAGGGACAGATGGCATTAACCCCTTGTATTGCGTGGTTTAGCCAACACCAACCCGAAGGTAAATACCGCTGGATCCTGGACTAGGCACGGGGGCAAATAATGACTCCGACGCCAAGTTATGGAACAATGGCAGCTTTACTGAGTCAGACAGGTGTAACAGTCTATACAGCTTGGCTAGGTCCACGGAGGTGGCAAGTGACTTCAGAGACCTAAAGGCTTGATGGGACTTATGGTGGACTGGGACAATTTGCTGCAGAGCCACGCTGACTGAAGACAGATTGACTTGGGCTGACTTGACTATGGCAGACAATTGACTTCACCCCTTCTGTAGCTTACCTGGCTTTGACTTGACTTTTGGGGTACTGGACTTTAGGATCCATGGCTGCGTGGTAGACTTTAGGCCTTTTCTGGACTCCAGACACACACTTACAGGACTTGACCTTACTGAAACTCACCTAAGCAGGAAGAGTGAGCAGAGGCTCCACCCAGGGCTTATATGGGGGAGACTCTGAGGCGTCCTATAGGTCACCCTGTAGGTCACATGTCACTGGTACCTCACTGGGTTACAATCACATGACAACAGGTCTTAAAGTCATAACACATTTTATATGCAATACGCTATACAACACAGGCACTTAGGAATATACATAGGGTACAGGTGCCGGGGGGCCCAGGGGTCACTGTCAGGGCAGCAAGGGTATAGGGGTGCAACTCCTGTACTGGGCCACCACAATTAGTTCATTCATTCAGATCTAGGATGTATTATCTTATTTTTTTTTGAGCAGTGTTTATCAGAGGCCAGTCCACACCTTCCATCCCGATGGTGATAAAATATCTAAATGAAACAACATTAATGCTATGTCCACACGCCAGAAGTTTGACATGAAAATTCTGCATTAATTATTAGTCTATACACTTTAATGGGATTCCGCTGTCTCGTTCACACAGCAGGATTTCCGCTGCAGGAATTCCATTGAAGTGAATTTGCCTTAATTTCATGCAGAATTTTCATGCAGAATTTCGTGCAGAAATTCTGCTATGTGAACATAGCCTGACATTCTACCAATTCTTTGTTACCAGACCAGAGTGTTCTTCCAAAGGTCCATGCCTGACTGTCACCAGAGGTCATGTATTTAAGTGGCCAGGCTACGGTCACAGAAGAAGGTCAACACATAAATCAATAAAAAGCTATTTTATTAAATGATAACCAAGAACTGAAGCTGCTTTATACTGGATAGAGAGAACCAGCACAAAGTAGCTTCAGTTCTTGATAATTTATTGATCATGCAGAAAAAGAGATCCAGGATGTGCTGTACAGAGAGGTACAGTACATCCTTGGTCTCTTTTTCTGCATGATCAATAAATAAGTAAACGTTTGTGTTTCTAATCTTTTCTACACTTTCTTCCGCAGTTCCACAATGGCCGAATGTTCTTGCATTTTGTGGTGCATATTCTGGATTATAGTCTTAATTTTCTTGGCTTGGCCACTGAGCATCTTTTTTGGAGCTCTTTATGGGTTTTTGGCACCCCTCACCACCTGTGTGGGACTGGACAAGTTGACAGATTTGCTGCTCCAGGGGGTGAACCTGGGCAGGACCTGTGCAGAGTATGCCCGTGCAGGCAAATCCCTCTGTTAAGATGAGCATGTGGACCCTCAACATCTTGATCAAAGCTTCATCTCAAGACCCTGGAACATCTAAGACTTTAAGAAAACCCCTCACCTGTCTGTCTGCACAGTGACATTCACAGCTTTGTGATGAACACAAGCGACTGTACCAGAGAAGTGTATTGTTTCATCAGACTTCTCCAGATGGGGGTTACGAGAACCTTTGTACTATTTGCCATGTTTTTGCATCATATGTATTTCTAATGGTCGTTTGTATGACTTCATTTCACAAAATATCATTATTGGCATCAGTCTTTGTGTTTTATTTCACTTCTCAATGTCCTCTATACGCTGTAAGCACTTTTATAAGAAGGTAGAAAAAGCTGGAACTCTTTATTGGCATAACAAGCAGGGTAAGACCGAAATGGCTTAAAGGGGTACTCCACCCCTAGACATCTTATCCCCTATCCAAAGGATAGGGGATAAGATGTCTGACTGCGGGGGGCCCGCCGCTGGGGACCCCCGCATTATACCATGCGGCACCCACCTGTAACTGCTTCCGGAACTGCTGGAGGCTCTCAGGCTAATACCATCCCGACCACGGGGACGTAAGATCGTGACGTCACAACTCCGCCCCCATGTGACGTCACACCCCGCCTCCTCAATGCAAGTCTATGGGAGGGGGCGTGACAACTTTCACGCCCCCTCCCATAGACTTGCATTGAGGGGGCGGGTGTGACGTCACGATCTTACGTCCCCTTGGCCCCCTTGGGATGGTATTAGCCTGAGGGCCTCCAGCGGTTCCGGAAGCTGTTACAGGTGGGTGCCGCATGGTAGAATGCGGGGGTCCCCAGCGGCGGGACCCCTGCGATCAGACATCTTATCCCCTATCCTTTGGATAGGGGATAAGATGTCTAGGGGCAGAGTACCCCTTTAAAGGGGTTATCCATCATAAGGTGATTTTAGCGCTTACCTGCCAAACAGTAATGGACATGCTTAGGAAGGATCCGCGCTTGTCTTTGGGCTAAATGGCTACGTTGTGAGATTACCATAAAGCTGTGGTTAGCTTTTTGTGAAGTGGATATTTCCGGATGGAGTTTTCTCTTTTACTACAAATCTCATAATTCCAATTTTCTAATGCCTACACATCAGCCACCCCACCCATTGAACCACAAACAAGCTGAATTCCATGCAAATGACTAGTGCTTTCTAATCTGGGTGCCTCCAGCTGTTGCAAATTCCCTGTGATCACTCCACTCATTTGAAGTAGAACAGGCTCCCTGTCATCACCTGACTAGTGAGGACGTGTCTCGACCACACTGCATCCTGGGAATACAGACAGGAGTCATTTTGTATACTGTTAAAAATGAACATCCAGAGCAAATATCACATAAGAATGTGAGACCAACCATCAGAGACAGGTACAGACACTATATTATGAACTACACTAACATTACAGCCCCTGTAGCATAGCCAAATAAAAAAATTCTTGTAATACCTCTGTAAAGGGGTTATCTAGGATTTGAAAATACAGATTAGCTTTCTTCCAGAAACAGCGCCACTCTTGTCCTCAGTTTGTGTGTGGTATTGCAGATCAGTTGCATTGAAGTGAAAGGAGCAGAGTTGTAATACCACACACAACCTAAGGGCAGAGGTGGTGCTGTTTTTGGAAGACAGCAGCTATGCTTCTTATTAATCCTGGATTACCCATTCAAGGTCCTTTTACATGGGCCGATTATCTGGCAAATGAGTGATCCTAGGAATGCTCATTTCAGATAATCTGCCTGTGTAAAATGACCAGCCATCAGCCGACATACAAGGAAACAGTTGTTTCTTGGCAATGAAATCTTTTGTGCAGCTAATAAAATCATAATTTTTTTTTCAGGGGGGGCGTTCGATAACAATGGATTTATATGGCCAGCACAAACTATATCCGCACAATTGATCGATCTTTCTGATCAGCCTTATATCAAGCCATATAAAAGATCCTAATATATAAAAATATACACCACAGATAGAGTAAAGTTGACAACTCTACTAATAAACAGCAACCCTTTAACCCCTTGACGACGAGCGCCGTAAATGTACGTCCTGGTGAGGTGGTACTTAACGCACCAGGACGTACATTTACGTCCTAAGAATAACCGCGAGCATCGCAGCCAATTGATCGCAGCCAGGGACCCGCCCGTAATGGAGGACACCCGCGATCCCGCGGATGTCCGCCATTGACCCCTCAGATGCCGTGATCAATACAGATCACGGCATCTGCAGCATCGCGGTCACTAAAATGGATGATCGGGTTGCCCACAGCGCTGCCGCGGCGATCCTATCATCCAGCACGGCAGACAGAGGTCCCCTCACCTGCCTCCGCTGCCTTCCCGGCGTCTTCTGCTCTGATCTGCCTTCCCGCAGACCAGAGCAGAAGATGACCGATAACACTGATCAGTGCGATGTCCTATACATAGCAATGAACAGGATTAGCAATCGAATGATTGCTATAAATAGTCCCCTATGGGGACTATTAAAGTGTAAAAAAAAAAAAAAAAAGCAAAAATATGTGAAAACCCCCCTCCCCCAATAAAAATGTAAATTGTCCCATTTTCCCTATTTCACCCCCAAAAAGTGTTAAAAAAAAATATTTTATATACATATTTGGTATCGCCGCGTGCGTAAATATCTGAACTATTAAAATAAAATGTTAATGATACCATACGGTGAACAGCGTGAACGTAAAAATTAAAAAAAGACCAAAATAGCTGCTTTTTTATAACCTTTTATTCCCCAAAAAAATTATAAAAATGGATTAAAAGTTCTATATAAGCAAATATGGTATCAATAAAAAGTACAGATCACGGCGCAAAAAATAAGCCCTCATTACGCCGCTTATATAGAAAAATTAAAAAGTTATAGGTCTTCAAAATAGGGGGATTTTAAACATACTAATTTGGTATAAAAAATTTAAGTGCAACAGTAATAGAAAAGTAGGTTATCATGGGTATCATTTTAATTGTATTGACCCAAAGAATAAAGAGCACATGCCATTTTTACCGTAAATTGTACGGTGTGAAAATAAAACCTTCCAACATTAGCAAAATTGCGGTTTTCTTTTTAATTTCCCCACACAAATAGTATTTTTTTGGGTTGCGCCATACATTTTATGGTAAAGTGAGTGATGGCATTACAACTGATAACTGGTCACGCAAAAAACAAGCCCTCATACTAGTCTGTGGATGAAAATATAAGAGTTATGATTTTTTGAAGGAGAGGAGGAAAAAAACAAAAATGTAAAAATGTAATTGTCTGCGTCCTTAAGGCCCAAATGGGCTGCGTCCTTAAGGGATTAAAGGGGTATTCCAGGAAAAAACTTTTTTTTTTTTTTTTTTTTTTATATCAACTGGCTCCAGAAAGTTAAACAGATTTGTAAATTTCTTCTATTAAACAATCTTAATCCTTTCAATAATTATCAGCTGCTGAAGTTGAGTTGTTCTTTTCTGTCTGGCAACAGTGCTCTCTGCTGACATCTCTGCTTGTCTCGGGAACTGCACAGAGTAGGAGAGGTTTGCTATGGGGATTTGCTTCTAAACTGGGCGGTTCCCGAGACACGTGTCATCAGAGAGCACTTAGAATGAAAAGAACTACTCAACTTCAGCAGCTCATAAGTACTGAAAGGATTAAGATTTTTTAATAGAAGTAATTTACAAATCTGTTTAACTTTCTGGAGCCAGTTGAGATTTATATATGTTTTTTCCTGGATAACCCCCTTTAAGGCAGATGCAGGTGTTGATTGTCACATTGATGGTGCTACTACGTGTGGAGGTATAAGCAGGCTCAAATAATCAACACAACGAAGAATTATAAAGCAGCACTCACCAGGTCTCAGACAGGTATGATGACAACTTCTTTATTCGTGGAAGTATCGACAACATAGCGGAGAGGCAGGAGATGGATGATGGTGGGGGAGCACAAACAGCCGGGCTTTGCCCGGCTGTTTGTGCTCCCCCACCATCATCCATCTCCTGCCTCCCACCTATGTTGTCGATACTTCCACGAATAAAGACGTTTTCATCGTACCTGTCTGAGACCCGGTGAGTGCTGCGTTATACTTCTTCACTGTGTTGATTATTTCATACTAATATATATTATTCAAGGAAACAGATTTGCAAAGGAAACCTGATCTCTTCACTTTACTGGAGCATACAGAAAACGAAAGGATCCTTGTGATACGCAATGGCTGACATTCAGACGCCTGTTGTCCACAGCCAGTGTCCAGCTGAACAAACTGCCCTCCAGGACCCCAGGTGCAGACATGTGCAGAGAACAGGTGCTCAAACAACTGTACTGTTCTATATATATATGTACACACACGGACACAGGACAGGTTCTGCAAATTAACCCTATGTAGCCAAGTTATTCAATAGAAAATACATTGATACTTGAGATTTTTTACGCTTTCAACTAAAATATTTAAATGTTGACACATTTGACCTTCAGTGTCAGTGTGATGCAGCAATGCCTTTTCTAGTAATGCTTATCAAAACATCTTAAGACAAAATGGGGCTACAAATTGACTGTGGCTGTGTCATGTTTTACGTTCATAAATTGCTGCGTGCATTGCAGATATTGAAAGTGAATGTGGTTGTGACCTGCAAATTACCTGTGATGGGATGGATTTCTGGTTGTGACAACCTGCAGGTCCCAACGCAATTTTCATTAGCTTGATGCACCGGTGTAAAATGGTAATCTTTAGCTGTTAAACACATCACATAGCAAAGATTGCCATAGAGTCCTTGTCTAAGGCCACGTTCACTCTGCGTAATTTGTGCGGAATGTCCACATGGACATTTCGCACATTTGAAGAATCCGGTGACAGCTAGGACTGCTTGGAAATGCGTCGTCTCATAAAAGCCAATGCAATTCCAATCGAAATCTGCAAAAAGAATAGACATGTCTACTATTTTTGGCGGATGCCTGTAACAGGATTTCTGCAGCAGAAACATCTGCCATGGAAATCCACCATGTGAACAGTGCAGCAGAATCCCATTGAAATCAAAGGGACTGTGCTGCAGCGGAATGTGCGAAATATACCTGTAGAATTCCGCATGGACATTCTGCTGTGTGAACATACCCTAAGACTGCAATTAAACATGCCGTCTTCGAGAATGTTTGCTTGTTTGATTTTGTAAGTTGATATTTTCCTCTCGTTTTAGATTTCAGATTCTTGGCGTCAGCTTTAACAAAAAAAAAATAATTGAACAAATTGCATGTAATAAATCCATACATTTAGGGAAAAAATAAACAAAATACTTGCTAAATGGCGTTTTTGTGTTGTGTTTTTTTTGCCAAAAACACTGGATGTAGATGGTAGCTAGGAGCCAATGGGGAAATAGAAAATGTCATAAAGACATGGTGTTTTTGGCATTTTTTTTTTAACCCTTATTGGTGTTTGTAGGCTTGGCGTGCTCTGGGTATGGCATACATGCTGGCCGCGGACACACTTCTCCTCCTCCGCTGCCTGGCACACTCCAAACTGCGATTCGCATCCCGCAATACGATTGCAGCCTACCCACTGTGTCTCACCTTCCCCGTTGTCCCTGTACAATTGCTGCTTGGTGGCACGCCAAAAATTTAAAGGGACAGTACACATTTAATTGGTTCTTGCTTCTCCATGACCCTATAAGTACAGGCACTTCCTTTTGACCCTTGCGGAATCTTTGTGCCTTATCAGCCTAAGAGAAAGCGTTCAGTTTGTGACTTGCCTTGCCGTGTATCAGACGCTATTGCTACGTAACCTGACCTTGCTCCTGTGCCGCCTGCCCTCTGACCTCTTACTATGTGAACTGACCTTGCTACTGTGCTGCCAGCCCTGACCACCTGCCTGTCCTTACTACGTGTTGCCTTATCCTTCCAGTACCACGTTACACCTCGGCCGTCTGTGTAGGCAAGTCGTATCAGGGGTAGCGACCTGGGTGCCACCTGCCGCAGCAAGTCCATCCTGCTTTGCGGCGGGCTCTGGTGAAAACCAGCAGCACCTTAGACTCCACTCCCTGGAACAGCCCAAATCATCATCCACACAGGTACGGCGGATCCACGTCACCTGAGTCGTAACAGCGTTTTTTTTTCAAGCAATTGTAGAGCTATTTCCTCTCAGAGATAGGTGGAAAAAAACCACAAGTACATGTATGTTGATGTATTTCTAGCATTTTTTCCCCACAATTCCGGATTAATTTCATTAGTTGTACTCAGAAAAACGCAGGGGATAAAATGCCAAATCAAAAGCACCTATAGAAAAAACACATTATTTTGGAAAAAAAAAGAAAACAATTAACACTGCATTATGGAGAAGAAAAATGGGGGGCATTTTTCTGGCCAAAAAAAAGGCCAACCAAAGGTTGTGCCTGTAATAATTATGGATTAGGGAAGACTCACATGATCCCTGTTCACTACTAACTGAGCAAGCCAACTTACACCTATACCCACCCAATGTGAAATGTGTAAATAAAAATAGATGGCGCTCAAAATTTATATCTTGGTCACAATATGTAACAAATTTTATTAAAATGTGATAAAATGATATAACATACACCTTCCTTTGGTGTGCCACATGGCCCTTGTGACTCACCCAGGATTATAAATGTATTACAAAAATATATAATATATCATAAAAATAAAATTATAATAATCAGACCACTTAAAATGCATACATATATAACTGGTGCAATACTAGTAAAAAGGAGACTGGGAAAAAAAAGTCACTAAATAAATTAATTCATAAAAGACATTCTGGGACTTGTAGTCTCCGTTCACTAAGCAAAGATACCCTTGTAGTATACAATTAATGTCCGTATTAAAGTGCAGCACTAGTTCAATACTGAAATAGGACAAAGGGGTAAAACATAAAAGGTCTGCTGTTACTTGTAGTCCTTGTATTAGTAGGTTAGTAATACCAAATAGTTATTACAGCAATAGAAAAATGCAGAGGAATGTCTGTGCCGGATTGTATAGATGATTCAATTAAAATGCAGTATATAAGTAAAGATCCTTAAAAAGCTCCTGGGACTTATAATCCCTGTGTTAATATGTTCGTATATTCTTTCAAGCATTAATTGTTTATGTTCGGCTACAATAAAAAACTTCCACCATAGTAAATAGCTTCTAGACTCAACAATGATACAGTATCAGTTCTGCTAGCGATATGAACAAATCTTGGCACGCTGCACCTCTCACCCGTCCGACGTGTCGCTTTAGCCACTGCCACTTGGCATCAGTGGTGAGTTAGGCTTCTGGCAGGTTGGTAGTGATGTGTGGGGTGACAGTGATGTCTCTCTGCTCACTTGCAATATAATCTAGTTCGCTCTCGCAGATCCTGGAAGTCGACAATGGTTAGTGAAGGTGGAGGTGAACAGAGAAGGAAGATAATGATAGCGTCCTCGTGTCAGTCTGGCGCTGAAGATTTGATTGACAAGTCATGGACAGGTAAAGGGTTCCGGTATAAAGAATGAATATCAGCAGCAAATAGTGGTCATATCTAGATGTTCATAATAATATATTACGGCTGGACGTGTTTCAGGACCGCCTTAGGTCCTTTCTTCAGCAGCAAACAATAATATAAATATTATTAATAGTGTAGATGACAAATCAATGACAAAAATGGTTTTGCTTTTTTACAAAGATGTGCACATGTACATGTGCTGCACTCTTCCCCACCCCCTCAGCCCAACCCTATATAGGTAGTAATTAGCTACATAAGGGCCATTTCATTCCTAGCAGCCTCCCAGTTTGACTGGGAGAGCATGGTAAGTGAGCCATTACACCTTGTTCACACTGGTGTGGTGCGGGGCGACATCCGTTGCTGCCGTGGCGCTGTGTCTGCGGGCGGGTGCGGCCCATAGACTGGTTTGAGTGGCATTGGGGCCGCTCTGCCAGTGAGTCGTTCCTTCCCCCCGTGGGCACTGGTGTCGCGGCGGTGGTGGTCGCCGCCCAGTGCTACGTCATTTTATGCTAGGGACGTTAGGGACCCACTCTGAATAGGTGGCCTTGACGTGGCGAGTGGGCTTGTACTTTTTGATCAAAAATTTATACTAACAACCTGTTTTTGATATTATGCTGAGAAGCAATCAGATCATTATACAAGATTGTAGATGTGCGCCATGTCTGTTTTCTACCCGAATTCACACTGTGATTTCTATCCTTCCCTTTTTTTTTTGTTTGAACATGTGCTGCACTCTTCCCCACCTCCTCAGCCGAACCCTATATAGGTAGTAATTAGCTACATAAGGGCCATTTCCTTCCTAGCAGCCTCCCAGTTTGACTGGGAGAGCATGGTAAGTGAGCCATTACACCTTGTTCACACTGGTGTGGTGCGGGGCGGCGTCCGTTGCTGCCGTGGCGCTGTGTCTGCGGGCGGGTGCGGCCCATAGACTGGTTTGAGTGGCATTGGGGCCGCTCTGCCAGTGAGTCGTTCCTTCCCCCCGTGGGCACTGGTGTCGCGGCGGTGGTGGTCGCCGCCCAGTGCTACGTCATTTTATGCTAGGGACGTTAGGGACCCACTCTGAATAGGTGGCCTTGACGTGGCGAGTGGGCTTGTACTTTTTGATCAAAAATGTATACTAACAACCTGTTAGTTTTTGATATTATGCTGAGAAGCAATCAGATCATTATACAAGATTGTAGATGTGCGCCATGTCTGTTTTCTACCCGAATTCACATTATTAATAGTGTAGATGACAAATCAATGACAAAAATGATTTAGCTTTTTTACAAAGATGTGCACATGTACATAAACATAGACATGTGTGTAACCTGTTACTGTAACCTGATTCATTAAACACAACCTTATAAAAGCTACCATGACAAAAGGCTCAAAGAAAAAAAAATCAATACATCTGCAGACATAAGGAGTGTTACGCCGAGCGCTCCGGGTCCCCGCTCCTCCCCGGAGCGCTCGCAATATCCTCGCATTTGCAGCGCCCCGGTCAGACCTGCTGACCGGGTGCGCTGCAATACCTCTCTCAGCCGGGATGCGATTCGCGATGCGGGAGGCGCCCGCTCGCGATGCGCATCCCGGCTCCCGTACCTGACTCGCTCTCCGTCGGTCTTGTCCCGGCGCGCGCGGCCCCGCTCCTTAGGGCGCGCGCGCGCCGGGTCTCTGCAATTTAAAGGGCCACTGCGCCACTGATTGGCGCAGCTGGCTTAATTAGTGTGTTCACCTGTGCACTCCCTATTTATACCTCACTTCCCCTGCACTCCCTCGCCGGATCTTGTTGCCATTGTGCCAGTGAAAGCGTTTCCTTGTGTGTTCCTAGCCTGTGTTCCAGACCTCCTGCCGTTGCCCCTGACTACGATCCTTGCTGCCTGCCCTGACCTTCTGCTACGTCCGACCTTGCTCTTGTCTACTCCCTTGTACCGCGCCTATCTTCAGCAGTCAGAGAGGTTGAGCCGTTGCTGGTGGATACGACCTGGTTGCTACCGCCGCTGCAAGACCATCCCGCTTTGCGGCGGGCTCTGGTGAATACCAGTAGCAACTTAGAACCGGTCCACCAGCACGGTCCACGCCAATCCCTCTCTGGCACAGAGGATCCACCTCCAGCCAGCCGAATCGTGACAGTAGATCCGGCCATGGATCCCGCTGAAGTCCCACTGCCAGTTGTCGCCGACCTCACCACGGTGGTCGCCCAGCAGTCGCAACAGATAGCGCAACAAGGCCACCAGCTGTCTCAACTGACCATGATGCTACAGCAGCTACTACCACAGCTTCAGCAATCATCTCCTCCGCCAGCTCCTGCACCTCCTCCGCAGCGAGTGGCCGCTTCCGGCCTACGATTATCCTTGCCGGATAAATTTGATGGGGACTCTAAGTTTTGCCGTGGCTTTCTTTCGCAATGTTCCCTGCACTTGGAGATGATGTCGGACCAGTTTCCTACTGAAAGGTCTAAGGTGGCTTTCGTAGTCAGCCTTCTGTCTGGGAAAGCTCTGTCATGGGCCACACCGCTCTGGGACCGCAATGACCCCGTCACTGCCTCTGTACACTCCTTCTTCACGGAGATTCGAAGTGTCTTTGAGGAACCTGCCCGAGCCTCTTCTGCTGAGACTGCCCTGCTGAACCTGGTCCAGGGTAATTCTTCTGTTGGCGAGTACGCCATCCAATTCCGTACTCTTGCCTCCGAATTATCCTGGAATAATGAGGCCCTCTGCGCGACCTTTAAAAAAGGCCTATCCAGCAACATTAAAGATGTGCTGGCCGCACGAGAAATTCCTGCTAACCTGCATGAACTTATTCATCTGGCCACCCGCATTGACATGCGTTTTTCCGAAAGGCGTCAGGAGCTCCGCCAGGATATGGACTTTGTTCGCACGAGGCGTTTTTTCTCCCCGGCTCCTCTCTCCTCTGGTCCTCTGCAATCCGTTCCTGTGCCTCCCGCCGTGGAGGCTATGCAAGTTGACCGGTCTCGCTTGACACCTCAAGAGAGGACACGACGCCGCATGGACAATCTGTGCCTGTACTGTGCCAGTACCGAACACTTCTTGAAGGATTGTCCTATCCGTCCTCCCCGCCTGGAAAGACGTACGCTGACTCCGCACAAGGGTGAGACAGTTCTTGATGTCAACTCTGCTTCTCCACGCCTTACTGTACCTGTGCGGATATCTTCCTCTACCTTCTCCTTCTCTACTATGGCCTTCTTGGATTCCGGATCTGCAGGAAATTTTATTTTGGCCTCTCTCATCAACAGGTTCAACATCCCGGTGACCAGTCTCGCCAGACCCCTCTACATCAATTCTGTTAACAATGAAAGATTGGACTGTACCGTGCGTTACCGCACGGAACCTCTCCTAATGTGCATCGGACCTCATCACGAAAAAATTGAATTTTTGGTCCTCTCCAACTGCACTTCCGAAATTCTTCTTGGATTACCGTGGCTACAACGCCATTCCCCAACCCTTGATTGGTCCACAGGAGAAATCAAGAACTGGGGTACTTCTTGTTTCAAGGACTGTCTTAAACCGGTTCCCAGTACTCCCTGCCGTGACCCTGTGGTTCCCCCTGTAACCGGTCTTCCTAAGGCTTATATGGACTATGCTGACGTGTTTTGCAAAAAGCAAGCTGAGACTTTACCTCCTCACAGGCCTTATGACTGTCCTATTGACCTCCTCCCGGGTACTACTCCACCCCGGGGCAGAATCTATCCTCTGTCTGCTCCTGAGACTCTTGCCATGTCAGAGTACATCCAGGAAAATTTAAAAAAGGGGTTTATCCGCAAATCCTCCTCTCCTGCCGGAGCTGGATTTTTTTTTGTGTCCAAAAAAGATGGCTCCCTACGTCCTTGCATTGATTACCGCGGACTTAATAAAATCACGGTAAAGAACCGCTACCCCCTACCTCTTATCTCGGAACTCTTTGATCGCCTACAAGGTGCCCACATCTTTACCAAACTGGACTTAAGAGGTGCTTATAATCTCATCCGCATCAGGGAGGGGGACGAATGGAAGACTGCATTTAACACCAGAGATGGACACTTTGAGTATCTGGTAATGCCCTTTGGCCTGTGCAACGCCCCTGCCGTCTTCCAAGACTTTGTTAATGAAATTTTTCGTGATCTCTTATATTCCTGTGTTGTGGTTTATCTGGACGATATTCTGATTTTTTCTGCCAACTTAGAAGAACACCGCCAGCATGTCCGCATGGTTCTTCAGAGACTTCGAGACAATCAACTTTATGCCAAAATGGAGAAATGTCTGTTTGAATGTCAATCTCTTCCTTTCCTAGGATACTTGGTCTCTGGCCAGGGACTACAAATGGACCCAGATAAACTCTCTGCCATCTTAGATTGGCCACGCCCCTCCGGACTCCGTGCTTTCCAACGTTTTTTGGGGTTCGCCAATTATTACAGACAATTTATTCCACACTTTTCCACTATTGTGGCTCCTATCGTGGCTTTAACCAAGAAAAATGCCAATCCCAAGTCCTGGTCTCCCCAAGCGGAAGACGCATCTAAACATCTCAAGTCTGCCTTTTCTTCTGCTCCCGTGCTCTCCAGACCTGACCCATCTAAACCCTTCCTATTGGAGGTAGATGCCTCCTCAGTGGGAGCTGGAGCTATCCTTCTACAAAAAAATTCTTCCGGGCATGCTGTTACTTGTGGTTTTTTTTCTAGGACCTTCTCTCCGGCGGAGAGAAACTACTCCATCGGGGATCGAGAACTACTGGCCATTAAATTGGCGCTTGAGGAATGGAGGCATCTGCTGGAGGGATCAAAATTTCCAGTTATCATATACACTGATCACAAGAATCTCTCCTATCTCCAGTCTGCCCAACGGCTGAACCCTCGCCAGGCCAGGTGGTCGTTGTTCTTTGCCCGTTTTAACTTTGAAATTCATTTTCGCCCTGCCGACAAGAACATTAGGGCTGATGCCCTCTCTCGTTCCTCGGATGCCTCGGAAGTAGAGCTCTCTCCGCAACACATCATTCCTCCTGACTGTCTGATCTCCACTTCTCCAGCCTCCATCAGGCAAACTCCTCCAGGGAAGACCTTCGTTTCTCCACGCCAGCGTCTCGGGATTCTCAAATGGGGACACTCCTCCCACCTCGCAGGCCATGCGGGCATCAAAAAATCCTTGCAACTCATCTCTCGTTTCTATTGGTGGCCGACTCTGGAGACGGATGTTGTTGATTTTGTGCGGGCCTGTACTGTCTGTGCCCGGGATAAGACTCCTCGCCAGAAGCCTGCTGGTCTCCTTCATCCTCTGCCTGTCCCCGAACAGCCTTGGTCACTGATTGGTATGGACTTTATTACAGACTTACCCCCATCCCGTGGCAACACAGTTGTTTGGGTGGTCGTTGATCGATTTTCCAAGATGGCACATTTTATTCCTCTTCCTGGTCTTCCTTTAGCGCCTCAGTTGGCAAAACAATTTTTTGTACACATTTTTCGTCTTCACGGTTTTACCCACGCAGATCGTCTCGGATAGAGGCGTCCAATTCGTGTCTAAATTCTGGAGGGCCCTCTGTAAACAGCTCAAGATTAAATTAAACTTCTCTTCTTCTTATCATCCCCAATCCAATGGGCAAGTAGAAAGAATTAACCAGGTCCTGGGTGACTATTTACGGCATTTTGTTTCCTCCCGCCAGGATGACTGGGCAGATCTTCTACCATGGGCCGAATTCTCATACAACTTCAAAGTCTCCGAATCTTCTGCTAAGTCCCCATTTTTCGTGGTGTACGGCCGTCACCCTCTTCCCCCCCTCCCTACTCCCTTGCCCTCTGGTTTGCCCGCTGTGGATGAAGTGACTCGTGATCTTTCCACCATATGGAAAGAGACCCAAAATTCTCTTTTACAGGCTTCATCCCGCATGAAAAGGTTTGCCGATAAGAAAAGAAGAACTCCCCCCATTTTTGCTCCCGGAGACAAGGTATGGCTCTCCGCTAAATATGTCCGCTTTCGTGTCCCCAGTTACAAACTGGGACCACGCTATCTTGGTCCTTTCAAAGTCTTGTGCCAGATTAACCCTGTCTCTTACAAACTCCTTCTTCCTCCTTCTCTTCGTATTCCCAATGCCTTCCATGTCTCTCTCCTTAAACCACTCATCATTAACCGCTTCTCTCCCAAACTTGTTTCTCCCACTCCTGTTTCCGGTTCTTCTGACGTCTTCTCCGTGAAGGAGATTCTGGCCTCCAAGACGGTCAGAGGGAAAAAAATTTTCTTGGTGGATTGGGAGGGCTGTGGTCCAGAAGAGAGATCCTGGGAACCTGAGGACAACATCCTAGACAAAAGTCTTGTCCTCAGGTTCTCAGGCTCCAAGAAGAGGGGGAGACCCAAGGGGGGGGTACTGTTACGCCGAGCGCTCCGGGTCCCCGCTCCTCCCCGGAGCGCTCGCAACATCCTCGCATTTGCAGCGCCCCGGTCAGACCTGCTGACCGGGTGCGCTGCAATACCTCTCTCAGCCGGGATGCGATTCGCGATGCGGGAGGCGCCCGCTCGCGATGCGCATCATGACTCGCTCTCCGTCGGTCTTGTCCCGGCGCGCGCGGCCCCGCTCCTTAGGGCGCGCGCGCGCCGGGTCTCTGCAATTTAAAGGGCCACTGCGCCACTGATTGGCGCAGCTGGCTTAATTAGTGTGTTCACTTGTGCACTCCCTATTTATACCTCACTTCCCCTGCACTCCCTCGCCGGATCTTGTTGCCATTGTGCCAGTGAAAGCGTTTCCTTGTGTGTTCCTAGCCTGTGTTCCAGACCTCCTGCCGTTGCCCCTGACTACAATCCTTGCTGCCTGCCCTGACCTTCTGCTACGTCCGACCTTGCTCTTGTCTACTCCCTTGTACCGCGCCTATCTTCAGCAGTCAGAGAGGTTGAGCCGTTGCTGGTGGATACGACCTGGTTGCTACCGCCGCTGCAAGACCATCCCGCTTTGCGGCGGGCTCTGGTGAATACCAGTAGCAACTTAGAACCGGTCCACCAGCACGGTCCACGCCAATCCCTCTCTGGCACAGAGGATCCACCTCCAGCCAGCCGAATCGTGACAAGGAGCTGATAAAGTATAATAAATAACAAATATATACACAGTACATCATAAGCTTAAAGTCCCTTGATGATTGACCCTCAGAACAAATCAATAAATAGGCCTAACCCCAACAATATAAATAATCCAACATCCTGGGAGAGCAGCTACAAATGTGTTGGTACAAACAATGAACCACAGGCAGCACAAAACAGGGCCAGGCTGCCCTATCACAATCATGCGAGAAGAGAGAGACCGCACTCACCAGTAAGTCCATGCAGATTATCTTTATTCCATGTTGAGTGAAGGGTAGGTAAACACGGCCAAGCAAAGCAAGCGGCCAGGACGCAAGTGCCATTGTTCCTAGCGTCCTAGCCGCTTGCTTTGCATGGCCGTGTTCACCTACCCTTCACTCAACATGGAATAAAGATAATCTGCATTGACTTACTGGTGAGTGCGGTCTCTCTCTTCTCGCATGATATGTATAAGCGTTATGTGCCTTTCCAGCCTGCACCACCAGATCCAGTAATACAGTGCAGCCTCATTTCAGTATACCCGGTGTATTGTGCTATATGCGGGATTGACGACCTACACCCTTGCAGTGCCGGTCATTACATGTCTGCATCTTCTTTATGCCCTATCACAATGCTGTATAACTCACTTTGTACAGCTGTGCCATTTCATTTCTGCCAGGTATGGGGCAATCTCTGGTGGCTTCTCCCCTCTGAAGGTCAAGTCATCAGGGTCGTCAAGTTTCCAGGGGCTGCCCCAATGAAATACCATTCTGTCCGGACATCCTGAGAGTTGTAGTTTTGCAACAGCTGGAGTCACACTGGTTGGGAAACACTGGTGTAGCAAGAAATTAGTAACATGTTTCCTTTAAAAAGGAAACTATTGATATATTGTATGCTTTTTACAGCAACAGAAAACTAGATATGGAAAAAAGGGGAGAGAGCAGAGCTTCCTCTGAGAGTAGTACGTTCATAGAAATTGGTTAAAGGAGTACTCTAGTCCAGAGTATTCCTGCTCCGCCCCGCCCGGGCTGCAAAATAAATGAAAATAAACCATCACTCACCTCCCCGGGTTCCCGTGGAGCGTCACTACAGCTGATCGGTCCTCCGGTGCATCTCCTTCATACTTCCGGGTGTAACGAAGCGTCACATGGCGCTCAGCCTATCGCCAGCCGAGGCTGAACATCGCGGCGGCCGGCGATAGGCTGAGCGCCATGTGACGCTTCATTACACCCGGAAGTATGAAGAGGATGGACCGGAGGACCGAACAGCTGTAGCGGCGCTCCGCGGGAACCCAGGGAGGTGAGTGATGGTTCATTTTCATTTATTTTGCAGCCCGGGCAGAACGGAGCAGGAATACTCTGGACTAGAGTACTCCTTTAATGGGTGTAGATGTGCGCACCACTACAGGTGTCTGCTCACCTTGCGGGGTTGTGTGCCAGACACAACCACCATGAAGCACTTGTTAGTGATTTTACGGAGCTGCCTCCCGGGAATCAGAAGGGGGACTCCCTTGCTGATCTAGGACATCAGGTAGACGGAAGAAAAAAACCGGGATCTTATGGCGCGTGCCGCAATGATGCTCGGAGATCCAGTTAGGATAAATGTTCTTTTTTTTTGCCAAATATTAGTCGTGTTTCGAGGTTCCTACCTCTTTCTCAATAAAACATAGGCTTCTAACATACTTAACAAACAGTTGCTATTTAAAAGGAAAAAAAGCCCGCGAGTGTAATTGGACTGCCCCGTGTGAACAGCGCTGTTCAGTGACGTGGCCGGCGCACTCCGATCATGTAAACGGGCTTTTTTTCCTTTTAAATAGCACCTGTTTGTTAAGTATGTTAGAAGCCTATGTTTTATTGAGAAAGAGGTAGGAACCTCGAAAGGCGTCTAATATTTGGCAATAAAAAAGAACATTTATCCTAACTGGATCTCCGAGCATCATTGCGGCACGCGCCATCAGATCCCGGTTTTTAAAGCAACAGGAGAGATCCTACCTTGATGATACAATGTTTGATATCTATAGTCTCATATATGTTGACCTGTGTCTAAATATTGTGAGACTAGAAGAGGATTGATTGGCAAGATGGGGATCATGATGGAGGCACCAAGGCCCATCCTACAATACCAGCCATGAGCACCAACAAAAGTGCCATGTTATAGGAATATGACAAAAAAAACAGAACATTGAGACATGAGTACAGTAAAAGAGGACATGTGGCCTCTTTAAAAAAATGAATTAGTGTCAAGTTTTGGAGATATAGGGCCTGTTAGCCCATCTGAAGGTCAAGCTACTCAGTCAGATGGGTAGGGATGGCATTATACAGTGCGTGGCCTGTGTGCCCTGTACTGAGATGGGGGATGTATATACAGTTCCCGAAGGCCAGGATCTTGTGACCACTTGCCAAAGCTAAATACACACCCTGGCCACTGATTATGCATGCATGGCCGCTGTGACAGTACAGTGCACACAGTTTGCACGCAGTGTAATGATGTCCCCACCCATCTGATCGTGTAGCTTGACTGTCAGATGGGCTCATAATAGGTTTTTTGTTTTTAAAGGTGACCACGCTTCCTTTTTAGGAAAAGGCTGCAAAGATTTTGACATATTGGGTATTATTCATAATAGGGCATCTCCTAGACTTGGACATACATAAGCTGCACTGTAGGTTCCTTACTGAAGTACAACAATAATAAAAATACTCCTGCAGAACTTACATGAGCAAAGCAATATTCATTTGAAACATAGTAATGCCTATGAAGACTTAGTAATGCCTATGAAGATGTATTTGGTTTTCCCCAGTTATAATTTTATGCACTGTTGGAGGGTGAACTATTGACTAGAAATGTTTATTGTGTTGACAGGACTGGATACACTTATCTTTATATATCAGACGCTAGGTTATTAAATCTTTGCAAGCACTAACCATTGCTATAGACAGTCATTACTAATACATTACCTACAATCCCTTGCACTAAAGTTGATAACATATAGGAAAATAACAACTGCAGTCCCAAGTTAAGAAGATGCGGTGTGAGGTCTCAGCTGTTAGTTTGTCTTCTCTTCTTTACACCTCAACCAGTTTCCTCTCCTGCCACCATCTCACTTACTTCTCTAAAGTCCATTTGCTTGAGGGTGGCAGAACAATCAGTTCATTCAGCTTTCTGGAGAAGTTACATCCATGACGTCTTTCATCATGAACACAATCTAACACATTTGTTTATGGCTATAGATCCTCTGATATCTATTATTATATCAGTTCCCATAAAAGCCAAGTAGACAAAGGCTGGGCATAAAATCTACCTCTTGTAGTCACTTCATTTCAATGTTCAAATTAATCAACATGGAAGGAACCAAAGCCAAGGTTGAAAAATGTAATTCTAATACTGCAGGACAATGGGCAACACCCCAGGTAGCATTGTGAATAGGAACTTTGGAAAAAGCATGCAGCGACATACATATGTTGTTTGCTCTCTAAAATGTCTTTAAACTGGCCAGACATTAAATGACAATGACAAATTTTCTAGTGTTTCTAAATACAACAATACAGCAAATGATCCATCAACTTTATTATGTAGATCTACTTTCCCTTAAAGGGGTACTCCTCCCCTAGACATCTTATCCCCTATCCAAAGGATAGGGGATAAGATGTCAGATCGCCACGGTCCCACTGCTGGGGATCCCCGGGATCCCCGCTGCGGCAATGCGCTATCATTATATATATATATTATATATCATATAATGATGGGCGATACAGGGAACGGAGCATCGTTACGTCATGGCTCCGCCCCTCGTGACATCACGGCCCGTCCCCTTAATGCAAGTCTATGGCAGGGGGCGTGATGACCGCCGTGCCCCCTCCCATAGACTTGTATTGAAAAGGGCGGGCCTGACGTCACGAGGGGCGGAGCCATGACGTAACGATGCTCCGGCCCCTGTATTGCGCGTCATTACGTGCAGAGCGAACTCGCTCTGTGCTGTAATGATAGCGCAGTGCCGCAGGGGGATCCCGGGGCTCCCCAGCAGTGGGACCGTAGCGATCTGACATCTTATCCCCTATCCTTTGGATAGGGGATAAGATGTCTAGGGGCGGAGTACCCCTTTAAAACCACAGAAAATGCAAAGGTATTATAACTTATTCATACTACTACTACTACTAATAATAATATAATAATTACTACTTGAGTTTACTACTATGAGTTTCTATAGTAACTGGCATTGAGTTGGGCCTCTCAATCTGATCAAGTAATTTGTAAATTTAGTGACAAAAAACAACCTGATCTGCCCAAGCTCACTGAATAATCTACCATTACACTTATAAATTATGAGCTTTGTGTTAAAGCGCAACTGTCATGAAATCTTGGTGCAATAACCTGCACACAGCCTTTGTACTGTGTGCAGGTGGTGTGTATAGCAATGTTTTTACCCGATATTTGCAGGTAAAAACACCAAATGACGCCAAAAAATGCTTTTAATCAAAGCAACTGATGGTCGGATAGGCGTGGCGCGAAGTACGCGATGCCCTGCCGCCACGCCCACCCCCACGCCTACCCAGTATGTCAGTGCTGGGACCGCTGTGTGATTGACACACAGGTCCCAGTGCATGCGCCCTTCAGCTAATCTAACGTGCACGCCGCTGTGTGTCATCCAACAAGCGCTCGCTCCCGCCACTGTCTTCCTACTCAGTACACCTACGCAGTGCTAGGTGCAGAGAGCGCACTTCCTCTCTGCGATTAGTATCGAGAACTAACCTGATTGCGCGCTGCTCTGCGCAGGTGCACTGAGGAGGAAGATGGAGCTGGGAGCGAGTGCTCGCTGGGGGAGCGAGCGCTTGCTGGATGACACACAGCGGCGCACACGTTAGATTAGCTGAAGGGCGCATGCGCTGCGACCTGTGTGTCAATCACACAGCGGTCCCAGCGCCGACCTATGGGGTAGGCGTTGGGGTGGGCGTGGCGGCGGTGGAGCATCGCGTACCTCGTGCCACGCCTATCCGACCGTCAGTGGCTTTGATTAAAAGCATTTTTTGGCATCAAGAAAGCCTGCAAATATTAGGTAAAAACATTGCTATACACACCACCTGAACACAGTACAAAGGCTGTGTGCAGGTTATTGCACCAAGATTTCATGACAGTTGCGTTTTTTTGTGCAGTATTTTCCACACTGCCTCATGCACGGACTCACAATAAACACTGCCATGCGAGGAGCATAAGGTTATGTTCACAATTCGCAATGTCCGCATAGAAAATCTAAGTACGGACATTTCGGAGACTGTGGGCACCGGCATAATATAGAAATATCTGGCACGGAAATTCCACAGTGTGCACAGTGCAGCAGAATCCTGTTGAATTCAATGGGACTCTGCTGATCTGGAATCTCCGTGCAGAATTCCAATGCGGAATTCTGTATGGAAATTCAGAGGTGTAAACATGGCCTAAGAAGTTCAGCACCATTGCTACCATGCTGTCTATATGGTCTTCAAGGTCTTTGGAGCTGGCAATTTTAGTGCAATACCAATTAAATAGTCTTTCAAACAACAGGCCGATATAGCTTATGAGGAAACTCAGAAAACAGCTTTGCCATCATTTCAGGGAAACATATATATTCTGTAGATCCAGTTTAGGAGGTGGAAATGACCCAATGCTGTTTACTTATATTTTAGTTGAAAGTAAAAAGCAAATAGTATCCTAAATTGTGAGACTGGCTGCTAACAGACTCATACCAGACACAGCAAAGCATTGCCTTCTACCATAGGTATGCTATATAGGGTCTAGGCATTTACTTGTACAGTGAACACAAGACTGGTGGGATAGTGAAACTGTATACAGAAGCGCTGCTCTGGGATAAGGTTACAGTAGTGTTATTAGGATAATGTGTTTCAAGTTTTAACCAATTAGGTCCATATCACTTAAAAAAGAAAATGATTTAATCTTGAAACGCGTTGTCCTAATGGGACTATTAGAACCCTATATGAGTGCAGCGTTCCCATATACAGTTTCACTAACCTCCCAGTGTTGTGTTTTGCTGTGTCCATGTATGGACCAGTTACTGAGTGAGTTGCAGCCATGAGACGGAGGGGATCTATAACTTTACACTTATGGTCATCAAGTAGCGTCTGGCATTTTCACAACCTAAATAGGTGGGTGGGTTATAGGTGGGTGGGTTCCCCCTCCCCTCTATGGTAAGAGGCGTGATCAACTTTGCTTGTTCTTCTCTAGAAGACCACCTCTTTGAGAAGACTACCCCTTAATCAAGACCACATATTCAGTGAAAGATTGATACTTCCTCATATATTATGTATTCTTTGAGAAGACCACCCCCTAGAAGGCCATTTTTTTGTACAATTATGGGTGATCTTGAAGTGAAAAAGAAATTGTCTAACGCAGGTTGCTCTTACAAAAATCCCTGTATGTATTGAATTTGTGCAGCATACAAAGAAGTTTTACTGTGGTTATAGAATCATGGTCATTATGCCCAGAGGTCCCCGCTACTGTCCTCCGGTACAGCAGCGGGGACCTCTGGGCCCCCCAGAGTAGAAGTGTGTTTGCGGCTACTACTCCTGCATCTAGTATCGATACAGCATTGACCCCAAGAGAAAAAAGTCTTCATATTTTGTGGCATAGAGTTTACATGTATAATATTTGAAAAGGAAACCACCACGTCACATGGCCAGGTCCTCAGTTAGTGCGGTTATGGAAGAATAAGTCACCGAATTTACTGCACAGAATATTCTCCAATACTGGAAAGCATGTGGTGAAAAATATCATATAGAATGCAACACAGGCTCTGTCCCCGTCTCCTTTTAAATCCCTTCACCCTTATCTCTCTCCCCTCCCAGGGAATGCAGTTTGTGACTGGGATGTTTCTAAGTAGGGGGAAAGAATTCTGGTGGCTTGTATAAGAATCCACTCACACCCCCACTGCTGGGACAGCTGCGATAACACAATGAGTCCTCTGCTCTAAAACTCCCTACAATATTAACACCACAAGCGCCACACAGACATGTTCAACACTGTCCTGGGGTTTTAAAGAGACAAATGGACTTCAAAGGTGCGGCAGGGCTTTTGCGGCGCTGACTCGGAACAGGCACATCAGGTGAGTATAAAAGGTTTATTAAAATGCAACACGTTTCCCCGCGGTGAAACGCGTTGCATTTTAATAAACCTTTTATACTCACCTGATGTGCCTGTTCCGAGTCAGCACCGCAAAAGACCCACCGCACCTTTGAAGTCCATTTGTTGCTATCTACTTGGTTGGGAGGCTGCAGACTAGGCTATAACAATCCTTACATGCTGTCCATTGTTGTGTGTGAGTTCACACAACCACCTGGGGTACGAGGCTTTAAAAAGAATCCTTCTACCAATACCTACCCAGTCGATTTTACGCTATGGAGCGCTCTCTTTTATATTTCTGGTGTTTTAAAGGGTTAAAGGGGTTATCCAGGAAAAAAAAATTTTTTATCTATCAACTGGCTCTGGAAAGATAAACAGATTTGTAAATTACTTCTATTAAAAAACCTTAATCCATTCAGTACTTATGAGCTGCTGAAGTTGAGCTGTTCTTTTCTGTCTAAGTGCTCTCTCATGACACGTGTCTCGGGAACCGCCCAGTTTAGAAGCAAATCCCCATAGAAAACCTCTTCTACTCTGTGCAGTTCCCGAGACAAGCAGAGATGTCAGCAGAGAACACTGTTGCCAGACAGAAGAGAACAACTCAACTTCAGCAGCTGATAATTATTGAAAGGATTAAGATTTTTTAATAGAAGTAATTTACAAATCTTTTTAACTTTCTGGAGCCAGTTGATATAAAAAAAAGTTTTTTCCTGGAATACCCCTTTAACATGCTGTGCGGTCTGTGTATTACTGACCAGTCTCTTATATGAAAGTGTAAATCCATGAAAAATATTGTGTATAAATGGAAAGAACATGTACATATAATTTGGTCTGTAATATCAATGAATGAAATTTTTTTTTTTCATTTTTAAAGCACAGGGATGACTTAGTTCAAGTCTTTATTTTGCTATTCATCAACTGTATATGTTTGAGTGCCCGAAAAACATATCTATAGATTTTAAATGAAAAATTGTAGTATGGAGTACGTTTTGCCTTGTTTAGATCTGTATCCAATTTATCTGTGGAATGGAGTAGAGCAGCATACCACACTTTTTTTCATGACCTATGACTTAGGTTTATATGCATTTTTTGTTTGTTTGGTTTTCAGGTATGTGCAGTTACAGGATTTGAATTGAATTTCATAACTTTCTATTTGGGAAAACAATATACATTTCTAATGTAAAAAGTGTATAAAAGAATAGCTTTATGTCAATAAAACATAATTTGTGTTAAGTTGCATACATTTGTATACTTTTTACTAACATGCTAAACATGCATTAAAACTGTGTTGTGAATAGCCCCTTATATAGTTTTTCCATTGGGTCCTGATAGTTGTGTACATAAGTGAAGAAGTATGGGCACCACCTATATGCAGCAATCTTGTACTGAAATGGCATAAACCAACAAAGAAAAAAAAAATACAAGAAATAATGTGCACACCAACAAATATGTAGCAAAAAACGTATTTCCAATTTATTTTATATTACACATAAGATCATAAAAATCCATTAAAAAAACATTTAAAAATCTAAGTTTCAGGTGAGAGCATAATAAGCTCCAAACATACCCCACCAGCAACCCCACAACCCAACCCCCCGACAAAATCTCGCAATCTAGGGTATGGGCAGTGAATAATATATATTTGTGGTCGTTGCTACATGACTGAAATGCGTAAAACCCTAATACTAACCTAACAACCAACTGTAACCAATAATCTATCAACCTCAACTAAGCAGTTTGGAGTGTGCCATAACTGCGGCGTAAAGAATATGCCTGGAAAAGAGGGCATACCCTGTGGTAAGTGTGATGGAAAGAAAAGAAGGGGGGGCGGGTGGGAGCGAAGAACCCACGGCGTCATTGAAGGGAGGAGAGCCGTGAGTTTTATAGTCATCCCGCTCCTCCCACAATTACAGGCCAGCTGCGCAGGCCTTTCCATTTGTGGTCGTTGCTACATGACTGAAATGCGTAAAACCCTAATACTAACCTAACAACCAACTGTAACCAATAATCTATCAACCTCAACTAAGCAGTTTGGAGTGTGCCATAACTGCGGCGTAAAGAATATGCCTGGAAAAGAGGGCAAAACCCGGATTTAAACAAACATTTGTTTATTGCGGATTACAACACAAGAGACTGGAATGCGCTAGCCATTTCTTTGCGAGGGTTAGGGATATACTGCATGTAGCATCCGCATTTCCAACATCCTAATTTCATGATTACGTGGGCTGGGACCCCGTGCTTAGAATTGGCTGTAGCTGCGCCAATACGGAAGGAGTGACCGGATAATGAAGTCGGGACTCCTCCCAGCGACCTGACCGAAATGCGTAAATGTTTGATGAACTGAGAAGTAGTTAGCGGGTTGGACCTGAAATGGAGTAAAAGGTCGTCAGCTGATAGGTTACACAGGCATTCAACAATTCACGGAGGACTGTGGCAGGACACCCTTTGTGCACGGTGGGGAAAACCGAACAACCACAGTTTGACCCGGTGACGAGGTCTTGGTCTGACTGAGGGACAGCTCGAAATGATCAGAGACATGTGACAGCTGACTGACCTTAGGATAGGGCGCGTTAATGGTCCGAGTTGTACACTCACCCGGTCTGAGAAACCCATAACAGGCAAGGTACATGGCCGCTTTTAATGTGAGGCTATCACGGATACCCAATGGTGTGGAGTCTAACAAGTCGGACAACTGCCTGAACACGTTGCCTGTGATTGGTTGTCTGACTGGGCTGCGAGGGACTTCCTTCTCAAGGATGCCCTTCAGAGCGGACTTCACCAAGCGAGAAGAGAGTATGGAGTAACTACAGGTATTGGTCAAGGATAAATGGTGTTGGATACCGGCTAGATAACTCTTAAAAGTATTGTGGGATAAATGCAGTGTGGAATGGCAAAACCCGACATATGTTAATAGGAAGGGAACTGAAATCTTGTTGCCCTCGGCGTGCTTGGATCTGGATTTGGAAAACGAGTTCCACGCCGTACCATAAATTTTTGCGTATTTGCGGACAAGGCATCTGCTGCAATATACTGGACTCCTTCAACGTGAGCACATGTGAAAGTAAATGTATGTAGTAGGGACAGCCAAACTAACCGTCTAGCCAAGCTCATTTATCTATAACATGGCTGACCGTCTAACACCAGGACAGAGAGAGAGTATCCGAAGACGTGACGGGTGAGAATTGTATACGTGACGGACCTAGACAAGTATGTGCCCGGTGACAAGAGCGAAACGTTATACAAGTACCTTAACAACCTAGAACACCCTGAAGAGCATCTTTAGGAACGAGACTACACGGAGAAAGGAGCGCATCGACAACGCAAGCAATCACAACCTGAAAACGTGTCAGGTTCATGAGGTGATTACTTGGAGAACAATGTACGACACTTTAAACCAGAACAGAGGGAAAGTATCCGAAGACGTGTTGGACGAGAATCGTATGCGTAACCGGGCCTAGACGAGTATGCGCCCGGTGACAAGTGCGAAACGTTAAACGAGTACCATATCAACCTAGAACACCATGAAGCACCTTTTTGGGACATGACTACACATAGAAAGGAGCGCATCGACAACGCAAGCAATCACAACCTGAAAGCGTGTCAAGTTCATGAGGTGATTACTTGGAGAACAATAAACAACTCTTTAAACCAGGACAGAGGGAAAGTATCCGAAGACGTGTCGGACGAGAACCGTATGCATAACCGGGCCTAGACGAGTATGCGCCCGGTGACAAGTGCGAAACACTAAACGAGTATCATATCAACCTAGAACACCCTGAAGTACACTTTTGGACATGACTACACAGAGAAAGGGGCGCATCGACAACGCAAGCAATCACAACCTGAAAGCGTGTCAGGTTCATGAGGTGATTACTTGGACAATAATAATCAACTCTTTAAACCAGGGCAGAGGGAAAGTATCTGAAGACGTGTCGGACGAGAATCGTATGCGTAACCGGGCCTAGACGAGTATGCGCCCGGTGACAAGTGCGAAACGTTATACGAGTATCATATCAACCTAGAACAGCATGAAGTACATTTTTGGGACATAACTACACAGAGAAAGGAGAGCATCGACAACGCAAGTAATCACAACCTGAAAGCGTGTCAGGTTCATGAGGTGATTACTTGGACAATAATAATCAACTCTTTAAACCAGGACAGAGGGAAAGTATCTGAAGATGTGTCGGACGAGAATCGTATGCGTAACCGGGCCTAGACAAGTATGCGCCCGGTGACAAGTGCGAAACGTTGAGAAAGGAGCGCATCGACAACGCAAGTAATCACAACCTGAAAGCGTGTCAAGTTCATGAGGTGATTACTTTGAGAACAACGTACGACACTTTAAACCAGAACAGAGGGAAAGTATCCGAAGACGTGTCGGACGAGAATCGTATGCGTAACCGGGTCTAGACGAGTATGCGCCCGGTGACAAGTGCGAAACGTTATACGAGTACCAAATCAACCTAGAACACCATGAAGTACATTTTTAGGACATAACTACACAGAGAAAGGAGCGCATCGACAACGCAAGTAATCACAACCTGAAAGCGTGTCAAGTTCATGAGGTGATTACTTTGAGAACAATGTACGACACTTTAAACCAGAACAGAGGGAAAGTATCCGAAGACGTGTCAGACGAGAATTATATGCGTAACTGAGTCTAGATAAGCGTGTGCCCAGTGGTAAGTGCGAAAGTTTATACGAGTACCATGACAACCCAAAACATCGTGAATTCCGTTTTTTGAGAACGTGACTATATCGTAAAAGAGGTGCACCGACGACACAAGTAAACACAACCTGAAGACGTGTCAGGTTCATGAGGTGATTACTTGGATAATAAAACAAATCTTATCACCTATGTGTGGCGTTATTGCTGTTCTGAAGGCGTGTCAGTAACAACCGTGCGACGTACTCCCTGCAGGCGTGGCAGGCATGATGGGTATACATCACCTATGTGTGGCGTGACAGTCATAAGAACTATGCGACGTACCCTTCCTGTAACATGACAGGCTTAACAGGTAAATACCACCTATGCGTAATGTCAGTGTCGTTCAGAAGGCATGTCAGTACCAACGATAATGAGACATACCCCGTCTGCAACGGTTTACTGGGTAAGCCCCGCCTGTGCGTCGTGTAATTGTCGTTCTGAATATGTGTCAGCAGCGACAACTGCTATGTATCACTCTGCCTATATAAAGATGCGTGCAGAACGACTACGTGTGAAACTGTCGTGAACCGCTATGCATGGCTGTACCACCAACTTGATGAACCTATACTCGGGCCAACCATATACGCGTATAGACCACCAGTGAATGCCTGAAGCTAACCACGACCTGATGGCAGAGAATATGCCGGGAAGTAGTAACTATTATAACCACATACCTGCGTACAGGGCCACACCCCATGTGCTGTATGAGCATGTGCGCTGCACTAAACTGCGGGCGTACGAACTTCACAAATAGCGCAAGTGCATGTACAGAACACATGCCACAGGTGCACACGCAGCCTGATTCCCGCGTGCACCCGAGTAATATAACCCTACAAACACGCGTGATACAGGTCCTGCGAGCGGGAGTGCAGCACAAACCTTATGAGTGCATATTCAGTAGTAATCCTACGAGCGTGGACCATGTAATACTATAAACGTGCGTACAGTGTGACTCGTATGAGCGTGTACAAAGTATGAATCCTATGAGTGTGTACAACATGACTCCTACAAGAGTGTGTGTAGTATGAACCCTGCAAGCGAGTACAAGCGTGTATACTACGTAAACCTACGAGCAAGTGTACAGTATGGATGCTACAATGGTATGTACCGCATGAACTTTATGAATTATGCGATCAAGTGAACCGTATAAATGCTACCGGCGAATTTGCTGGATAATCCTAACGCGTGTAAGTAAGAATCCAACAAGCGTGTGTACAGGATATCCTACCAGTGTGTACTGTGTACGGCATGAATCTTATAAGTGTGTACGCAGCATAATGCTACAAGTATGTACAAGCGTGTGTATAAATGTAACCGGCATGAATCCTACCAACGTGTATGGGTACCAGGATGTGTACAGCATGAACCCTACGGCATGATTCCTATAAGTGAGAATCGTAGCTCCACAACAGCTGGAGGCACACCGCCCGGAAACACAGAAGTATAAATATAAAATAAATGAAAAGAAAACTGTGAGGAAGTTAGTTAAGAGACAAAGGTTGGAGGTGAGCGCAGCTGTTGGTGTAGCGTGCCTAAGACTGACCAGATTGGCAGCTGTGGGGGTGAAGCATAAGGCCACAGGGTGGGGCGGAGCGGTGAGTCCGATTGAGTGTAAAGGTGTGCGAGTCTCAGTATACCGGAGACACATATAGATCCTCCCAGCAGCACAGAAGTACAAAATGTGATAATGATATATATGTGCAGGAGGCTGTTACATAGAGCGGCAATGATATGCACGTGCAGGAGACTGTTCATATAGTGCAGTAATGTTATACATGTGCAGGAGACTGTTCACATAGTGCGGAAATGATAAAATAAGTAGGAGACTGTTCATATAGTGCGGTAATGATATACATGCGCAGGAGGCTGACCACATAGTGCGGTAATGATATACATGTGCAAGAAGCCTATCACGTAGTGCGGTAATGATATACATGTGCAAGAAGCCTCTCACGTGGTGCGGTAATGATAAGCATGTGCAGGAGACTGTTCACACAGTGCGGTAATGATATGCATGTGCAGGAGACTGTTCACACAATGCAGCAATCAAATACATGTGCAAGAGGCCTAACACATAATGCGGTAATGATATGTATGTGCAGGAGACTGTTCGCACAATGCAGTAATCATATACATGCGTAGCAAGCCGTTCACATAGTGCGGTAATGATATGCACGTGCAGGAGGCTGTTCACATAACAAAGTAACGGTATACATGCGCAGCAAGTCGTTCACATAGTGCGGTAATGATATGCACGTGCGGGAGGCTATTCACATAACAAAGTAACGGTATACATGCGCAGCAAGTCGTTCACATAGTGCGGTAATGATATGCACGTGCAGGAGACTGTTCAAATGGTGCGGTAATGATATGCATGTGCAGGAGGCTGTTCACATAACAAAGTAATGGTATACATGCGCAGCAAGTCGTTCACATAGAGCGGTAATGATATGCACGTGCAGGAGACTGTTCACATAGTGCAGTAATGATATGCATGTGCAGGAGACTGTTCACATAGTGCGGTAATGATATGCATGTGCAGGAGACTGTTCACATAGTGCGGTAATGATATGCACGTGCAGGAGACTGATCACATAGTGCGGTAATGATAAGCACGTGCAGGAGACTGATGACATAGTGCGGTAATGATATGCACGTGCCGGAGACTGATGACACAGTGCGGTAATGATATGCACGTGCAGGAGACTGATCACATAGTGCAGTAATGAAATACATGTGCAGGAGACAGTTCGCATAACAAAGTAATCATCACATAATAAAGCAAGCCATAAGTAAACACATACATGCGCAGCAAGCCGTTCACCTAGTGCGGTAATGATATGCCTGTGTAGGAGGCTGTTCGCATACAAAGTATCCATATACATGCGCAGCAAGCCGTAAGTAAATATATGTAGCCGAAAACCGTATAATGCTACCGGCGAATGCCGAATGCCGACATGTAATACGATAACCTGGGGCCGGGCTGACCAAGGGTTTCCCTGAACTCCGGCTCACCTCCGGAGTCCGGGAACCGCCAGCGTTACCCCCGGTCAGCCACGGCCACTTACCCCCACCATGCCGGCTGAAGCGAGCTTCCTGTCAGCTGACTCGTGCAGTCAGCTGACCGGTGGGAACGTGACTCCGCCTCCTGCCGACATCACGTGACACCCTCAAGCGAAGAACCCACGGCGTCATTGAAGGGAGGAGAGCCGTGAGTTTTATAGTCATCCCGCTCCTCCCACAATTACAGGCCAGCTGCGCAGGCCTTTCCATATATAATCTGTGTAAAGAACACATCATAAAGTATTATACAAAGCACCACCCAAATAAACTGCTACAAGAGATATGAAAACCTATATGTATAAATATGACCTGTCAGCAACAATGACTTATGTCCATAAGAAATGGGGAGGGGGGGTGTTGTTACGATTGTTGTGACGATTATCTGTATTGGTTGTCTTGTCATTTTTCTTTAATCTTATTTTTGTTATATTTTGCATTAACATTTTGGAACCAATGATTAGTTTTACTTACCCATCTTTGGCACCTGCCCCATCCTCTTGGACGTTGGCAAGTGATGGCTTGTTCAGCCAATCCCCGGCCGCAGTGATGTCCCACCTCAGCCAGTGATTGGCTGAGCAGGCCATCATTTGCATACGTCCAGGAAGGCGAGGGTCGGAGCACACCAAGGAGGGGTAAGTAGGATGGCCCCATATAGGAGTTCATGGTAGGGCTGACCGTTTGAGCGATCAGACACTTATCGTCTATCCTGAGGGTAGGGGATACATGTCTAATAAGTTCTCCGCAGAACCCCTTAATTGGAGTCCCTTTTGGTAAATTTAGATGGTCGGGCATAATTTGGAGAGACTTAACCCTGTCTAAATAAGCATGGAGCTAACTTGAAAGCGGTTAAGTGTTTTGTTTGAGCTTTGAAGAGGTTAATATGTTTGTATATAATGTGAGCTACCTGTGTATTTGCTATGCCTGATGAAGCTGCTCCTGCTCAGCAAAACACGTTGAATGTTGGTCAATAAAGTTACTTACCTTCAACACCGTTGATGTCCTGCTCCTGGTTAGCACCACTTGAATTCCTGTTTTTCCTCTTTGTTCTGAAGTTACCTCCACGCCATTATTCCCACCCAGGAAGGCTGCAGATAGGATCTTTTCTACTTTATACACGTTCTCCATTGTTGTGCATGTGATTCCACAACTTGATTGAACTTTTCAATATTTCCCTTGCCAAAGTACAGGTTTTACTTCACATTGGAGCGCCTTCTATTTCTATTTTAGAATGTCTACATAAGGCCTCACAACCGACAAATATCAAAGCAAAAGCCAAGCCATGAGGTGGAAAGAACTGTCTATAGAGCTCAGAGACAGGCTTGTGTGAAGGCAGAGATCTGGAGAAGGGTAAAAGAATTCTGCTGCATTGAAAGCACCCAAAATAACAATGACCTTCATCATTCTTAAATGGAAGAAGCCTAGAATAACCAGGACTCCTAGAGCTGGCTGCCCCACCAAACTATGTAATCAGCGAAAGCCTTGAAAAGAGAGATGACGTAGAACCCTATAGTCATTCTGGATG
This sequence comes from Hyla sarda, assembly GCF_029499605.1. NCBI lineage: Eukaryota > Metazoa > Chordata > Amphibia > Anura > Hylidae > Hyla > Hyla sarda. The sequence continues at coordinate 55,231,927 of NC_079199.1, read as the reverse complement.
AGCTCCAAAGATCCTGTGTGTAGATGGGAGAGACTTCCAGAAGGTTAACCATGACTGCAGCACTCCACCTCTAGGCTTCAAGGGCGAGAGAAAAATCTTTCTGGCCTCAATTCTTACAGTGTTTAGAGAAAACCAGGCATGGCTCATCACCTGCCCAATACTATCTCTACAGTGAAGCATGGTGGTGGCAGCCCCTTCCAACAAGACAAAAGGGGGAATTTGTCAAGCATTTTATATGTCTTTTGGCATGTAAAAATTGAATTCATTATTTTTTTTTGCCAAACATACTTATTTGAATGATTTTGTGAAGTTATCATGGGCAATTTTTCCTCAAATGACACATATTTTGTTGCAGAGGGCTCCAAATGTCACAAACCAAACTTGTGACATTTGGTTGCTTACAAAAATTTTACAGATGCAAAATGCAAAAATCCCACACGTGTACAGGTGCTACACATTTATTATACTCTGTCCAACATTGATCAATTTGGTTCATGTACACATAACTTTAGCATGTAGGTTGGCTCAGAAGACTGGAGACCGCCATAATTGCTCAGAAAATGAAATTTGCATATAAGAAAAAATACTGATTGCCCAAAACTGAGCACTGTACTCCGGCTCTTCCATAGAGATGCATAGAGGGGCCGTGTCGACCCCAGCTCCGTGCAAGAGAAGAGACAGGGGCTCTGTGCAGAAGATCGCTGGGGGTCACAGCGGTCAGACCCCTACCGATCAGACACTTATCCCCTATCCTTTAAATAGGGAATTAGAAGTAGGGGTACTCCACTGGCCAGCTTTCTGAACATTTAGTTCCGAACACTGTGTGCGTGCTGCGGTCATCATAGACTTGCAATGAGGTAATTGCATCACCCCCTCCCATAGACTTGCATTGAGGGGACGTGGCGTGATGTCACCAGGGGGCGTGGCCGACCCCCCGCAGCACACACACAGTATTCGGAACTAAATGTTCCCAACACTGGCCAGTGGAGTACCCCTTTGAAGGGAACTGTGACTAACCTTCCCACATTTAACCCCTTAAGGACCAGGCCATTTTATACCTTAAGGACCGGAGCGTTTTTTGCAATTCTGACCACTGTCACTTTAAACATTAATAACTCTGGAATGCTTTTAGTTATTATTCTGATTCCGAGATTGTTTTTTCGTGAGATATTCTACTTTAACATAGTGGTAAAATTTTATGGTAACTTGCATCCTTTCTTGGTGAAAAATCCCAAAATTTGACGAAAAAATTGAAAAGTTTGCATTTTTCTAACTTTGAAGCTCTCTGCTTGTAAGGAAAATGGATATTCAAAATAAAAAAAATTTTGATTCACATATACAATAAGTCTACTTTATGATTGCATCATAAAATTTACGTGTTTTTACTTTTGGAAGACACCAGAGGGCTTCAAAGTTCAGCAGCAATTTTCCAAATTTTCACAAAATTTTCAAACTCAATATTTTTCAGGGACCAGTTCAGGTTTGGAGTGGATTTGAAGAGTCTTCATATTAGAAATACCCCATAAATGACCCCATTATAAAAACTACACCCCCCAAAGTATTCAAAATTACATTCAGTAATCTTTTTAACCCTTTAGATGTTTCACAGAAATAGCAGCAAAGTGAAGGAGAAAAATCAAAATCTTCATTTTTTTCACTTGCATGTTCTTGTAGACCCAATTTTTGAATGTTTGCAAGGGGTAAAAGGAGAAAAATTTTACTTGTGTTTGTAGCCCAATTCCTCTCGAGTAAGCACATACCTCATATGTCTATGTAAAGTGTTCGGCGGGCGCAGTAGAGGGCTCAGAAGCGAAGGAGCGACAAGGGGATTTTAGAGAGTACGTTTTTCTGAAATGGTTTTTGGGGGGCATGTTGCATTTAGGAAGCCCCTATGGTGCCAGAACAGCTAAAACCCCCCACATGCCATACCATTTTGGAAACTAGACCCCTTGAGGAACGTAACAAGGAATTAAGTGAGCCTCAATACCTCACAGGGGTTTCACGACTTTTGCAAATGTAAAAAAAAAAAAAAAAATTATCTATAGTGCTTGGTTTCCCAAAAATTTTACATTTTTACAAAGGGTTAAAGCAGAAAATACCCCCCAAAATTTGAAGCCCAATTTCTCCCGATTCAGAAAACACCCCATATGGGGGTGAAAAGTGCTCTGCTGGCGCACTACGGGTCTCAGAAGAGAAGGAGTCACATTTGGCTTTTTTGAAGCAAATTTTGCTCTGGGGGCATGCTGCATTTAGGAAGCCCCTATGGTGCCAGGACAGCTAAAAAAAACCACATGGCATACCATTTTGGAAACTAGACCCCTCGGGGAACGTAACAAGGGGTAAAGTGAACCTTAATACCCCACAGGGGTTTCACGACTTTGGCATATGTAAAAAAAAAAATAATAAATTTTACCTAAAATGCTTGGTTTCCCAAATATTTTACATTTTTACAAAGGGTTAAAGCAGAAAATACCCCCCAAAATTTGAAGCCCAATTTCTCCCTATTCAGAAAACACCCCATATGGGGGTGAAAAGTGCTCTGCTGGCGCACTACAGGTCTCAGAAGAGAAGGAGTCACATTTGGCTTTTTTGAAGCAAATTTTGCTCTGGGGGCATGCTGCATTTAGGAAGCCCCTATGGTGCCAGGACAGATAAAAAAACCCACATGGCATACCATTTTGGAAACTAGACCCCTCGGGGAACGTAACAAGGGGTAAAGTGAACCTTAATACCCCACAGGGGTTTCACGACTTTGGCATATGTAAAAAAAAAATAATAAATTTTACCTAAAATGCTTGGTTTCCCAAAAATTTTACATTTTTACAAAGGGTTAAAGCAGAAAATACCCCCCAAAATTTGAAGCCCAATTTCTCCCGATTCAGAAAACACCCTATATGGGGGTGAAAGGTACTCTGCTGGCGCACTACAGGTCTCAGAAGAGAAGGAGTCACATTTGGCTTTTTTGAAGCAAATTTTGCTCTGGGGGCATGCCGCATTTAGGAAGCCCCTATGGTGCCAGGACAGCTAAAAAAAAACACATGGCATACCATTTTGGAAACTAGACCCCTCGGGGAACGTAACAAGGGGTAAAGTGAACCTTAATACCCCACAGGAGTTTCACGACTTTGGCATATGTAAAAAAAAAAATAATAAATTTTACCTAAAATGCTTGGTTTCCCAAATATTTTACATTTTTACAAAGGGTTAAAGCAGAAAATACCCCCCAAAATTTGAAGCCCAATTTCTCCCGATTCAGAAAACACCCCATATGGGGGTGAAAAGTGCTCTGCTGGCGCACTACAGGTCTCAGAAGAGAAGGAGTCACATTTGGCTTTTTTGAAGCAAATTTTGCTCTGGGGGCATGCCGCATTTAGGAAGCCCCTATGGTGCCAGGACAGCTAAAAAAAACCACATGGCATACCATTTTGGAAACTAGACCCCTCGGGGAATGTAACAAGGGGTAAAGTGAACCTTAATACCCCACAGGGGTTTCACGACTTTGGCATATGTAAAAAAAAAATAATACATTTTACCTAAAATGCTTGGTTTCCCAAAAATTTTACATTTTTACAAAGGGTTAAAGCAGAAAATACCCCCCAAAATTTGAAGCCCAATTTCTCCCGATTCAGAAAACACCCCATATGGGGGTGAAAAGTGCTCTGCTGGCGCACTACTGGTCTCAGAAGAGAAGGAGTTACAAATTTTGCTCTGGGGGCATGCCACATTTAGGAAGCCCCTATGGGGCCAGGACAGTAAAAAAAAACACATGGCATACCATTTGGGAAACTAGACCCCTTGGGGAACGTAACAGTGTTACAGTGAGTACTTACACCTCACAGGTTTTTTGAACAGTGGGCCGTAAAAGTGAAAAATTTGATTTTTTTGCACTATATTGACAGTGTTACCCCAAATGTTTCAATTTCACATTGGGTAATAGGGCAAAAGGCCCCCAAAAATTGTAGAACAATTTTGTCTGAGAAAAAAAATACCCCATATGTGGATGTAAATTGCTTTGTGGACGCACTACAATGCTCAGAATAGAAGGAGTGAAAATTTAGTTGTAATTGAAGTCGGGGGTCATGTGCATTTATAAAGCCCCCAACAGGAAAAAAAAAAAACACATGTGACACCATTTTAGAAACTTCACCCCTCAATGAACGTAACAAGGGGTACAGCGGGAAATAACACCTCACAGATTTTTTTTGAAAAGTGGGCGATAAATTGAAAAATTTGATTTTTTTACAGTAAAATGCTGGGGTTACCCAATTATTAACATAATATGAGAAATTGGGTTACAAATTTTGGAGGGCTTTTCCCCCTGACTATAAAAATACATCCACATATGGGGAAACATGCTGGGCGGGCGCACAACAAGGCTCAGAAGTCATAGAGGTCACTTTGTATTTGTGGCCTTTGGCATATCAGTAGCTGACGGTTACATACATTCCGAGGAAAATACAAAAATGAAACACCCACATGTGACACCATTACAGAAAGTACCCACCCTGAGGAATGGGTATAGGGGTAATTTTTAATGCACAGGTGTTTCCTAAATTTATTTTCCAGGAATGGATGAAGGGTAGCTTTTAAAAATTGCAATTTTCAACCTATGTTCTGCTTCATCTTTCTGGGAACAACTAACATGTGACTCCGAATTGTCGCCTGAAAATACGACAGAGCTCAGTGAGAACTCTTCGCATTTGAGGCGGATGTTTGTTACGGACCTAACAGTTACATACATTCAGAGGAAAATACAAGAAAGGAACACCCACATGTGAACCTATTACAAACAGTACACCCCCTAGGGAAGGTGTATAGGGTGAAGTGGAGATTTGGAACAGACGGGTGTTCCCTTCATTTATTTTCCAGGAATGGATGAAGTGTACTATGGGGGGAAGAAAATTGCAATTTTAGTACTGATATGCCAATTATTTTCCCAGAATGATGACCCAGAGTACAGCCAAAAGTAAAAATGATGCCCGCCCCAAACCCTATACTCTGAATCATCATTCTGGGAAGGGGATGTGTGGGGCCGTCCCTATTCTGTTACCTCAAATGCGCAACCCGCTCAGGTGGGGAGAGAGAGCGTTGCGCATTTGAGGCAACTGCAAACCTCCAATGCTGTTGACTCTGTGTCCCATGACCCATTTTTTAGGGGGAAGAAAAAAAAAATATTGGGCTATTGGGAAAAAGGTTTTGTTTTTTGGGGGTGTGTTTTGGTTTAAAATTTGGAAGTCAATGTACCCTGGACTGGTACATTGGAGCCGAATTCTGGGGAATGAAAATTAGGGCAAAGGATGGAAAATTTAGTACTCCATGGAAGTGTGATACTCCCTGAAGCAGCCTATGCAGAGGCCCGGATGATCGGGGCAAGTGTCACATTGAGTGGTGGTGTCCCTCCGTCTCCCCTTCTTGTGACACACTCTGCATTTCTTCTGGGTTCGTCCCGTCCTTCCAGTGTTGGGGATCACACCTGGAAAGTGTTGGCCGGGGACGATCCGGGGACCTAAAGTTCCAGAGGTGCTCTGACCCGCTCTTTGGCGGTCACCATAGATGAGGGCCTTTAGAACTACCTCTTGGAACTCCAGGTATGTCCCTGTGTTGCCAGCGTTCTGGTACAGTATAAAAGAGTTGTACATGGCAACCTGTACCATGTAGACCGCAACCTTTTTATACCATACGCGTGTTTTCCGCATGGCGTTATATGGCTTGAGGACTTGATCAGAAAGATCAACTCCCCCCATATACAGATTGTAGTCCAGAATACAATCGGGCTTGAGGACCGGTCCCACGGTACCTCGCACAGGGACAGGGGTGCTGCCATTCCCATGAATTGTGGTGAGCATAAGGACATCCCTCTTGTCCTTATACCAGATCAACAACAGGTTCTCATGGGAAAAGGCACGGGACTCACCCCGGGGGATAGGAGCATGTAGGGGATGGGGCGGAAGGCCTCTTTGATTCTTCCGGACTGTCCCACAAGCGACCGTGGATCTGGCGGCGAGGGACGTGAAGAGAGGGATACTAGTATAAAAGTTATCCACGTAAAGGTGGTAACCTTTATCTAGCAATGGGTGCAAAAGGCCCCAAACGATTTTCCCGCTAACACCCAGAGTGGGGGGACATTCTGGGGGTTCAAAACGGGAATCTCGTCCCTCATACACTATAAACTTGCAAGTGTACCCGGAGGTACTCTCGCAAAGTTTATACATCTTCACGCGCCCGCTTGGTCGGGATGTATTGCCGGAAGCTGAGTCTCCCTTTGAAGCTGATGAGAGACTCATCAATAGAGACCTCCCGCCCCGGGACATAGACCTCCCAAAATCTGGCCCCGAAGTGATTGATGACCGGCCTGATTTTATACAGGCGGTCATACGCGGGATCAGTTCGGGGGGGACATGCCGCATTATCAGCATAATGCAAACATCTCCGAATGGCCTCGAACCGGGAGCGTGCCATGGCCATACTGTAGAGGGGTGTCTGGTAAAAGACGTCCCCACTCCAATATTGCCTGACACTGGGTTTTTTAACTATACCCATATGCAGCGCGAGGCCCCAAAAGGTCCTCATTTCGGCTGCATCGACTGGAGTCCAGCCGCCGGGTCTAGCTAAAAGTGAGCCCGGGTTAGCGGCGACGAACTGTTGGGCGTACAGATTCGTCTGTGTAACCATCAAATTAACAAAGTCGTCACTGAAAAAATGACCGAAAAAGTCCTTTTCAGTGAACCCGGCGATGTTAATTTTGATTCCTGAGTCGCCAACAAACTCAGGAATCACGGGCTCGTGGTCCGCTGGCTCAGCCCAGTCAAGTTCTCCGGTACGATGTACCAGTGATCTTGGCAGGGGGGCTTCACTAGTATGAGCGCCAGGGGGACTCATACTAGCATGGGGCACAGGGTCAAGGGCAGAGGAGGTTTGCGGCACCGCACGGCGGCGTCTCCGCCGCCTTGGTGGCTCATCATCAGAACTAGATGATGAGGAGGACGATGAAATAAGGAAGGTGGGGTCTTCATCGTCCTCTGAGCCGCTCTCGGTGTCGGAGGCAATTAGGTCATATGCCTCCTCCGCCGAAAACACTCTGCGGGCCATTTCCCTACTCTAATGTGGATACGGGGTGTGTGTGTGTGTGTGTGGGGGGGGAAACTTTATTGGTGTGTGTGCTGCGTGTGGTGTGCTGCGATATTACCTCCCTAACCCGCTCTAACCCTCCCTAACCTAACCTAACTAAACTAACCCGCCCTAACAGAAAAAAATATAAAATAAAAAGGAGCCTTTTTAAAAAAAAAAGGGGGGACTTCTAGTGCAAAAAAGCCCTGCGCCAAAAAAAAGCGTTTATCTAATCAGTGGTGTGCGCACTGATTAGCGCTTGTGGCGGCAGGGGGCGCAGAAGTCAGTGGGGGGTCTGGCCACTGACCCCCACACAAAAAAAAACTGGAAAAAAAAAAAAAAAATGCTTTACCCCGAAAAAAATGCACCCACCTGAACCCCCCAAAAAACGCTGATCAGTGATAAATCACAGACAGCGGCGGGACTGGCTGCACACACAGGTACGGTCCGTCCGCACAGTACACGCCTGCTACTGGTGGCACGGACCGCCTATGGGTGCAAAAAATAAACCGCGTTAACCGAAAAAAGTGCCTGTACCACAAAAAAAAACGCTGATCAGTGATAAATCACCGACAGCGGTGAGGCACGTCGCACACACACAGGTAAGGTCCGGCCACACAGTACACGCCTGCTACTGGTGGCACGGACCGCCTATGGGTGCAAAAACACGCTAGAAAACCCGAAAAAAAGCGCCGGCACCACAAAAAAAAACGCTGATCAGTACTACGGGACTGATTAGCGGCGGGTGGGCTTTAACAAACGGTGGCAGACCGCTCTTTTATAACTAAGAGGGTCCGCACACACGCTTAGTGAAAAAAAAAAAAAAAAAGATCTGCACCAAAAAAAAAAGGCTGGCGGCAGACCGCAGCGACCCAGCAGGGACGGGGTCACGCAGCTAAAGGTGCTACGGACCCACGGACACCCACTGAGGTACGCTGAAAAAAAGACAAAAAAAAACTTTTTTTTTTTAACCCTAACCTGTCCCTACCTAATCTAAAGCTATCCCTGGCGATTTCTGTGCCAAGGGGCCACAGAAAGTTGGCAAGGGGCACTTTTTTTGGACTCAGGGGATGGTGGGCAGCACGGGGCTCCATCCTGCACACCAGATCTATGTGGAATGGTGGGCAGAACGGAGCAACGTGCTCCTAGCCCCCACCATCCCCTCCCATTACTATGTGATTGGTGTGGCCACTTTGGCCACCCAATCACAACTGTACTGAGGGGGTGGCCACAATGCCAGCCCCCAGTACAGCATGGATGGTGATTGGTGGTGTATACTACACCACCAGTCACCATCTATATCCGGGTCACAGGGTCACACGTGACCCTGATGACCCGGAACCGCTGCAGAATGCCGGTAAGTAGTTACCGGCGTCCTGCAGCGATCGCAGGTATAGGAGGTCCTCCGGGCCTCCTCCTGCACACTGCCGGGATGTCTGCTGATAGAAATCAGCAGACATCCGGCTCCGATCCCCGCCCGGCGAGTGGCGGGGAACGGAATCGCAGCGCATCGCTCGTCTGAATTGACGAGCGATGCGCTGCGATCGCCGACATGGGGGGGCATAATGACCCCCCTCGGCGTTATGCCGCGATGCCTGCTGAACGATTTCAGCAGGCATCGGGCACCGGCTCCCCTCCGGCTAGCGGTGGGGGGCTGGGAATGGACAGGACGTACTCCTACGTCCTCGGTCCTTAAGGACTCGGAAACGGGGGCGTAGGAGTACGTCCATTGTCCTTAAGGGGTTAAAGGGGTACTCCACTGGAAAAAAAAATGTTTCCAACATCAACTACTAAATTAAACAGATTTGTAAATGACTTCTTTTAAAAATCTTAACCCTTCCAGTACTCATCAGCTGCTGTATGCTCCACAGGAAGTTCTTTTATTTTTGAACTTCCTTTCTGTCTGACCACACTGCTCCCTGCTGACACCTCTGTCCATGTCAGGAAATGTCTAGAGCAGGAGCAAATCCACAGAGCAAACCTCTTCTGATCTGGACAGTTCCTGACACGGACAGAGGTGTCAGCAGAGAGCAGTGTGGTCAGACAGAAAGGAAATTGAAAAAGTAAATAATTTCCTGTGGAGCATACAGAAGCTGATAAGTACTGGAAGGGTTAAGATTTTTACATAAAAGTAATTTACAAATCTGTTTAACTTTCTGGCCCAGTTGATTTAGATTTTTTTTTTCCAGTGGAGTACCCCTTTAACCTTGAGCTTTTTAACTATCCACCCTATGCTATAATGAGACTGTATTACGGTATTTAAATTCTGCACGAAGAACTTCAGTAAAGCTACACATGGTTTTCATATTTGTATAAGTATTAAAGTAGTAAAGCTTCACACACTATCACAGGTAAAACCTCCAGACACCTCACCAAGTTTACCCCTGGGTCAAAGGACTTCCTAAATTGTGCTAGAACCCCCTGATACAGACGCTGTATGAGGTCACAGGGGATCCCAGCAGGTTAGCAAAACTACCCTGCCATTTGGGACTACTACCCTAAGATGGACTGGACGATTCATATGCAGGTAGACAGATGTGGAATCTGGGTAGCCTAGCAGGGCTAGCCAGATGTCCGAGGAAAAATCCAACTTGAGCTTGGATAGGCGCACACCTGAGGATGGATACGGAGCCGAAATGGTTAATAAAGGCTTTATTTCTGGTGTAGAACAACGCGTTTCGAGGGGGCACCCCTCTTCGTCAGGTTCATAACCAGGTTACGGTTACGGGGTGCCCTCTCGAAACGCGTTGTTCTACACCACAAATAAAGCCTTTATTAACCATTTCGGCTCCGTATCCACCCTCGGGTGTGCGCCTATCCAAGCTCAGGTCGGATTTTTCCTCGGACATCTGGCTAGCCCTGCTAGGCTACCCAGATTCCACATCTGTCTACCTGCTCCTGACCGCTAGCAAAGCCGACGGCCGGCTGCCTCCCGACATACCTTTATCAAAGCGCTAAACAGTGTTGTGCCTGCCTGCACAACACGTTAAGGTGAGCAATATTCCTATTCTCCCTACAATCCACCTGTCACCTACGATCTTCACCATTAGAGTGCCGTCTCTGTGTGTTATTTCTCTCACTGCATTCTGGACGATTCATAGACGCCACAAATAGAGGAATACCAACAGCTAATTTTCACTTTGCCAAGAAGCTTACCACATCACACATGCCTACTGGCCTTGAGGCCATGATCTCCTCCTCATACCCTCCTTTGACCGCAGCTCCCTGAAACTACTGTGCATTCTCTAATGGCCAGCAAAACCGTACCGCAGTCAAATGAATATGAGAGCGACAAATTCATCACATACACATTCCGCACTAAAGCCTGCTATAAAGTGTATTTAAAACAAAGAAAAAACATATATACAGTTACTATTAATACTTGGCTTGGTCACCATTGCAACTCCCACATAGCTATACCACCTTCTAAAAGGTAAAACTGTCTCTCTATTGCAGTATTTTGTGAGTAAAGAATGTATCACTGCGTCACCTAACAAAATTGCCATTCAGGCGGCAAACAAAGATGGATGACAACCCCCACGGGATGTGTTATAGCAGCAAATATTGGTTGATAGTCTGCTTTCTTTGGAGGGCAGTTCAACAACTTTATCAATAATTTTTCTTTATGCTAGATCACAAGACATTTATGTCTGATTTCCTTTCCTTTTCCATTATATGATTGTTTACTTATACTACATCTATGCATGGGATTACAGATTAGGGATCGAACGATAATGATTTTTTTAGGGCCGATACCGATACCCTGTGGAGGTTAGGGCCGATAGTCGATAATTTATACCAATATTCCGGTATAAGTTATCGGCTATTTATTCCAAGGCGACACCGCTGCAGATCATTGATTTAAAGCGGACGTTTTAAATCAATGAACTGCAGCGGCTTTTGTGGTGCCATAGGCCGACGGGCTCCTGGGTCCTATCACTGTTTTTTTCTTGGAATTTCAATCAAACAAGTGAAACTTTATTCAAAATGGAGTGAAAAGTTAAAAATGTATACTTAAAAAACGGATGCAACCAGACATAATTTTTCAAACCGTATACGGTTTTCAACCGTATATGGGTTAAAATTTGTACACACATTTTGATACAGTTTAGTCAGGTTTTGAGGAATCAGTTTTTCATCAAAAACCTGATGTAGGAACTGAATTGCAAAAACGTGGTGTGCATGCACCCTCACACAGGACGCCACAGGAGCCAGAAGTAGCCCGGGCCCCGGGAACAGGTAATTATAAAACCGGGGATGGGGGAGGCAATGGGGCAGCAATGGCGGTGGTCTCTGGCCGGGGCGGTGTGGTGGGGGGTGCGGTGCGGTGGTGGGGGGTGCGGCGCGGTGGTGGGGGGTGCGGTGCGGCGCAGTGGTTGTGGGTGCGATGCGGCGCGGTGGTGGGCGGTGCAGAGCGGGGGGCGGGTCATTATTGGATTATCGGCAAAGTAATTGCCGATAATGATAACATCCAAAATCGTGAATATCGGCCGATAATATCGGCCAAACCGATAATCGGTCGATCCCTATCAGTAGGTATAAACTACATGAATACCCTATGTAATGGTACACATATGTTCAAGGGCAAGATGTAGTAGGGTTTTAGCCTGTACCTAACATCCCCGCACTCACACCTTAGCCTGCTACCTCTGGGAAAGGAATTCTATCTCTTTTTTCTGCAGGGATTTAGCTGACAATCTGTACCTAGATATAGCCAAACATCCTGCAAGGAATGCTGTCCTTGCAAATGCTATTTATAGCAGTAGAAAAAAAATAACTTCAGATAAATGGATCTTTAAGGCCTCGCTACTGTTGAAGAGTAGCTAATATGCAGCCACCCAGAGACATAGCTCTCCGCTGTCCACTAGGGCCTATTACACTGTTCCCAATACACAGCATCATGATTCATGCTATACATTTCTAAATGTTGAAGAAGTGTAAAGAATAGTTCTATACACATAAGCCTGCAGAAACACTCGACCTTTTTAATCACTTATCCCATTAGAATGTTGAAACTAAATGTGAATGGTAAAATACCATATAATATATACTATCTCCTTGTCCCCAATTTTAAGAAATGACAAGTACAATTTACCGTATTTTTCCCCATATAAGACGCACTTTTTCTTCCCCAAAACGGGGGGGAAAGTTGGTACGTCTTATAAGACGAATACACACCTATCACGGCGGTCACTGCGGCCATCAACGGCCGGGACCCGCGGCTAATACAGGACATCACCAATTGCGGTGATGCCCTGTATTAACCCTTCAGACGCGGCAATCAAAGCTGACCGCCATGTCTGAAGCGAAAATAACACTAACCCGGCTGTTCAGTCGGGCTGTTTGAGCCCGCCACGGTGAAATCGTGGTGTCCCGAACAGCTTACAGGACACTGGGAGGGACCTTACCTGCCTCCTCGGTGTCTGCCCCGTGCCGGATCCCTTGCATGGCCGGCGCTCTCCTTCGTCGTCATCACGTCGTCATCACGTCGTCGCGCACGCCATCCCGTCATCCAATAGGAGCGGCGTGCATAGCAAAGTCATGGCGGCGACGGAGAGCGAGGATACCGGGCAGCAGAGACGTTCCAGAGCGACGGAGACACCCCGGGGACACGGCAACAGCGATGGAGGGCGACATCCAGGGCAGCGGTGACGAGCGGTGACCGTCCGGAGCGGCTGGGACACGTGAGTACTACCTCCTATACCAGTGGTCTTCAACCTACGGACCTCCAAATGTTGCAAAACTACAACTCCCAGCATGCCCGGACAGCCAACGGCTATCCGGGCATGCTGGGAGTTGTAGTTTTGCAACATCTGAAGGTCCGCAGGTTGAAGATCGCTGTCCTATACTTTACATTGTATTTGGTTCAGAATCTTTATTTTCTAGATTTTTATCCTATAAAATTAGGTGCGTCTTGTATGCCGGAGCGTCTTATATGGCGAAAAATACGGTACTAGTTGATAGTATTATTCCTTAAAATATACAGCTACAGAAGAGGAAGGAGCTTCTGCTGCAGAGGTGTGTAACATTGCTAGCCTAAGTTTGCTTACCATATACAGTGTCAGCTAAACCATACACTGCCAGCTAAAATGTGTGTACCTCTCCTAAGTTAATCGCACTGCTATCTTATATCACAGCCATAGCCATCTATTGCCCCCTGAATGCCACTCAATTGCCACTAAAACCTCCCACCAACATTACTGACTTCCAATGTAAGTTGCAATTGGCCTCTCTGTCTAAGCCAGTGTTTCACAACCAGTGTGCTTGAAGCTATTGCAAAACTACAACTTTCAGCATAACAGGACAGCCAAAGGCTTTCCAGGCATGCTGGGAGTTGTAGTTTTGCAACAGCTGGAGGTGCAATGTCTGGGGAAACACAGCTAAAGGCTGCTGGGAGTTTTGCAACAGCTGGAGGTGCAATGGCTGAGAAACACTGCCAAATGCTGTCTGGGGATGCTGGGAGTTGTAGTTTTGCAACAGCTGGAGGCACACTGGCTGGGACACACTGGTCTAAGCATTGCAAGCCTCCTTTGCCATTACATGTGAGTGCCCTGTACAGTAGACAGTGTGTTCTACCCATTTACTTTGAAGAGCCAGCGCATATTTGTTGACACTGTTGGCCTCTGATCACATCTGTTACGCCGAGCGCTCCGGGTCCCTGCTCCTCCCTGGAGCGCTCGCAGCGTTCTCCTTTCTGCAGCGCCCCGGTCAGACCCGCTGACCGGGAGCGCTGCACTGACATTCACGATGGGGATGCGATTCGCATAGCGGGATGTGCCCGCTCGCGAATCGCATCCCAAGCCACTTACCCGTCCTGGTCCCCGGCTGTCATGTTCTGGCGCGCGCGGCTACGCTCTCTAGGGCGCACGCGCCAGCTCTCGAAGATTTAAAGGGCCAGTGCACCAGTGATTGGTGCCTGGCCCAATCAGTCTAATTAGCTTCCACCTGCTCCCTGTGTATATAACCTCACTTCCCCTTTCCTTCCTTGCCGGATCTTGTTGCCATTATGCCAGTGAAAGCGTTCCTTGTGTATCGCAAGCCGGTGTTCCAGACCTCTTGCCGTTGCCCCTGACTACGATCCTTGCTGCCTGACTACGTACGATCCTTGCTGCCTGCCCTGACCTTCTGCTACGTCCGACCTTGTACCTTGGACCTTGTACCGCCCCTATCTCAGCAGTCAGAGAGGTTGAGCCATTGCCGGTGGATACGACCTGGTTGCTACCGCCGCTGCAAGACCATCCCGCTTTGCGGCGGGCTCTGGTGAAAACCAGTAGCAACTTAGAACCGGTCCACCGACACGGTCCACGCCAATCCCTCTCTGACACAGAGGATCCACCTCCAGCCTGCCGAATCCTGACAACATCTGTGTTATGACCTGTCAGGTAACGCTATTCTTGCCATAAAAAATACCAGAACCTTGATTGAAACCTAAAGGACCCAATATACCATATTTTTCGTCATATAAGACGCTCCGGCATATAAGACGCACCTAATTTTATAGGATAAAAATCTAGAAAATAAAGATTCTGAACCAAATACAATGTAAAGTATAGGACAGTGATCTTCAACCTGCGGACCTCCAGATGTTGCAAAACTACAACTCCCAGCATGCCCGGACAGCCAACGGCATGCTGTAAGTTGTAGTTTTGCAACATTTGGAGGTCCGCAGGTTGAAGTACTCACGTGTCCCCGCCGCTCCAGACCCGTCACCGCTCGTCAACGTTGCCCTGGATGTTGCCCTCCATCGCTGTCGCCTTGTCCCCGTAGCTCCGGAACGTCTCTGCTGCCGGATAGCCTCGCTCTCCGTCGCCACCATGACGTCGTTACGCCCGCCGCTACGCCCGCCACTCCTCTTTGATGACGGGACGGCGTGCATGACGACGTGATGACGACGAAGGAGAGCGTCAGCCATGCACGGGATCCCGGCACGGAGCAGACACCGAGGAGGCAGATAATTTCCCTCCCGGGGTCCTGTAAGCTGTTCGGGACGCCGCAATTCCCCCGCGGCGGTCCCGAACAGCCCGACTGAACAGCTGGGTTAGTGTTATTTTCGCTTCAGACGCGGTGGTCAGCTTTGATCGCCGCGTCTGAAGGGTTAATACAGGGCATCACCGTGATCGGTGATGTCCTGTATTAGCCGCAGGTCCCGGCCGTTGATGGCAGCAGGGACCGCCGCGATAGGACAGGTATTTGCCGTATAAGACGCACCAACTTTTCGCCCCCAGTTTTGGGGAAGAAAAAGTGCGTCTTATACGGCGAAAAATATTGCAGTTAAAAGCTGAGACAAATAAAATAGCCATCACCTCCTAGCCCCGTCACTTACTCTTCCAGGCTACAGGCTGCTTTAGACCTGTGGCCTACAAGATGCAGGGAACAGTGCAGGACTTTTGTGTAGTGCCCCCAGCACAGAGAGCACAGTGACCTTACTCATCATACGTGGCCTACAACAGAGTAGTGTTGGAAGAGTACCCTGTCAGTGTGGGGGCAGTGGGGAGGGGAGTTGCTTTTATTTATTGGTGAGAGGGTAGCGGGTAGATAACATAGTACTGATTAGTACTGCACAGCCTGCACAAGAGATCGGCCCTCCTGCGTGCCGGGGGAAGGCAAGAGACCTACGGCCACCATCTGCACTCATTGGACCCCAGCAGGTGGGGGAGGATGTCCGATAAGCCCATCTGGGCCCACTGTCACCTCTATTTCACCTATAGATGCTATGATCGGCATTGATTACTACATCTATAGGGTTATTGGTGGATATCAGCATGCTCTCGGATGTCCGCCTTTAGTGTTAAGTTCCGCTCCTGCGCTCGCTTTATAGCCATGCTGTAATTGTTCGGTTCTGTGCATGAAGTAGCTTGCTGCAGTGCTGTACATTTACAGCACATGTCCTTAAGAGGGTTAAATATATCATCATTACATTTATATATATAAAATGTAATTGGATTCCAACAACTAATGATTTGCATGATTTTTTTTGTCAATGATGGTAGCAGGTCCCGGTTTGACAATGGATCCAGCTTTGCTGTCAAGGTTCTGTTGGGCAAAGGATGGTGACCCAATATTAAAGTAATGCAAAAAAAAAAAAAAGAAAGATACAAGCCTTATGTTACATATAATTCATTTTTATGCTTAAATTAAAGACTTTTATATATAAAGAGACAGAAGTAAAAATGTCCCTGTAACTACTTCCAAATACAAGTAAAAATACCCACACATTACATTTCCCTCAGGCCGCTGGCGCTCTCTTCAGAGAGAAACAATACATTATAAATTCAGCTTTTACCATCCCAGTACATAAAAACACCACAAAAATCCCAAATCTAGAGTAAAAAAAACACTAAATGTAATGATTCTAAAGACAAAACAACAAGGACAGAAAATACAAAATGTATAAATAAGGATTTTTCAGCACATGAAAACTACCACACAAACACCAGAGCAAACTCAGCCTAAAGGTTCTTCAGTGTTGTGCAGATCTGTAGGCCCTGGGGGGCTTTTAACCAATGATGGGGGAAAATGTATGGTAATATATGTGAACAATCTTGACTTTTCTGTCAATAATAAAGAATGGGCTTGAAGACTGATACATTCCTGGACACAAATATTTACTTCAGCTGCTTACTGTGCTTTCCTTGAATAAATTACTGGATCTTGAGTACAGAGGCATTTTTCCTTTATTGAATTTCCATTCTACAAGTTATTATGCTGGTGTATGCCAGTGCTCTATTTTCCCTTAGGTTTAGCCATGTCCTGTGGAATCAATAAAAGATATATCCTTTCCATGTTACACAGCTATCTGGTATCCAACACTTTCCATAAAAACTTACATTCTCTTGGGGTTGGCAAAAAAATAGTTTTAAACAATACAATTCTTTGTAATCTGTATTATTCAGATACATTATTTATATATAATCTCTGACTGACACATTGGTTATACACCACCATTTGCCATTATAGCGTGCATCTGTAATTTGTATTAGACCAATTACAATTGCCACTTTTGCGCCTTCCATGGCTACACCAGTGCTTGTGCTTTTACCTGAGACAACATTTCAGTGCAGAGGCATACATAGAGTATAGGTATCCAGGGCAGATCCAATATTTGACATGCACCGGGTGGGTAGCAGTGTGTGGACTGCAGAGGAGGCGAGCTAGAGCCATCAGATGCTGTTCTCGACAGACTCGGCTGGCCAATGAAACAGCGTCAGCAGCAGAACATCTCTGCTCACTAAATAAATAAAATCATGGGGCATAGATGCCCAAGACAAGGAAATAATTCTACCGCTGTACAAATCACTAGTCAGACCACACATAGAATACTGTGTACAGTACTGGGCACCAGTGTACAAGAAAGATATAATGGAGCTGGAGAGGGTTCAAAGACGGGCAACCAGAGTAATACGGGAAATGGGAGGACTACAGGGAAGACCTAATAACTACGTATAAGTACAACAAGTGAAGTACATGGATCTCTCCCATGACCTATTTATACTCATTACTGTATCTATAGGGATGCACATCATGATTTTGCTAAACGATTCCCGAAAATGGTTTTGTATTTGAAAACTGTATAGCAAACCATATACATTGACCTTTCATACAAAAACATACACAACAAGATGTATCCGGCTGTGTAAGTATTTGGTTTTATACGGTTTTATGCATTTTTTTTTTGCTGTGCACAAAACTGCAGTCAACCACGGTTTTGTGTCCGGTTGTATACAGTTTTCCAAAGGGTTTTGTCATCTTTATAAAAACAGTATACGTTTATTATAACATTGTAGTCAATGGAAACCATATTGACAACATGATTGCAAACAGTTTTGTCAGTTTTTGAGGGATAGGTTTTCCAAAACAAAATCTCATTTAAAAAAGTATGACATGTGATGTGAATGTAGCCTAACCAGGGGGCATCCTCTACGTCTAAAGCAGTGTTTCCCAAGCGCGGTAAAGGAAAGAAGATTTCTACATACAGCACAGACCACAGATGTATTGTTTCTTTTTTTGATTGTGAGAGCAGTGAGACTATAGAACTCTCTCCCGGAGGACGTGGTCATAGTGAACTCAATAAAAAAACTTCAAAATGGGCCTGGATACTTTTCTGGAGAGTAATAACATTACAGGTTATGGATACTAGATTTATATGAACAGAATGTTTATCCAGGGATTTATTTTGATTGACATATTGGAAAGGAACTTTTAACCCTGGTATAGGGCAATTGGTATCAGCCTCATAAGGGCATTTTGCCTTGATCTGGATCAATACAATAGTGAAAAAGTAGAGATATAGAACTTGATGAAGTTTTTTTTTTTTTTTTTTTACATTTTATATTATGTTACTTTGTTATTGTCCAGTCGAATCCTGTGGAGCCCTCTGGTACCTTCAGTCAAGGGCAGGGTTACTCAACTACTTTCTGAAAAGGTCTACTTATCTGAGTCTATTGTCAGGTAAGAGTCCAAGATAAACACCAGTAGTCAAGATACAGTAAAGATAGGTACTTCTTGCATTATGCAGGCAGTCCCCTCAGAAGGCAGGTACTCCCCACCTCCGGAAGTAGACAGTTAGGTCTCATTAGACAGGTAGTCCCCAAATTAGACCCCCATACCAGCAGGCAAGTAGTCCCCCCAGGTCAGTGGCACCTGGAGAGGAACAAGACCCCCCCCCCCGCCAGTATGTCCAAGTTTCAGTGGTCAATGTCTAATAGTCCAATGAACTGGAATAGAAAAGCCAGAATTACAAAACCAACCAAGACATGTCTCTATCATTCTGTAAACATCAGAGCACTGAGGAGTCAAAACATATGGTAATGCATGTGATTTAGCTGTGACTGCAGTTAGGTTTTACGAGAAGAAATCATTGTTGTACATTTTCCTAGAATTGCTTCTATGAACAAAAAAACACACATCACAGTACTAAAGCCTTTATTGGCTCAGTTTTTCCTTTTAAAGTCAATGGGGCAGATTAAATATCGCAATGGCACCAAGATATGGCTTGCATGACTTTCATCACATTTATTATGTGTTTTAGACACTTTCATGTCTCACCCGACAAATGTTTGTGAATTTGGTAATATAGGAAAGGGGTTAAAGCAAAAGGATGTAATAAAGAATGTATAGTCGAAAGGAGTAGCAGGTGAAACTCTTTTACCCCCTCATGTATGGTCCAGGATGCAATTTAAATAAAGTACCGTAAGTGGCTTTTATCAAGAGTTTAGAATGCTGGATTCTTTCTGCTAAATATAAATGTGTTTACAGTATGCTGCTCTGTGCTGGATAGGCAGAGAAGCAGACAAGGAATGAATGCATAAAGTGCTGCTGATTTACTGATTGCAGGACAATAGTCTGCTGTGTACAGAGTATGTTCTGCAACAACTCTGGACAGGAAAATGACATGGGTGCTGTGAGAGGGAAGGAGTCAGGCTGGGAGGGCTGTGATAAAGAGCTAAGGAAGCCCAATCCATTCTGGGGGTTGTAGTACTGAACAACTGCTCAACTAGGAAGTAGTGAGAGGAAATGTTAGGGGTGATGATTACATACACACAAAACAAATGTATTCTTGGTGATTTCAGAACTGAAGGAGGTAAGCAAGGCTACACTGCTCAAAAAAAATAAAGGGAACACTTAAACAACACAATGTAACTCCAAGTCAATCACACTTCTGTGAAATCACACTGTCCACTCAGGAAGCAATACTGACAGGGCGGTCTGTCACACAGACCGGGATCGCCGAACAGTGTGTTGTCTTCCTGGCGCTCGAGTTCGGCACATCACAGATCGGGTTGGCAGGTTGCTGAGTGGGGCTGGAGAGGACCCAGCAGTCATGGTACATATTAGCACCAATGACAAAGTAAGAGGTAGGTGGAGTGTCCTTAAAAATGATTTCGGGGACTTAGGCTGCAAGCTTGAGGCAAGGACCTCCAAGGTAATATTTTCTGAAATATTACCTGTACCACGAGCCACACCAGAGAGGCAGCGGAAGATAAGGGAGGTAAACAAGTGGCTCAGAAGCTGGTATAGGAAGGAGGGGTTTGGGTCGATGGAGAACTGGGCCGGCTTCGCTGTCAGATACCGTCTCTACCGTAGCGACGGGCTGCACCTCAATGGGGAAGGTGCAGCTGTGCCTGGGGAGAAGATGGCTAGAAGGGTGGAGGAGTGTTTAAACTAGGGACTGGGGGGGGGGGGGGAGTACCTACAACATAGAGGGGGAAGATAGTGTAGACAGAAAGGGGGGACTTATTAATGTACCTGGGGGTGGAGCGGAGGGAGGGGTTAGAATAGTTAATAGGGATAGGCTTCATAGGAAAAAACAATATACACCATTGAATTGCATGTTGACTAATGCCAGAAGTTTAACCAATAAAACTGATGAACTGGAGTTGAAAATGTCTGAGGAGGATTATGATATAGTGGGTATAACAGAGACTTGGTTGGACGATAGCTGTGACTGGGTGGTCAACATACAGTGTTATAGTCTATTCAGGAAGGATCGGACAAAACAGAAAGGGGGGGGGAGTTTGACTTTATGTGAAATCGAGGCTGAAGGCCGCACTGCGGGAGGATATATGGGAAGGAAATGACAATGTGGAGTCATTATGGGTAGAAATATATGGAGATAAAAATAAAATAATTCTGATAGGGGTTTGCTATAAGCCACCAAACATAATGGAAGAGGTTGAAGATCAATTACTAAGGCAAATAAACAAGGCAGCAAATCAGAATGATGTGATATTAATGGGGGACTTTAACTATCCTGATATAAACTGGGAGACTGAGACCTGTGAATCTCAAAGGAAACAGGTTTCTGACTATAGCTAAAAACAATTATCTGTCCCAAATGGCTCAGGGCCCTACCAGAGGGGGCGCCCTACTAGACTTAATATTAACCAACAGACCTGACAGAGTAACTAATGTGCAAGTAGAGGGACACCTAGGAAATAGTGATCATAATATAATACATTATAACTTGTTCTTCAATAAGGGAATCTCTCGAGGGGCCACAAAAACAATGAACTTTAGGAAGGCAAAGTTTGATCAACTCGGGGAAGCCCTTAACAATATGAAATGGGATAGTGTCCTCAAAAAGCAAAATACTGACCCTAAATGGGAGACTTTTAAAAATATCTTAAATTCTCACTGTAAGATGTGTATACCTTATGGGAATAAAAGGGTCAGAAATAAAAGAAAATCAATATGTATGAATAAAAATATTAAGGGGCAATAAATGACAAAAATAAAGCATTTAAACTACTAAAACAGGACGGCAGTGAAGAAGCATTAAAAAGCTATAGAGAAAAATGTAGAATATGTAAAAAAACAGATAAAAGCTGCAAAAAATACAGACAGAAGGATTCAATGCCAAAGAGAGTAAAACTAACCCCAAAATGTTTTTTAACTATATAAATAGAAAAAAGGTCAAAAATGAAAGTGTAGGCCCTTTAAAAAATGATGAGGAAGAAATTATAAACGGGGATCAGGAAAAAGCAAATATATTAAACAAATTCTTCTCCACTGTATTCACCGAGGAAAATGAAATGCCAGGTGAAATACAGCGAGATAAGGTAAACTCCCCAGTACAAGTCACCTGTCTAACACAGGAAGAAGTACAGGTCACCTGTCTAACACAGGAAGAAGTACAGGGCAGCCTACAAAAAATTCAAAATAGACAAGGTCCAGATGGTATTCACCCCCTATTAAGTAATGTAATAGACAGACCCCTATTTTTAATATTCTGGGACTCTGTAGTATCAGGGTCTGTTCCCTAGGACTGGCGCATGGCAAATGTGGTGCCAATATTTAAAAAGGGATCAAAAGGTGACCCTGGGAATTATAGACCTGTTAGTTTAACCTCTGTTGTATGTAAATTGTTTGAGGGTTTTCTAAGGGATGCTATTTTGGAGTATCTTGATTACAATAAATGTATGACCCCCATATCAGCATGGCTTTATGAGGGATCGGTCCTGTCAAACTAACCTGATCAGCTTTTATGAGGAGGTGAGCTCCAGACTGGTCCAGGGGGAAATCGCTGGATGTCGTATATCTGGATTTTTCCAAAGCATTTGATACGGTGCCACATAAAAGATTGGTGCATAAAATGAGAAGGATGGGGCTGGGGGAGAATGTGTGTAAGTGAGTAAGTAACTGATAGGAAACAGAGGGTGGTTATTAAAGGGGTACTCCGCCCCTAGACATCTTATCCAAAGGATAGGGGATAAGATGTCAGATCGCCGGGGTCCCGCTGCTGGGGACCCCCGGGATCTTGGCTGCGGCACCCCGCTATCATTACTGCACAGAGCAGACTCTCTCCGTGCGTAATGACGGGCAATACAGGGGCCGGAGCATCGTTATGTCACGGCTCTGCCCCTCGTGCCGTAACAGCCCGCCCCCTCAATACAAGTCTATGGGAGGGGGTGTGGCGGCCATCACGCCCCCTCCCATAGACTTGCATTAAGGGGGTGGGCCGTGATGTCACGAGGGGCGGAGTCGTGATGTCACGATGTTCCGGCCCCTGTATCGCTGGTCATTACGCACCAATCTACTGGGGGAGCAGATCCTGCCCTTGTAGTCCGTTGCTAGGGGCGATCCCCAGCATAAAAAATCATACAATGGAGGATGCCTGCAGCGGACTACAAGTGCCACAATAGAATCCTACACCAGATAGACGGTGTGGATGTGTAACAATTAGAATAGTACAATACAGGAATTTAGGTGCACTACTGTGGTAGATGTATACAATGACATTGGTTATCCCTCAAAACTGATGTTAAAATTGAGACATTAGCCAGTATATCCTTATATGAAGGACATACCAGAGCCCGCACACCAACGCCAAGGTTTCTCAAATGGCACGGGACCTAACGCTAAACCTACCTGTGCGTGATAAACAAACCAAGGGCCAGTGAGCAATTACGGCAGCATTAGGCCGACTCACAGCCTCCTCCCATGTACCCTCCAGCGTGGCTAAACACACATACAATGGGAGGAAGGGAGGCAGGCTGCAAGCCCCACCTAAGTTGGCTAACATAGGTGCATGGCCTCACAGGTGCTACCTTAATGCTGCCTGGAAGATATTCAAGGCGCATTGCATATGATCATGGGGTGCATATGGGCTGATAAATTTGATTTCCATTGATATTTTTTGTGTGATTTTGTGGTCAGCACAATCAACTATGTAAAGACAAAAGTATTACATATGATTAGTTCATTCATTCAGATCTAGGATGTGTTATCTTAGTGTTCCCTTTCTTTTTTTGAGCTGTGTATATGTAGCATATTTTTGTTTACCTGAAGTTGAAGTATTGCTTTAATAGAAAAAAAACATCTATGAGTTATATATGAAGCATATAGAAAGGGGTTATCTTGACAGAAGAACCCCTTTCATGGGGAATTCTGATGTTGATTTTTTATTTTTTTTTATCCTGCTCAGGCTGCTGGCATTAAAAAAAACAAAACCTGGACTTACCCGAATATCCTATTATATAACTTATCAGCCAAATTGCGCATAGTAGGTGGCTGGCTCACACGATCCTCTGTATACACTGATGTCTCCCTAGACCAACAGTTTGTCCCGGATATTTCCCAGGTAAACTTATTGCATTCCACGTATCCTGCATCGCCCTCCACTATCAGGAGTAACTCCCTGCTATTGCACCATTTGGAAGGCCTGGGTTAGGGGTAGGCTACTTCTTTCCCTGAGTCATCACCACTCTTTGCACATGATGTTCCTCCGTAACCCTGGCTTTCATGGGGGTAGTCAGCCCCCTATATTCCGCCTCTGGCAGACAGTAGGCCTATACAATCTCGCCTCTTTTGTGGGTAGGTCTTGACGTCACCTTTACACCTACAATTAACTGACCCTGAAATATGACATCTTGGGCCCTAATCCATTCCATTATTTACAAGGCTTTAGTTACCTCAGTAGTGTCACACAGCACTTGACCGACAGGGAATGGGATGACCCCTTCCTCTCCCTGACTAACTCAACTCAGCTCTGCTCAGGACAAATAACCAAGTACTACCATATGTAGTGTCACGACTAGCATGTCCTACTGGACGACGGTACTGGACGACATAACGACAGACGATATGCTACAGGCATTGACGACTGCAGCTAAACACCTTCTCTCTGCGCTTTACTTGGAGAAGGCCTACAAAATCACACATAGGGCATACATCTCCCCCATAGGGGTTATCTCATTGGCAACACTACGGACCACACGTGCCCAAAATGTGGAGCTCCTCACGCTGACCTCTTACACTACTTTTGGTCCTGCCCTTCTATTAAAACCTTCTGGGAGTGGGTTTGAGTGTACATGGCCTCTCATCTCCGCCTCACTTTTCCTCTAACCCCCTGCTGGTGTATATTTGTCCATGACAAAAGGCTGCTGTTCTATATCTCTGTGGCTGCTCAGAAGTCTATACTTCATTGTTGAATTTCTACCTCATCCCCCTCCATCCATCTTCTCTTTGAAAAACTGGTCTTCCTATTCCATATGGCCTGGATAGAATCTTCCTTACTCAAGGAGATGCGGGTAAAATGCTTTTTCCTTACCTGGATCAGATTTCTACACCTATTCCCTACACACAGACAAAAGCTGAAGGACTGCTTCGGGCACACTACTTGGTACCTCGACCGAGTTATAAGTGGTGTAGACCCACTGGATCTTGACTAGTATCACTCATCTCTCACCTACAAGTTCTATAATCGGACTCTTATTACTCTGGGTGGCAAGACCCGTCTCCCCCCACCCTCCTGGTTTGCTCCGGTTATTTTGGGTTCGGCCTCTGGATATATGACCCGGGCTGATGCCTGTGTTGTATATTTTTCTTTTATTTCATTACCTAGATCTCAAGAAATGGCAGACATGGAGGCTGGATATCCCCCGCTGTGTGCCTTCTAACATCCATGGGTTGCCCTGTCCCCCTTTTCCTCCCCCTCACCCCCCCCCCCCTCACTGTTCTTCTATATTGATTGTAAAATATTCAATAAAAACTATTTTGAAAAATAAAACATAAACCAAACTTACCTTCTGCTTCTCCCCAGATGCTTCCAGTATCCTGCTCCCGGTCTCTTCTGAGAAAACCATTGAATAAACCACCCAAGACATGCAGTTTATTCAGTAATGGAGATAGAGACAAATCGCACACCGCTTCTGATGTAGATTTTAATCTATGCAATCACTGAGATGACGTCAGGGTTGTCCAGCATACCTTGCAGCTAGCAGCAAGATCACATGATATCCGGATAGCCAAGCATTGCTTTAAATATGTGACATACAGCTCCCAAACCGAACAGGAGACAGCATGGAGTCAGTTTAAGAGACTGATAAAAATCTTTTCACTGCATTGTGGCTGTCTTGGAAAAACTGAGAAGTAGTAGCAGCAGCAAGGAAAAGTTGCCACTGTCTTCCAGGGATTGTGTGGTTTCAGAGAATTATACGGCCCTCTTGGGCTGGTTAACTTGGTCATTTTAGGAGGAAAAGTCTGAAGATATGATGTTGAGCCATCATCTACAGTTACATGGCATAGTGGAAATGTCCTTTCTAGATGGTCTGTTCCATTATCTCTGTTTTGCAAACACTAATGGTGATTATTGACAAAGGAGGGATGAAGTAAGGTTCATATCAGGCTGGCAGCAGTTTGGATGTTCTTCTTGATGAGGAATTGGATGAGGAAGTGGAGCCTGAGAAGGATTTTGGACACTGATGACAAACCTTGGCAGTATGGGATAGAGGCAGAACAAGCATGGGGCTTGGAAAAGCTAGCAAAGATGGCAAACTGTGAAAAGATGTGCAGTGAAGGAAAGAAATGAGTACTGGATAGCCCCACTCTTAGACTACTACAACTCCCACCAGTTCACCACTGCCTGCTGCCCTGTCCACTGGCTACTACAACTCAACCCAGTCCACTACAGCCTGCTGTCCTGTCCACTGGCTACTACAACCTCCACCAGTCCACCACTGCCTGCTGTCTGCTGGCTACTACAACTCCCGCCAGTCCACTATTGTCTGCTGGCTATTACAACTCCCATCAGTCCACCACTGCCTGCTGTACACTGGATACTACAAGTTCCACCAGTCCTCCACTACCTGCTGTCCTGTCCGCTGGCTACTACAACTACAATCAATATACCACAACCTATTGTCTGTTGACTAAAACTACCACAAGTCCACCCCCTTGCTGCGGCTACTACAAGCTAGGCCTACAAATATACAATCCATGATCCCCCCAAAAAAGGATAACTTTTTGACTTTTCATACAAAAACGATTCCTTCTTTACTATTTTTGGACAGCAACCCTGTTGCAATTCCCAAAAGGAGAATTTTTGGAATGCTTTGAAAAATCTTCCAATAATCCCTGTGTGCATTTCAACACTGGCAGGCATCTGCCAACAAAACAGGAATACTTACACCTATACTGTAGTGTTAAAAAGCATACAAAATCTGCTAGTGCAGTGTGTTTTTAAAAAAGCTGCCAGTTATCATGGGTAATTGCATGTTGCATTAAAGGGGTATTCCGATCAAATACATCTTATCTGCTATTCAAAAGGATAGGAGATAAGATGTCTGATTGCTGGGCCCTCACTATCTCCCTGCAGCAACCGCATTCTTTGCGAGGCTGCGTCTCAAGTCTCGGAAACCTCTTTGTTTCCGTGACTGGAGATGTGATATCATGCCACGCCCCTTGGGACATCACACCATGCCCCCTCCATTCATGTCTATGGGAGGGGGCATGGCAGCAATGGGATTCCGCTGCACAGTGCACACTGCAAAGTTTTTTAGGTGGACTTTCCGCACAGAAAATCCTCTTTAAAAATTCTGCCAGAACATTAAACTCGTTTGATCTCCGCTCTGCAGATATTGCCGTCTATGGGGAAGGCAATGTCTGCGAGGTCCTAGCCCCGACTCAGTCGGCTCTGCCCACACTCAGACTCTCGAGAGATTCCGTAGTGAGAAGGTGGTCTTATGGCAGTGTTTTCGAAACAGTCTGTCTCCAGGTGTTGTAAAACTACAATTGTAGTTTTGCAACAGCAGGAGACACATTGTATGGGAAACACTGAGTTATGGGCACAGTAAAGTAGCAATGGTTAAAACAATACACCCCGCATAAATAAGGACATTTTCTTTTGCAATGATTGGAATGTTATATCTATAATGCCATGCCTCCCTGAAAGAGAAGAGGAGGGGGATTTCCATTCAGTGCACTGGCATGACTTCTTGTCCCAGGGCAAAACTTCAACCTTGCTCTGCCAAAGTTTAGCTATTTCCATATATGAGATCCTCTAAAAGGCTAAAACCAGTTTCACTGTAGACTGCAAGCTGACGCATGTTTAGCTTGCTCTTTCTTCAATACCTGCAGATGTAGCAGTGCTGATAAGGTGATACTCAGCAAAGCAAGTTTGTCATTTGGTAAAGCTTTTAATATATTTTTTAAATGTATTTATCTTTTTGTATTGTAAGTACACATCTTAGGTCTTAGATCTCTCAGATGGAGGGGTTACTGTGGTGACTGACATTTTTAAACTTCTGGCAATGCTGCAGATTTTATCTGTGGATGTCTGTAGGTAAAATCCATAGTGGCACACTACAGTTTTACAAATTTCATTCATGTTGCAGAAATTTTTGGCATATACATTTGCAGTATGCCAATTCTGTGAAAATAGTGAAGCTTAAAGGAGTACTGCAGTCTTAGACACTAATCCCCTACAGGATAGGGGATAAGTGTCTGATCGCGGAGGGTCCAACTGCTGGGACCCCTGTGATTATCCCATACAGGAAACCGGCATTGCCGCGGCTCTGCACGGCTAATGCGCGTGTCATCGACCTCATTGAGGTCGACAAAACGTCCCCTCCATGCAATTCTATGGGAGAGGCAGGGATGCACGAATAATGCATCTCCACCTCTCCCATAGAGATACATGGAGAGGGAGTGTCGGCTGTGGTGTCATGCTGTGGCCAACATGTCTCCTGCATGGGAGCATATAGGGGATAAGTGTTTAGGGCTGCAGATCTTCTTTAAGGCCATGTTCACACGGTGGGCTTCTCATTGATTTCAATAGGATTCTGAAGCACTGTGCACAAGAAGGAATTTCCGGTGTCTGCAGAAATATTGAACCGATTTAATGTTTCTGCAGATTCTGCTCGGAAATGCATTGAAGTCTTTGTAAACTGTCCCAGTGCTTCCAAGTGTTCCAAGTGCTACCGAAAAAAGCAAACAAGCAGTTAATATGAAAAATATATTTTTTCTGGGCAGACATGCCGCACATTTTCAGCCGTATGAACATAGCCCTATAATTGGCGTATGCCACTTGTGCATATTTTTAAGTGTATTACACCATGCTGATCGTTCTTAAAGGGGTAGTCCAGTGGTGAAAAACTTATCCCCTATCCTAAGGTCCGACCGCTGGGGCCCCCTGCGATCTCTCTGTACGGGGGCCAGGCTCTCCGGCCAGATAGCAGGTGTCGACCTCCGCACGAAGCGGCGGCCAACACGCCCCCTCAATACATCTCTATGGCAGAGCCGGAGATTGCAGAGGACAGCGCTTCGGCTCTGCCATAGAGTTATATTAAGGGGGCGTGTCGGCCGCCGCTTCGTGCGGAGGTCAACATGCCCCCTTCCCGCGGGCTGTCGGGGCACTGTACAGGAGATCGCAGGAGGCCCCAGCGGTCGGACCCCCCGAGATCTCAAACTTATCCCCTATCCTTAGGATAGGGGATAAGTTGTTCACCACTGGGTTCACCACTGGACTACTCCTTTAAGGGCTTTGGCCTTAGTAAAAAGGGGGTGGGACCTAAACTTGCCAAAAATTTGCCAAATGTGAATTTTAAGGTGCAAAATTTTTTGCTTCAGCTAAGCCACCTAACAGATGGTGCAAGACAGTGAAAGATGTGCCTGATTTTCAAAGAGCCTGAACCACTGTTAAAATATGGCGCAATCTCATGCTGCCTATTCTGAGTTTATACTTTTTAAGAAATAACCTGATTTTTTAAACTTTAAAAGGAAAACTGTCACCAAATCCGCCCTGCACCAACCAGAGGTACTGTCTGGTAGTGTGGGGGATGCTGATCAATATGCTGCCTACCATGCCCGGATCAGTCTTGCCGCTCGCCTGTTATCTTCATTTTTCCAGATATGCAAATATTCTTCTAACTGGCACGGACGGGGTTACTGCCTTCATCTGGCACCATGACGTCACCGCGCCACTCAGCCCGCAGCACCGCCCGGCTTATGCATATTCATGCCCTCCCTCTCCTCCCCGCTCTGTATGTGACTCCACTGCGCTGAGGCCACTTCCGGGTGTACACAGGAATACAGTGGTCCCTCAACATACGATGGTAATTCGTTCCAAACGACCCATCGTTTGTCGAATCCATCGTATGTTGAGGGATTCGTGCAATGTAAAAAGTGCATTTAATACTCACCCGCCGCTCCGGACCGCGTCCTCACCGCTCCCGATGGTCTCCCAGGGGCTTCCGATGGTGACCCACTGCTCCGGCGTCTTCTTCGGGATCCTCCGGCTTCTTCCGCATCTTCTGCAGGGTCCGGGCCTCGCTTTCTGGTGACGTTATTACGTTGCTGCGCCGGGTCGGCGTGCGCAGAGACGTAATAACGATGCCGGAAAGCGAGGCCCGGACCCCGGAGAAGATGCAGAAGACACCGGAGGATCGCGAAGTGGACCCAGAGCAGCGGGGATAGGTAAGTGAACCTGTCCGGGATGCTTAAACTGCTATCTGACAGCAGCTTAAGCATTTTGCGCTGTCGGATAGCAGTTAATGCGATGGCACAGACATATAAAAACATTGTATGTCGATGCTGACATCGACATGCGATGGCTTCTGATAGGCCATCGTATGTCGATTTGATCATATGTCGGGGCCATCGCATGTCGGGGGGTTACTGTATGCATAAGCCGAGCGGTGCTGCGGGCCGAGCGGCGGTGACGTCACAGTGCCACAGGAAGGCAGTAACCCCGCCCGTGCCAGTTAGAAGATGATTTGCATATCTAGAATAATTAAGATAACAGGTGAACGGCAGGGCGGATCTGGGCATGGTAGGCATCATATTGACCAGCCAGTACTTCTGGTTAGTGCGGGGGGGATTTGGTGACAGTTTTCCTTTAAAAATTCCACAGAAATATCCACCACATTAATGATTCACTGTGGATTGTTTGTAGATCTGCTGCAGATATTACATATAGGTTTACATACTAGCTGTAAGAAGCACACAAAAAATATAAAATGTGTTTCTAGGAAAACCAGTCCAACTAAGTGGGTTATGCACACGACAGAGGAGCTGCAATGACAACCTCAGCTCTGCTACATCTGCATTTTAATGAAGTTTTTACACATGCATTCCCATTCATCCAGTGTAGTAAAGACCTGCAGAATGTCATAGTAGTAAGGATCTCTAACGTGATAGACTTCAGGCCCCCCCGAGGCATTAAGGGGATTAGAAGGACAGTATTTTTAATATTACTATGGGACTTACAGTCAACCCTCTGCTCTCTGTTTATTATTGCCAGGCTGACAAAGAACATGTAACGTTCTCAGTCCACCCGCTGCGCCATTCCTCTGCTGCTTAAGAGGTTTATTATTTCAAAATGAATGTATAAGTTAGTGGCACAATAAACTCCTGTCCGATCTTTCATTAACCAGAACACATCTCCCTGGTCTGTAGCTCAGTAATAACTTGCTATTTCTCGCTCACCCCCACCCGCCTTCCTTCCATTTGTGTAGCACCTGTCTGCTCCTTAGCAGTCACTGTTTCTGTGCTATTTCTTTCATTGTGCTGTTATTTTTTTTTTTTGTCACCCAGCATTGCAGACATGCTTTTTCGGCAATCCCTATTTGGCCATCCCTCGTAGTGCTCTCCCCACCTCCACACCTTCCATACATGGGCTAAGGGGTCCAAGGACCCTGCCCTCCCCCCTCACCTACTCCATTAATGGCTTCTTTGCTACTCAATGGCCCAGAAGCTACCAAATAAGGATAGGCCGTCTGCCTTTCCCTGTGGAGCTCCCCTCTGACTCTACTTCTTCAGGCAGGGTATAAATTGACAGCTCAGTCCCCAAGGCAGCACCCAGCCAATTTCAATCACAGCAGCCAGCTCTCTTGCGCTGACCAGGTAAGTACCAGCGGGGACCTGTAGGTGGCTTGTTGCTCCTTCCTGACTGATGGATTTCAGCACTTAGACTATGGGGACAAAGTCAAGCTTCAGTTTTGCTGTTAATAGTCAAACTTTTTGAACTCTTCAGATAAACAAAATTCTGATGACTCTTCGGGCTGGAACACACCAGGATTATTTTTCGGGGAAGGCTGAAATGATCGGACCTATGTCTTTTTCAGCTTTGGAAATTTCAACAGATTTTAGCCATTTTCCAGTAGTTACAGGAATTTGCAGCAGTTGCTTGCAGTTCTCTGAAGAGAATAACTACTGTGTAGAAGAATGACAGACGATACCTGACTACTGTGTATACCAGTGTTTCCCAACCACGGTGCCTCCAGCTGTTGCAAAACTACAACTTCCAGCATGCCCGGACAGCCGAAGGCTGTCCGGGCATGCTGGAAGTTGTAGTTTTGCAACAGCTGGAGGCACCCTGGTCGGGAAACACTGGTGTATACACACAGAATTACTCAGTTTACCTGAGAAATTTGGCATCACAATTTTGTTTACTAGGTTTACTAGGGAACTACAGTGTCCCTGTGCTACGCTTATGTGTCTTCATTTTATTAGTTTATTGACTGTATTTCTCAAGTGTAACTATACTATTGACTACAGGGGACCTCACCCAGCCATACTCAATAGCTATAACCCTCAACGCACGTTTAACCCTTTCATGACAAGACAGTACTTACAGTAGAGAATCCCATTTGCTTTGTCCTGTTTTCTCCTCGAGAAGTTTGCAGAGTCAGGTTATAGGAACCCGAAACTCAGTTTGCACTTGTGTGAGCGTGGAGGGGAGCTGGACACGGGGCAAGCTTGTAACACAGCTGTTCTTTGACATGTGAGGGCGACTGTTGAAAGCAGAGAGGTGGGGAAAGGGGGGACTGGTCATTGTCTACTTTAGGAGTCACTGCTATTAGTTACAGTTAATATTCTGCATACCTAATACTGTACTTAACAAGAGTGGTGTCCTTCCAATTGTCGGAAAACTACAACTCCCAGCATGCCTTGACTACCTGTATATGTCAAATCTTGCTGGTGGTTGTAGTTTCACAACAGTTGGTAGAGGGTAGACATTACATAGTATGGTTGAAAAAAAAAAAGACGCATATCCGTCAAATTCAACCAAGGGTGATCAATGTTAGAAAATATCAAAATATATGAAAATGTATTCTAGCATTCTATTGCGTTATGTTTGAAAGGTTGGATTCACAATCTAAAATTAAGGTTTTTTAGGAATCCAATTAAAAATATAGAAAAGCCATTAGGATAAGTTTCCACTTGGTTTGTTTTCTGGCAGTTTTAGGAATACTGCCGCTGCAGTTTTTGAACCAAAGCCAGAAGTGTATTCAAAAGGAATAGGACATATAAAGGAAGGACTTACACTTCTCCCTTATGGATCCACTTCTGACTTTGGCTCAAAAACTGCAGTGGTAGTATTCCAAAAACTGCCAGAAAAAAAAACAAGTGGAAACTTAGCCTAAGAATTCCTAAGAAAACAAGTCAGTCAAGAGTAGTTAAAAGAAATGTTAATCATGCATGTAGTGTATTCCTAATCATCATATTAGTTTTACTGAATATCAGTGGTTAACAATAGTTTAAAGGGGTACTCCGGTGAAAAACTTCTTTTTTTTTTTTTTTTAAATCAACTGGTGCCAGAAAGTTAAATAGATTTGTAAATTACTTCTATTAAAAAATCTTAATCCTTCCTGTGCTTATTAGCTGCTGAATACTACAGTGGAAATTCTTTTCCGTTTGAAACACAGAGCTCTCTGCTGACATCTCTGTCCATTTTAGGAACTGTCCAGAACAGAATATGTTTGCTATGGGGATTTCCTTTTACTCTAGACAGTTCCTAAAATGGACAGAGATGTCAGCAGAGAGCTCTGTGTTTCAAACGAAAAAGAATTTCCACTGTAGTATTCAGCAGCTAATAAGTACAGGAAGGATTAAGATTTTTTAATAGAAGTCATTTACAAATCTGTTTAACTTTCTGGCACCAGTTGATTTAAAAAAAATAGTTTTTCACCAGAGAACCCCTTTAACTATAACAATGATGCAGTACAGACCATTTGTCATTTGAACAAATAGATATATGTTTGAGGGTCTATTCACACGGCAGAATTTCTGCTTGCGGAATACCGCAAGCTGAAATTCTGCCATGTGAATAGACCTTCAGGCTAGGTTTGCACAATGTAAAATGAAAAAAATAAGTAAATAAATAAATATATATATATATATATATATATATATATATATATATATATAGATATATATATATCTCTATGGAGAAAAATAGGTAAGGAAAAGTGGCAGGTTTATTATTTTTTTTCTTATAATGTGCATTCTGAAAAATTATGGTAAAGCGTCCGTCAGTGCACACATTGCTTTAAAATACAAACTATGGCAGTAATTCTAAAGTTGGAATTGCTATTTTTTTTAATATAATGTGTATACTGACAGCCACTTTGATGACTTTAATAGAACACATTGTTAGTTTTTAAAAAACTGCTGCTTTTTATACTTATTTTACTGTCATTTTATGTTTTCAATCTACCCTGTGTGAACTCAGCCTTACCCAAACGATATACAATACCAGTAGTGCAGGTGATAGGAATAATAATATAGGAACATTTAATGTCCAGTTATTACAGGGTTTTCGTTTTGTTCTGATGATTAATTTATTTTACAGAACCTAACCTGCCAACATGTGTGACGATGAGGAGACTACCGCCCTGGTGTGCGACAACGGCTCAGGGCTGGTGAAGGCTGGGTTCGCTGGGGATGATGCCCCTCGTGCTGTGTTCCCCTCAATCGTCGGTCGCCCCCGTCACCAGGTATACACCTTTTCATAAATTGAAGTACTGTTAAAGTAATTACTAGTGATATTGATATATTTTTATATATATATATATATATATATATATATATATATATACTAATATCACTAGTAATTTCATTAAAAGGAAAGAAAATCTAGTTTTATATATATATATATATATATATATATATATATATAACTAGATTTTCTTCCTTTTTAATAAATAGTCAGTAATCAAATGATCTATGCCATTAGGTAATGCAATATAACAAAGAAAGAGGCCCCGGTCTGCCTAGTTGTTGATAGAACAGCATCAAGCTAGTGCTATATTATTCGATGCTTATTAATAACATGTCTATGCATCTTAATCTCTCCTTCTTTTCCTACTACTGGGAGATAAAAATAGAAATAGCAGAGAGCGTGTGCAGCAAGGTCTAGTGATAAGATGAGCCAGTTATTAATAGGCAGCTTTGAACCTCCTCATATTCTCCTGTCGTGCTGTGTACTGGGTGAAATTGGCCTTGTTATACAGTCAATGCTGGCACACAGTGAATGGCTTTGCCATAGCTGAAATATCAGCAGAAGCATTGCTTACATCCAAATACTCATGAGCGGAAGCTGAGCATATTACAATTAGTCTTTGCCAACAGCCTATTAGTATCATTTACTGTAAGGTCCTGCCAAGTCCTCAACTGGGAATATACAGGAACCATGGGCGCTAAGGCCATAGTGAAGAAGAGCTGTCCAGTTCATGTGGCCAAATGATATTAATTCCAACTGAGTCATGATCTTGTCACCTTCGAGCTGTAGAGGTCAGGGTAACTTTGATCCAGTATTATAAACACTATATAAAAAGAACTGGCTGATACAATTATATGCATATCCTCCATAATGCTTCAATTCCATATTTGAGGTGTCCTCTGTCTGTACATAATTTTATTTTATCAGCTATGACATTAATTTTTCAATCTTTTATTTCGAAACAGGGTGTCATGGTAGGTATGGGTCAGAAGGACTCCTACGTAGGAGATGAAGCTCAGAGCAAGAGAGGTATCCTGACCCTTAAGTACCCCATTGAGCACGGTATCATCACCAACTGGGACGATATGGAGAAGATCTGGCACCATACCTTCTACAATGAACTCCGTGTAGCCCCTGAGGAACACCCCACCCTGCTCACTGAAGCCCCACTGAACCCCAAGGCTAACCGTGAGAAGATGACCCAGATCATGTTTGAGACCTTCAACGTCCCAGCCATGTATGTTGCCATCCAGGCCGTGCTGTCTCTGTACGCTTCTGGTCGTACCACAGGTGAGAACAGACATCATAAGAAAACTTTACACATATAATTAATAACTACTAGATCTACCCAATACATTTTTTTAATGCAAATACTATCATATCCAAACTCTACACTGCAGTCCTAATGGTGGCTTGAGCATTGTGTAGGCTGTAATGATTTCACCAGTACTACAATGGGTTAAGATATTTTATCATCATTTCAAGCATAATCCTAAAACATAGTGCACAAGATGGGGTCAACAAGTTGACAGTAAATTATTTTTTTGTATTCCAACCCTGCACCCAATAATACATCAAAGTCAAATTAATTCATCGCAAGTTCAACCAGAATGCGTAGGGAGCTTTAATCTTCTTACACAAGCATCTCGTCTCTGAATCTAGCCTATTTTGTAGTACTGAAATACTGGCTTATATTTACAGGAATAGCACTTGACAGAGGAGGGGGTCATGGAGTGCTGTGACCCCACTCTGGCTGGTGCAGTGCACAGGGCAGTAACATCTGTCTGTATATTAATAGCAAGGACAGAAGTGCAGCTGAATGCTCAGTACTTTACCCTCACCCTATATTTTTGTAGAAATTCAAATGCCTAAAAGGTTTTATGCTGATAAGAATAAAGTAGAGTAAGTAGCTGCAAGTGTAATCTCTTGTACACAGTCTGCACGCTGTGCTTGATCACTGACAGATTCTGTATAGTGATGCCCCTTGGCAAAGTACCATTTTGTTTATTGTACTTTACATACCGCAAAGCACTGCTTGGCACATCCTTTTGTGTCTTCAGCATTGCTATTCCATATACCAACCACAGTCACAAAATAACCCTGTCCCCGAAACAACAATACAGCTTGATTCTCCTGGTGTAGTGCAAATCTGACTATAAATTCTGTCTCCAATTTACAGGTATCGTTCTTGACTCCGGTGATGGTGTCACACACAATGTCCCCATCTATGAAGGGTATGCTCTGCCCCATGCCATCATGCGTCTTGATCTGGCTGGCAGGGACCTCACAGATTACCTCATGAAGATCCTGACTGAGCGTGGCTACTCTTTTGTGACCACAGGCAAGTTTCATGCCATTTCATGGTTTCCAAGAATTTGCATGCTGTAGGGCCTAGACCTCAAAAGTGTTTATTCTCATAGCTATGTCAGTTCTGTGCAAAACATACAGGAGCAATGACACAACAAATATAGAGGCTCTAGTGTGTAATATGGTATGCCCGCGGTAGTGGCAGTCACAAGGCAATGACAGTGCTCGGGGAGGCACACAGTACATATTCCATGGGATTTACAGCAAAGTAGCTATTGTACAATCCATATATAGCACATACTGTAAAAATCCGATTCATGTCAGCCAGGGGCAGAATCACAGCTCTCCCCTCCCAGGAGGCATCTACGTATCCTTACATTCCTGTATTATCTTCAGAAACTAGAAATTATATGTATATTTTATGATTACTATAGATATTTAAACTCCTGTTATACAAATAGTTAAGGAAGTCATATGTCATTTTCAGACCTCAACATTTCCTATTGTTTCTCTATACCCTGTGATATTTCAAAATGTTACCATATTAATAAGAAAGTTTAGTTCATTTTCATATTTTTCACCCTTACAGCTGAACGTGAAATTGTCCGTGACATCAAGGAAAAGCTGTGCTATGTGGCTCTGGACTTTGAGAATGAGATGGCAACCGCTGCCTCTTCATCTTCCCTGGAGAAGAGCTATGAATTGCCTGATGGTCAGGTCATCACCATTGGCAATGAACGTTTCCGTTGCCCTGAGACCCTCTTCCAGCCATCCTTCATTGGTGAGCCTCTATACATCCTATACAGCTAACCATTCACACGTCTTACACACCTAACCAGTAACTCACAGATATACTGTATAAACACAACATACTATTTATATACATATACTTCCAAATTCTATGAGCATGAATATGCATCTCATAGTCTGATGATGACCGGTTTATAACAAATAATCACAGATACTTGAAATAAAACACAAATACCAAGCAAGTAACTAAAACTGAATTACATAATGTATACATGCCTATGTTCTGGTATTTTAAAGTATTACATTCTATAAAGGCATCAGAGCTGGTTAATGTTATCACGTAACACAATTTAGAATCCATCCTAGTTAAGTATAGATTTATAATAAAGCACACAAACAGACTCCCATACCATGTTCCCTGGCCAACACAAGCTGCTACTTCAACAAAGTCCCTTTTATCATGCTAAAGCTCTAACACCTGCTTAGTACTTTAGACAGTTGCTTTCCAGTTGGCAGAGCATGTTAAATTCCGCCTTGGACACTGAAAACACATATTCTTCCCAATCACTTTATACCTTGTTAACAAATCATGGACTCTTTCTTGTTGATCTCAGGTATGGAGTCTGCTGGTATTCATGAAACTACCTACAACAGCATCATGAAGTGCGACATTGACATCCGCAAGGACCTGTATGCCAACAATGTCCTGTCTGGTGGTACCACCATGTACCCAGGTATTGCTGACAGAATGCAGAAGGAAATCACCGCCTTGGCCCCCAGCACCATGAAGATCAAGGTGAGGAATGAAAATGATCTTGATATCGAAAAAGGCACATCCTATTCACATAACATGAACAGAATACAATATCCCTAGCTTATCATTGGGATATTGTAATTTATAATAGGCTTATGGGCTCTAATGTATAGATGTATTCAAGCATATGAGACAATAGAGTCATTATACACTTACTATAGAAAGGCAGCAAACTCATGGAGGTCGCAGTGTCTAGTGTGACTATGTATTTACAATTCTTTCTTCTTCCCACAGATCATTGCCCCACCTGAGCGTAAATACTCTGTATGGATTGGTGGCTCCATCCTGGCTTCTCTGTCCACCTTCCAGCAGATGTGGATCAGCAAGCAGGAGTACGATGAGGCAGGACCCTCCATTGTGCACAGGAAGTGCTTTTAAAAACCTCACATTTTCATTCGTCTACACATACACAGTACCTCCAACTCAGAACAACAAGATATTGGGCAGCCATTGTACAGTTTGTTTACACTCCATCATATTTATTACTTTATAAATAAAACAGATGCTGTTATTAAGTCCATCCGTTCGCCTGTCTTCTTTGCCCGGGATGTTATGTTTAACCATTAAATGGAAGCCATCTGATCTAGGTTTATCAATTCAACGTAAAGGTTTATTGGGGGAAATAGGAAATGTGGAAGGCTAACAGGCATATCTTTGATATGCATTCGATCATATAGATACTATTGTGTCAGAAGCGCAGGTCCTATGGGAAGTATGGGAAGTAAACAAAAATGTATTCAAAAAGTGAAAGTTGGAATTTTGTTACAAAACTTGTAATATGTTAAATAAAAAATAAATGGTGAAAACGAAAAGTTTTTTTAATTCAAAAAGATTTTTGTCCTATATACTTGCTTTGGGAGAAAAAGACAATCAGCAACTAAAATAGTAAAATGTCATCCATCGGTCTCCAAACACCAGAATTGGCCAAGACGGGAAATCAACACAATAAACCTTTCTAAATGTCAGTATATTCAGAATGGTGATGGCACATCTCTAAACACATCAATGTGTCTATCCAAAAAAGAAAAAAATTATTGTAAAGTAACTTCTTTCCTAATGTTAGGTCTTTAACATGACTAGGGATGTCCCGATAGCGATACTAGAATCGGTATCGGGGCCGATACTATCCATTTGCATGGTATCGGGGACTCGTTTAATGTCCCCGATACCATGTCCGATACCTGCTGCCGCTCGGCTGCCCGGTTCTACCATCCTCCCGTCCGCATCATAGTGTCACACACGTTACTCCACCTCCTCCACTGCGCCCAGCATAACGCTACGGAGGAAGCAGAGTGACGTATATGTCACATGCTCCTCCATAGGACGCCATGATGCGGACGGGAGAGCGGGGCAGTGGAGCGGCAGCACCCGACAGAGGACAGCTGCAGGTGAGCTGTCTGCAAGGAGGGGGGCTGCTACTAATGTCTACAGGGGAGCCTGCTGGTGCCTAAAGAGGGGGACCTGCTGTCTACAGGGGCAGGGGGGGCCTGCTGCTGTTTAAATGGGGGCCCACTGTCTACAGGGGGGCTGCAGTCTACAAGGGGGGGGGCTGCTGTCTACAGGGGGGCTGCTGTCTACAAGGGGGGGGGGGCTGCAGTCTACAGGGGGGCGGCTGTCTACATGGGGCTGCTGTCTACAAGGGGGGCCTGCTGTCTACAGGGGGGCTGCTGTCTACAAGGGGGGCCCTGCAGTCTACAGGGGGGCTGCTTTCTACGAGGGGGGCTGCTACTAATGACTGCCGGGGGGCTGCTGCTAATGTCTGCAAGGGGATACTACCTACTATTAAAGGCAATCTTATAGAAGAGTCACCAGCACTAACTTGACAGTGCAGGTCACCCGATTTCTACCGCTGCTCACCATGTGAATATCAGTACAATCGCTCCGGAGACATTGGTCTCGCCGCCAATGCAAATTCCCTGTTCTGCCCAATGGAGAAGAGAGAAATCTTGGCTCATACTACAGCAGCCGCCTCCATTGCACACAACAAGGACCCACATATCAGCATGGTAAGCAGCGCCAGAAACGGGGTCACCCTGGTGTCAGATTTCCTTTAAAATAAAAGTACTCATACTTGGTATCGGCGAGTACTAGAATTAAAGTATTGGTACTTGTACTCGGTCTTAAAAAAATGGTATCAGGACATCCCTAAACATGACATCTTCATCATCATCTCAATACTAGCATAAATCAATGTATACATAGTGAATACTGCATGATTAAATATAGCTGGACACCTGAAAACTGCACCCACATGTGCATGCTGAACATCTCTAATATGGTTTTAGCCTATACCTTTCCTTGTCAACTTTCCTTCTGCACAAGTTTTGATATATCCCCTCAATTGTCTATTGGCTATGAAGGGTCTGACATGCCAAGTGAGTGTCCTTTTGGAGTTAATTTGTAGGTTGTGTGTGTCTCTAGTTTACTATACTTTTCAATCAATGGATAACCCTTAATGGGATTCAGTGGGTGAAGAAAACTGTATAGCCCTAGCATATGTAATATCCTGAAATAGACAATTTTCTGAATTCCCGTAATTAGACTGTTTTCAGGCCATTCAGGTCTAGGGACCCAGTGACAAGTCCCTTTTTGACAGGATACTGACATGCAAGAGCATAATGATGGCACGCAAGGGAGGGGGAATGTTGGGGTATTTTGGGTGAGCTCAGCTCTCAACTGCATGTTTATCCTTAGGAAGCACATGCAGTTGTACATGTACTCAGCAGCTAGACACAGAACCAATGGCACTATGTCCCATTAGTGGAGAAAGGGCAGCCAAGACTTCCAGTGCAAGCAGTCTCAGGGTACCACACTGCATTCACCAACATGCATCCAAGGGAGGAGAGAAAGGGTAGTATTTTTTTCTAGGTCTAACTACTGTATAATGACAGGGGTCTAACTACCATATGCTGGGCCTAATTAATATAGGGGATGGCTATTACTACATGTGAGGCATAACTACTATATGGGGGGCTAATGGGTGGGAGGAGTAGTTACTAGGGGGTAGCTCAGGTTGGTAGAGATGGCATTATGATGTGGGGTATGTTTTTTTTTTTTTTTTGGCACACTGAGTCTTCTGATACCTGTGGATGGACATTTGTGCAGTAGGTTATGTAAACATTGTGAGAGAAAAATATAAAAAAAGGACGAGGTGCGCTCCTAGTGAAGTATTATTTTAGATGGGGTAAGGTGTGCGCTATAAGTTGCATCTTACCGTATTGTGTTGTGCTGAGGGCACAACACCTCTGTCCGCCTGTAGACTCGCTGATGTAGGTGATCCAGAAGCGTAGGGAGGCAGCCTCAACGTCCTTCACCGTGACCTCCAGGTATGGTGCGGTAGAAGTGATAGCAGAAAATAAAAGAGTCCGGACGAGTTTGATGGCGCCAGATGCCAGAAAACCAATGAGCCAAAAGCCCTTGTAATTTTCCTGTGTGAGCCAATGTAAATGGCGGCTCCCCCGTCCTGAGGTGATGAGGTGAATTTTGCGCCTAGGGCTTTTGGCTCGTTGGTTTTCTGGGATCTGGCGCCATCAAACTAGTCCGGACTCTTAATTTCTTCTATCACATGTAAACATATTGGCCAGCCATATTCATCCCTTCATGGTTCCTCGTGCCACAAGAATTGTATA
This sequence comes from Hyla sarda, assembly GCF_029499605.1. Lineage (NCBI taxonomy): Eukaryota > Metazoa > Chordata > Amphibia > Anura > Hylidae > Hyla > Hyla sarda. The sequence continues at coordinate 55,190,319 of NC_079199.1, read as the reverse complement.
GTAATGGATTGGTGGTTTAAGGAAAATTAAAGTGATGTAGAATTGGCATTTCAGATTATGCCATTACCAATGTAATCTGAGGCAGGCTCAGCTGTCAGCATGGACCAATATGCCTGCAGAACAATTTCATCACCTAGTAAACTCTATCCCACAATGAATTGCTGTGGTTTCGAAGGCCAAAGATGTCCAAACCCTTACAAGATAGTTGTCTCCAGTAAAGTGGCCATTATGTGCATTCAGCTGAAGTCATAAGTCATAACAGTACTCTAGTTTTAACAAGTTGTTTAGGACAGCTACTTTGTACACAAAAAATGATTCCAACAAATGTTTACACAGATCAGTTCATTCATAATTCACTATATCATAATTCCAGTAGGACACAAGTTTATTTATGTGCTTTAAAAAGCTTGGAAACATTCCAGACCATTATGTCATGACTTTAGAAGCTTCACCATAAACAAACTCAAGCGGCTCAGCAACAATATCCATAATAAGGGTGCTGCTGTGTATATCAATAAATGAACAGAACACCACAGAAGAAAATGATATACCAAAAAGCGCACACCAACTAGTCATATACAATTAGAAAAAATACTTTATTGCAATTGACACATAGATAATGTCGTAGACAAAGACACTTAAAACCATCTAAAAAGCCAAAAAACGGCTGCTCCACAACAGACAAAGGGGAGACCGCTCCCGAGGCACCTGCTAGATCAATAAATAAACATTGCAATAGTCCCATTAGCCTAAAAAACATCAGTGTATAAAGTGCAAATCACATATATCTTTCCTCAGTTTGAGAATAATAATACACCTGTACACAGTAAGATAACCAATACACCCTCAAACAATATGTATTCCACTGGAAAAGAAGGGCTATGGGCAACAGATGCAGGATAACACTGCAGGTACCCCCCTGGGCCCCACACGTTGCCCGTGGGCAACTTCCTTTTTGCCCAGTTTTTTTGTGAATGTATTCGTTTTGGACCCATTCTGGTCTGACCCCCCAAGGTCAGACACCTTTCCCCTATCCTGTGGATTGCAAATACGTTTTTAAAAGCTGGAATAGCCCTTTAAGAGAATGTTCTATGCACGAGAAATACCACCATACTCTACTATTGCTGACCATACCCGGTATACCAAATCCTTTAGACAAAATGAAACATGTACACAGGTGCACACTGCTAGTTTTGTGTTGTCGATATGGCCTATAGGGAATATCTGGATTGATGTAGACACTTTGGCCTGGGCCTCACTAAAGTGATGGGAAAGGCCATTGGTATTTTTTGCAGATGTTACACCTATGATGATTCAGCCTTAGATGCAGTTCTTGGATCATTCTCACCACATATTGCTTTGAGAAGTTACATTCGATGACATAAATAATGTAGCTTGACAGTCAATTTATTGAGTCATCTGCTCTCGTCTATGCAGAACCCAAATATTCCAATGTAAAATATGTTCTATATAAGTGCATTACACACAATTATAAGTCACACAGGAGGACATACTGTAACCTTCACAATACAGCTGGCTGGCCTTCTGTTCTGATACAGCTAAGACTTTAAGCCAATGCATATGAATTAAGAGGATATTACAGCCGCTCTCTTGATATGATGTACTGTGAAGGTCCTTTGTGGGCTGCTGATTCACATCTGCCAGGTTCCTGGTGACCTCTTGTTGTGGCTAGAGGACTGTGACACATGCCCCGTGAGCATTTAGTAATCCAGTTACCGACACACAAAGAAAACAATCAATACATAGCAGACCGGGATTTTTGCTCAGCTTTCCACATGTTTACAATCTTGAATATACTGTATAAGGTGTTTTTTTTCTTTTCTTCAGAATTAAGGTAAGTATTATAAATAATATTGTGATCAACCAAAGTTTGTAGATAAGGCAGCTTTCCACTCTCAGATAAATGGAACACTGTAAGACAGTGTTAGACCCTATTCGCATTAAATTTAGGGTCTATATGATGAGCCAGGGGAGTGGTATGAGGGTTGGAATGATAAGAGTAGTAGTCCCTGATATGAGTGTCACTTGGCTAAGTAGTGCAACCCATTGTGAACCCAGTGGCGTCGCTAGGGTTGGTGTCACCTGATGCAGCAGAAAATGGTGTCACCCCATACAACCCTCCCAAAGTAAGTTTATAGTCTTTTGTGAAGGACGCCAGTCCAGTTTAATAATCAAATATGTCAATTGCCACGTAATGGGAAAGTGCTAAAGATGTTTTAACCATGTAAAACTACAGCTCCCAGTATGACCTTAGAAGCGGTAAGGTTATGCTGGGAGTTGTTGTTTCATCCATCATAACTGCAGAACTCACAATTAGGCAGCATTCACAATGATATCAGTGACTACAGGTGACGTCTTCTTCTATAGACTTTATTGCTTAATTTAGCTGGTACATACCACCATGACTTGCTCCAGCTAAATCTTCTCTCAGACTCTGCAGAACTTGATGCCCAGACATCATTGGCTCCTCACTTTGTCAGTGCATTCTGATCCTCTATATAAAAACAATAATTAATATAAATCTGCCAGACTCTGCACCCTCTGAATATAATACTACCACACACTGTGCTCTTTGAATATAATATTACCACACACTGTACCCTCTGAATATAATACTACTACACACTGTACCCTCTGAATATAACACTATCACACACTGTACCCTCTGAATATAATACCACACACTGTACCCTCTGAGTATAATACTGCCACACATTGTATTCTCTGTATATAACACCAGGGGTGTGGGAATTTAATAAAAAACTACTTGTCCATGGGACTAAAACGGAGGAAAATCTACTTGTCCCTCATGACGATCCACTTGTCCGGGCCAATTTTCGCTTTTGCACTCTAGTTTTTTCCTCCTCGCCCTATAATAGCCATAACTACCTACTATAATGATACCTTTTAATTTTTCAATAACATATTCTCTGAACCAAAAAATATATATATATAATCAGTGAAGTGAAATTGAAATAGTAAAAGATAATTTAGCAAATTTGGTGGTTTTCTATTCTAAGCCATTTACCTTGTGGTTGAGCTAACATGTTGTTTTGATACTTTAGGTCGCCTGATTACAGCAATACCAGATTTGTATAGTTTCTGTCATGTTTTACTCATTTAAAAAAAATTCTGAACTTTTCCAATTTTTTTAATTGCCCTTTTCTGACCCCTGTAGCTTTAAAAAAAAATTAAAAGATAATTTGTATACCAGGCTGTATGAGGGCTCATTTTTTACGCCATAATCTGCTTTTTGTATCGGTACCATTTTGGTATTGATCTGACTTTTAATCGCTTTTTAACTTTTTTTTCTGGGATATTATAAAAATTGCAATTCTGTGGTTTGGTATTTATATTTACATTTACGTAATTTACCGTATGGGATACATAATGTTATATTTTAATATTTTGTACAATTACGCATGAAGCGATACCAAATATGTTTTATTATGTTTACATGGTTTTAAATAGGAAAAGGGGGTGATTTGAACTTTTAACATGGAAGGGGTTAATGTGTGCCTTTTAAACTTTTATTAAAACATTTTTTTTATTTACACTTTATTAGTCCCCTTAGGGGACTTTTAGGAGAAATCATTAGATTCCTCATACAGATGAATAGAGTTCTATTGAACTCCATTGATCTGTGTGCTCCATTGATAGAGCCTCATCCAGCCAGGCTCTGTCAATGACAGAGCCACGGATACCAGGGAAGCAGAGGTAGACCCTCCTGCTACCTCTATAGTGGATCGCCCCCCACTAGCCCACCAGGGAGCATTCCCATGTCCCTGGCATGCTGGCTATTAGCGGCGGCCCCCAGCTACTGAGAACAGCCGGGGGCTGCAGAGTATCTAGTGGGCAGGAGTCAATACAGACTGCTGAGCGCTGCCGAGCTTGTCTGGTCGGGCCCTGCTTGCCTGAAGCAGGGCTAAGGGCCGGAAAAATTCCCCTGCCCGGCGCCCGGAACTGCCTGTCCGGGCGTCAGGCGATAGGAATTCTACATCCCTGCACTGTGCTCTCTGAATATAATACTATTCCACACTGCGCCTCTGAATATTACCTTGCCATACAGTGCACCCTCACAATACAATACCGCAACATAATGTGGCACATAAAAACTGTACCACACCAGAAATCGCTTATAATATACCATACCTCTGAAATGCTAAATACTCTGTGCCCCTTACATAGAGTAATAATCCCCGTCCTGTGCCCCCACATTCAAAATATAACAATGTCCAGTGAAGTCACAGTACAGGAATAAATATAATACACATGGCGATGCCACAGTACAGGGATAATACACACAGTGATGTCACAGTACAGGGATAATACACACAGTGATGTCACAGTACAGGGATAATACACACAGTGATGTCATAGTACAGGGATAAATATAATACACATGGCGATGCCACAGTACAGGGATAATATACAAAGTGATGTCACAATACAGGGGTAACACACATGGCAATGCCACAGTACAGGGATAATACACACAGTGTTGTCACAGTACAGGGATAATACACACAGTGATGTCACAGTACAGGGATAATACACTGTGATGTCACAGTACAGGGATAATGCACTTTGATGTCACAGTACAGGGATAATACACAGTGATGTCACAGTACAGGGATAATACACACAGTGATGTCACAGTACAGGGATAATACACACAGTGATGTCACAGTACAGGGATAATATACACAGTGATGTCACAGTACAGGGATAATACACAAAGTGATGTCACAGTACAGGGATAATACACACAGTGATGTCACAGTACAGGTATAAATATAATACACATGGCAATGCCACAGTACAGGGATAATATACACAGTGATGTCACAATACAGGGGTAACACACATGGCAATGTCACAATACAGGGGTAACACACATGGCAATGCCACAGTACAGGGATAATACACACAGTCATGTCACAATACAGGGGTAACACACATGGCAATGCCACAGTACAGGGCTAATACACACAGTGATGTTACAGTACAGGGATAATACAAACAGTGATGTCAAAGTACAGGCATAATACACACAGTGATGTCACAGTACAGGGATAATACACACAGTGATATCACAGTACAGGGATAATATATACAATGATGTCACAGTACAGGGATAATACACACAGTTATATCACAGTACAGGGATAATACACACAGTGATATCACAGTACAGGGATAATACACACAGTGATGTCACAGTACAGGGATTATACACACAGTGATGTCACAGTACAGGAATAATACACACAGTGATGTCACAGTAGAGGGATAATACACACAGTGATGTCACAGTACAGGGATAATACACAGTGATGTCACAGTATAGGGATAATACACAGTGATTTCACAATACAGGGATAAAACACAGTGATGTCACAGTACAGTGATAATGTATACAGTGATGTCACAGTACAGGGATAATACACACAGTTATGTCACAGTACAGGGATAATACACACAGTTATGTCACAGTACAGGGATAATATACCGACTGATGTCACAGTACAGGGATAATACACAGTGATGTCACAGTACAGGGATAATATATACAGTGATGTCACAGTACAGGGATCATACACACAGTGATGTCACAGTACAGGGATAATATATACAGTGATGTCACAGTACAGGGATCATACACACAGTGATGTCACAGTACAGGGATAATACACACAGTGATGTCACAGTACAGGGATAATATATACAGTGATGTCACAGTACAGGGATAATACACACAGTCATGTCACAGTACAGGGATAATACTTACAGTGATATAACAGTACATGGATAATACACACAGTAGTGTCACAGTACAGGGATAATACACAGTGATGTCACAGTACAGGGATAATACACAGTGATGTCACAGTACAGGGATAATACACAGTGATGTCACAGTACAGGGATAATACACACAGTGATGTCACAGTACAGGGATAATATATACAGTGATGTCACAGTACAGGATAATACACAGTGATGTCACAGTACAGGGATAATATATACAGTGATGTCACAGTACAGGGATCATACACACAGTGATGTCACAGTACAGGGATAATATATACAGTGATGTCACAGTACAGGGATCATACACACAGTGATGTCACAGTACAGGGATAATACACACAGTGATGTCACAGTACAGGGATAATATATACAGTGATGTCACAGTACAGGGATAATACACACAGTCATGTCACAGTACAGGGATAATACTTACAGTGATATAACAGTACATGGATAATACACACAGTAGTGTCACAGTACAGGGATAATACACAGTGATGTCACAGTACAGGGATAATACACAGTGATGTCACAGTACAGGGATAATACACAGTGATGTCACAGTACAGGGATAATACACACAGTGATGTCACAGTACAGGGATAATATATACAGTGATGTCACAGTACAGGATAATACACAGTGATGTCACAGTACAGGGATAATATACACACAGTGATATCACAGTAAAGGGATAATACACACAATGATGTTACAGTACAGGGATAATATACACAGTAATGTCACAATACAGAAATAATGCACACAGTGATGTCACAGTACAGGGATAATACACAGTGATGTCACAGTACAGGGATAATACACACAGTGATGTCACAGTACAGGGATAATACACAGTGATGTCACAGTACAGGGATAATACACAGTGATGTCACAGTACAGGGATAATACATACAGTGATGTCACAGTACAAGGATAATACACAGTGATGTCACAGTACAGGGATAATACACAGTGATGTCACAGTACAGGGTTAATATGTTAAGAATTCACAATGGGGGGAGGGGGGGTTGAGGACTGGCAGTGGTCAGGGCACAGTATTTATAGTGTTACCACTGTAACCTGCCTGTCAGCCATCTTCCACTGTTCTCCTGCACTCTGGTCCTCCCTCTGACCCCAGCAGGCCTCCGTATGAGTCTGTGATCACATGACCAGCAGGGGGAGGAGCTGAGCTGGAGGCCGAGATCGTTCAGTGTATGGCAGTGGTTCCCGAGCAGGATGCCTACAAAACTACAACTCCCAGCATGTCCGGATAGCCTTTGGCTGTCTCGGCATGCTGGGAACTGTAGTTTTGCAACAGCTGGATGCACACTGCTTGCAGAAACACTGCTGTATGGAGGCAGTGAAGGGTGGATGGGGTGACCCCATTGTGGGATAGCTTCTCACTTGGTAGTGTCACCCCATTTGCGTGTGTCACCCGGTGCGGCTCGCACCTCCCTAGGTTAGTTCATACAACGCTACTGTGTGAATCCCACAATGGGGGAGATTTATCAAAATCTGTGCAGAGGAAGAGTGGTGCAGTTGCCCATAGCAACCAATCAGATTGCTTCTTTGATTTTCCACAGGCCTCTTTAGAGTTCAGTACAGGATATAGACATGAAATGTTGCTTGAGAATATGTCTAAGGCTGGGTCCACACTACGTTTTGTCCCATACGGGAGCGCATACGGCAGGGGGGAGCTAAAACCTCGCGCTCCCGTATGTGACCGTATGCGCTCCCGTATGCCATTCACTTCAATGAGCCGACCGTAGTGAAACGTTCGGTCCGGTCGGCTCATTTTTGCGCCGTATGCGCTTTTACAACCGGACCTAAAACCGTGGTCAACCACGGTTTTAGGTCCGGTTGTAAAAGCGCATACGGCGCAAAAATGAGCCGACCGGACCGAACGTTTCACTCCGGTCGGCTCATTGAAGTGAATGGCATACGGGAGCGCATACGGTGACATACGGGAGCGCGAGGTTTTAGCTCCCTCCTGCCGTATGCGCTCCCGTATGGGACAAAACGTAGTGTGGACCCAGCTTAATGCTGGTGTAGACGACTATGTGAGGCACTAGTGTCCTAATGATCTGAGGTAACAATGACCTTGTGCATCTTATCTCTCCTATACCCCTAAGCAAAATGCTGAAGAACTGATAAATCCTTGCAGGGGACTTGGACTTGCTGGGCATAGAGACTGCAGAACTCTGCTCCAATCACTTCTGTGGCAAACTGTAATACAACACTTCAATAACTCAATCCATTAAGGGCACGTTCACACATACGCAGATTTGATGCTCAGGATTTTCTGCTGCAGATTTCAATGTAAACTAAATGACTGAGCACAGCTTCTAATCTGCAGTTACAAATCCTGCGCATCGAATCTGCGCAGGATCCTGTACGTGTGAACGCACCCTTAACCCTTTAAGGACGCAGCCCATTTGGGCCTTAAGGACTCAGGCAATTACATTTTTAAGTTTTCGTTTTTTCCTCCTCGCCTTCAAAAAATCATAACTCTTTTATATTTTCATCCGCAGACTAGTATGAAGGCTTGTTTTTTGCGCGACCTGTTATCAGTTGAAATGTCATCACTCACTTTTCCATTAAATGTATGGCGCAACAAAAAAAATACTATTTGTGTGGTGAAAGAAAACCACAATTTTGCTAATTTTGGAAGGTTTTGTTTTCACACCGTACAATTTACGGTAAAAATGATGTGTGTTCTTTATTCTTTGGGTCAATACGATTAAAATGATACCCATGGCTAGATACTTTTCTATTACTGTTTCTATTAATTTTTTCGCTGTCATCTGTACTTTTTATTGATACCATATTTGCTTATATAGAACTTTTAATCAATTTTTTATACATTTTTTTGGGAATAAAATGTTACAAAAAAGTATCTATTTTGGACTTTTTTAATTTTTACGTTCACGCCGTTCACCGTACGGTATCATTAACATTTTATTTTAATAGTTCAGATATTTACGCACGCGGCGATACCAAATATGTATATAAAATATTTTAACACTTTTTGTGGGTGAAATAGGGAAAATGGGACAATTTACGTTTTTATTGGGGCAGGGTTTTTTTATTTTTTTCCTTTTATTTTAACACTTTAATAGTCCCCATAGGGGACTACTTATAGCAATCATTCGATTGCTAATCCTGTTCAGTGCTATGTATAGGACACAGCACTGATCAGTGTTATCGGTCATCTTCTGCTCAGGTCTGCGGGAAGGCAGATCAGAGCAGAAGACGTCGGGAAGGCAGCGGAGGCAGGTGAGGGGACCTCTGTCTGCCGTGCTGGATGATCGGATCACCGCGTCAGCGCTGCAGGCGATCCGATCATCCATTTTAGTGACCACGATGCTGCAGATGCCGTGATCTGTATTGATCACGGGATCTGAGGGGTTAATGGCGGACATCCGCGGGACCGCGGATGTCCGCCAATACGGGCGGGTCCCTGGCTGTGATCCGCAGTTGGGACCTGCCGGGCATGATCCAGGCATCGCTCCGATGCTCGCGGTTATGCTTAGTACTTAAATGTACGTCCTGGTGCTTTAAGTACCACCTCACTAGGATGTACATTTACGTCCTACGTCGTTAAGGGGTTAAAGTTCTCCCAACTTAAAAGGTAAACATTGGTACAACGTGAGGCAATTCAAGATCCAGTATAAAGAGAACTTGCCTCCCTGAAACCCCTTGAAGATGATGATGATGATGATGAAAAGCTGTACAAACCTGGTACAGGCTTAAAATGGCTTGTGTACAGTGACAAGGTGGCCTATTTGTTGCAGGTATGCCTGACATCAGGTATACCTAGGCAGTAGTGTTGCTATGGGGGGGGGGGGGGGGGGCGGTCCGCATCGTGTGACCCCAAGCAGAAAGTAATCCCGCGATGGTGTCACCCAGCTACGCAAGCAAGTGTACTGCCTCTGGGAACTCCACCATTCACTCACTCCCTACAGACACTTCTGGCTTGCAGTGTGTAAGCAGGGATGCAATCCCCGGCAGGCTGGAGCGATGATGTGATGTCATTGCGCCTGCCGGAGATCCTGCCCCCGCAGCTCACACACTGCAAACGAGAAGCAAGGAAGAGACCTGCTCATGAGAATGTGGATTAGGGGAGTATAATTGTTGGGTTTTATTTTACTATGTTTGGGGCACTATGGGGACATTATACAGGGGGCATTATATCTGAGGGGCACATTACAGGGGGCAATATCTGAGGGGCACAGGATGGGGCATTTTATGTGAGTGGCACAGAACAAGGGGTATTATATGTGAGGGGCACAGGACAGGGGGCATTATAAGTGAGGGGCACATGACTGGACATTATATGAAAGGGGCAAATCACAGGGGGCATTATATGAGAGGGGCACATATGATGGCATTATATGTGAGGGACACAGGACAGAGGGCATTATATGTGGCACATGACGGGAAATTATATGAGGGGCACAGGAGAGGGTACAGTGTGTGATAGTATTGTATTCAAAGGGTACAGTGTGTGGTAGTATTATATTTAGAGGGTACAGTGTGTGGTAGTATTCAGAGGGTACAGTGTGTGGCAGTATTATATTCAGAGGGTACAGTGTGTGGTAGTATTATATTCAGAGGGTACAGTGTGTGGTAGTATTATATTTAGAGGGTACAGTGTGTGGTAGTATTCAGAGGGTACAGTGTGTGGCAGTATTATATTCAGAGTTTACAGTGTGTAGCAGTATAATATTCAGAGAGCGCACTGTGTAGCAGTATAATATTCAGAGAGTGCAGTGTGTAGTAGGGTTATGACGATTATTGTTTTCATATAAAGAATCAGAATGCGCTGACATAGTGAGGAGTCATTTGGGCGTCACGTTCTGCAGAGAGAAGAAGATTTTTCTGGATGAAGTCCTGACAGTATGTACCATCAGAATTAGATAAGGGAAGACTATAGAGAAGACATCACCTGTAGTCACTGTTATCATTGTGTATTCTCCTCACTATAGAGATGTCACCTGTAGTCACTGATATCATTGTGTATTCTCCTCACTATAGAGAAGACGTAACCTGTAGTCACTGAAATCATTGTGTATTCTCCTCACTATAGAGATGTCACCTGTAGTCACTGATATCATTGTGTAATCTCCTCACTATAGAGAAGACGTCACCTGTAGTCACTGATATCATTGTGTTTTCTCCTCACTATAGAGAAGACGTCACCTGTAGTCACTGATATCATTGTGTAATCTCCTCACTACAGAGATGTCACCTGTAGTCACTGATATTATTGTGTATTCTCCTCATTATAGAGAAGACGTAACTGTAGTCACTGATATCATTGTGTAATCTCCTCACTATAGAAATGTCACCTGTAGTCACAGATATTATTGTGTATTCTCCTCACTATAAAGAAGACGTCACCTGTAGTCACTGATATCATTGTGTATTCTCCTCACTATAGAGAAGACGTAACCTGTAGTCACTGATACCATTGTGTATTCTCCTCACTATAGAGAAGACGTAACCTGTAGTTACTGATACCATTGTGTATTCTCCTCACTATAAAGAAGACGTAACCTGTAGTCACTGATATCATTGTGTATTCTCCTCACTATAGAGGAGACGTCACCTGTAGTCACTGATATCATTGTGTATTCTCCTCACTATAGAGAAGACGTCACCTGTAGTCACTGATATCATTGTGTATTCTCCTCACTATAGAGAAGACGTAACCTGTAGTCACTGATATCATTGTGAATGCTGCCTGACTGTCCCATCAGAGCTGTATTCACTTGTAAGTTCTGTAGTTATGATGGGTAAAACAACAACTCCCAGCATAACCTTACCACTGCTTAGGTCATACTGGGAGCTTAAGTTTTAAATGGTTAAAACTTCTCTAGCACTGTCCCATTCTGTGGCAATTGGCATATTTGATTATTATACTGGAAATAATTTTCCGCAATGCGCTACACCACTGGCGTCCATCACAACAGGCTAAACATTTTTTTTGGGGGTATGAGTTTGGGGTGACACAATTTTTTACTGCGCTGGGTGACACCAACCCTAGCAACTCCACTGTACCTAGGCTCACACACTTGTGGTTCTCTCAGGAAGTGTGACAGGAACAGAGGAACTAAAATATGCCTTGGCTGGGCCAAGGCAAGACTGACTTAACAGAAAACAAGTTTCACCTTTTTCAGGCTAGGGGGTGCAGTTGGCAGAACTTCCGAACCTACTGGCTATGAGCTTTACTTGTGACTAGAGTTTTGATTCTGCCGTACAAAATACAATGCAATGTGAGACTAGTTTTGCAAGAATTAACCCTTTGCATACTGAAGATATTATGTGCCTTTCTCAATGAAAAATCAAGAAAGGCAAATTTGCAATGTTGAGAACACAATTACTTAGATCCTTAGCACTTAAAATAAACATTTTATTGTCCAAAAAAAAAAAACTTCCAATGCCTCAGCCACCTGACTAAGTTTGGCATAGCAGCTGGTATAGTTTGCACTGGGCCACCACATCTACTCTTGAAATGTTAAAGGAGTACTCCGTTGGAAAACACATTTTTTTTAATCAACTGGTGCCACAAAGTTAAACATTTGTAAATTACTTCTATTTAAAAATCTCAATCCTTCCAGTACTTATCAGCTGCTGTATGTGTGGTGTCCCGACACCGTATTTCATACTGTGCCTTGGTAATTAGTCCCCAAAGTTAGAGTCCCTAGGACTGTCAGGGTTTGTTTTCCTCATTTAACCCCTAGTCACCCCTTAGTCACTTAATATTTGTAAATATTATCTATCTAAATAAATGTATATGGTATTACTCACTGTTTTAGCGTTGAAGGACCTGCGGGTCATGTGACCGGGTTGCAGAACTCTATGGTTTTTGCTAAAGGACCTTTGGTGGTTTTGGACATGTGATCACCCACAATCCATTGTAATGGTGAGTAGTGTTGCTCGCGAATATTCGCAATTCGAATATTATTCGCGAATATCGCATATTCGCGAATTCGCGAATTTCGCGAATATAGCGCTATATATTCGTAATTACGAATATTCCTTTTTTTTTTTTAATTTTTTTTTCACAGTACACATCACAGTGATCATCCCTCTCTGCTTCCAGCTTGTGTGGTGTAAAGAAGGATCTAATACTATTGTGTGAGATTGGCAAGCGAAAAAATTCGCATATGCGAAATTCGCATATGCGAATTTTCGCATATGCTAATTTTGTATATGTTAATTTTCGTATATGTTAATTTTCGCATACGCGCATATTCGCATACGCGAAAATAAAACGGGAATATTACGAATATGCGAATATTCGCGAATATATGACGAATATTCGTCCATATATTCGCGAATATTCGCGAATTCGAATATGGCCTATGCCGCTCTACACTAATGGTGAGTGACAGCTAATTGGACCAATCCAAAACGGCAAGCCCCTGCCCATATAAGGGAGCTGCGCCATACTGTCGCTCTCTTGCGTTGCAGACTTTGGACGAGGTAGGACCTCTGCAACTTACAAGACAAGTTACTAGGCCCAAAGCCTTGCGGCTTAGACCTGTGCTAGAGACGCATAGTTCTTACAATTCCCCGCTATCTCAGCAAGACCTCTGGACCTAATCCAACCCCTAAATCCAGCGGATCTATGCAATTACAATCCTCAAAATCTAAAGGGAACTTTCCGGTCCTAAGCATCTGTCAATCACTGCTGTGCTGTTTGTAAAGACTCTGTTATCTGGACTGTTATCCTTACTGCATATACAGAAAATCTTCAGTAAAGATTCCTGCATGTTTTAAGTTCAGCACTGCTGTGGACAATCTATTTATTCTACACTCAGCTATCGCTCTTGGGAAGCGTGGCGATAGGCCCAGCATCACTACAGAGTTTAACCCTCACCCTGGCATCACGAGTGACAAAGGTTAACAGCGCCCTTTATTATATTGAACAGCAACACCGCAACTACCCTACACCCCCAAAAGGCTTTCCACATAGAGCTAACCACAAAGCCTTTTTGGCGTCACGAACAGGATTCGGGTGTGTGCCTGCTGCTGTTGCCACTAGTGAAACCGTACTCCTCCCAATATAACAGACTTTATTCATGTGTCGCAAACCGCATTTCTGTGTACAAGAGCAGTGCGCGTGGTGCGCAATATAAGGGGGCCACGCGAAAAGTAAGGGGGAGGTGAAAATTTATGCGCAGCAAGAATGTGTAAACTGCAAAATGAATACATGCTACAATCCTCTGGTCCGGTCAGCACAGGAAGAGTTAACCTGCTGCCGGAGAAGCGCGCGAAAAAGTCACGCGCTGCGCCACGTCCCGCCCCTGGGCGTGGCTATCAAGTGGCTGTGTCACAGCCGAAAGGGAACTTGGAAACAGAGAAGTCGTTTCTGGGAGGACAGGAAGTCGGGGCTGCACCGATGACATCCTTCCGGCCGGCCGCCATTTTGGGGAAGCCCAGTATAAAGGACACCCTGCACAGCGACCTCTTTAGTCTGCACAATGAACCGGAGAGTACAGACATGGAGGAGAGCAGTGTTCCACGTGGTGAGAACAGCAAAATGGCGCCGGAGCATCGGAAAGTTGTGGCGGTCGCAGCATTTGTCATTAGACGAAGAGGGGGCCTGCAATCTTCCCCCACTGCCTGATGATGATGACGATTGGCCAGACACACCTCCTGCAGAGAGCGCAGGGACACCTGGAGGTGCATCGTCGGTGAGATTGTCCCCTCACCACAGGACTTGGGGCTCGTGGGCCAAAATCCCATCAGAGGAGTCTGCAGTGAGTACCCCGCCAGAGGCAGCCTTTTCTTCCTCCTCCAGCCCTGAGCCTGAAATACCCCTGTCCAACTTGCCGAGTGCATGACCGCGCTCACCAGATTTGCCCCAGTTGATTTTTGGGGACGAGCCGGGACTGATCGAGTATATGCATGCGGTTCCACAACCTATACCTGGGAAGCCACTCCCATCAATTCCAACCGCACAAAGAGAAAGGACCCATCAGGAATCCGAGCTGGCTGAGTTGATGGACAAATTAAAGGCCCGACACAGAGAACTGTACGCCCCTAAGCATGTGCATTTGCCTCCTGACGAAAGAATTTGTTATCAGGAGAATACTAAAGCAATGGAAGCACTCTACATCCGCAAGTGGGATCATCCCCGAGAAGCGGAGGAGCCTTTAGAACGACGAAGAGCAACTGTGGCCAAGTTCAACAAGGTCAGAGGTTATAGGACACTCCTAGATTGCCACACAGGGTAACCATCCTCATAAACCGGTGAGCAGTACAGAGGCCATATCTTCACAAAAAGTTCTACTCTCTGGAGGTGGGAGAAATAGTGGAGTACACCCCCGTCCAGAGCCTGCGCGGAGAATGGGCTGCAGCGATCACAAGACCAACAGCACCAACACAGCTTCCCTTCAAATTCTTTCCATCTACAGATTGGGAATCTGATCCCTTCAACCTGAGGCCAAAATTGTCTGCTTCTTATGCCTCCACCAACTTACTCAAGGAGGAGGAGCCTCTACAGCATCAGTCATCTGTTTCGTACAGCAAAGTGCCAAGACCTGCTCAAGACCAAGAAAGTAAGCCCAAATTGCGGGCACCAAAGACCGTACCTAGACCCTCTCGGAGCAATGAGAGTTTGTTTGTTCCAGAGGTACCAACGTACGTACCTAGGCCCTCTCGGAGCAATGAAAGTTTGCCTCCTACACAGGTACCAACATATGTACCAAGGACCTCTTCCGACGTGGAGAGTTTGCCTGCTTCCAGGGTACCAACGAAAGTGCTCTGGCCCACTCCTGGCATGGAGATGGTGCTAAAACCTTATGCACCAACCTTGATCCAGACCAGTGAACCTCTGGTTACTTTGAATCCTACTGTTACCCATTCTACTCTCACCAATGTGGTGTGGGAGAGTTAAGTAAACTCCTCGCCTGCTCGATGTTGGAAGGTATAGAGGAACTGCAAGAGGCACAAGAAGAGTTCGGAGGAATATTTTCTGAAGGACTGTAAAGTAATGTCTATTGTTTGTCTGTGCTGACCACCTTTGTTTTTCAGTAACCAAGTTCAAGAAACTGTGCCTAGCAGGACTATGCTAAGATTGTTCCAGTTCCAAGTTCAGCAACGTAACCATTAAGCTTTGTGCCTGACCATCAGGTCAAGAGACTCCTAGCCAGTAGGAGATTCGTAAGTTTTGTGCCCGGCTAATTGTGGTAAGGCCGTGTTCTATCAAAAGACTGCTAGTGTAGGTGAACTGCAGATCCTTACACGTCAGTTTGTGTATATACCTCTATATTTATGAGACTCTCATGCTAAAAATTGCACTTATCAGGTGTATGCGCCTGAACCTTGTTGGAGTGTTAATAAATATGTAAGTCTGTGTAATAAAAATGTATATGGTTCTTGTACACAGAAAAAAAATAGCTTTGTGTCTGTGTACATAAAAAGTAAGTAAAGGTTATACATGGAAAATTGTCCGCTCGATGCACGTGTACACCAAAAACAAAAAACGTAAATAATTCTTGTATACATGTACATACAAACGTATAAAAATACTAAAAAGGTGTTTTCGTAGTTGCTAAATAGGTGACTCTCCCGGCTCCTCCGAGAGTAGCATTCCAGTCGCCAATCGCTAGCACCTTTCATCAAACAAAACTACCCTTAAGATATCAAGACTAACTTTTTAGCAGTACTTGCACACATAGTACCTCAAGTAGCTCACTTAAATGTACTACCTCAGTCTTCTTCAGTACATACACAAAAACTAAAATATATCTCACATTCAAGAAACACTTAGGAATTGTAGCCTATTGATATCCAAATCCTGCCACTGTTAGGTACACTCATATTTCTCTTCTCTTTATTACGTGTGTGAGATGCTCTACCTGGCCTTGCTCTACCTACCTGGCCTTGTAGGTGCTCTTGCAAGCTTGACAATAAACACGTATTTCTAAAGGTAACCTAGGTAAGGTTATACTGTTGTGTTCTAGGGGTAAGTAGCGTGTAGCCGATAGACCCTAGTAGCTAACCTTATTGGTAGAGAGCCTCAGGCAAGCCAATATGCCCTTATGTGTACTAACAGGTGACTCACCGTGGCAAAACAAAAATAAATGTGGTGAGATTTCAAAAATGTTTTAGTCGGCTTGAAACTAAAGGTATAGAGAGCTGTACTAATGTCTAGTTAGCCTCATAAATGTATAGAGAGCTATAAAAATGTCTAGATAGCTTCCTAATGTCTAGTAAGCTTCATAATTGTCTAGTAAAGATACTAGTCAGACTAAAAGAAAATGTCTTCAGAGTGTACATAGAATGTTTATTATTCTGTCTTTGTCCTAGTCCCTCTACCTTAGGGGACCGGCGTCAGGGTCGATTTGTTTTAAGTAAGGGGGTTTGTGGTGTCCCGGCACCGTTTTTCATACTGTGCCTTGATAATTAGTCCCCAAAGTTAGTATATGGTATTACTCACTGTTTTAGCATCGCAGGACCTGCAGGTCATGTAACCGGGTTGCAGAACTCTATGGTTTTTACTAAAGGACCTTTGGTGGTTTTGGACATGTGATCACCCACAATCCATTGTAACGGTGAGTGACAGCTGATTGGACCAATCCAAAACGGCCAGCCCCTGCCCATATAAGGGAGCTGTGCCATATTGTCGCTCTCTTGGGTTGCAGACTTTGGACGAGGTAGGACCTCCGCAGCTTACAAGACAAGTTACTAGGCTACAAGCCTTGCGGCTTAGGCCTGTGCTAGAGACGGATAGTTCTTACAATTCCCCGCTATCTCAGCAAGACCTCTGGACCTAATCTAACCCCTAAATCAAGCGGATCTATGCAATTACAATCCTCAAAATCTAAAGGGAACTTTCCAGTCCTAAGCATCTGTCAATCACTGCTGAGCTGTTTGTAAAGACTCTGTTATCTGGACTGTTATCGTTACTGCATATACAGAAAATCTTCAGTAAAGATTCCTGCAAGTTTTAAGTTCAGCACTGCTGTGGACAATCTATTTATTCTACACTCACCTATCGTTCTTGGGAAGGGTGGTGATAGGCCCAACATCACTACAGAGTTTAACCCTCACCCTCACAAGGGTTAACAGCTCCCTTTATTATATTGAACAGCAACACCCCAACTACCCTACACCCCCACAAGGCTTTCCACATAGAACTCACCACATATGCTCCACAGGAAGTTCTTTTCTTTCTGGAGTTCTTTTCTGTCTGACAACAGTGCTCTCTGCTGACACTTCTGTCAGGAGAGGTTTGCTATGGGGATTTGCTTGTACTCTGGACAGTTGCTGACATGTACAGAGGTGTCAGCAGAGAGCATTGTGGTCAGACTGAAATGAATTCCAAAAAGAAATGCTACTTCCTCTGTAGTATACAGCAGCTGACAAGTACTGGAAGGATTACGGTTTTTGAATAGAAGTAATTTACTTTTACTGTTTAACTTTCTGGCACTAGTTGATTGAAAAAAAAAATTTAATTTAATGGGGTACTAATCTAATCAACTGGTGGCATAAAGTTAAACAGATTTGTAAATGACTTCTATTTAAAAATATTAACTCTTCCAGTGAATTCAAATGTAAAAAAAAAAAAAAAAGCAGACATGGACGCACATTCAAAACACGCACATAGATCTAAGGCTTCTCAGCAACATTTATTAAATTAACAGGTCGTTAGTGTACTTTTTGATCATGAAGTGCAAGCCCGCTAGCCATGTCACAGCCACCTGTAAGTAGCGGGTTTCTAACATCCCTAGCATAAAATGGCGCCACACTGAGCGGCGACCACCACTGCCGCAACACCAGTGCCTACAGGGTGAACGACCCACTGGCAGAGTAGCCCCAATACCACTCAAACTAGTCCCTGGGCCATGCCTCCCCACAGACTCAGCCAAACGGCAGCAATGGACGCCGCATAGCACCACACCAGTGTGAACGGGTGTAAAAGCTTACTTACCATGTTCTCCCAGTCAGAGACTGGGAGGCTGCCAGAAAGAATAGGGCCCTATGCAGCTTCTTGCCAATTTATATAGGCCTTGGCTGAGGGGGCATGCACTTCATGATCATAAAGTACACTAACAACCTGTTAGTTTAATAAAATGTTGCTGAGAAGCCTTAGATCAAGGTGCATGTTGTGGATGTGCGGCCATGTGTTGTTTTTCTTTTCTCTATTTGAATTAAGTCTTCCAGTACTTATCAGCTGCTGTATGCTGCATAGGAAGTTGCATAGTTCTTTTCTGTCTGCCCACAGTGCTCTCTGCTGACACCTCTATACATGTCAGGAACTGTCCAGAGTAGGAGAGGTTTGCTATGGGGATTTGTTTCTGCTCTGGAGAGTTCCTGACATGGACAGAGGTGTCAGTGGAGAACACTGTGGTCAGACAAGAAAGAACTATACAACTTCCTGTGGAGCATACAGAAGCTAATAAGTACTGGAAGGATTAAGATTTTTTAATAGAAGTAATTTACAAATCTGTTTAACTTTTTGGTACTTTGGTATCAGTACTGGGGGGAGTTCATGAGTATACCAGAAGTTCCCACAGCACACGTAAAAAAAATCTATTTATTTAGCTGTATTGTTGCTCTCCTTCATTCACCATACTGTCCCTTCATTTATCATACCCCTTCTCTTCACCTACTTGGTTAAACGTGATGGATATGTGTCTTTTTTCAACCGTACTAACTATGTAGCTATAACAGAGCTCCCATAATGGTGCATGGGAGATTATACTGTACTTTTATGTTTCAACTTTGATAGATTTATACATTTAGATTCATAAATGTACATGTCAGATGATAAATGTACAAATCAATACTTCTTGGGTATAATAGTTGTGTTATGGAACATGTATGACAGCACACAGAGGCTGAGGGACCCTGTGCACTGCCTTTACTGTTTGCATGGGACCTGAATGCAACCAGAGTTATGAATGTAAATCAGTGTTTCAGTTCTCAATGTCATTTGCAATCACAGCTTCTGAATATGCCCTTTGTATCAATGATGTATGTTCCATATGTAAATCATAAATTTTTAGGCTATGCGCCAATTTGACACACTTGCCCCAAATTCACAAAATTATGTCAGCTAAGTGTATGACATGGTGCCCTGGTACTTAATGCACCTAGACGTACATTTACATCCTGCACATAAAGAGATCTCAGGAGCTGCGGTTGCTTCATGCATGGCGGGTTCCGGCTGCTATCAGCTGCCAATAACAGCTGAGACCTGCCATTAAGGGGACTAAACGCAGCAGTCCAATTAGTCAAGATGGCTGCCAGGGCTCTACTTACCAGCTCCTGTCCAGCTCAGGCAATCTTCTCCTCTTGTCTGCCTTCTGGCAGACTAGAAAGGTAGAATGCTGATATTAATGATCAGTGCTATGCCATTTTAAAATGTGAATAAGCCATCAGTGCTATGCCATTTTAACCATCAAACAATGAAGCTTTATTGAGATGCACATTGAATATATACAGAATAGAAAAGATGTATAAAATGACTGGTCCGTGGACCAAACAAGAACCAAAACATCCAGGTACAATCTTCCATTCAATAGTATATCCCAACATACATTGGTAATATATATAATATAGCGTATACCGGTGCCTACAGTAAGCAATCATGAAAACACATCAGAATTGTTAGAGACTCCATCTGGAATAAAAGTTACATTACATTTTGACACAACTCCCTCTCAACTCCTCCCCACCCAGCAGAGAAAATACAGGATTAATACAAAGAGAAGCTATGGCGCATGTCAGGGCAATGAGATGAGGAGAACCAAGAATAGAACCAAAATAGATTAAAATGGCCCACCTGATCCTCCCTAATAGCAGTCAATTTTTCGTTCAACATGATAGAGTTAACCCTCTCCAATACTCTTGCAAAGTGTAAGTCCTGCTTCCTCCATTGAGTAGCAATGTATATATGAGCAAAAAGCAGGACATATTGAGATAGTTTAAATGGACGAAACTGCATTCTAGTTGATTTGGGGCTTAAGAGACAGTATGATGGGGTACGTGGTACCCGGCAAGAGAGTATAGATGACAGCATGTCTAAAACCTGCCTCCAAAATCCTGCTACTATTGGACAGCTCCACCAAGTGTGATACAGTGTGCCCCTAGCCCCACATTCACGATAGCACAGTGGAGAAACGAGGGGGTAGATGGTATGAATGAGTGTCGGAACCCTGTAGGAATGGTGTAATATTCGTAGTGAGGTTTTGGCAAGAGAGACCTGCCAGCTGCCTTTACTAATAGTAGTGCAAATTCCTTCCACTATGCAGGCGTGAGTGTTGTATGTATATCCGTCTCCCAGTCTATCATAAATTTAAGTTTAACGTCCTGAGGCGGAGAATTAAAGTGGGCATATAGATGAGAGAGTAATCCAGGCATATCTGAAGAGTATATCATATGTCGATCAAATGGAGTGGGGAGAATTTGTGTGCATTGATGTAGCTGGGTTGTATAAAACGACAGAACTTGTCGTGCCCTGAATTGTTCCCTAGCTGGTATGGGGTGGCGTTGGCATAATGAAGCCAGGTTGGACAGGGAGCGGCCGGTCAATAGAGCATTTAGCTTAAATATTGAAAAAATTGACCTGGCATCAGGCGCTCGGGGATCCAAAGAGATCTCACAACCAGTTCATGGAGGTGGATAGGGATTCAAGCTTTATTAGTATACAACAACGCGTTTCGGGGTTAGCATACCCCTTCTTCAGATTGACAGATTTGTCTATCTGAAGAAGGGGTATGCTAACCCCGAAACGCGTTGTTGTATACTAATAAAGCTTGAATCCCTATCCACCTCCATGAACTGGTTGTGAGATCTCTTTGGATCCCCGAGCGCCTGATGCCAGGTCAATTTTTTCAATATTTAAGCTCATCCACAGGATCTCCTCATTGGATCTATCCTGAAGACCTGTAGGCTTGCACGGAATCCTTCATTACCTCAGACTGAGGTTACATGCGTATTATTATACGCTCCAGGTGAGCGGCCATTCATTAGACCCCTTACTTTTCCCCACTTTACGTGGGCCTCTGTATAAATTCTTAGGGTAATGCACTAGGCGCCTCTTTGGGCCTTCTTTCTTTTTTCTATTCAATAGAGCATTTAGGCAGAGAATATGATGCTCTTGCCACCAGAGAAAAGAGGAGGGCGCTAGTCCTGGAGAAAAGGGATAGATTACAGAAAGAATTTGAAGCAAACCTGATGCCAGAGAGAAAGTGCGTATAAGGTGACTTGTGGAGAGGAACAGAAAAAACAATCACCTCCAAGGAAGGGTGGAACTCAGGCGCTGAAGGACCAGGCAATTCAAAGGACAACATAACATTTATTCCCAGTATGCAACGCATGTCGCGCATAAGCGCTTCATCAGGCATATGGACAGGGGAACAGAAAACACTATTTATACACTCCAAACAAGATTAACCCCTCATTGTCAGACACAATCATCCAATGGGGGAGTGACAACATACAACAAAAATTAACCATTCACTACGTCTGGTTAGCCATTAATCAACCATAGCAGCAGAACATAAAGGTGCACTCAAATTTAAAGTGCCAACATGCGCTAATAGTAAACCCCAAATATTTACAGGGTCCATAAGGTGCATACAATATGATAACAATATGTATGATATTAAAAATATATATTATATTAAAAAATATATATAAATGTTATAAAAGTATATTATAAAAATTACAAAAGTACAAAAATGCTAAAGTACACATATTACCTCAGCGATTATTCTCAATAGTTTCATTCAGTCCATTAGGAAATAAAGTGTCGAGCTTGAAGATCCAAAATGATTCCCGATTTATGAGTTTTTGATATCTGTTAGGGGTATCTATGGGAACCATTTCTAAAATTTGGACCCTCAAGCAATCCACATTTCTATTGTGAACTGACAAAAAGTGAGACACGCTATGTAACAAGAACCCGTTTTTTTATATTGGAACGGGTCTTGTTCAAGCAAGCACGAATCGGCTGAACAGTACGGCCGACATACTGTAAACCACACTCGCAGGATATTAAATAAATAGCAAAAGAACTTTCACAATTAAAAAGACCTTTGATAGAAAAAGTATTCTTAGTAGCTGTTGATGTAAAAGAATCTTCAGTGCACACCATCCTACAGCAAAGACAACTGGGTTTGTTACAACTGCGCATACCACAGTCCCCTGACAGAACACTAGAAGTAGTTTTAGATCTAAATCTACTAGGGGCACCTAAATTGCATAGGTTCATAGATCTCCTAAACGTGACCCCTGGATGAGGAGGAACAATGCTTCGTAAAACAGGGTTGTCACGCACAATGGGCCAGTGTTTACTTAAAATCTATTTTATGGTGTTAGAAGCACAATTAAAATTAGTAATAAAATTGTACTTAAAATCACACTCAGTATTAATATTCTCCCTATTCCTATTTACACTAGCTGACACTTAATTTGTTCTGTGATAACTTTTTCACCCTATTGTACGCATCTGAAAGTAATGGTGTGGGCTATCCCTTGCTTATAAAACATTCTTTTAAGATACGTGCTTGTCTAGTAAAATCGGAATCTAAAGTGCAATTTTTGCGGATACGCAGATACTGGCCGTATGGAGCATTTTTTAACCATTTGGGATCATGTGCACTCGAATAATCTAAAAAACTGTTCACATCAACACTTTCAAAATAAGTTTCGGTAAAAACTCCACCATCTTCATTTTTCTTTATCAAAAGGTCTAAAAATTCAATATGTGTGTTAGAAAAATGAGGGGTAAATTTCAAACCCCAATCATTATGGTTGAGGTGAGTGACAAACAAGTCAGCTTGTTCCGGAGACCCTAACCAAATAAAAAACAAATCATCAATGTAGCGCCTATAAAAGGCGATACACTGTTTAAAATCAAGGGACTGTGCAATGTGGTGGGACTCGAGAGGAGAGGAAGGGAGAAGAGTAGAAATAAGTGGAGCGGACCACATAAGTGCAGCCAATGAATATGGGGAGACTAAGGACTCCTCCAGACCAACCCACCTGGGGGCTTCCCTCTTCATCTTAATCAGTACAAGTTAAGCTCTACGGGCAGCATAATAGTATTTAAGTGAATTCGGAGAGACCTCCCACCCTTCTATGAAGATGCATAATAGCCATTCCAATTCTAGGCCGCTTATAGTACCAGATGTATGCGAATATATCCTTCTGTAAAGAGAGAAGATCTTTCTTTAGAACCGGTATGGGGAGAGTCTGAAATAAATAAAGCAGGCGTGGTAGTAACATAATTCTAATAAGATTAATTCTCCCCACCTAAGAAATATAAGGGTAATTCCATTTCGTGAGATCGTCTCTCAGAGTCCGGTACAAGGGGGTGTAAAATTGTACTATAGAGGGAGTACAGGGTAGGTGTAAGCCAAATTCCCAAAGAGGATAGTCCTATGGAGGAGTCCCTATAACCAAAGTTTAGAGCAATAAGGTGTTTTGTCGTAGTAGGTACATTACAGTATAAAGCTTCAGGTTTAGTAGCATTACTGCGAAGACCTGAAGCTCCAGCAAAGTTGTCCAACACTTGAGTCAGGTTGGGCAGAGAAGTAAGTGGGCTAGTGATATAGTCAATAACAGGTCATCTGCAAAGAAATTACATTTGTATTCTCTATCACCCACCCTTGTTCCTCGTATATATAGGTTATTTTGTATATGAACCGCAAGGGGTTCCATCAAGAGGGCGAAAAGTGCAGGTGATAGCGGGCATCCCTGATGGGTACCGCGCAGGATGGAAAGGGGCATGGGTGTTGTAGAGGGCAATTTGAGGTATGCTTTTGGATTCAAATAGAGATGGTGCAGAATCAAATAGAGATGGTGCGAATTTAGTGAGAACAGCGAACATATATGGCCATGTGACAGTGTCAAAGGCCTTTTCTAAATCTAGTGCAAGGGCCATCATCAGAATTTTAAAGGTGGCAGACCAATTAATGAGGTTGACAATCTTGCGTACATGGGCCCTGCCTCCCAGGGACAAAGCTCACCATGTACCAGTGTGGGAAGGAAACGGTTTAGACGGTGAGCAAGAATAGAAGTAAGCAATTTGATGTCTATGTTAAGCAAAGATATTGGCCTATAGTTTGCGGTTGTAAGTGGCCTCTATTGGGTTTCGGAATAACAGAAAATTCCGATGGGAGGGGGGGGGGTAGATGTATGCAGGGAATTAAATAATGAAGTGATGTGGGGAACTAGCAAAGAAGTTAATTTTTTGTAGTAGGCTGCCGAAAAGCCGCCCAGGCCAGGCGATTTCCCGGACTTCAGCCGTGCAGTGGCCTCTGTTACTTCCTCAGTGGTAAAAGGGGCATTAAGTAAGTCTATGGCGTCAGGTTCTAAGGTAGGTAGAGAAACAGAAGAAAGGTAAGAGGAAATGGTAGGATCAGATGGAGAGGACTGTGAAGGTGCAGCGTAAAGGGAGGAATAAAAGGAATGGAAAGCAGAATATATACAGTCTGGATTGGAAGTGCGTACCCCAGGGCGTATCTGTAGGGAATGTACTTTATTAAAAGATGTTGTATTGCGGAGCATGGACGCTAATAGGCGGTCAAGTTTGTTTGCATAACGATAGTATGTGGCATTTGTCCAGCGAACTGCCTTTTCCACCTCACAAGAGAGTAAGGCATCTAGCTGAGCCCTCGTGTCACTGACAGCTTTGTAAAGATATAATGTCGGGGATTGCTGGTGTGCAAAGGTCAGCCTAGTCAGTTTAGCTTCCAGAGCCAATCTAGCTGCAGATCTATCCTTTTTAATACCTGAGGCCAGATAAATATTTCTACCTCTCATATAGGCTTTATGAGCCATCCAGGTCCAACATGGTTCTGTTAGGGATCTGGCATTGGTTACAAAATAGGAAGATAAATCTGCCTCTAGCTGGGACTTGACATTAGTGTTGCTCGCGAATATTCGCAATTCGAATTTTATTCACGAATATCGCATATTCGCGAATTCGCGAATATTCGCGAATATAGCGCTATATATTCGTAATTACGAATATTCGTTTTTTTTTTGTTTTTTTTCACAGTACACATCACAGTGATCATCCCTCTCTGCTTCCAGCTTATGTGGTGTAAGAAGGCTCTAATACTACTGTGAGAGACTGGCGTGCGAATTTTCGCATATGCGAAAATAGACATATGATAATTTTCGCATATGCGAATTTTAGCTTATGTTTATTTTGTATATGCAAATTTTCGCATATGTTAATTTTCGCACACGTGAATATTCGCATATACGAAAATAAAAAGAGAACATTACGAATATGCGAATATTCGCGAATATGACGAATATTCGTCCATATATTCGCGAATATTCGCGAATTCGAATAT
The DNA here is from genome assembly GCF_029499605.1 of Hyla sarda. Classification (NCBI taxonomy): domain Eukaryota; kingdom Metazoa; phylum Chordata; class Amphibia; order Anura; family Hylidae; genus Hyla; species Hyla sarda. The sequence continues at coordinate 55,164,145 of NC_079199.1, read as the reverse complement.
GGCCTATGCCGCTCAACACTACTTGACATGTCTGGCATATAAATATTTTTTTTAAGCAATGGGGCATTAGCAAGGATCCAATCTATCCACATGAAGGAATGCTGTGAAGGTGAATAATAAGTGTACCCCCGTGTTTGGCCATTGTGTTCCCTCCAGACATCTGCCATATTACCGTCTGCAAAAAGTTGAAGTAACTTGCGCTGTTGGGTCCCCGATCTACGAAGCGGGGCAGTGTGAGAACAATTCAGGGAGCTGTGGACCACAAAGTTAAAGTCGCCAGCACAAATCAACCATTCGTAGCTCAGGGATCAAAGCAGCGCGCAGAGTGTGCTAAAAAATAAAAAGTAGAATCAACTATACATAACTTTTTTTCATCTAACGTTCCCCATAAAATCACATAATGGCTATAAGGATCAATCATAGTCGTTTCCACACAAAAAGGAAAGGTATCATGTAATAGGGTAATGATCCTTCTGCTCTTGGTGTGATAGGTAGACATATAAACACGTTTAAATGATCTATGAAAAAACTTAAAAAGAGGTTGGCGTGTAATGTGTTTCCTATAGGCATATAACATCAGGACTTAACCTCACATAACCTCTTGAAGCTTTCCCTCTCTTAGTAGGGGAATTAATTTACACATACTGGCATGGGGATATGCTTTTTTTTTAAGGGTGTGGTAGATGGGAGTCACAAAGCTTTCATAAACTCTTACAGCACTGATAAAACCTGGAACATACATGGCATGAAGTGTACCTATACCGGTGTACCTGGACAAAACAAGAAAGAGACAGACAAAAAACAAACGAAACATACAAACAAAAAAAACAAACAACAGAGTTCAGGTGTGGAAAGATGAGCCAGGGCACACTATTTCCAGTCATTCTTCCTTGCCCCAGGTCTGGGGTTTTAAGACACAACTATCCGGCTGCACCACCACTGCACCACTTGAGACTCCTGAACAGTTCAGTTATCAGTTATTGCGAGAAGTCCTCAAAATGTCATCTCAATCCTCCAGTAGGTTGGAAAATATTAGGCTGGCTTGTTAGAGGTGCGATGTCGTGCAGGGCGAGGAGCCCGTTGAGTTTGGGGCGGCTGGTCGACTGGGCGCAAATGTTCTGTAGCAAGAACCTCCAGGGCTTCTTTCAGTGAACGGAGAATATAAGTGCGGCCATTAAGTTGGAAAGATAAGGAAAAGGGGAATCCCCATCTGTACTTTATCTGCTTCTGTATCAGTGCCAGGGTAATAGGTCTGAATTCTCTTCTACAAGCCAGGGTAGAGGAAGCTAGGTCAGAGAACAATTTGTCTGAGGGCGGCAAACCAGGCAGGGTCGGCAGGTCTCTGGCAGCAAGTAGAAAAACATTGTAAACCTCTGGATAATGCAATTTAAGGATAACATCCCTAGGGACATCCATGTTTTTGGGCCCGGCCAGGGCTCTATGTATCCTATCAAAGCGCAACAGTTCTGGCTCTAGGTGAGGGGCCAGTTCATAAAAGAGGTCGGTAAGTACCTTCAAGTGCCTCCAGCTTATGGGCCTGTCCATCAATATACTGGCAGTCCGTCCCAATTGCATCCACCAGGTCATCTATTTTAGAATCAGCGTCTGCGCTGTAAATGTTGTCACAGCCTGCACTAGTTCTTGTTTGAAAAGCGCCTGAATATTGCGAAACATGGCTGCTGGTGTCAGCTCTGCAAGCTGGGGCTGGTGCTCATCCTCCGAGTTCTCCTAAGTCAACGGGGGCGGGCTCATGGTGGCCATCTTGGATCGAGTTCCAGCCCTGAAGATGTTCGGAATAGATTGGGATAAAGCCTGTGAAAGCAGCTGGAGTTTATTTTTTGCAGACCGGGAGACACTCATAGTGTATCGGGTAGTTGTTCCGATGCTTAGGAGCCGTGGAGCGGTGCTGAGAGTGGCTTATCGCTGCAGCCGACATGGAGCTCACATCAGATGCGACCGCTTCGGTGAGCTGCGCGCATGCGCCTCTCTGCTATGCCATTTTAAAATGTGAATAAGCCTCTCCCTTAATACAAATTTTAATCCTCCCTTTTCCCATTTTAGAAGAAAAATAATGTGCAAAAAACAATAAATGATCATATTTGGTATTGCCATATGCATTCATTTCCGAACTATTAAAATAATATGTTAATGATCCTGTACAGGGAACGTCATAAACATAAAAGAAAAAAAAAACTAAGTCTAAAAAACAATATATTTAAATATAATATATACTAAATATATACATTTTATATAAAAATTTATATATAATAAACATACAAAAAATATCATACAGTAATGAATAACTATTATTTCACAAGGCCTATAAAGTATGATACCTACTGCAATATATGCAGATATGTCATAGATAAATACATTTAAAAGAAAAGTAATAAGTAAGATGGTGGTCACAATTCCTATAATACCACAACCATGTGCCCAATGCAACATATTTTAAAGGGCACTGTCAGATTCAAAAACTTTTTATATGTTGAAAATCTTGCAGAAACATTAACCTTTCTAATATACTTCATAAGAAAATGTTATTTCCTTTTTGTAGAAATCATGGCTTATAAAATCATGGCTTTTTCCAAGCTAAAGCACAGGCATGGACAAAGTCCAGTAAGTTCTCTGTGCTCTCTCGAGTCCTATCAGACACAGAGGAGTGCTAGCCCAACCTCACTTACTGCATTTTGTCCATGCCAGTTCTTCAGCTTGGAAAAAGCCATGATTTTATAAGCCATGAAAGGTTAATGTTTTGTCAAGATGTACAACGTATAATGTGTTTTTGTATCTGACCATTTAAGTAAGTATCAAACATGTCTCATACAAGCCCATATGGCAATATCAAAAGACCAACAACAGCCAATACCTAACAAAATCCCTCCATAGTGCCCCACCTCACACTAAGCCAAATGTAGCCTATAAAGAACAGCTTGTCAAGTAAGTGCATTGGCACAACTCATGCTTGAGGATTCAGAGCCTGAAGGCTTGCTGCTGCTGGGGCCCCACAGGAGAAGAGAGGGCTCAAGATGGTAGAAGGGACAGTTTGTGTAGAGTTAGTGGCAAAGAGACTGGGTTGACCACCATTTTAATGACGCTACTGAGATGTGGTCTATGATGCAAATAGGCCACTGTTAGCCAGATAGATCCCATCCAAGAGAGAAAGTGACAGCATGCCAAAGATAAAAGACATGACCAGCAACATAGAAGTGATTTTATTCAGACCTGAGCCAGCAGGTCAGAAAAGAATACAGCAGAACTGTTTCCTGGGGAAAATATCAGCCACTTCTATATTTACAGTTTGAAACTGTTCTGCAAGCATTGTGCTTTTGGACAGACAGACATGTACCCATCAAGAATAATAAGTCTTAATTTATATATAGCGCTCAGAGATTCCACAGCACTGTACACTCGAAGTGCTCCCTGTTTGCATTGGGGCTCACAATCTAAATTCCAAATTCACCTAATAGTTTGTTCTGGAGTATGGGGGGAAATTCAAGCAAACATGGGAGAACAAAAAAATTTGTCGCAGAGGTGGTTCTTGGTAGGAATTGAACCGAGGGCCTGAGCCCCTCAAGACATCAATGCTAACCACTGAGCCACCATGCTCAACTAACAAGTTGTTTCCCTTGTGACTTTCCTGTCTTTTTGACTTTATTTAACATCTGGGCCACGCACATACATCCCTAACGAGGAGACAATACAGCTAAGTGAGTCCCTTTTAACTGTGACCCTTGGTTTGGGAATAGGAAACTCTGCTTCCACTGAGAACGAACAGACCCACCTTAGTACCTACAGCCAACTTAATCCTGTGTATCACAATTAGAAATACAGGAAATTTGGGTAAACAAAGATATTTATTTAGACATTAAGAGTATGTGGAGATAAGGAGCAAAAAAACAAAACAAAAACAAAGACAAGGGGAGTGGAAATATAAAATTGTATGATTCTTAGTTTGGATTAGAAATTCTACAGTTGCACCAGATTTTAAGTGGCACAGACTATTAAAAAATGTGGTACATCTTTTGACTGTAGTTTTTGTTTGCAAAATCTTTGGTTTAGTTCTTGGCACAATTGTAACAAATTTCAGCCATACCCTCTTTTATTTCAAGCCATGCCCACTTTTTGCTGAGCCGTGCCCACCTGTCATTCAGAGTGCAAAGCGTTATCCTTTTTTGTCTAACTTGTTAAAAAATCGGATAAACACTTTTATTTATTCCTGCATGTGTGTGGTAATACACATGTAGAGAAACAGACATGGCTGCAAAACTTGTACTATGATCTAATTGCTTCTCAGTATAATTTCAAAAACTAACAGGTTGATAGTGTACCTTTTGAACAAAATATGCAAGCCCACTTTCCACATCAAGGCCACCCGATAAGGGTGGGTCCCTAAACTAATACTGCATATATCTTAAAGAGAAAAGAGAGCAGAGTTCCTTATAGGGCAGTACCGTTGTGAATCCACAGTGAAGAGAAAACAAAGTGAAGCAATGCGCAGTATTCAGAAACTTGCTAACACAACAGCAATATACACATAGATGGATATCAAACGGTGGTGCAGCTACCTGTTGTCGGTGGAAGAAATCTCTGGCCGATGGTAAACGTGAGAGAATGCAGTAGAGGAATAAACCTTACTGTTACGCCGAGCGCTCCGGGTCCCCGCTCCTCCCCGGAGCGCTCGCTTCACTCCCTCCGCTGCAGCGCTCCGGTCACGTCCTCTGACCCGGGGCGCTGCGATCCTGCTGCCAGCCGGGATGCGATTCGCGATGCGGGTAGCGCCCGCTCGCGATGCGCACCCCGGCTCCCCTACCTGACTCGCTCCCCGTCTGTTCTGTCCCGGCGCGCGCGGCCCCGCTCCCTAGGGCACGCGCGCGCCGGGTCTCTGCGATTTAAAGGGCCACTGCGCCGCTGATTGGCGCAGTGGTTCCAATTAGGGTTTTCACCTGTGCACTTCCCTATATTACCTCACTTCCCTTGCACTCCCTTGCCGGATCTTGTTGCCTTAGTGCCAGTGAAAGCGTTCCTTGTGTGTTCCTTGCCTGTGTTTCCAGACCTTCTGCCGTTGCCCCTGACTACGATCCTTGCTGCCTGCCCCGACCTTCTGCTACGTCCGACCTTGCTTCTGCCTACTCCCTTGTACCGCGCCTATCTTCAGCAGCCAGAGAGGTGAGCCGTTGCTAGTGGATACGACCTGGTCACTACCGCCGCAGCAAGACCATCCCGCTTTGCGGCGGGCTCTGGTGAAAACCAGTAGTGGCTTAGAACCGGTCCACTAGCACGGTCCACGCCCATCCCTCTCTCTGCCCCAGAGACTCTTGCCATGTCCGAATACGTCCAGGAGAATCTAAAAAAGGGCTTTATCCGTAAATCCTCCTCTCCTGCCGGAGCCGGATTTTTCTTTGTGTCCAAAAAAGATGGCTCCCTACGTCCTTGCATTGACTACCGCGGTCTTAATAAAATCACGGTTAAGAACCGCTACCCCTTACCCCTCATCTCTGAACTCTTTGATCGCCTCCAAGGTGCCCACATCTTCACTAAATTGGACTTAAGAGGCGCCTATAACCTCATCCGCATCAGAGAGGGGGACGAGTGGAAAACGGCATTTAACACCAGAGATGGACACTTTGAGTATCTGGTCATGCCCTTTGGACTGTGCAATGCCCCTGCCGTCTTCCAAGACTTTGTCAATGAAATTTTTCGTGATCTGTTATACTCCTGTGTTGTGGTATATCTGGACGATATCCTAATTTTTTCTGCCAATCTAGAAGAACACCGCCAGCATGTCCGTATGGTTCTTCAGAGACTTCGTGACAACCAACTCTATGCCAAAATTGAGAAATGTCTGTTTGAATGCCAATCTCTTCCTTTTCTAGGATATTTGGTCTCTGGCCAGGGACTACAGATGGATCCAGACAAACTCTCTGCCGTCTTAAATTGGCCACGCCCCTCCGGACTCCGTGCTATCCAACGCTTTTTGGGGTTCGCCAATTATTACAGGCAATTTATTCCACATTTTTCTACCATTGTGGCTCCTATCGTGGCTTTAACCAAAAAAAATGCTGATCCCAAGTCCTGGCCTCCTCAAGCAGAAGACTCCTTTAAACGACTCAAGTCTGCCTTTTATTCGGCTCCCGTGCTCTCCAGACCTGACCCTTCCAAACCCTTCCTATTGGAGGTTGATGCCTCCTCAGTAGGAGCTGGAGCTGTTCTTCTACAAAAAAATTCTTCCGGGCATGCTGTCACTTGTGGTTTTTTCTCTAGGACCTTCTCTCCAGCGGAGAGGAACTACTCCATCGGGGATCGAGAGCTTCTAGCCATTAAATTAGCACTTGAGGAATGGAGGCATCTGCTGGAGGGATCAAGATTTCCTGTTATTATCTACACCGACCACAAGAACCTCTCCTACCTCCAGTCGGCCCAACGGCTGAATCCTCGCCAGGCCCGGTGGTCTCTGTTCTTTGCCCGATTTAATTTTGAGATTCACTTTCGTCCTGCCGATAAGAACATTAGGGCCGATGCTCTCTCTCGTTCCTCGGATGCCTCAGAAGTTGATCTCCCTCCGCAACACATCATTCCACCTGACTGCCTGATCTCCACTTCTCCTGCCTCCATCAGGCAGACTCCTCCAGGAAAGACCTTTGTTTCTCCACGCCAACGCCTCGGAATCCTCAAATGGGGTCACTCCTCCCATCTCGCAGGTCATGCGGGCATCAAGAAATCTGTGCAACTCATCTCCCGCTTCTATTGGTGGCCGACTCTGGAGACGGATGTTGGGGACTTTGTGCGAGCCTGCACTATCTGTGCCCGGGATAAGACTCCTCGCCAGAAGCCCGCTGGTTTTCTTCATCCTCTGCCTGTCCCCGAACAGCCTTGGTCTCTGATTGGTATGGATTTTATTACTGATTTACCCCCTTCCCGTGGCAACACCGTTATTTGGGTGGTCGTTGATCGATTCTCCAAAATGGCACATTTCATCCCTCTTCCTGGTCTTCCTTCTGCGCCTCAGTTGGCTAAACAATTTTTTGTACACATTTTTCGTCTTCACGGGTTGCCTACGCAGATTGTCTCGGATAGAGGGGTCCAATTCGTGTCTAAATTCTGGAGAGCTCTCTGTAAACAACTCAAGATTAAATTAAATTTTTCCTCTGCATATCATCCCCAGTCCAATGGACAAGTAGAAAGAATTAACCAGATCCTGGGTGATTATTTGCGACATTTTGTTTCCTCCCGCCAGGATGACTGGGCAGATCTCCTTCCATGGGCCGAATTCTCGTATAACTTCAGGGTCTCTGAATCTTCCTCCAAATCCCCATTTTTCGTGGTGTACGGCCGTCACCCTCTTCCCCCCCTCCCTACCCCCTTGCCCTCTGGTCTGCCCGCTGTGGATGAAATTTCTCGTGACCTTTCCATTATATGGAGAGAGACCCAAAATTCTCTCTTACAGGCTTCTTCACGCATGAAGAGGTTCGCGGATAAGAAAAGAAGAGCTCCCCCCGTTTTTTCCCCTGGAGACAAGGTATGGCTCTCCGCTAAATATGTCCGCTTCCGTGTCCCTAGCTACAAGTTGGGACCACGCTATCTTGGTCCTTTCAAAATTTTGTGTCAAATTAATCCTGTCTCTTATAAACTTCTTCTTCCTCCTTCTCTTCGTATCCCTAATGCCTTTCACGTCTCTCTTCTCAAACCACTCATCCTCAACCGTTTTTCTCCCAAATCTGTTCCTCCCACTCCTGTTTCCGGCTCCTCGGACGTCTTCTCGGTCAAGGAAATTTTGGCTGCCAAAAAGGTCAGAGGGAAAAATTTTTTTTTAGTAGACTGGGAGGGTTGTGGTCCTGAAGAGAGATCCTGGGAACCTGAGGACAACATCCTTGACAAAAGTCTGCTCCTCAGGTTCTCAGGCTCCAAGAAGAGGGGGAGACCCAAGGGGGGGGGTACTGTTACGCCGAGCGCTCCGGGTCCCCGCTCCTCCCCGGAGCGCTCGCTTCACTCCCTCCGCTGCAGCGCTCCGGTCACGTCCTCTGACCCGGGGCGCTGCGATCCTGCTGCCAGCCGGGATGCGATTCGCGATGCGGGTAGCGCCCGCTCGCGATGCGCACCCCGGCTCCCCTACCTGACTCGCTCCCCGTCTGTTCTGTCCCGGCGCGCGCGGCCCCGCTCCCTAGGGCGCGCGCGCGCCGGGTCTCTGCGATTTAAAGGGCCACTGCGCCGCTGATTGGCGCAGTGGTTCCAATTAGGGTTTTCACCTGTGCACTTCCCTATATTACCTCACTTCCCTTGCACTCCCTTGCCGGATCTTGTTGCCTTAGTGCCAGTGAAAGCGTTCCTTGTGTGTTCCTTGCCTGTGTTTCCAGACCTTCTGCCGTTGCCCCTGACTACGATCCTTGCTGCCTGCCCCGACCTTCTGCTACGTCCGACCTTGCTTCTGCCTACTCCCTTGTACCGCGCCTATCTTCAGCAGCCAGAGAGGTGAGCCGTTGCTAGTGGATACGACCTGGTCACTACCGCCGCAGCAAGACCATCCCGCTTTGCGGCGGGCTCTGGTGAAAACCAGTAGTGGCTTAGAACCGGTCCACTAGCACGGTCCACGCCCATCCCTCTCTGGCACAGAGGGTCCACTACCTGCCAGCCGGCATCGTGACACTTACAAAGCTGACAAAGGAGGGGGGGGGGGAGGGGATCATTAGACAAGATAGAGAAGACTACACACAAGAGGCAAAAAGAATCTTGGATGACAAGGAATACTACACGACCCTATCTCAGGACCCCACAGCTGAATACTACAACCTTCTGTCAGACCTAATTAAGGAAGCTTTCAACCAAGGGATTCTTAGAAAAAGAGAACAGGAGTTCATCATAGTGTCCAACCCAAAAACAACTATTTTTTATCACCTGCCAAAAATACATAAGTGCGTCACTAATCAACCTGGATGCCCTATCATAGCAGGGATCAACTCCATCTCCTGCAACCTGTCCCAATACATCGATGTTCTTTTACAGAAATATGTGGTTACCCTGAACTCCTATCTAAAAGATACACCCAGTTTAATTGAGATTGTGAATAACTTCGTATGGGAACCCAACTTCCTATGGGCCACATTGGATGTTTCATCATTGTACTCAAACATTACACATGAAAAGGGCCTAGAGGTGATCAAAAACATATTAGAAGAAGACGTTTCCATGCCAACAGCACAAAAAGAATTTGTTTGTAACAGCATTTGGTACATTTTATACCATACCTACTTCTCCTTTGAAAAACAAATATACCTCCAAACCCAAGGCACCACCATGGGCACGCGGTTTGCGCCAGCCTTTGCTAACTTATACATGGGCACCTATGAGAAGGATTTAATATATAGAGACCATACATGAAACAACAACATCAAGGTATACAAACGTTATATTGATGATTTGATATTTATTTGGGAAGGCTTGGTAGAAGACTTTACACAATTCACTTCATATATTAATAATAATAATTACAACATCACCCTCACAGGAAAGTGCTGCAGGGATTCCATTGAATATCTCGACTTGGAACTATCCAGTAAAAATAAACCAGTTCTCAAAAAAACTACTTCAAGAAGGTAGACTGCAACAGCCTCCTCGCCTTCGATAGCAGTCATTATAAAAAATGGAAAAGAAACAGTAAAGTAAAAGACTACAAAGAACAGAGCAAGACGATCAAAAGTAGATTCACAGAAAAAGGATATCCATTTAAATTAATACGGTCCGCATACAAATGGGCATTGGAAGGCCAAAGAAAAATAATAAAGGAATTCAACACCCCCAATAATCCTACCACGAAAAACAATGTGAACTTCAAGCACAATTTCATTACTACATACTGTACATCCCATAATATTGTCCGAAATATTCTGGAAAAGCATTGGAATATCCTCATACAAGATCCTTTACTGAAAAACAACATCTCAGACAAACCCAGGATCACGTATAGACGGGCCCAAACCTTAAAAAATTTGTTGGAACCTAGCTGTTTAAAGGAAACTACAACCAAATGCACATTAAACAATAACTTCACAGACATCTTGTAAATATTGCTCCAATATTAAAAATGAGCAACACCACTAGGGAATCCTTCCTGATCAAGACTGGAATGGACTGTTCTACTTCATATTATTTATTTACTTGAATGCAACTGCAGACTCCAGTATGCGTCGGAGAATGAACAAACATAGATCTAATGTCCAGAAGGGCTTTGCCAAACAAAGTGTATCCAGAAATGCAGCATCTTTCCATAACAATGATTTCTCAGCATTCACCCTCACGGCACTAGTACATGTATCAGAGAATACACATAACCACTTTGAAAAAATCTGGCGTAGAGAGTCCTTCTGGATATACAAATTTAATTTCTTAATGCCACATGGTCTCAATGAAGTTATGGACATCATTCGCTAAGCTTTCCTTCTCAGTATCCACGATTTTGATTCCCCGGATCTACGCGCCATTCTCTGAACCAACCTCTGGTGCCCACAGACTATAAGAAACATATTTCTACAATACTTCTCCTTTAACAGGAGACTAATAGGAGATTAGCCTGAAGCTATATGCCATCATATATATATATTCATTTCAGTACGAGTTAGGCTACTATATTACAGGCAGGACACAACATGTAATGTATTTATTCTAATTTATTTCTAACTTATTTCATTTTACAACATCATCCTATTATATGTTATTACTTTCAACTTTTTACAAATAGTTTTTACATACATGGGAAGCTTTTGTACCTCCCTATAATTTAGTTTTAATATATATATATATATATATATATATATATATATATATATTTGTTTATTTGTCTATATTATACTAGGGACAATTGTTTACATCCAAGAAAAAGCTCATATCCCAGCCTTTTTTGTACTATGAGTTATACCTATGTCATCACTTTGCCTATATCTAGCATACTCCTATCATAGCTACTCCCTAGCCCCTGTCAGCTAATCTGGCCCCTTATACTTATGTGAAACAGAATTACTGTTAATGTCACATCAATCTGTCTCACCCCCCCCCCAGCCCCTTACATACCATCTTTGTCAGTTTTATATGTGATCCCATATATCCCTTAGATACCATACATGCCAACCTTTCTTATGTGCCAGCTATATACAGTATATGATCTCATATATCCCTATTATACCATACATGCCAGACGTCCTTATTTGCCAGCTGTTTATGATATACCATACATGCCAGGCATCCTTTTGGGCCAGCTATTTATGATATCCCCTAACATCACCACCTTACAACCACAACTACAATCACTCTCACATTCCAACATGCCTGTCTACTTTCATATTTACAGTATTACGCTATTTCCTTCCACTCATACTATCTACAAATAACTGGAAACCCAGTTCTTAATCTTTGGTTTAATATATTCTCATCCAAGCTCGTCCATTAGGTGACACTTGTCCCGCCAAACACTGGACAGAGCTGCCGGCCTCCGCTCGCTGACACTAGCCGCATTATCAAGTCGGGCTGTCATCACTAGTATTTTCTCGCGCATGTGCATTAGAGGGAACGGCTTCCGCTGGAGTGCAGCACAGCCACAGCGCTGAGATCCACAGTGCTTTCACCCGGCCAGCCTACCTCCACACACAACATTGCTTTTTTTTTTCTCAGACTATTAAAAGATTAGAAGCCTCATACATCCTATTTTATCAAATGTTTTGTCATTTACGTGATTTTATTAATGTTTTTCTTTTTGTGATGTTCAGCTTCACTTTGTTTATATCATGACGTCATCCTACACCCACTGGGGGTAGAGCTAATGTGTTTGGCTCCGGTTTTTGTATATAAAACACCATTGGTTTTAAGGTATGCTATCACTGCCTGTGCATCTGATGAAGAGGTTCCTAGACCTTGCAACGCATTATGCTTTTGGCTAAGAAAAGAATTTTCTGTTACAACCGGTTTATTCCTCTACTGCATTCTCTCACTTAAAGTAATACTGGCATAGGGCCGAGAGGCAACCCACCTTATTGCAGTGGATAGCTGTAGCATCAAGAGTAGGCTAGCAGCAGACCACTGGTAAACTAGATGATCACTACACCAACCAATCAGGACAGAGAGCACAGGCACACAGAATTCCAAAATCAATATCACTGGTACCAGAATCAACAGCCAGGTACAACTAAAATCTGGCACAAATCCATTCCTCTGGTAAAAATTCAAACATACTGCCAGTAACAACTAAAAAAAAAAAAAAAAAAAAAAAAAAAAAAATACTGACATGGCGGGTGTCCACCACAGTGTGGATTTAGAGTCAGATGTAGAGATGAGCGAATCGAATCTGATGAACCCGAATTCGTTAACAATTTCAGGAAAAATTCGATTCTGATCGAATACGAACTTCGCTGCGATTTGATTGCACGAATCGCTTTATTAAACTCCATTTTCCTGCGTTATAGGCTGTTTTAGACCTAAGATGGCGGCTCCACATGTCAGTACATGGGGCAAGGCACCATGGGAGGGCGGGAAGCTGGCGCGGAAATCAAGGTAGGCGGGCTGACCCTGAATCACATGTCAGATGCAGCCTATCAGTGTTCACTGACCCCTGTGATGTCACAGCCCTATATAATCGGTGGCCTCTGGTCATTTCTTCTATGCATGAGATAGGGAAAGGAAGTGACTGCACGTCTGTGTGCTGATCGCATACAGCAGCGGTATACAGCATATATGCAGCGGTGACATCAGCATTAGGGAAAGACACAGAGCACAGTGTTGCTGCAGTTCTGACCGAGAACGATTCTAGCAAAACCTCGTATTCTCCTTACTCCATATAGCAGTCAGAGAGGTGCTGCATAGCAGTCACCTGCGTCATAGATCTCACAGCTGTTTTACCTGTATGGAGCATCTAATCTCCTCTTTTTTCAGCCCAATTGAGTTTTTTCTGTTGCTCCACAAATCTGATTCTCACAATTGTGTGACAGTTTTATTTAGGGTTTAATCCCTGTAAAAAAAACATTTTCTGTGGTGCTGCCCAGTTGGGTCCTGCTGCTGTTCAGAAATAAGTCATATTAGTGTGGACTTTAGGGCCTTTTTACCATTTTTCACCTGTTAATCTGTCTCTGTGCTAAATTCAGTGTTATACACACGTTATACACCTGCCGGTGTATGAAAGAAAAAAAAAGTTTTTCCTGCGTAGAAATACCCTTAACAGTGGCCTTATCATTGCAAAGGGCCTACATACAACCAAATAGTGTACCATATACTACCTTTTTTTCTGTCTCTGTGCTAAATTCAGTGTTATACCACACGTTATACACCTGCTGGTGTATGAAAGAAAAATATTTTTTTTTGCATATAAATACGCTTAACAGTGCCCTCATCATTGCAAAGGGTGTACATACAACTAAATAGTGTACTATATACTACCTTTTTTCTGTCTCTGTGCTAAATTCAGTGCTATACCACACAGTATATACCTGCTGGTGTATGAAAAAAAAAAAGTTTTTCTGTGTATAAATACGCTTAACAGTGCGCTCATCATTGCAAAGGGCATACATACAACCAAGTAGTGTACTATTTACTGTACTGTATTTCTGTCTCTGTGCTAAATTCAGTGCTATTCCACACAATCGTATACACCTGCTGATGTATTAAAAAAAAAAAAGCGTCTTTTCTGCATAGAAATACGCATACCAGTGCGCTCATCATTGCAAAGGGCATACATACTGTCACGATGCCGGCTGGCAGGAGGTGGATCCTCTGTGCCAGAGAGGGATGGCGAGGACCGTGCTAGTGGACCGGTTCTAAGTCACTACTGGTTTTCACCAGAGCCCGCCGCAAAGCGGGATGGTCTTGCTGCGGCGGTAGTGACCAGGTCGTATCCACTAGCAACGGCTCACCTCTCTGGCTGCTGAAGATAGGCGCGGTACAAGGGAGTAGACAGAAGCAAGGTCGGACGTAGCAGAAGGTCGGGGCAGGCAGCAAGGATCGTAGTCAGGGGCAACGGCAGGAGGTCTGGAACACAGGCTAGGAACACACAAGGAAACGCTTTCACTGGCACGATGGCAACAAGATCCGGCGAGGGAGTGCAGGGGAGTTGTCACGATGCCGGCTGGCAGGAGGTGGATCCTCTGTGCCAGAGAGGGATGGCGAGGACCGTGCTAGTGGACCGGTTCTAAGTCACTACTGGTTTTCACCAGAGCCCGCCGCAAAGCGGGATGGTCTTGCTGCGGCGGTAGTGACCAGGTCGTATCCACTAGCAACGGCTCACCTCTCTGGCTGCTGAAGATAGGCGCGGTACAAGGGAGTAGACAGAAGCAAGGTCGGACGTAGCAGAAGGTCGGGGCAGGCAGCAAGGATCGTAGTCAGGGGCAACGGCAGGAGGTCTGGAACACAGGCTAGGAACACACAAGGAAACGCTTTCACTGGCACGATGGCAACAAGATCCGGCAAGGAAGTGCAGGGGAAGTGAGGTGATATAGGGAAGTGCACAGGTGATCAGACTAATTGGAACCACTGCGCCAATCAGCGGCGCAGTGGCCCTTTAAATCGCAAAGACCCGGCGCGCGCGCCCTAAGGAGCGGGGCCGCGCGCGCCGGGACAGGACCGACGGGGAGCGAGTCAGGTACGGGAGCCGGGGTGCGCATCGCGAGCGGGCGCTACCCGCATCGCGAATCGCATCCCGGCTGGAGGCGGTATCGCAGCGCCCCGGGTCAGTGGATCTGACCGGAGCGCTGCAGTGAGGAGAGTGTAGCGAGCGCTCCGGGGAGGAGCGGGGACCCGGAGCGCTCGGCGTAACAGTACCCCCCCCCTTGGGTCTCCCCCTCTTCTTAGAGCCTGAGAACCTGAGGAGCAGACTTTTGTCTAGGATATTGTCCTCAGGTTCCCAGGATCTCTCTTCTGGACCACAACCCTCCCAATCCACTAAAAAAAAGGTTTTCCCTCTGACCTTTTTGGATGCCAGAATTTCTTTGACGGAGAAGATGTCCGAGGAGCCGGAAACAGGAGTGGGAGGAACAGATTTGGGAGAGAAACGGTTGATGATAAGTGGTTTAAGAAGAGAAACGTGAAAGGCATTAGGAATACGAAGAGAAGGAGGAAGAAGAAGTTTGTAAGAGACAGGATTAATCTGGCACAAAATTTTGAAAGGACCAAGATAGCGTGGTCCCAACTTGTAGCTAGGGACACGGAAGCGGACATATTTAGCGGAGAGCCATACCTTGTCTCCAGGGGAAAAAATGGGAGGAGCTCTTCTTTTCTTATCCGCGAACTTCTTCATGCGTGATGAAGCCTGTAAGAGAGAATTTTGGGTCTCTCTCCATATGATGGAAAGGTCACGAGAAATTTCATCCACAGCGGGCAGACCAGAGGGCAACGGGGTAGGGAGGGGGGGAAGAGGGTGACGGCCGTACACCACGAAAAATGGGGATTTGGAGGAAGATTCAGAGACTCTGAAGTTATACGAGAATTCGGCCCATGGAAGAAGATCTGCCCAGTCATCCTGGCGGGAGGAAACAAAATGTCGTAAATAATCACCCAAGACCTGGTTAACTCTTTCTACTTGTCCATTGGATTGAGGATGATATGCAGAAGAAAAATTTAATTTAATCTTGAGTTGTTTACAGAGAGCCCTCCAGAATTTAGACACGAATTGGACGCCTCTATCCGAGACGATCTGCGTAGGCAACCCGTGAAGACGAAAAATGTGTACAAAAAATTGTTTAGCCAACTGAGGCGCTGAAGGAAGACCAGTAAGAGGGATGAAATGTGCCATTTTGGAGAATCGATCAACGACCACCCAAATAACAGTGTTGCCACGGGAAGGGGGTAAATCAGTAATAAAATCCATACCAATCAGAGACCAAGGCTGTTCGGGGACAGGCAGAGGATGAAGAAAACCAGCGGGCTTCTGGCGAGGAGTCTTATCCCGGGCACAGATAGTGCAGGCTCGCACAAAGTCCACAACATCCGTCTCCAGAGTCGGCCACCAATAGAAGCGAGAGATGAGTTGCACAGATTTCTTGATGCCTGCATGACCTGCGAGATGGGAGGAGTGACCCCATTTGAGGATTCCGAGGCGTTGGCGTGGAGAAACAAAGGTCTTTCCTGGAGGAGTTTGCCTGATGGAGGCTGGAGAAGTGGAAATCAGGCAGTCAGGAGGAATGATGTGTTGCGGAGAGAGTTCAACTTCAGAAGCATCCGAGGAACGAGAGAGAGCATCGGCCCTAATGTTCTTATCGGCAGGCCGAAAGTGAATTTCAAAATTAAATCGGGCAAAGAACAGAGACCACCTGGCCTGGCGAGGATTCAGCCGTTGGGCAGACTGGAGGTAGGAGAGGTTCTTGTGATCGGTGTAAATAATAACTGGAAATCTTGATCCCTCCAGCAGATGCCTCCATTCCTCAAGTGCTAATTTAATGGCTAGAAGCTCTCGATCCCCGATGGAGTAGTTCCTCTCCGCCGGAGAGAAGGTCCTAGAAAAAAACCCACAAGTAACAGCATGCCCGGAAGAATTTTTTTGTAGAAGGACAGCTCCAGCTCCCACTGAGGAGGCATCAACCTCCAATAGGAAGGGTTTGGAAGGGTCAGGTCTGGAGAGCACGGGAGCCGAAGAAAAGGCAGACTTGAGCCGTTTAAAGGCGTCTTCCGCTTGAGGAGGCCAAGACTTGGGATCGGCATTTTTTTTTGGTTAAAGCCACGATAGGAGCCACAACGGTAGAAAAATGTGGAATAAATTGCCTGTAATAATTGGCGAACCCCAAAAAGCGTTGAATAGCACGGAGTCCGGAGGGGCGTGGCCAATCTAAGACGGCAGAGAGTTTGTCTGGATCCATTTGTAGTCCCTGGCCAGAGACCAAGTATCCTAGGAAAGGAAGAGATTGGCATTCAAACAGACATTTCTCTATTTTGGCATAGAGTTGATTGTCACGAAGTCTCTGAAGAACCATACGGACATGCTGGCGGTGTTCTTCTAGATTGGCAGAAAAAATCAGGATATCGTCCAGATATACAACAACACAGGAGTATAAAAGATCACGAAAAATTTCATTAACAAAGTCTTGGAAGACGGCAGGGGCGTTGCACAGGCCAAAGGGCATGACCAGATACTCAAAGTGTCCATCTCTGGTGTTAAATGCCGTTTTCCACTCATCCCCCTCTCTGATGCGGATGAGATTATAAGCACCTCTTAAGTCCAGTTTGGTAAAGATGTGGGCACCTTGGAGGCGATCAAAGAGTTCAGAGATGAGGGGTAGGGGGTAGCGGTTCTTAACCGTGATTTTATTAAGACCGCGGTAGTCAATGCAAGGACGTAGGGAGCCATCTTTTTTGGACACAAAGAAAAATCCGGCTCCGGCAGGAGAGGAGGATTTACGGATAAAGCCCTTTTTTAAATTTTCCTGGACGTATTCAGACATGGCAAGAGTCTCTGGGGCGGATAGAGGATAAATTCTGCCCCGGGGTGGAGTAGTGCCCGGGAGGAGGTCGATAGGACAATCATAAGGCCTGTGAGGAGGTAGAGTCTCAGCTTGTTTTTTGCAAAAAACATCCGCAAAGTCCATATAGGCCTTAGGGAGACCTGTCACAGGAGGAACCACAGAGTCACGGCAAGGGTTACTGGGAACCGGTTTTAGGCAGTCCTTGGAACAAGAGGGCCCCCAACTCTTGATCTCCCCAGTGGACCAATCCAGGGTTGGGGAATGAAGTTGAAGCCAGGGAAGTCCAAGGAGAATTTCAGAAGTGCAATTGGGGAGGACCAAAAGTTCAATCCTCTCGTGGTGAGATCCGATGCACATTAGAAGGGGCTCCGTGCGGAAACGTATGGTACAGTCCAATCTTTCATTGTTTACACAATTGATGTAGAGGGGTCTGGCGAGACTGGTCACTGGGATGTTGAACCTGTTGACGAGAGAGGCCAAAATAAAATTTCCTGCAGATCCGGAGTCCAAGAAGGCCATAGTAGAGAAGGAGAAGGCAGAGGCAGACATCCGCACAGGCACAGTAAGACGTGGAGAAGCAGAGTAGACATCAAGGACTGTCTCACCTTTGTGCGGAGTCAGCGTACGTCTTTCCAGGCGGGGAGGACGGATAGGACAATCCTTCAGGAAGTGTTCGGTACTAGCACAGTACAGGCAGAGGTTCTCCATGCGGCGTCGTGTCCTCTCTTGAGGTGTCAGGCGAGACCGGTCGACCTGCATAGCCTCCACGGCGGGAGGCACAGGAACGGATTGCAGGGGACCAGAGGAGAGAGGAGCCGAGGAGAAGAAACGCCTCGTGCGAACAGAGTCCATATCCTGGCGGAGCTCCTGACGCCTTTCGGAAAAACGCATGTCAATGCGAGTGGCTAGGTGAATGAGTTCATGTAGATTAGCAGGGATTTCTCGTGCGGCCAGAACATCTTTAATGTTGCTGGATAGGCCTTTTTTAAAGGTCGCGCAGAGGGCCTCATTATTCCAGGATAATTCTGAAGCAAGAGTACGGAATTGTACGGCATACTCGCCAACGGAAGAATTACCCTGGACCAGGTTCAACAGGGCAGTCTCAGCAGAAGAGGCTCGGGCAGGTTCCTCAAAGACACTTCGGATTTCCGAGAAGAAGGAGTGTACAGAGGCAGTGACGGGGTCATTGCGGTCCCAGAGCGGTGTGGCCCAAGACAGGGCTTTTCCAGACAGAAGGCTGACTACGAAAGCCACCTTAGACCTTTCAGTGGGAAACTGGTCCGACATCATCTCCAAGTGCAGGGAGCATTGGGAAAGAAAGCCACGGCAAAACTTAGAGTCCCCATCAAATTTATCCGGCAAGGATAGGCGTAAACCAGAAGCGGCCACTCGCTGCGGAGGAGGTGCAGGAGCTGGCGGAGGAGATGATTGCTGAAGCTGTGGTAGTAACTGCTGTAGCATAACGGTCAGTTGAGACAGCTGTTGGCCTTGTTGCGCTATCTGTTGTGACTGCTGGGCGACCACCGTGGTGAGGTCAGCGACAACTGGCAGAGGAACTTCAGCGGGATCCATGGCCGGATCTACTGTCACGATGCCGGCTGGCAGGAGGTGGATCCTCTGTGCCAGAGAGGGATGGCGAGGACCGTGCTAGTGGACCGGTTCTAAGTCACTACTGGTTTTCACCAGAGCCCGCCGCAAAGCGGGATGGTCTTGCTGCGGCGGTAGTGACCAGGTCGTATCCACTAGCAACGGCTCACCTCTCTGGCTGCTGAAGATAGGCGCGGTACAAGGGAGTAGACAGAAGCAAGGTCGGACGTAGCAGAAGGTCGGGGCAGGCAGCAAGGATCGTAGTCAGGGGCAACGGCAGGAGGTCTGGAACACAGGCTAGGAACACACAAGGAAACGCTTTCACTGGCACGATGGCAACAAGATCCGGCGAGGGAGTGCAGGGGAGTTGTCACGATGCCGGCTGGCAGGAGGTGGATCCTCTGTGCCAGAGAGGGATGGCGAGGACCGTGCTAGTGGACCGGTTCTAAGTCACTACTGGTTTTCACCAGAGCCCGCCGCAAAGCGGGATGGTCTTGCTGCGGCGGTAGTGACCAGGTCGTATCCACTAGCAACGGCTCACCTCTCTGGCTGCTGAAGATAGGCGCGGTACAAGGGAGTAGACAGAAGCAAGGTCGGACGTAGCAGAAGGTCGGGGCAGGCAGCAAGGATCGTAGTCAGGGGCAACGGCAGGAGGTCTGGAACACAGGCTAGGAACACACAAGGAAACGCTTTCACTGGCACGATGGCAACAAGATCCGGCAAGGAAGTGCAGGGGAAGTGAGGTGATATAGGGAAGTGCACAGGTGATCAGACTAATTGGAACCACTGCGCCAATCAGCGGCGCAGTGGCCCTTTAAATCGCAAAGACCCGGCGCGCGCGCGCCCTAAGGAGCGGGGCCGCGCGCGCCGGGACAGGACCGACGGGGAGCGAGTCAGGTACGGGAGCCGGGGTGCGCATCGCGAGCGGGCGCTACCCGCATCGCGAATCGCATCCCGGCTGGAGGCGGTATCGCAGCGCCCCGGGTCAGTGGATCTGACCGGAGCGCTGCAGTGAGGAGAGTGTAGCGAGCGCTCCGGGGAGGAGCGGGGACCCGGAGCGCTCGGCGTAACACATACAACAAAGGAGTGTACTATTTAGTAACTGTTATTCTGTCTAGGGCCTACATACTGTGAAAGGACAGTCGTAAGTAATCGCCTGCTGCTGTTCTAGACAAATACCGTTTAAAGAGTAGTGTGGCGTATTGTAATACCCTCATAAATGCACTAAGTATGTCAGGCAGGGAAGTGCCAGGACGTGCACAGAGAAGGGGCAGAGGCAGGTCAGGCAGGCAGAGTTGGCAGCAGACTTGGGGCGAGTGGCAGCAGGAGTCGCAGCAATAGGCCTGAGCTCCTGTTAACACCCAGTGGTGGTGTCGTCGACCCATCTCTCCTCGTCAATTGGTTTGCACACTCATCCCCATCATCACAAGCGACATGTGACAACCCCAGTCAAGCGTCGGTGGGTTCCTCAAACACAACCCTAAGTTGGCATGGCCCGGGAGCAGTCCCCGTAATCCCATTGCCTTTGTCCTATGCTGTTCCCTCTCCCTCTCCACTATTTAGTGAGGACGATGTAATAGAGGACAGTCAGCAGCTAATGGGCAGCCAAGAATGTGAGGAGACATGCGTCGCTTGCTCCGCAAGGCGGGCAAGTAGTGATGCGGAGAGTGACGTGGGAGGCGGTGTTGCAATTGTTCAGGGTCCTGAAGCAGACACTGTTGTGGAACCTGAGGAGGACATCAGTGACGTGCACACATCTTTTGATGATGATGAAGCCAATCACAATTGGGAGCCGGGTGCAGAAACCGGGGCTTCATCATCATCAGGAGAAGAGATTTGCTCATTGTCTATGAGGCAGTAAGGCGGTAGCACGGTTGGCAATCAGCGTGGTGTTGGCAGTAGTGGAAATTCAGGAGCCAAACGTGCCAGGGGGAGACCCCCTGCTTCGCGGCAAGCTACCATTCTGGGAGGTAGTGGAACAGGGGTTCCTGCAGAAGTTGAATGTGCTCCTGTCCAAGTTGCTGGTGTTGCAGTCCCTCCCTTTCCAACTGGTGGACTCTGCAGCTTTCAGGGAATTGATGGCTTGTGCCGAGCCCAGGTGGAGAGTCCCAAGCCGTCATTTCTTTGCGAAGAAGGCAGTACCAGCCCTGCATAAGTTTGTACAAGAGAAGGTGGGCCAGTCCTTGAGCCTGTCGGTGTGTTCAAAAGTGCACGGCAGCGCCGACTTGTGGAGCTGTAACTACGGTCAAGGAAAATACATGTCTTTTATGGCCCACTGGGTAAATCTTGTTCCTGCACAGCCACAACAGCAACTTGGACAGGTCACACTGCTTCCTCCTCCATGCTCTCGCTCCCAGGCAGTTGGTCCTTTTACATTGTGCGCTTCCTCCTCCTCCTCCCCCGTGTCCTCGGCCTCCACTGCACGTCCAAATCTAGGTGGCCCTTCATCATACCATGTGTGTAGGGCACAGCGGTGTCAAGCCATCCTTCACATGGTTTGCCTTGGCGAACGGAGTCTTCATTCGTGAAGAAATCCAAGTATGGCTTACTCCACGAAATCTGGAAATGGGAACCATGGTGACCGACAATGGGAAGAACATCGTGGCCGCGCTGCGACAAGGAAGTGTGAACCATTCGCCCTGCATGGCATCGTGTTGAATCTGGTTGTCAAGAAGTTCATTAAGTCTTCACCCCATTTGCAAGACATCCTGACAATGGCAAGGAAACTGTGCATGCACTTCAGCCACTCGTACACCGCCAAGCACACTTTGCTTGAGCTGAAGCGTCAGAACGGTATCCCACAACATAGTCTCATTTGTGACGTTGCCACACGTTGGACAGACTATACGAACAAAGAAAAGCCATCACCGATTTTTTGATGATCCAAGCAGATAGGAGTGCTCCCCTGTGTAACTTCAATGTGAACGGGTGGCAGCTCATACGTGACACCTGCCGTTTGCTGAGGCCCTTTAAGGAAGCCGCATTTTTTGTTAGTCGCTCGAATTACACCATGAACGATGTAATTCCACTCCTACATTTACTCCAAAAAATTATTGAAAACATGGCTGGTCACGGCAATGGAGACGTTGCGCCTACATCAGAAGGCTACATGAGTCCTGTGGGGGATGAACTGGAGGAGGAGGAGGATGATGAGGGGCAGAGCGGAGTACAGTTTACGGTGGATGAGATGGCCAGTGTTTCTAGTCATTGGACAGGAGAGGAGGAGCAGGAGCAGCCAGAGGAGCTGGAGGGTTATTACGAGGGAGGCGTGACAGAGGACCCAGACACACCGTGGCAGTATGCAGTGGAGATGGAGGCAGGTAGTCCCAGCGAGTCACTGTCACAAATGGCACGATGTATGCTGAGTTGCTTGCGTAGTGACCCCCGAATTGTTAAAATTTGTCAGCGCGATGACTTCTGGATCTCCACCTTGTTAGACCCTTGCTACCAGCCCAGAATGGGGGCCTTTTTTTACACCCACAGAGAGGGAGGACAAACTGACCTACTACAGAGAGCTTCTACGTAGTCGATTGGCCGATGCCTATCGGCCACATGGTCCATCCACTCGCAGGTCTGACTCGGGGGGCCCTCTGCGCTCACCTTCCACTGCCACGGCTGCTGGGGAGGGGTGGCAGGAGCAGTACCGGCTCAATCAGCAGCAGCCTGAGTCTACAGTCGCTGATGAGTAGCTTCCTTCAGCCGCATAGTGAAGCTACTCATCAGCAGCAGGTGGACATGGAGCAGGACCTGAACCAGCAGGTGGTGGCATACCTCGACATGACCGTGCCAACAACCGTTGAAGATCCGCTGGACTTCTGGGCAGCCAAACTCGATTTATGGCCGCAACTAGCAGAGTTTGCCCTGGAAAATCTGTCCTGCCCGGCCAGTAGTGTGCCATCAGAGTGGGTGTTTAGTGCGGCCAGGGCCATAGTCACCCCTAGGCGAACTCGTCTGTCCACTAAAAATGTGGAGAGACTGATGTTTGTCAAGATGAATCAGGGATGGATCAGCCAGGATTTCCAGCCACCAATGACAGATGGGTCTGAGTAGATTGACCATGCTCCTACAACAACATTTTCTCTATTATGGTTGGTTATGAAACCCTCTGGGGCAGACCTGGGCATTGTATGGCCCGCTTGCCACATACGACCCTTTGATTGGCTCTGACTGGCCCGCGCTGACTGGGGGACAACTATACTGCCTAATCTGGGGGACAACTATGCTCCTAATCCGGGGGACAAGTATGCTCCTAATCTGGGGGACATCTATGCTGCCTAATCTGGGGGACAAGTATGCTCCTAATCTGGGGGACAACTATGCTCCTAACCTGGGGGACAACTATGCTCCTAATCTGGGGGACATCTATGCTGCCTAATCTGGGGGACAAGTATGCTCCTAATCTGGGGGACAACTATGCTCCTTATATGGGGGAAACTGATGCTTCTGGCCTTGGGCCTATATTTTTTTGAAGTTTAGCAGTAGCTAAATACATGCTTAATGCAAATGTAAACATTGATCTTTAAATGTAAGGGGTTATGAAACCCTCTTGGGTACTGCGAATGACTGCTCCAGACTCATTCTGTGTCTTTCACAAACTACTTGCCTCACTGGTGCCTCAGGCCTTGGGCCTATAATTTTTTGAAGTTTAGCAGTAGCTAAATACATGCTTAATGCAAATGTAAACATTGATCTTTAAATGTAAGGGGTTATGAAACCCTCTTGTGTACTGCGAATGACTGCTGTAGATTCATTCTGTGTCTTTCACAGACTACTTGCCTCCCTGGTGCCTCTGGCCTTGGGCCTTAAATTTTTGGATGTTTTGCAGTAGCTAAATACATGCTTGATACAAATTTCAACAATGATCGTTAAATTCTCGGCGCTCTGCCAGGGCCTTCTCCTACCCCGCCTGGGCCGATCCGAGGACCTCACTAACCAATCCAATCGGTTGTAGCGATGGGCGATGTGTACAAAGGGCAGGGACTTAATCAACGCAAGCTTATGACCCTCACTTAATGGTAATTCCTCGTTTTAAGGGTAAATAATTGCAATCCCAGATCCCTATCACGAACTGGTTTCAGAGTGTAACACGCACCTGTCCTTGAAAAAAAGAGACACGCTAATCCGTTCAGTGGAGTGCTAGTGCGGCCCAGGACATCTGAGGCCATAACACACCTGTTATTGCTCGATCTCGCAATTGATCGGGCAAGGTAAGGGGTTATTAAAGCCTATTGGGTACTGCTGAGGCCTACTCCTGACTGTTCCTGGTGCAATGTATGGGGTAATTAAACACTCTTGGGTAGTGTTATTGTTAAATTTACTGATAATTTTATTAGTATTAAAATTGAATTTTGCAGAATGCTAACCGTCACACGGAACGCTTGGTGCGTGTGATTTTTTAATGAAAATAAAAATAAATAAATACGGAGAGGGATTAACTCTGCTTAATCATTTTTGGCGAAAAAAATCCTTTGGTAATTTGATCTTTTTGAGACAGATGCGCTTACACACATATGTAATAATTTTTTTAAAGGGTAACTCTCATTAAAACAAATTTTTGCTATTGCACTCCTTATGGTAAATAAAAAATATTTCTAATATACTTTGTTTTAAAAAAAAATGAAGTTCTCTATGTTTTATTTGTGCTTAAAAAAGCTCAAGAGCACATTTCCCCCCCATCTTATACACAGACTTAGGACTGAGGTCCAAACACAGGAAGTGCATAGAAAACTTAATTTTTTTAACCAAAGTATATTAGAAATATTTTTTATTTACCATAAGGAGTGCAATAGCAAAAATTTTTTTAATGAGAGTCGCCATTTAGCCAAATTTCAAACATTGTGTGGGTTATTATTTTTGAGAAGAAAGTCTTTGGGTGGTCCACCGTCCTGCATTATAAAGTCTTCTGAACTGTTGTATATGCGCTTGTTTTTACACAAAGGTATTTCGGCAGACAATTTAAAAAAATTTTTGCTGTTTTTTGGGGTGGATTGTGAAGCCCGGGTGACGGGTGTGTACTCGTGCATCAGTCAACTCCAGTCTGTGTCCGTTAGGCAATATATGGGTTACTGAAGCAGCAGCCTTGGTCTTTGAATTTCAAATTATTTTTTTTTTTCACAAATTGTGTGGTTCATTATTTTTTAGAAGAAAGTCTTTGGGTGGTCCACCGTCCTACCTTATGGAGTCTTCTGAAATGTTGGATATGCGCTTGTTCTTACACAAAAGGTATACATTTTTTTTACAATTTTTTTTTATTTTGGGGCGGATTGTGAAGCCCTGTATGTACTGGTGCATCAGCCAACTCCAGGCTGTGTCCTTCAGGCAATAAATGGGTTCCTGATGCCGCAGAGGTGGGGCCTGGGTCTGGGAATTTAAAATTTTTGGATAGCTGGTGCTACCTATGAGAAATCTTTGTCAAACATTTCTCATATTGTGTTGTTTTCTGGGGGGGATTGTGAAGTCCTGGTGTGTAGTGTACTCGTGCAACAGCCAACTCTACGCTGTGCCATTCAGCCACTATATGGTGTCCTCATGCTGCCAACACCTCCACGCTGTGCCATTCACCCACTATATGGTGTCCTCATGCTGCAAACACCTCCACGCTGTGTCATTCTGCCACTATATGGTGTCCTCATGCTGCCAACACCTCCACGCTATGTCATTCAGTCACTATATGGTCTCCTGACACTGATGCCACCACCAGGCTCTGTCATTGTGCTGCTGTGCGGCAGTGATTCTAAGAGCGATGCCGGTAATCTGCATTCTATTCTGAATAACAGTATTATTTCACTACCCCAGCACACTCCATATGCGTTTTAGGACACAGCAAAGTGTTCTATACCCCTATAGAGGCTGTATGTAGGCTTTTTTAATATCGATTCGCCGCGAACAAATTCGGATCGAAACAAACTTTTTTTGGAAAATTTGGCGAATCGGCCAAATCGAATTTTTGAAAAGTTCGCTCATCTCTAGTCAGATGCTATGAAGTTAATCTTTTTCTATAATATTAAACTTACAGTTACAGGTAAGAGTTTTAAGTTTTACTAAAAGTAAGAAATGTAAGTTCCCCATTGCTGATCTGTAATTCCTATGATTACAATCTCTGCATTATGCTGTTAAAATCCCCTTTTATGAACTATATTTTCACATATCAGAGTCTTAAATTTCAAGACAAGCTTTTAATCCATGTAAAATATTACCCATATCAGTTTAAATGTATGCCAAATAGTAGGCAATGCCTTAGGAACAGTATCATGTAGTGTTATTTCTGTGTGTGGCGAGTCATTTATGAGCTACAAATCAACTAATCTCCCGGACTAGGTTAATTCCTCCATGACCCAGATAGCTTCAACTCGACTTCGAGGTTCCTTCATGGAGAGAACGGCACATCTGGATTAGTCACCATACAGACAAATCTAGTTATACAATTAGGATAAAATAAGACTAAGCAGCTATCCCAGGACAGACAACTTCTAAATAATTCTTATTATCGTCAATAGAAAAGTACAAATAGGAAAACATTTACCAAGACAAATCAGTATGAGCTCTTAATATTCTGTATATAATAAGAAAGATGCAACATTCTTCTCTATAATAATTATCACTATGACTGGGGTGGTAAAGGGTATCATCAGAGAAGTTGCCAGCAGATTTTACATGACAGTTCAGGTAAAGACTAGGGAAAGTGTAAAATGTATACCTGTTGTTAATGTTTGGATGTATGATGTGCCTAGTAAGGGGCAGAAAGGCAATTAGATGACCAAGGGCTTTCAACGGGCATGGGATGTGGACCTGCTGTGGTACTCATCCAGTTTGGTTTGGGCCATGCCAGGAAGTGGAGTCGAAGTACCCTCTAGGTCAGGGGTACTCAACTGGCAAACCACGGTCCAGATCTGGATCGCGGCCGCCAGTTATCTGGACCTCACACCGGATCTCCCCTTATTCATTTGTAGCGGCGTCTTTAGGATGCCAATACAAAAGAATAGCAGCAGGCCGGAGCAAGGGAATGCTGTGTCCCTGCCCGGCCGTGCTTCTGCTGTGATGCAGGCAGCGTGAACCTGGGACGGGAGCTTAAGTTGTCAGGTAAATGTTCGTGGCATCATTAATTCTGTGCAGCACAGTGGCATCATCAATTCTGGGGGCACAGTGGCATCATTAATTCTGTGCGGCACAGTGGCATCATTCATTCTGGGGGCACAGTGGCTTCATTAATTCTGAGGGCACAGTGGCTTCATTAATTCTGGGGGCACAGTGGCATCATTAAATCAGGGGCACAGTGGCATAATAAATTTGTGGTAGCCCTTGGGGCGTGTATGGTAGTGGTGGTATGGTATCGGTATATGAGGGGTTAATGTTAACCCTACAGTTCGTGATGCCAAGCTGAGGGCTGGTATGCTGAATCAATGTTCCGGTGCATTGCCGTAGAATGAGATTTGCCATAGAATGAGATGGTCCGCCTCCATCACATCCTATTGGCGCTCTCTTGTCACGTGACATATTTAAACGTCACGCATCGATGCGCACAGTAGTGTCAGTTTGGCTATCACAGGGAGAGGATCTCCTCACCCTGTGATAGCTGAAGCTGTACGGAGCTCTCATGGCCTCTGTGGCCCGACAGAAGTTCACACATGTACGCAGCTCATACGGCTGGCTCATATACATTTACTGTTGATCCACAGCGCTATCGGGATCCCAATGCCCGATGGCGCTGTCATCAGTGTGCGTCCCCGCGAGCGCCCCACGCCCGCAGCTCTACTCCCCGTCCTCCGCCCCCCGCAGCTATACTCTCCGTCCCGTTGACGCTCAGGGAGCGGGGAACAGAAAGTAGAGCATCGGGCGCAGGTTAAGTTATTTGCGTAGTGCTGCGCATGCGCAGTACTACTTTACCTGCGCCCGATGCTCTACTTTCTGTTCCCCGCTCCCTGAGCGTTAACGGGACGGGGAGTAGAGCTGCGGGCGTGGGGCGCTCGCGGGGACGCACACTGATGACAGCGCCATCGGGCGTAGGAATCCCCATAGCGCTGTGGATCGCTCCCTGAGCGTTCACAGGGGACGGGGAGTAGAGCTGCGTAGGACGGGGAGTAGAGCTGCGTAGGACGGGGAGTAGAGCTGCGGGGGACGGGGAGTAGAGCTGCGGGGGACGGGGAGAAGAGCTGCGGGGGACGGGGAGTAGAGCTGCGGGGGACGGGGGGACGCACACTGATGACAGCGCCATCGGGCATTGGGATCCCGATAGCGCTGTGGATCAACAGTAAATGTATATGAGCCAGCCGTATGAGCTGCGTACATGTGTGAACTTTTGTCGAGCCACAGAGGCCATGAGAGCTCCGTACAGCTTCAGCTATCACAGGGAGAGGAGATCCTCTCCCTGTGATAGCCAAACTGTTAAACGTCACAACTGATGCGTGACGTTTAAATATGTCACGTGACAAGAGTGAGCCAATAGGATGTGATGGAGGCGGACCATCTCATTCTATGGCAAATCTCATTCTACGGCAATGCACCGGCCTATCGCCGCCCTTCCCAGTAACGATAGGTGCATGAAATGACTGAAGGTCCACAAAGAGATTGAACTTAAACTACTTTACTGAAGTGCTTGCAATATTCACGGCACAGTAACAGTCTCATATAAACAGTCCTTAGGTGGCATAGCGACTGACAGTTGTTGCGGACCTTGAGCTAGTTATACAGTCTCTGAATTTAGGGAGAGATTTGCAGATCCGTCTGGATTTAGGGGAACTATTAGGTCCGGTGATGCTGCAGAGTGTTTGGGAATTGATACACTCTATAATTAGGATTATTCAGCCGTTGTCGCAGAAACAAGAGCGAGAAGATGCAACTTTGGCCTGAAACAAGAGCGAGAAGACGGCCGCCGCTCCCTTATATGGGCAGGGGGCGGGGCAAATCCGATTTGTCCGAACATCTGCCATTCACCATTATATGGTGCAGTGGGATTGCCTTCATCACAGGGCCTCCAAAGGTCCTTAAGCTTAATACCATAGAGCTCACCTAGTCACATGACCCGCAGGTCCTGCAACGCTATGGAAACAAGTAATTAACTATTTATTTACATATATGTTATTCTATTTTTATTAACCTTTGCATAAAATACTGATTTATAAACTGAAATAGAGGTTACTAGGGGTAGACTGGATGACAGGGATCCCTACGTCCTAGGGACTCTGGCTATGGGGGCCCATACATAAATAGGTACCGTATAGAATGCGGTACCGGGACACCACAAATTCATGGGGGCACAGAGGCATAATTTATTCCGGGGGCACAGTGGCATAATTAATTCTGGGGGCACAGCGGTATCATTCATTTTGGGGGCACAGTAGCATAATTCATTCTGGGGGCACAGTGGCATCATTCATTCTGGGGGCACAGTGGTATCATTCATTGTGGGGGCACAGTGGCATCATTAATTTTGTAGGGCACAGTGGCATCATTAATTCTAGGGGCACAGTGGCATCATTAATTCTGTGTGGCACAGTGGCATCATTAATTCTGTGGGCACAGTGGCACCAGTAATTCTGGAGGCACAGTGGCATCATTAATTCTGGGGGCACAGTGGCATAATTACTTCTGGGCTGGGGACACAGTGGCATCATTACTTCTGGGCTGGGGACACAGTGGCATCACTAATTCTGGGGGCACAGGGGTATCATTCATTGTGGGGGCACAGTGGCATCATTACTTCTGGGCTGGGGACACATTGGCATCATTACTTCTGGGCTGGGGACACAGTGACATCATTAATTCTGGGGGCACAGTGGTATCATTCATTGTGGGGCACAGTGGCATCATTAATTCTGTGGGGCACAGTGGAATCATTTATTCTGGGGGCACTGTGGAATTAGTAATTCTTGGGGCACTGTGACATAATTAATTCTGGGGGCACACTGGCATCATTAATTCTGGTGGCGCAGTGGCATCGTTAATTCTGGGGGCACAGTGGCATTATTCATTGTGGGGTCACAGGGGCATTATTTATTGTGGGGACACAGTGGCATCATTCATTGCAGGGGCACAGTGGCGTCATTAATTGTTTAAGGTACACAGAGGTACAATTAGTTGGTACAGGGCACAGTGTTTGTCGAAAATTATTTGGGGGCATAACATGTGGCAGTAATATTGCAGGGGAATAGCGTGTGGCAGTAATATACAAGGGGCATAGTATGTGGCAGTAATATATCAGGGGCCCAGTGTGTGGCAGTATTATATTCAGGGGTACAGTGTGTGGCAGAATCATATTCAGGGGGCACAGAGTGTGGCTGTATTATAGTCAGGGAGTACAGTGTGTGGCAGTAATATACCAGGGGCCCAGTGTGTGGCAGTAATATACCAGGAGCCCAGTGTGTGGCAGTAATATACCAGGGGCTCAGTGTGTGGCATTGTTATATTCAGAGTGTACAGTGTGCGGCAGTGTTTTATTCAGAGGTACAGTGTGTGGCAGTATTATACTCAGAGGTACAGTGTGCAGCAGAATTATATTCAGGGGTACAGTGTGGCAGTATTATACTAAGGGGTACAGTGTGTGGCAGAATTATATTCAGGGGTACAGTGTGCGGCAGTATTATGTTCAGGGGTACAGTGTGTGGCAGTATTCAGGTCATACATCATCCACACTTCAGTTGCTCGTTTGCTATTTCCTTCGAGGCCGCTAGGTGTGAACCAGGCCTTAGAATTCAGTTTGGACCTTTACCGGATGAAAGACCTGAAAATAGTTGAGTACCCCTGCTCTAGGTCTTTACATTTTATCCTGCTCCAGGATGCAGAAGCTGGATTTCAGCTACTAGAGAGCACCAGGTTGCCCCATAAGTGTGGTCCAGGAGTGTGTAGGAGCTGACCCAGCTGACCAGATGGTACTAGTGCGTTGCTCCAGGAGAATAGGCAAGTAGACATAATCAGCAGGCCGGGTTTAACACAGAAGTGCTTAAAGCAGTGCAGTACTATAGGCAGTGGCGTAGCTATAGAGGTCGCAAGGGTCGCAGGGCCCCCCTGCCACTTCACCATACTATGCTACAGCAACAGGTCCCGGGCCCGTCGCTGCCAGCAAGTTGCCCGGGCCTGCCGCTGCAAGTCGCTCTGACCTCCGGCTCTCGTTCATTGTGCTGACCTGGCATCCCCAGTCCGTTTGCGTGAGAGCATGAAATACCTTTCACTGCTGTGCAGAGGCTCCTCCCCCAGCTTACAAGCGGTGCACGGTCGTACAGATACGGTGGGCGCGTAATGACGTTTCCAAAATCACAGTAAGGGTGAGTCACTACGCTCTACATCATTACGCGGCCGCCGTTTCTGTATGACCACGCACCGCTCGTCATCTGGGGGAGGAGCCTCTGCCCAGCTTCCAAGGTATCTCAACTCCAATGCGAATGGACCAGGGACCGGAGTATTGAATGAAAGCCAGAGGCGGTACAACTTTAGCTTTTGCCTCCGACTCCTAAAGCAGCAGCAGCATCGTCCTCGATGAAAAGTGGTGCACTGCTGTATGCAGCTACATGGTAAATGAAGGGGACTGTCTACTGGGGGGGGGTCTCATCTGAGGGGGGGGGATATGAGATTGGTGGTCTAATCTGAGGGGGGGGGGGAATGATATGAGATTTGGGGTCCAGAGGAGGGGGGGGGAGGATGATATGAGATTTGGGGTCCAGAGGAGGGGGGGGGGGAATGATATGAGATTTGGGGTCCAGAGGAGGGGGGGGATGATATGAGATTTGGGGTCCAGAGGAGGGGGGGAGGATGATATGAGATTTGGGGTCCAGAGGAGGGGGGGGGAATGATATGAGATTTGGGGTCCAGAGAAGGGGGGGGGGATGATATGAGATTTGGGGTCCAGAGGAGGGGGGGGATGATATGAGATTTGGGGTCAAGAGGAGAGGGGGGGATGATATGAGATTTGGGGTCCAGAGGAGGGGGGGAATGATATGAGGAGGGGGGGGGGGGAATGATATGAGATTGGGGGTCTAATCTGAGGGGGGGGGATGATATGTGATTTGAGGTCCAGAGGAGGGGGGCGGGGGAATGATATGAGATTTGGGGTCCAGAGGAGAGGGGGAGGGGGATGATATGAGATTTGGGGTCCAGAGGAGGGAGGGGGATGATATGAGATTTGGGGTCCAGAGGAGGGGGGGGGGATGATATGAGATTTGGGGTCCAGAGGGGGGGGGGGAGGATGATATGAGATTTGGGGTCCAGAGGAGGGGGGGAATGATATGAGATTTGGGGTCCAGAGGAGGGGGGGGGGAATGATATGAGATTTGGGGTCCAGAGGAGGGGGGGATGATATGAGATTTGGGGTCCAGAGGAGAGGGGGGGATGATATGAGATTTGGGGTCCAGAGGAGGGGGGGGAGTGATATGAGGAGGGGGGGAATGATATGAGATTTGGGGTCCAGAGGGGGGGGGGGGTGATATGAGATTTGTGGTCCAGAGGAAACGGGGGGGGGGGGGGAATGATATGAGGTGGGGGTGGGGAATGATATGAGATTTGGGGTCCAGAGGGAGGGGGGGGGATGATATGAAATTTGGGGTGCAGAGGAGGAGGGGCAGGGGATGATATGAGATTTGGGGTCCAGAGGAGGAGGGGGGGGGGGAATGATATGAGATTTGGGGTCCAGAGGAGGGAGGGGGATGATATGAGATTTGGGGTCCAGAGGAGGGGGGGGGGAATGATATGAGATTTGGGGTCCAGAGGAGGGGGGGATGATATGAGATTTGGGGTCCAGAGGGCGGGGGTGATATGAGATTTGTGGTCCAGAGGAGGCGGGGGGGGGGGAATGATATGAGGTGGGGGTGGGGAATGATATGAGATTTGGGGTCCAGAGGAAGGGGGGGGGATGATATGAGATTTGGGGTCCAGATGAGGAGGGGCAGGGGATGATATGAGATTTGGGGTCCAGAGGAGGAGGGGGGGGGAATGATATGAGATTTGGGGTCCAGAGGAGGGAGGGGGATGATATGAGATTTGGGGTCCAGAGGAGGGGGGGGGGGAATTATATGAGATTTGGGGTCCAGAGGAGGGGGGGAGGATGATATGAGATTTGGGGTCCAGAGGAGGGGGGAATGATATGAGATTTGGGGTCCAGACGAGGGGGGGGATGATATGAGATTTGGGGTCCAGAGGAGGGTAGGGGGAATGATATGAGATTTGGGGTCCAGAGGAGAGGGGGGGATGATATGCGATTTGGCGTCCAGAGGAGGGGGGGAATGATTTGATATTTGGGGTCCAGAGCAGGGGGGGGGTAATGATATGAGATTTGGGGTCCAGAGTAGGGGGGGGGGTAATGATATGAGATTTGGGGTCCAGAGGAGGGGGGGGATGATATGAGATTGGGTGTCCAGAGGAGGGGGGGGGGGATGATATGAGATTTGGGGTCCAGAGGAGGCGGGGGGGGGGGGGGAATGATATGAGGAGGGGGGGGGGGGTAATGATATGAGATTTGGGGCCAGAGGAGGGGGGCATGATATAAGATTTGGGGTCCAGAGGAGGAGGGGCGGGGGATGATATGAGATTTGGGGTCCAGAGGAGGAGGGGGGGATGATATGAGATTTGGGGTCCAGAGGAGGAGGGGGGGGGGGGGATGATATGAGAGTTGAGGTCCAGAAGAGGAGGGGGATGATATGAGATTTGGGGTCCAGAGGAGGGGGTGGGGGAGGGATGATATGAGATTTGGGGTCTAGAGGGGGGGGGGGATTTGGGGTCTGGAGGAAGCGTGTGTATGAGTGATGTGTATGTGTGTATGTTTATGTATGAATGATAAATGCTGTGTAATCAAGATGTATGTATGATGTGTGTAAGCTCGAAGGATATATGTATGATGTGTGGACATGTATTTTGATATGTATGATATGAGTTTATGTATGTGTATGTATGATGTTTATGTATTATGCATGTGTGGGGGGTTCAGAGGCGGTGTTTGTATGAATGATGTATCTGTACTGTATGTATGATATGTGTGTATAAATGATAGATGTGTGTAAGCAAGATGTATATGTATGATGTGTGGAGATGTGTGTAAACTAGAAGGATGTATGTATGATGTGTGGAGATGAATACAGTGGTCCCTCAACATACGATGGTAATTCGTTCCAAACGACCCATCGTTTGTCGAATCCATCGTATGTTGAGGGATCCGTGCAATGTAAAGTATAGGAAGCTGTACTCACCTGTCCCCGTCGCTCCGGACCAGGTGCTCACCGCTCCCAATGCTGTCCCAGGGGCTCCCGATGCTGTCCCGCTGCTCCGGTGTCTTCTTCGCGATCCTCCGGCTTCTTCCGCATCTTCTGCAGGGTCCGGGCCTTGCTTTCTGGTGACGTTATGACGCTGCTGCGCCCGCGTGGCGTGCGTAGTGACGTAATAACGACGCCGGAAAGCGAGGCCCGGACCCTGGAGAAGATGCGCAAGACACCGGAGGATCGCGAAGTGGACCCGGAGCAGCGGGAATAGGCAAGCGAACCTGCCAGGGATGCTTAAACTGCTATCCGACAGCAGCTTAAGCATTCTGCGGATAGCAGTTAATGCGATGGCCCCGACATATAAAAGCATCGTATGTCGATGCTGACATCGACATGCGATGGCCTCTGAGAGGCCATCGTATGTCGATTTTATCATATGTCGGGGCCATCGTAGGTCGGGGGGTTACTGTAATGCAGAGGGATCTGGAGGCGGTGGGTGTATGTATGATGTGTGTGTATGTATTATGTATGTGTTAGGGGGGGGTCCGGAGGTGGCGTGTGTGTATGAATGATGCGTGTATGTACTGTATGAATGATGTGTGTGTATGAATGATAGATGTGTGTAAGCAAGATATATGTATGTATGTATGATGTGTGGGAGGGTACAGCATATAGCATGGTTATTTTTGAGGGTTTATATTCAAGGGCACAGTGTGTGGCAGAATTATATTCAGGGGGAACAGTAGGTGGCAGTATTATATTCATGGGAAGAGTGTGTGGCATAATTATATTCAGGAGGTACAGTAGGTGGCAGTATTATATTCAGGGGGAACAGTAGGTGGCAGTATTATATTCGGGGGGTACAGTAGGTGGCAGTATTATATTCAGGGGGTGCATTGGGTGGCAGTATTATTTTCAAGGGGTACAGTGGATGGTAATTTTATATTCAGGGGATACAGAAGGAGGCAGTATTATATTCAGGGGAACAGAAGGAGGCAGTATTATATTCAGGGGGAACAGAAGGAGGCAGTATTATATTCAGGGGGAACAGAAGGAGGCAGTATTATATTCAGGGGGTACAGAAGGAGGCAGTATTATATTCAGGGGGAACAGAAGAAGGCAGTATTATATTCAGGGGGTACAGAAGGAGGCAGTATTATATTCAGAGGGAACAGAAGGAGGCAGTATTATATTCAAGGGGTACAGTGGATGGTAATTTTATATTCAGGGGATACAGAGGGTGGCAGTATTATATTCAGGGGATACAGAGAGTGGCAGCATTATATTCAGGGGGTACAGTATTTAGCAGCATAATAATGATTATTGTCTTCATACAGAGGATGAGGATCTACTGACAAAGTGAGGAGCCAATGATGTCTGGATGTCAGACTCTGCAGGGAAGATGGAGCGGGAAGACGTCCTGATATCTGGACCAGATGAAGAAGGAAAGAAAAGATAACAGAGAAGACGACACTCAGGTCAGTGATATCATTGTGTAGTCTCCTGACTGTCCCATCAGCTGGAGTCACTTGTCAGTTCCGCAGTGATGATGGGTGACGCTGTACCCTAATCTATGGCTCTCCAGCTGTTGAAAAACTACAACTCCTATAATGCCTGAGGCTCTCCAGACATGATGGGAGTTATAGCTTTATAACAGCTAATTGGTGATTGGTGGGGGTCCCAGCAGTTGGATCCCCATCAGAAAAATGGGCTTCTTATTCTTCAATGCCTGTTTTGTTTGTCTGGCCCTGCCTGTTAGTCACTTCTATAGTTGTGTATTCTCCTGACTGTGTCCCATGCAGTATCTTTGTGCAGCCGAGTAAGGGGTCATCCGGGATTGGGGAAGAGGGTCGTCAGGTGATAGGGGGCCCATGGCATTTTTTCGCACCGGGGCCCCATGGTTTCTAGCTACGCCCCTGACTGTAGGGATAAAGCAAAGATGGAAATCTGGTAATGCATATGGGCAGGGGCGTAGCTAGAAACCACAGGGCCCCGATGCAAAAAATTGTCCTGGGCCCCCCTACCCATACCCCCTCCCCCCGACGACCTGCTTTCTCAATCCCTGATGACCCCCTTACTCGGCCTCAGCCGCACAAAGATATCAGTGACTACAGCACAGATGGGACAGAGTCAGGAGAAAAAGGTGACTTACAGACAGGGACGGGCTGGGACCAAAAATAGGCCCAGGCATTTTAAAATAAGCAGTCCATTTTTATGGTGGGGGTCCGACTGATGGGACCTCCACCAATCCCCTTTGTTCAAGTGGCTCTCCAGATGTTGGAAAGCTGCAACTCCCATGGTGTCTGAAGAGCCTCAGGATTTATGGGAGTTGTAGTTTTGCAACAGCTGGAGAGCCACAGATTGGAGTACAGCCATCATCACTGCAGAACATACAACTGACTACAACTCTGATAGGACAGTCAGGAGAACACACAATATCAGTGACCTGAGTGACGTCTTTCCTTTTCTTCCTCATCCGGTCCAGACGTCAGGACTTCTTCCAGCTACATCTTCTCTTCTCTTCGTCTGACACCCGAACATCATTGGTTCCTTAATTTGTCAGCAGATCCTTATCCTCTGTAGGAAGACAGTAATCATTAGATTTCTGCCAAATACTGTACCCCCTGAATATAATACTGCCAACCACTGTGCCCCTGAATATAATACTGCCACACACTGCACCCTCTAAATATATTATTGCCACACACTGCACCCTCTAAATATATTATTGCCACACACTGTACCCTCTGAATATAATACAGGTACACATTTTACCACCTGAGTAAAATACTACCACTCACTGTAGCCTCTAAATATAACCCTGCTATATGCTGTACACTGAATATAATATAAATCTTCCTCCCGATTCCTTTGTTCCACCCTCTTTCCCCCTAGATTTGTAAGTCCTCTTCATGCTCCCCTGAACTCCCCCCCCACACCCCAAAGTCCTTTCCCATGTAAATAACATCACTCCTCTACCACCAACATACAGTCCCATGTAAATAACATCCCTCCCCTATCACCACCATACAGTCCCATGTAAATAACATCACTCCTATACCACCAATATACAGCCCCATGTAAATGACATCACTCCTATACCACCAATATACAATCCCATGTAAATGACATCACTTCTATACCAACAATATACAGTCCCATGTAAATGACATCACTTCTATACCAACAATATACAGTCCCATGTAAATGACATCACTCCTATACCACCAATATACAGTCCCATGTAAATGACATCACTCCTATACCACCAATATACAGTCCCATGTAAATGACATCACTCCTATACCACCAATATACAGTCCCATGTAAATGACATCACTCCTATACCAACAATATACAGTCCCATGTAAATGACATCACTCCTATACCAACAATATACAGTCCCATGTAAATGAAATCATGCTTGTCTCCATTCCTACAGGAGGTTCCTGTTGCTTTTTCATGGCAAGAATAATAAGGGAGATTTATCCAACCTTGTGCAGAGGAACAATAGAGCAGTCGCCCATAGCAACCAATCACATTTCAGCTTTCATTTTTTAACCCCTTAACGACGCAGGACGTATATTTACGTCCTGCGCCGGCTCCCGCGATATGAAGCGGGATCGCGCCGCGATCCCGCATCATATCGCGTCGGTCCCGGCGCTAATCAACAGCCGGGACCTGCGGCTAATACCACACATCGCCGATCGCGGCGATATGCGGTATTAACCCTTTAGAAGCGGCGGTCAAAGCTGACCGCCGCTTCTAAAGTGAAACTGAAAGTATCCCGGCTGCTCAGTCGGGCTGTTCGGGACCGCCGCGGTGAAATCGCGGCGTCCCGAACAGCTGATCGGACACCGGGAGGGCTCTTACCTGCCTCCTCGGTGTCCGATCGACGAATGACTGCTCCGTGCCTGAGATCCAGGCAGGAGCAGTCAAGCGCCGATAATGCTGATCACAGGCGTGTTAATATGGGACCTATAACACTGCAAAAAAAAGTTAAAAAAAAGTGTTAATAAAGGTCATTTAACCCCTTCCCTAATAAAAGTTTGAATCACCCCCTTTTCCCATAAAAAAAAATAAAACAGTGTAAAAAAATAAATAAATAAACATATGTAGTATCGCCGCGTGCGTAAATGTCTGAACTATAAAAATATATCATTAATTAAGCCGTACGGTCAATGACGTACGCGCAAAAAAATTCCAAAGTCCAAAAAAGCGTATT
Source organism: Hyla sarda (assembly GCF_029499605.1). Classification (NCBI taxonomy): domain Eukaryota; kingdom Metazoa; phylum Chordata; class Amphibia; order Anura; family Hylidae; genus Hyla; species Hyla sarda. Next base: position 55,125,734 of record NC_079199.1, on the reverse strand, counting down.
TTGGTAATTTTTTATAACATTAAAAAATGAATAAAAAGTGATCAAAAAGTCCGATCAAAACAAAAATCATACCGATAAAAACTTCAGATCACGGCGCAAAAAATTAGTCCTCAAACCGCCCAGTACGTGGAAAAATAAAAAAGTTATAGGGGTCAGAAGATGACATTTTTAAACGTATAAATTTTCCTGCATGTAGTTATGATTTTTTCCAGAAGTGCGACAAAATCAAACCTATATAAGTAGGGTATCATTTTAACCGTATGGACCTACAGAATAATGATAAGGTGTAATTTTTACTGAAATATGCACTGCGTAGAAACGGAAGCCCCCAAAAGTTACAAAATGGCGTTTTTTTTTCGATTTTGTCGCACAATGATTTTTTTTTCCGTTTCGCCGTGCATTTTTGGGTAAAATGACTAATGTCACTGCAAAGTAGAATTGGCGACGCAAAAAATAAGCCATAATATGGATTTTTAGGTGGAAAATTGAAAGGGTTATGATTTTTAAAAGGTAAGGAGGAAAAAACGAAAGTGCAAAAACGGAAAAACCCTGAGTCCTTAAGGGGTTAAAGACCTTTTTTTTCAATGAAAGCTGGAATCTGATTGGTTGCTATGGGCGACTGCTCCAGTGTTCCTCCAGCATGCCCGGGCAGCCATTCAGCTATTGCAAAACTATAACTCTCAGCATGCCAAAGCAGCCATTGGCTGTCTGGGCTTGCTGGGAGTTGTAGTTTAGCAACATCTGGAGATCTGGTGCACTAGTTTGTAAGAGGAAGGCACTGTGTATAGTGAAAGTCCACCCCCCCTCCCGTCCTCCTCCTCCTCATCATCATCATTACACCCCCCTCCCCCGTCCTCCTCATCATCATTACACCCCCCACCCCCTCCCCGTCCTCCTCCTCATCATTACACCCCCCCTCCCCATCATCATTACCCCCCATTACAACCCCCCCCCCCCCAAACCTAGGTCTACTCACCTTCCTGAGCGGCGCTGCGGTGTGAAGCTGGAGAGTCTGCTGCTCCTGTCACTGACACCTGCAGGGGATAAATCGCGCGGGGTCAGAAGCTGTGACAGGTTACGTGCTTGCCTGCACTGCTCTCATCAGCCCTCTGCCTGTCGTCTGACCCTGCTGCAGCAACAGGGCCCGGGCGGTTTTAAAAAAGTGCTGGCAGCGGCGGGCCCGGGACCTGTTGCTGCAGCATATAGTATAGTGAAGTGGTTATGGGCCTCGGTCGCGATTGTGACCCTTGCGACCTCTATAGCTACGCCACTGTATATGGGTAATATACAGGAAATCCTGAACAGAACTGCTTTACTAGTGAACAGCAGACAACCCACCAAGAAGAACAGGCTCAAATAGTTTCGGCACATACAATCTGCACTATTTTAAGCAAGTAATTGTAATGTTATATCTACAGTACCCCACAGCATTCTAATATTGCCAAATTTCATACTATAGAGCAGTGTTTCCCAACCTTTTTCGGGTCGGGCACACCTCAGAAATTTTCTTTTCCGAGGGGCACACCTACCGAGGTTGACGAGCAAATAAAAAGGAAAAAACTGTAAAAAACGCAATGCACTATATCTATTTATCCGTGGGTATGTAGTTTAAAATGCTGCTTTATACAGCAACTCACAAATGACGTCTTCTCTAATTTGCATCGTTGCCATCTCTTCTCCAACTGGTCCAGGCCATTATCACGATTTCTTCCACACACAATTCTTCACCGTTAAACCTGCAAAACAAACCTATTAGGCTCCGCACTTTTTTTTTTACATGGGTGACAGAGTGGTGTAGAAGTGTGTACATGGGTGAAAGAGGAGTGTACATGAGTGTACATGGGTGACAAAGGGGTGTAGAGGAGTGTACAGAGGGGTGTAGAGGAGTGTACATGGGTGACAGAGGGGTGTAGAGGAGTGTACAGGTGGGTGTAGAGGAGTGGACATGGGTGACAGAGGGGTGTACAGAGGGGTGTAAAGAAGTGTATATGGGCGACAGAGTTGTGTAGAGGAGTGTACATGGGTGACAGAGGGGTGTAGAGGAGTGTACATGGGTGATAGAGGGGTGTAGAGGAGTGTACATGGGTGACAGAGGGGTGTAGAGAAGTTTACATGGGTGACAGAGGGGTGAAAAAAAGTGTACATGAGTGACAGAGGGGTGTAGAGGAGTGTACAGAGGGGTGCAGAGGAGTGAACATGAGTGACAGAGGGGTGTAGAGGGGTGTACAGAGGGGTGTAAAGGAGTGTATATGGGCAACAGAGGGGTGTAGAGGAGTGTACATGGATGACAGAGGGGTGTAGAGGAGTGTACATGGGTGACAGAGGGGTGTAGAGGAGTGTACATGGGTGACAGAGGGGTGTAGAGAAGTGTACATGGGTGACAGAGGGGTGAAGAAAAGTGTACATGAGTGACAGATGGGTTTACATGGGTGACAGATGGGTGTAGAGGAGTATACATGGGTGACAGATGGGTGTACATGGGTTACAGAGGGGTATAGAGGAGTGTACATGGTGTGACAGAGGGGTGTACATGGGTGACAGAGGAGTGTAGAGGAGTATACAGAGGGGTATAGGGAGGTGTACAAGGGTCACAGATGGGTGTAGAAGAGTGAACATGGGTGACAGGGGCATAGGGTGTGACAGAGGGGTGGACAGGGGTGACAGATGGGTGAATAGAGGGTGGACATGGGTGACAGTGATGGACTGGGGTGACAGTGGGTTGGATGGATAGGTGGACATGGATGACAGGAGGGTGGACATGGGAGACAGGGGGTCAGAGGGGTGGACAAGGGTGAAAAGAGGGACAGGAGTGACAGAGAGGGGTGGACTGGAGTGATAAAGGGACATATGGGTGAACAGGAGGGTGGACATGGGTGACAGGGTACACTACGAGGGTAGACGGGGGGTAAACATGAGTGACAGGCATGGACAGGGGAGTGGACAAGGTGGACATGGTTGACAGGAGGATGGACATGGGTGAGAGTGGGGTGGACATGGGTGACGGGGATGATAAGAGGGTGGACATGTGTGAAAGGGGGGTGGACATGAGTGATGGGGTGGTGGATATGGGGGACAAGGAGGGTGGACATGTGTGAGAGGGGGGGTGGACATGAGTGACAGGGAGGGACAAGGAGGTGGACAAGGCGGACATGGATGACAGGGGGGGGTGGACATGAGTGACGGGGGGGTAGAGGGTGGACCTGGATGACGGTGGTGGGGGGGTTTGGACAGGGTTGAGAAGGGGTAACAGAGGGGTGGAAAGGGTATGGTACCTTAACCCCTTAAGGACCGGGGTTTTTTACATTTTTGCATTTTCGTTTTTTGCTCCTTGCCTTTAAAAAATCATAACTCTTTCAATTTTGCACCTAAAAGTCCATATAGTAGGTAAAATGAAAAAAGGCGGCGTTCGAATCCCAAAAAACAATTTGAAGTAGAAGAGGTATGTACTCACCCGGTGTATGTGGGAGGTCACAAGACAGTGATCCCCCACTAACACCTAGAGTCCTCTTCTCGCTTATACACTGAAGCAATCTCCGTCATATGGACATCCCTTAGGGAGGGCGCAGGGTGAGCCGGAATCACAGTACCGTGGTCCGTGTATATAGGAAAAAGACAAGTAGAAAAACCAGCGCTCGGAGACAGTTCGAAAAATGATGACAGTCAAACCATATTGTAGTGAATTATCATTGAGATGAACTTACTTCACTAGGGGAGATGTGTAGGTGGAGTTACCTTTCACATCATCCCCTTCCAGGAGAGTATTACAGAATGGCCGGGAAGCCCGTGGATAAGAAGAATAGGGTTTATTGCGACGCGTTTTGGAGGGCTTACAGAATCGCCTCCTTCCTCAGGCATACAACAAGACAGAATGATAATACAATCCCTTTATATACATACCATGTCCGGGGTAGAAGCGTGTTAATTGGCTCTTTGTTTCTTACAGAATTGTTGTTTGAGGACCTGCAGATCCGGTTCTGCAGGTCACATGTTCTATACCTGGGTCACGTGATCATAGATCACGTGATACCCAGTAGTATGCTGATTTCCTCCTAAGGGAGGGAGACCGGAAGTTTCAGCAATGGGAGCCGCGACCACGTCACGAATATCACCACGTGATCGAGGATCACCCACCGACCTTCCGGAATCATGCGTTCCACAATGGAGCGCATACCTTAAATGCGCATGCGGAGAAAGGTAGAATGCTCAACGCCTGCGCACCTGGTGTATCGAGTACCCGATGCGTTCCAGAATGGAACGCACTGCAATTTCTATGGATAATGTGTTTAAGGACTAAAAACTGCTTATTGTTACGCCTAGCGCTCCGGGCCCCCGCTCCTCCCCGGAGCGCTCACGGCGTCTTTCTCCCTGCAGCTCCCCGGTCAGTCCCGCTGACCGGGAGCGCTGCTCTGTCATGGCCGTTGGGGATGCGAATCGCACAGCGGGACGCGCCCGCTCGCGAATCGCATCCCAGGTCACTTACCCGTTCCCGTCCCCTGCTGTCATGTGCTGGCGCGCGCGGCTCCGCTCTCTAGGGCGCGCGCGCGCCAGCTCCCTGAGACTTAAAGGGCCAGTGCACCAATGATTGGTGCCTGGCCCAATTAGCTTAATTGGCTCCCACCTGGTCCCTGACTATATCTAACCTCCTCCCATGCACTTCCTTGCCGGATCTTGTTGCCCTTGTGCCTAGTGAAAGCGTTTTGTGTGTTTAAAAACCTGTGTACCAGAACTTCTGCTATCTCCCCTGACTACGAACCTTGCCGCCTGCCCCCGACCTTCTGCTACGTCCGACTTTGCTTCTGCCTACTCCCTTGTACCTCGCCTATCTTCAGCAGCCAGAGAGGTGAGCCGTTGCTAGTGGATACGACCTGGTCACTACCGCCGCAGCAAGACCATCCCGCTTTGCGGCGGGCTCTGGTGAAAACCAGTAGTGTCTTAGAACCGGTCCACTAGCACGGTCCTCGCTATCCCTCTCTGGCACAGAGGATCCACCTCCTGCCAGCCGGCATCGTGACAGTAGATCCGGCCATGGATCCCGCTGAAGTTCCTCTGCCAGTTGTCGCTGACCTCCCTACGCTGGTCGCCCAGCAAGCTCGTCAGATCGCCCAGCAGTCGCAACAGATAGCGCAACAAGATCACCAGCTGTCGTACTTGACCACCATGACACAGCAACTCCAGTCACAACTACAGCAAGTACAGTCACAGCTACAGCAGCAACAACCATCTCCTCCGCCAGCTCCTGCACCCCTTCCGCGGCGAGTGGCCGCTCCTAGCCTCCGCCTGTCCTTGCCGGACAAATTTAATGGGGACTCTAAGTTTTGCCGTGGCTTTCTTTCGCAATGTTCCCTGCACTTGGAGATGATGTCGGACCAGTTTCCTACTGAAAGGTCTAAGGTGGCTTTCGTAGTCAGCCTTCTGTCTGGAAAAGCCCTGTCATGGGCCACACCGCTCTGGGACCGCAATGACCCCGTCACTGCCTCTGTACACTCCTTCTTCTCGGAAATTCGAAGTGTCTTTGAGGAACCTGCCCGAGCCTCTTCTGCTGAGACTGCCCTGCTGAACCTGGTCCAGGGTAATTCCTCCGTTGGCGAGTACGCCATACAATTCCGTACTCTTGCTTCTGAACTATCCTGGAATAATGAGGCTCTCTGCGCGACCTTTAAAAAAGGCCTATCCAGCAACATTAAAGATGTTCTGGCCGCACGAGAGACTCCTGCTAACCTGCATGAACTCATTCATCTAGCCACTCGCATTGACATGCGTTTTTCTGAGAGGCATCAAGAGCTCCGCCAGGAAAAAGACTTAGATCTCTGGACACCTCTCCCACAGTCTCCACTGCAATCTGCGCCTAGGCCTCCCGCCGAGGAGGCCATGCAAGTGGATCGGTCTCGCCTGACCCTGGAAGAGAGGAATCGCCGTAAGGAAGAGAATCTTTGTCTGTACTGTGCCAGTACTGAACATTTTTTGGTGGATTGCCCAATCCGTCCTCCACGTCTGGGAAACGCACGCTCGCACCCAGCTCTCGTGGGTGTGGCGTCTCTTGATGCCAAGTCGGCTTCTCCACGTCTCACAGTGCCTGTTCGGATTTCTACTTCAGCCAGCTCTCCCCTCTCAGCCGTGGCCTGCCTGGACTCTGGAGCTTCTGGGAATTTTATTCGGGAGTCCTTTGTGAATAAATTCCGCATTCCGGTGACCCGTCTTGTCAAGCCACTCCACATTTCCGCGGTCAACGGAGCCAGGTTGGATTGCACCGTGCGTTACCGCACGGAGCCCCTCCTAATGTGCATCGGACCTCATCACGAGGAAATTGTATTTTTTGTTCTTCCTAATTGCACTTCTGAAGTTCTCCTTGGACTACCCTGGCTTCAACACCATTCCCCAACCCTGGATTGGTCCACTGGGGAGATCAAGAGTTGGGGTCCCTCTTGTTCCAAGGACTGCCTTCAACCGGTTCCCAGTACTCCCTGCCGTGACCCTGTGGTTCCTCCTGTATCCGCTCCCCCTAAGGTCATTAAGGACTCTGCCTGCCACAGGAAATGCCCCTCCCCCCCTCCCAGTCCCATCAGGCAGGCCTCTGTGTCCCCTCATGGCCCTCGTCCTGGTGTCACACTGCCCCGTGCCAGGTCTCGCCCTCTGCCCTCTCTCCCCATTCCTACTCCTGCGGTTCTGCCTGCCGTTGAGGAATCCCTCCATCCTTTCCCGGTGTCCTCATCCCAGGGGAGGCAGTTACCGGACAAAGAGAAGGGGAGACCTAAGGGGGGGGGTACTGTTACGCCTAGCGCTCCGGGCCCCCGCTCCTCCCCGGAGCGCTCACGGCGTCTTTCTCCCTGCAGCTCCCCGGTCAGTCCCGCTGACCGGGAGCGCTGCTCTGTCATGGCCGTTGGGGATGCGATTCGCACAGCGGGACGCGCCCGCTCGCGAATCGCATCCCAGGTCACTTACCCGTTCCCGTCCCCTGCTGTCATGTGCTGGCGCGCGCGGCTCCGCTCTCTAGGGCGCGCGCGCGCCAGCTCCCTGAGACTTAAAGGGCCAGTGCACCAATGATTGGTGCCTGGCCCAATTAGCTTAATTGGCTCCCACCTGGTCCCTGACTATATCTAACCTCCTCCCATGCACTTCCTTGCCGGATCTTGTTGCCCTTGTGCCTAGTGAAAGCGTTTTGTGTGTTTAAAAACCTGTGTACCAGAACTTCTGCTATCTCCCCTGACTACGAACCTTGCCGCCTGCCCCCGACCTTCTGCTACGTCCGACTTTGCTTCTGCCTACTCCCTTGTACCTCGCCTATCTTCAGCAGCCAGAGAGGTGAGCCGTTGCTAGTGGATACGACCTGGTCACTACCGCCGCAGCAAGACCATCCCGCTTTGCGGCGGGCTCTGGTGAAAACCAGTAGTGTCTTAGAACTGGTCCACTAGCACGGTCCTCGCTATCCCTCTCTGGCACAGAGGATCCACCTCCTGCCAGCCGGCATCGTGACACTTATCCTACGGACATGTTTACACAAAGGAGGTATATAATACATAAAGAAAAACATATTCAATTAAAGACATGCAATAATGATAATAATAATAGTATAAATAGAGTACAAATGTAAAAAAATATATATAATATATATATATATATATTGGGGCATAAAAGTATACACACACACGCGCACGTATGTATGTACATATACACATCTACGCACTCAATACACACACATATATACCAACATACGCACTTTACTCACATACATATATACACATACACATATATATGCACACATACACACACACATGAATAATATGCATACTAGTACATACACACACACGCACGCACGCACATACATATCATAAAACATATAGGGTATATTATAGTATATTACATCTCAATCAAAGGTGTATACATGATTTAACATTAATCATTATAAAAGAAAAAATAAGATAAAATGTATATATACATACATATAGCCATGTACATATATACACACACACATGCCAACGCATGTGCGTGCACATACACACATACCCCCACTCTTACATATAAAAAAGTAATTTTGTAGTATTTATAAAATACGCGTCAAGTGCTTAATATACAGAAGAAAAAGAATAAGAATCAATACACTTGTTCTAAAGATTCGTTCAACCCTTGGGGCATTAAGGTGTTCAATTTAAAAATCCAAAACATCTCCTTATTACATAATAGTTTATAGTTATTATTTGGAATCTTTTCTAGAGGTGTTATTCTTAATAGTGTTGGATCTCTATTATGTTGAAAATTAAAGTGCCTAGATACACTATGGAGATTAAAGCCATGACGTATATTAGATCTGTGGCCATTAATACGCTGTCTTAGGCTCGTAGTGGTTCTACCAATATAACTGAGGTCACACGGACACTCCAGTAAGTATATGATATAACCACTAGCGCAATTAAGATAGTCCTTAATGTGATAAGGTTTGGAATCAGCTAAAGGGATTTCAGTTCTCCTGTGCATAATAATATCACAGCATTTACATTTATTAAGTCCACACTTGTAGGCCCCTGTAATAGCCTCACCTCCAAAAAACGTGCCTACTTCCCTTCGTGAGGTAAGCTTCTTTTTTTGCTTAGTGGGTACTGATGGTGCAATGAGGTTTTTTAGTGTCTTTGATCTTCTAAAGATGCATCTAGGGTTTTTAGGAACTATTTTCCCCATAATGGGGTCCTGTCTAATAAGGTCCCAATTATTAGAAAGGATTTTTTTAATGTAGCCGTGTGAGGTATTGAATCGAGTCAAGAAGGCTAGATCCAATCTCTCTTGGCTATCTCCGTTAGTGACGGATTTCACCTGTAAACAATCATTTTGTTCAAGGTGCAAAATCCTGTCACTTGGATTTTTAATGAGTGGTTCAGGGTATCATTTTTCCCTGAACCTATTCTCTAGAATCTTAAGTTGGGAGAAGCATTGTGAGTCAGAGGAACAGTTGCGTCGTATACGCCTCATTTGCCCGTATGGGATATTAGTTTTCCAGGATTTTAGATGGCAGCTAGTAAAGTCTAAATAGCTATTTGCATCCACCTCCTTAAAGTAGGTGGTGGTGCAAATTTGGCCAGATTCAATATAGATTCTCAGATCTAAAAAGACTACCTCAGATACACTGATGGTGGATGTAAAATTTAAACCCCAATTATTTTGGTTGATCTCAGCTATGAAGGACAGCAAGGAGTCTTCATTATTTCTTTATGTATTATATACCTCCTTTGTGTAAACATGTCCGTAGGATAAGCGGTTTTTAGTCCTTAACCTCTTAAGGACCCAGGGCGTATGGATACGCCCTCACACCCTGGGCCTTAAGGACCCAGGGCGTACTAGTACGCCCTGGCGTTTTCCGGTCTCTGCCGCGCGCCGGGCAGAGATCGGAACCGGATGCCTGCTGAAATCCAGGGCAAACGCCGAGGGGGGCCATGTAGGGGGCCAAATCGCAAGGGAAATCGCCCTTGTGATCTGCGGCGATACCGGGCTGATCGGGTCTCTGGGACCCGACCGCCGGGTAATTTCGCATGATCCCGGCTGTCACAGACAGCCAGGACCATGCTGAAGTATAGGAGCGAGGTGGCAAGCCTGCCACCTCCTCCTATACCCTGCGATCTGTCGGTTAGTTAACCGACCAATCGCAGGGGGGGGGGGGTTACTTCCTCCCGTCCTGCCAGGCCCCTGAAAGTCCTGAGAGGACGGGAGGAAGACCGGAGGACGCTGCGGGGGATGGGGGAGTGCTGGGGACCGGCCCGGGTACTTACCTCGTCCCTGAAGACCCGGATCCCTGCGATGAAGACAGCGGCGGCGACAGGTGAGTAGATCTTCAGCCGCGGTCGGGCCCTTTACAGCAATGCACGTCGCCGTAAAGCGACATACATTGCTGTATTGGGACCCTGTAAACTACAACTCCCAGCATGCCCAGACAGCCCTTGGCGTCTGGGCATGCTGGGAGTTGCAGTTTTGCAACATCTGGAGGTCCACAGTTTGGAGACCACTGTGCCCTTCCAGATGTTGCAAAACTACACATCCTCAGCATGCCCTTACTGTCCAGGCATGCTGGGAGTTGTAGTTCTGTAACATCTGGCCCTTCAGATGTTGCAGAACTACAACTCCCAGCATGCCTGGACAGTTTTGGCATACTGGGAGTTGTAGTTTTGCAACATCTGGAAGGGCACAGATTGGGAACCACTGTATTAGTGGTCTGCAAACTGTAGTCCTCCAGATGTTGCAAAACTACAACTCCAAGCATGCTGGGAGTTGTAGTTCGGCAACATCTGGCTCTAAAGATGTTGCCGAACTACTACTCCCAGCATGTTTGAGAATGCTGAGAGTTGTGGTTTTGCAACAACTGGTGGCACACTGGTTGGGAAACATTGTCTGTTTCCTAACTCAGTGTTTCCCAACCCGTGTTCCTCCAGCTGTTGCAAAACTATAACTACCAGCATGCACTGATAGACTGTGCATGCTGGGAGTTGTAGTTTTGCAACAGCTGGAGGTCCCCCCCTGTGAATGTACAGGGTACTTTCACATGGGCAGGGGCTTACAGTGAGTATCAGGCTGCAAGTTTGCGATGCAGCAAATTTTGCGCGGCAGCTCAAACTCGCTGTAACCCCCCCGCCCGTGTGACTGTACCCTAAAAACACTACACTACACTACCACAAAATAAAATAAAAAGTAAAAAACACTACATATACACATACCCCTACACAGCCCCCCTCCCCAATAAAAATGAAAAACGTCTGGTACGCCACTGTTTCCAAAATGGAGCCTCCAGCTGTTGCAAAACAACAACTCCCAGTATTGCTGGACAGCCGTTGACTGTCCAAGCATGCTGGGAGTTTTGCAACAGCTGGAGGCACCCTGTTTGGGAATCACTGGCGTAGAATACCCCTATGTCCACCCCTATGCAAATCCCTAATTTAGGCCTCAAATGCGCATGGCGCTCTCACTTTGGAGCCCCGTCGTATTTCAAGGCAACAGTATAGGGTCACATATGGGGTATCGCCGTACTCGGGAGAAATTGCCTAACAAATTTTGGGGGGCTTTTTCTCCTTTCACCCCTTATGAAAATGTGAAGTTGGGGTCTACACCAGCATGTTAGTGTAAAAAAATATTTTTTTTACACTAACATGCTGGTGTTTTCATTTTGACAAGAGGTAAAAGGGAAAAAAGCCCCCAAAATTTGTAATGCAATTTCTCCCGACTACGGAGATACCCCATATGTGGGCACAAAGTGCTCTGGGGGCGCACAACAAGGCCCAGAAGGGAGAGTGCGCCATGTACATTTGAGGTGATTTGCACAGGGGTGGCTGATTGTTACAGCGGTTTTGACAAACGCAAAAAAAACTAAACCCCACATGTGACCCCATTTCGGAAACTACACCCCTCTCGGAATGTAATGAGGGATCCAGTGAGAATTTACCCCCCACTGGTGTCTGACAGATCTTTGGAACAGTGGGCTGTGCAAATTAAAAATGTTGTACAGACCACTGTTCCAAAGATCTGACAGACACCAGTGGGGGTAAATGCTCACTGTACCCCTTGTTACATTCCTCAAGGGGTCTAGTTTCCAAAATGGTATGCCATGTGGGGGTTATTTTGCTGTCCTGGCACCATAGGGGCTTCCTAAATGCGAAGTGCCCCCCGAGCAAAATTTGCTCTCAAAAAGCCAAATATGACTCCTTCTCTTCTGAGCATTGTAGTTCACTCGTAGTGCACTTCAGGTCAACTTATGGGGTACCTCCATACTCAGAAGAGATGGGGTTTCAAATTTTGGGGGGTATTTTTTGCTATTAACCCTTGCAAAAATGTGAAATTTGGGGGGAAACACCCATTTTAATGAATTTTTTTTTTTACGTATGCAAAAGTCGTGAAACCCGTGTGGGGTATTAAGGCTCACTTTATTCCTTGTTACGTTCCTCAAGGGGTCTAGTTTCCAAAATGATATGCCATGTGGGTATTTTTTGCTGTCCTGGCACCATAGGGGCTTCCTATATGGGACATGCCCCCGAGCAAAATTTGCTCTCAAAAAGCCAAATATGACTCCTTCTCTTCTGAGCATTGTAGTTCGCTCGTAGTGCACTTCAGGTCAATTTATGGGGTACCTCCATACTCAGAAGAGATGGGGTTACAAATTTTGGGGGGTATTTTCTGCTATTAACCCTTGCAAAAATGTGAAATTTGGGGGGAATCACACATTTTAGTGAAATTTTATTTTATTTTTTTACATATGCAAAAGTCGTGAAACACATGTGGGGTATTAAGGCTCACTTTATTCCTTGTTACGTTCCTCAAGGGGTCTTGTTTCCAAAATGGTATGGCATGTGTTTTTCTTTTGCTGTTCTGGCACCATAGGGGCTTCCTAAATGCAACATGCCCCCCAAAAACCATTTCAGAAAAACGTACTCTCCAAAATCCCCTTGTCGCTCCTTCCCTTCTGAGCCCTCTACTGTGCCCGCCGAACACTTTACATAGACATATGAGGTATGTGCTTACTCGAGAGAAATTGGGCTACAAATATAAGTATACATTTTCTCCTTTTACCCCTCGTAAAAATTCAAAAATTGGGTCTACAAGAACATGCGAGTGTAAAAAATGAAGATTGTTAATTTTTTCCTTCACTTTCCTGCTATTCCTGTGAAACACCTAAAGGGTTAAAAGGCTGACCGAATATCATTTTGTATACTTTGGGGGGTGCAGTTTTTATAATGGGGTAATTTGTGGGGTATTTCTAATATGAAGACCCTTCAAATCCACTTCAAACCTTAACTGGTCCCTGAAAAATAGTGAGTTTGGAAATTTTGTGAAAAATTGGAAAATTGCTGCTGAACTTTGAAGCCCTCTGGTGTCTTCCAAAAGTAAAAACTCATCAATTTTATGATGCAAACATAAAGTAGACATATTGTATATGTGAAGAAAAAAAAATATTTTGAATATCCATTTTCCTTACAAACAGAGAGCTTCAAAGTTAGAAAAATGCTAATTTTTCTAATTTTTCATAAAATTTTCAAATTTTTCACCAAGAAAGGATGCAAGTTACAATTTTTTTTTACCACTATGTTAAAGTAGAATATGTCACGAAAAAACAATCTCGGAATCAGATTGATAACTAAAAGCATTCCAGAGTTATTAATGTTTAAAGTGACAGTGGTCAGATGTTCAAAAAATGGCCGGGTCTTAAGGTGTAAAATGGCTGGGTCCTTAAGAGGTTAAACACCTTATCCATAGAAATTGCAGTGCGTTCCATTCTGGAACGCATCGGGTACTCGATACACCAGGTACGCAGGCGTTGAGCATTCTACCTTTCTCCGCATGCGCATTTAAGGTATGCGCTCCATTGTGGAACGCATGATTCCGGAAGGTTGGTGGGTGATCCTCGATCACGTGGTGATATTCGTGACGTGGTCGCGGCTCCCATTGCTGAAACTTCCGGTCTCCCTCCTTTGGAGGAAATCAACATACTACTGGGTATCACGTGATCTATGATCACGTGACCCAGGTATAGAACATGTGACCTGCAGAACCGGATCTGCAGGTCCTCAAACAACAATTCTGTAAGAAACAAAGAGCCAATTAACACGCTTCTACCCCGGACATGGTATGTATATAAAGGGATTGTATTATCATTCTGTCTTGTTGTATGCCTGAGGAAGGAGGCGATTCTGTAAGCCCTCCGAAACGTGTCACAATAAACCCTATTCTTCTTATCCACGGGCTTCCCGGCCATTCTGTAATACTCTCCTGGAAGGGGATGATGTGAAAGGTAACTCCACCTACACATCTCCCCTAGTGAAGTAAGTTCATCTCAATGATAATTCACTACAATATGGTTTGACTGTCATCATTTTTCGAACTGTCTCCGAGCGCTGGTTTTTCTACTTGTCTTTTATAGTGTTGCTCGCGAATATTCGCAATTCGAATTTTATTCGCGAAAATCGCATATTCGCGAATTCGCGAATATTCGTGAATATAGTGCTATATATTCGTAATTACGAATATTCTTTTTTTTTTTGTTTTTGTTTTTTTTTCACAGTACACATCACAGTGATCACCCCTCTCTGCTTCCAGCTTATGTGGTGTAAGAAGGCTCTAATACTACTGTGTAAGACTGGTGTGAGAATTTTCGCATATGTGAATATTTGTATATGCGAATTTTCGCATACGTTAATTTTTGTATATGCAAATATTCGCATATGTTATTTTTCGCATGCGCGAATATTCGCATATGCGAAAATAAAACAAAACTATTACGAATATGCGAATATTCGCGAATATGACGAATATTCGTCCATATATTCGCGAATATTCGCGAATTCGAATATGGCCTATGCCGCTCAACACTAGTCTTTTACCTAAAAATCCATATGATGGCTTATTTTTTGCGCCAACAATTCTACTTCGTAATGACGTCAGTCATTGTGCCCAAAAATCTACGGTGAAACGGAAAAAAAAATCATTGTGAGACAAAATTGAAAAAAAAACGCTGTTTTGTAATTTTTGGGGGCTTTCTACTTAGTAAATTTTTCGGTAAAAATGACACCTGATATTTATTCTGTAGGTCCATACGGTTAAAATGATACCCTACTTATATAGGTTTGATTTTGTCGTACTTCTGGAAAAAATCATAACTTCATGCAGGAAAATTAATACGTTTAAAATTGTCATTTCTGACCCCTATAACTTTTTTATTTTTCCATGTATGGGGCGGTATGAGGGCTCATTTTTTGCGCCATTATCTGAAGTTTTTAACGGTACCATTTTTGCATTGATAGGACTTATTGATCAATGCACTATTTTGGAATTTGGAATTTTTTTGCACGCACGCCATTGACCATGCGGTTTAATTAACAATATATTTTTATAATTTGGACATTTCCGCACGCGGCGATACCATATATGTTTATTTTTATTTACACTGTGTTTTTTTTTATGGGAAAAGGGGGGTGAGTCAAACTTTTAATAGGGAAGGGGTTAAATGATATTTATTCACTTTTTTTTTGCAGTGTTATAGCTCCCATAGGGACTTATAACACTGCACACACTGATCTTTCACATTGATCTCTGGTTTCTCATAAGAACCAGTGATCGATGATTCTGCCGCTTGACTGCTCATGTCTGGATCTCAGGCACTGAGCAGTCATTCGGCGATTGGACAGCGAGGAGGCAGGTAGGGACCCTCCCGGTGTCCTGTAAGCTGTTCGAGATGCCACGATTTCGCCGCGGCTATCCCGAACAGCTCACTGAGCTAACCGGCATGGTTTCAGTTTCACTTTAGACGCGGCGTTCAACTTTGAACGCCGCGTCTAAAGGGTTAATAGCGCGCGGCACAGCGATCAATGCCGCACGCTATTAGCCATGGGTCCCGGCCGTTGTTAGAGGCTGGGCCCAACCCGCTATGACGCGGGGCCACGCCGTGGCCCCGCGTTATAGATCGGGAGTGGACACATAATGTTCCAGTACGTCATGTGTCCTTAAGGGGTTAAGCAAGCCGGCCCGCGCAGCTTGCAGTTCCACGGCAGGCTCGGGAGTCCAGCACAGATGCAGCTCGTTCTGCCCCAGGGCACCATTTTCGTCTCACTGCGCCGCAAGGGAGAGGGAGGCGCAGGGGATGCAGGGGGACGCAAGGGACGCGGGGGACGCTGTGTGCGTAGTGCGCACACAGGCTTCCCTTCCCCCTCTCTGCTGTCAGTCATAAGTGCGCAGGCTGGGGTGGGACATTTAAAAAAAAAAATAAATCACGTCAAAATCCCGCGGCATTATGGTCAGTGCCGAATGGCACACACGTGTGCCGCAGCACTGCGGTTGGGAATCACTGGTCTAGAGGAAAGAAGGTTTCACCATCATCACAGACAAAGATTCTTTACTGTAAGAGCAATGAGACTATGGAACTCTCTGCCCCATAATGTTGTAATGTCTGACTCAATAAACAAGTTCAAGGGGGGCCTGGATGTTTTTCTAGAAAGTAATAACATTACAGGTTATGGATACTAGATTTATGTGGATAGAATGTGGATCCAGGGATTTATTCTGATCGCCATATTGGGATTGGGAAGGAATCTTTCCTCCGTCATGGGGCATTTGGCATCAGTCTCATGGGGGGTTTTCGCCTTCCTCTGGATCAACACAGTAGGGTTTAGGTTGAACTCGATGGACTCTTTTCTTTTTTTGACCTTACAAACTATGTTACCATGTTACCATTCACCCACCCCACCTGTTTTCATTCACCTTCGCTTCCATTCACCTCCCGACCCCTGCTTTCATTCACCTCTGTCGTGGAAAGATTAAGTTGTCACATTGCCTTCATATTGTGCGATATGGCGTAGCTTCATGTGTTGTCGACTGGTCGCCATAGCTGCAGATGTGGTGATTTGTTGATGGCACATGGAGGTCATATCTTCTGTAGGCTGAATCACTTGTAACCTATTGCTGACTGTATGTATGTGGGAGTGGCTTTATAAACCCTCCCTTTTGTTAGGCATAAATAAGCATAACCCACAGTAGCAGAGAGGATTTTCTCTCTAGGCTGGTGGAGAAATCAGTTGCAGGATCACTGACTCTGTCTGTGTTTTTTTAACTATTTCTAATCCCGGGCAGGCACCACTGACGCTGAATCTTATTACAAGTCTGGTTTTCTACAACAACCTTCCGCTTCCATTCACCCTGCACCTCCAGATTCCATTACCCCCCCCCCCTTACATTTACCATCCATGCGCACCCGGCACTTCTTAACTTCCCTGGGAAGCGTCCAACGTCGGCATCTGGTGTTTATCTGGTGGAAGCCCTCAGTGAGTGATGCTGACGCTTCCACCAAAGTTGGAAATTTAATTTTTCTCCCACCGGAGCCCACGGCTCCCCGTGCACTGCCACATGGCACCCCGGTTGGGAATCATTGCTCTAAACATTGTCTTAGACCTATAAAAATAAGTATTCCCAATGTCAACCAGGTGTTTAAAAGCAGCTTTGCTATTCCTTTCATATTACTAATTGTTTTCTATCGCTTTAAGCAGGAGAAAAATCAGCAAAGCAGGCAGCATGCAGTGCAGGAGTTAATGGGTGTCAGTGTTAAGAAATAATTTTAGAAGCTAGCAGCTTGTTTGGAAAAAGTGTTTCCGAAATTGCGGAAAATTCAGTCAAAAGGCATTTTTCAGCGGGTGTTTACCAGCAGCTTAAGCAATCATGCTGTGGTAAGCAGAACATGAGCAGATAGTTCAAGACACAGCTATGAAACATGTGAATGTATTTAAATCGTTTTAGTTTCAGACTTTTAAAGAAAAAACCCTTAACCCATCTTAAAACTTTACTCATATTTGCTGTTATGTCCCCCAAGATGCACATTACACGGCAGGCTGTCAACTTTTTCAGGTCTGAGTTGGTTGCATGTGCCTCAGCCAGAAGAGAATCCATTAGCAGAATTAAAACAATCCCAACAATGGATATCAGCAAATGTTTGTTTGCAGGGAATTCACGGGAGATTAGATCTTAAGCTGTAATTCAATTAAGTGGTTCAGCAGGCGGCACGAGGGCAGCTCTGTGTCACATGGAAAGACTGAACAAAGTACTGATGTGGAAAGAAACAAGAGCGCCAGGCCAAGGTAGGGAACACATACAGTACATACCCGTGTAGAACTAATAAGAAGTCTACAATTATCACAACCAATAAAATTAACACAATTTCCAATAAAAACTTAGATAGATATTCTAAATTGTAAAGGATAAAGTCAGCACACAACCAGCACACCAACAACCCATACTGTAATAGGCAGTGTATTTAGATACTGTTATGGACAGTGTATTTAGATACTGTTATGGGCAGTGTATTTAGATACAGGGCCAACCCTACCATGGGTCCAGGTGGGGCCATGGTCCCAGGCGGCACTTTTCTGGGGCGGCACTTTGTTGCCCCAGATTTTTTCTTCCCCTGGGGAAAAAACGTGTGCTGTCCACCGCTAGTCACTCACTGTAATACGGCTGCGGCTCCAGTGCAGCCCAGGCTGCTGAATAGGCAGCCGCCACCGCCGCTGCTTTAATTCAGTGATGTGCGGTGGGGGACACACTGACGAGGGACGCACTGAAGTTCTGCCGAGGAGCCACGCAGGAGGACGTCAGTGACGTCACTGATCAGGGTCGGCACATCCCTGCATGCAGCTGAAGACACAGGCCAGGTGAGAACCTGCAAGCAGAGGGATCAGAGGTGATGAGTAACTTAAATGGAAAGGGGATGTTTGAGTGGTGACAATGAAATGGCACAGGGGGAGTAATTAAAATGACACAGAGGGGATCAGAGTGGCCAGCTCAGTACCCAATCCCCCCTCTGATCCCCTCTGTACCATTTCACCATTTCAATCCACCCTTTGCCATTTAAATTCCCAACCCCCTCTTTGATCCCCCTGTTCCATTTCAACCCCCCCCCCCCCTGATCCCCCTGTGTTATTTCAATTCCCAATCCCCCAAAGGGGTAAGGGGGTGAAATGGAACAGGGGCATCAAAATAAAAAGAAAATCTAAAATGAAAAGAAAAGCACTCCTGGCAGCTCAGCGGAGCTGTTCGGGACCATTGCTGTGAAACAGCAGTGTCTCGATCAGCTGAGAGGACGGCGGGAGGGCCCTTACCTGCCTCCTCGTCGTCTGATCAGTGGTCTGATGCTCCAATCAGTGATGGCAGGCTGGAGCAGCAGAGCACCGATAACAATGATCAATACTATGAAATGGCATAGCATTGAACATTTTACACAATCAGAAGATTGCATGTCCCCTCTGGGGACAAAAAAAATGTGAAATAAAATATGGAAAAAAAGTTAATAAAAGTAAATTAACCCCTTCCCTAATAAAAGTTTGAATTACCCCACTTTTCCCATAAAAAAATGTAAACAAAAATAAACATAAACATACGTAGTATCGCCACGTGCGAAAATGTCCGAACTCTAAAAATATATTGTTGTTTCAACCGCATGGTCAATGGCGTACACGTAAGGAAAAACAAAGTCCAAATTTTTTTTATTTTTGGTCACTTTGTGTAATGTATAAAAAGCAATCAAAAAGTCCCATCAAAACAAAAATGGTACAGATAAAAACTACAGATCATGGCTGCAAGGTTAAGGCAGCAACATGAATCTTTGACCCAAGTAAAGGAAAGCTTAGCTATGACAGTAACCTTTCACCATTTAAGGGATACTTCACTAAATAAAACAAATCCCCTATACAGAGGGTGGGGGACAAATGTTGGAACTGCCATGGTCTCTGGAACTCCCATGGCCTTTTATATGGTGCCCTGTCTCTCACCTCCTCATGTAGGCTCTGTCTCTTTCTGTCAGTAGAAAAAGAAAAGAGGCGGAGGCACTCCTTGTGGAGTAAAATCACTTCAATAGTAGAAGGGATAGAGGGAGAAATCACCGCTCACCCGACATAGTTGTGTATCCCATACACAACAATGGAGATCGCGTAGATTGAGCCGGAGTCTGCAGCCTTCCCGGTATAAACAGTCGAAAAGTAGAATGGGCTTCTAATCCAGGAATTAATCGGCGCTGACCGGGAGAAGGACACCAGACAGGAAGTATACCTTCTAAGAGGGATTTATTATGTTAATACAACGCGTTTCACCACGCATGCGTGGTCCTCAGGCCTGAGGAAGCCACGTATGCGTGGTGAAACGCGTTGCATTAACATGATAAATCCCTCTTGGAAGGTATACTACCTGTCTGGTGTCCTTCTCCCGGTCAGCGCTGATTAATTCATGGATTAGAAGCCCATTCTACTTTACGATTCTTTCTGTCAGTGTCCTCCAGTCCCCACCCTTGGAGAGATGGTCTTGCTGTAAAGAAGTTATGTTTTGGTCAGCTTATCATTAGCCAAGATTTGGTTCTGTTTTGGCCAGTAATTGGCTGAGTGGGCAGCCACTTCTCTTCAGCATCAGCGCATCTCCGAGGATGGGGGCATATGTTTTATTTAGTGGAGTACCCCAGATTCAGATACTTTTTATAAGGAATCAAGGAAGGGTGGAGCCAGCACTGAGTAAAAAAGAATTTCTTTATTGTAATCCAAGTTACAAGTCCATGGAAGGCAGGGAAAAAATGAGCACAAGGACAAAAGTGCAACACAGCATAGTTGGAGTACCTAATCCTGACCATGTTCAACTAATTTTCATGTGTCTAGCACCTTTATTTATTTTTTTATTACATTTTTAATTTAGCTCACTAGTCTGAATTCCTCTCCAAGGGAGGGGGAGTGGCCTCACTGTGCAGGTCTCCGCCCCCTCCCTCAGTATGCTGTCTGCTCACATCTTCTCTAGCATTAGCAAAACTACAACTCCCAGCTTGTCCTCACTGACAGTGGCGGGACACAAGCTGACAGTGGGAGGATTTTTTGTCTAGCTGTGAGCCCTGCGCTCTCAACTGTCAATCAAGGAAGTGTGTCCATGACATAGGTGATGATGCATGGACACAGCAGGACTAATAGGTGTCGGAGCAGGCAGGGAGGGCAGTTGATTGACTGGCGTTTTCAGTATGAAATACTGAAAATTTTCTAATGAAAGCAATTGCAAAACCTATTGGTTTTGCATGCTTTACAACATATCAAAAGTTTTTATATCTGACAGTGCCCATTTTACATTATAAAAAAACTAAAAAAGAAAGAGACAAAGCGCTCCACTGTGAAGAACAGTATTAAACCGGACGGGCCCCAAATACAGAAAGACTCCAGAAATAAAAATTCATAGTGAATGTCAGGCCCCAATCATTATTATTAAAAAATTCTACAAATATCAGTGCATCTTCATGTGTTCCCTTCCATAAAATAAATAAATAATCTATAAATCTTTAAAAATATAAAATATTACCATTTAAAAAAAAAATCTTTCACCTCCACTGTCTTCCTTGATTTAGAAATTTTTAAAGGTATTAACCAGAATATATGCACTTAAACGCATTTTTAAATACCGTAAGTGGACGTTAATAGCTTTCTGGGATTTGACAGCTGCCACTTTCCAAAATGGCTCACAAATATTCCTTATGGCCAATATAGGAGAATAAGGAAAAACTACACTTTCATAGAAGACTACAGAGAACAATCAAAAATATTGTACAAACGCTTTAGGGAGAAAAAATACCCTTAAAAAATTCTGAATAATGCATATAAAAAAGCCAATGAATTACAACAATCTGAGCTAATAAATTATAATGGGAAAAAGAATAAAAAGGAAAACAGTTCACCTAGGTTTAATTTTATCACAACTTACAATAATAGTACAAAACAAATAAGAACAATTATGAATAAATATTGGCCCATAGTTATGAAAGATCCGATTTTAAATACACTACTCCCAAAACGCCCCTACTTACTTTTAGGAGAGCTAAAACATTGCGGAACCGTTTAGCCCCAAGCAAATTCAAAAATAGAAATATAGCAAAACAATGTATAGCTAAACCCACGTTTAAAACGTTTTTTATGCTGCGAGTGGATCAGTTCCCCTCCGTGCAGTTCAGTCACGTCTTTTTCTACTGGGGAAACCTTCATCTTAAAAGAAAAACTAGACTGCTCATCCATGTATATTATATACCTTTTAACATGTAGATGCGGTCTTCAATACGTAGGCAAGACAATTCAACATGCACGTGCCTGTATGAATAAGCACATGCACAACATTAAAAAGAACTTTGCATTGCACAGTGTTTCGAGACACATAACATCTCTGCACAATAGCGATTACACATGCATGAAACTCTGTATCCTGGAAAGTATCCCTTTTGACCAACCAGATCGTTTCCAAAAGTTGGTTAATAGGGAATCCTTTTGGATTTTCTCATTAAATACATTATGGCCAAGAGGACTTAATGAGACGATTGAAAAAAAATATTAAAATATAAAATATAAAAAATACAAAAAACATGTTAAAACATGTAAAATGCTTTCTAATAATTGTAGAAGCTCCCCCTAGAAAAGAGATATAGGGAGATTGCAGTATAATTTTAAATAACTTTTATGTTGATTAATTGTGATGTCATTTATATGTACATTTATGTAAATTTATTATGATGTCATTTCCGGTCACAAATTCGTATATATTGGCGGATTTTTTAACCTATAACATGATGTCTGAAGAAGAGGACAGTGTCCTTGAAACGCGTTACATGTATTAATAAAGCAAAATATTTAATTTACCTCGGTTGTGGACAGCGCTGCAATTTCCCAATCTTCTGTACCGGATGGTGCACAATACCTAGTTCCTACATTTAACATTATGGAATAATTAAATTTCCATTTTTGTCATTTTTGTTTTTTGTTATAAATTGTCAATTTTTTATCTGTATTTGTTCAATTTTAAGGGAACACATTAGCAGCTTTTATTTAAGTGTAGCTGGTGGCAATGTGATATAGGTCATCTAATACCCTTTTGACACATGTGCTTTATGTGTGTCTGTGTTGTGATTTAGATATTAACCCCTTCATGACCCAGCCCATTTTCACCTTCATGACCTGGGCATTTTTTGAAAATCTGACCACTGTCACTTTAAACATTAATAACTTTGGAATGCTTTTACTTATCATTCTGATTCCGAGATTGTTTTTTCGTGACATATTCTACTTTATGTTATTGGTATAATTTCACAGATATTTGCATCCTTTCTTGGTAAAAAATCTAAAAATTTCATGAAAATTTTGAAAATTTAGCATTTTTCTAACTTTGAAAGTCTCTACTTGAAAGGAAAATGGATATTCCAAATAAATTACATATTGATTCACATATACAATATGTCTACTTTGTGTATGCATAAAAAAATTGACAAGTTTTTACTTTTGGAAGACATCAGAGGGCTTCAAAGTTCCGCAGCAATTTTCCAATTTTTCTAAAGATTTTCAAAATCTTAATTTTTCAGGGCCCAGTTCAGGTTGGAAGTGGATTTTAAGGGTCTTCATATTAGAAATACCCCATAAATGACCCCATTATAAAAACTGCACCCCCCAAAGTATTCAAAATGACATTCAGTAAGTGTTTTAACCCTTTAGGTGTTTCACAGGAATAGCAGCAAAGTAAAGGAGAAAATTCTAAATCTTCATTTTTTACACTCGCATTTTCTTGTAGACCCAATTTTTGAATTTTTACAAGGGGTAAAAGGAGAGAAATCACCCTAAAATTTGTAACCCAATTTCTCTCGAGTAAGGAAATACCTCATATGCGTATGTAAAGTGTTCGGCGGGCGCAGTAGAGGGCTCAGAAGGGAAGGAGCGACAATGGGATTTTGGAGAGTGAGTTTTTCTGAAAGGGTTTTTGGGGGGCATGTCCCATTTAGGAAGCCCCTATGGTGCCAGAACAGTGGACCCCCCCCACATGTGACCCCATTTTGGAAACTATACCCCTCATGGAATTTAATAAGGGGTGCAGTGAGCATTTACACCCCACTGGCGTTTGACAGATATTTGAAACAGTGGACTGTGCAAATCAAAAATTTTATTTTTCATTTTCACAGACCACTGTTCCAAAAATCTGTCATACACCTGTGGGGGGTAAATTCTCACTGCATCCCTTATTACATTCCGTGAGGGGTGTAGTTTCCAAAATAGGGTCACATATGGATATTTATTGTTTTGCGTTTGTCAGAACTGCTGTAACAATCAGCCACCCCTGTGCAAATCGCCTCAAATGCACATGGCACACTCTCACTTCTGGGCCTTGTTGTGCGCCCCCAGAGCACTTTGCGCCCACATATGGGGTATCTCCGTAGTCAGGAGAAATTGCGTTACAAATTTTGGGGGTCTTTTTTCCCTTTTACCTCATGTGAAAATGAAAAGTATAGGGCAACACCAGCATGTCAGTGTAAAAAATTTATTTTTTTACACTAACATGCTGGTGTAGACCCCAACTTCACCTTTTAATAAGGGGTTACAGAACAAAAAGCCCCCCAAAATTTGTAAGGCAATTTCTCCCGAGTACGGCGATACCCCATATGTGTCCCAAAACTGTTGCCCTGAAATACGACAGGGCTCCAAAGTGAGAGAGCGCCATGCGCATTTGAGGCCTGAATTAGGGATTTGCATAGGGGTATTCTATGCCAATGATTCCCAAACAGGGTGCCTCCAGCTGTTGCAAAACTCCCAGCATGCCTGGACAGTCAATGGCTGTCCGGCAATACTGGGAGTTATTATTTTGCAACAGCTGGAGGCTCCGTTTTGGAAACAGTAGCGTACCAGACGTTTTTCATTTTTTGGGGGGAGGGGGGCTGTGTAGGGGTATGTGTATATGTAGTGTTTTTTACTTTTTATTTTAGGTTAGTGTCAGTGTAGTGTAGTGTTTTTAGGGTACAGTCACATGGGCAGAGGTTCACAGCAAGTTTGCCGCTGGAAGTTTGAGCTGCAGCGCAAAATTTGCGCCATCTCAAACTTGCAGCACTCACTGTAAACCTCCGCCCATGTGAGTGTACCCTGTACATTCACATTAGGGGGGGGGGGCAAACATCCAGCTGTTGCAAACTCTGAGCATGCCCTTTGGCTGTCCGTGCATGCTGGGAGTTGTAGTTTTGCAACAGCTGGAGGAACGCTGGTTTGGAAACACTAAGTTAAGTAATAAACTTTCAAGTGTTTTTCAACCAAACTTAGTGTTTCCAAACCAGTGTGCCTCCAGCTGTTGCAAAACTACAACTCCCAGCATGCATGGTCTGTCAGTGCATGCTGGGAGTTATAGTTTTGCAACAATTGCAACAGCTGGAGGCACTGAGGTAGGAAACGGACAATGTTTCCCAACTAGTGTGCCTCCAGTTGTTGCAAAACTACAACTCCCAGCATGCCCAGACTGCCCAGGCATGCTGGAAGTTGTAGTTCGGCAATATCTGAAGGATCAGATGTTGCCAAACTACAACTTCCAGCATGCTTGGGCAGTCTGGGCATGCTGGGAGTTGTAGTTTTGCTACATCTGGAGGTCCACAGTTTGGAGACCACTGTATAATGGTCTCCAATCTGTGCTCTTCCAGATGTTAGAGAACTACAACTCCCAGCATGCCTGGACAGACTGAGCATGCTGAGATTTGTAGTTTTGCAACATCTGGAAGAGCACAGATTGGAGACCATTATACAGTGGTCTCCAAACTGTGGACCTCTAGATGTTGCAAAACTACAACTCCCAGCATGCCCAGAAAGCCAAAGGCTGTCTGGGCATGCTGGGAGTTGCAGTTTTGAAACTCTCAGAGGCAGCAGTGAGATCGCTTTACGGCGATCTCACTGCTGCCAATGAAGATGCCGCACTGCTGCCGGAAACTCACCTCCGGGATGCAGCGCAGCCGGGACCGCGTGGAGGACGCCGGGACCGCTCGGGACACCGCTCCGACGGGTAAGTGATGCCGGGGGATGGGTCAGGGACACTTAGCAGAGCGGTGTGTGTCCCGATCCCCGTGATCCGGACTCACACACCGCGCTGCTAAGTATTCTGATAGCGAAACGCTGCTATCAGCTAGTCAGATTTGACCAGCTGATAGCAGCGATCGCTGGGGGGGGGGTGGGGGATGAAACCCCCCGTGGTCGCACGGTAAGATGGCTGGCTATCAGTGATAGCCACCATCTTTCCGGGCGCTGCGGGGTGCCGCGAGTAGCGGCAGTAATGTTCATGACGTACCTGTATGTCATGGGTCGGGAACACCTTGCCACCCATGACGTACAGGTATGTCATAGGTCGGGAAGGGGTTAAAGAGTATCTGTCATCAAACCATGTTTTGTAAACTAACTCAGATTATATTCCCTAACTACTCCTAACACCCTTTCTGCCCTTAAATTTTTTTTACGACCTTTAAAAAGCTCTGTATCATACCTTTCCCTTGCTCACATTGTGTGAGCTCTCGGCAGAAAAAAGTGTGCGTTCCCCAGCAGGCGCAACATCACTGATACCTGTAAGACCTGTGCCTATCCATGCCCCGCATGCACTTCCTGAGTTTGGACTTCTGAAAGTCCGGGAGGAGTCCAAACTAGCTGTTTATCTTGTGCAGGGAACAGAACAGAGCCACCTAGATGTTTTTTCTATCACATTAAAAACACATAAAGGTTGAGAATTTCAACAGCAAGTAAATGGCGAAGTGTCTTATAATTACATAAAGAACAATATATTAAAAGTTTAGTTTGGTGACAGGTACATTTTAAACTTTGCTTGTTGTCTGTGCTGTATGCAAATGAAGTACCTGGAGTAATTGGGGCGTGACACAGCAGTCCTAAGTCAAGGAGATGTTTGTATGCATTCATCTCTCCCTCTGCTGCAGGCAGGCCTCCTGTCTAGCCCTGCTTGATTTCAGACGATCTGGTGCTAATCCCACAAAAGAGAGAGCTGTCAATCATCAGACAGGAGGCGTGCTTGCAGCAGGAGGAAAGATGAATGCAGACAAACATCTTGACCTTAAATGGGCACTGTCAGATCCAAAAACTTTTGATATGTTGTAAATAGGTTTTACAATTGCTTTCATTAGAACATTTTCAGTATTTCATACTGAAAAAGCTAGTCAAACAACTGCCCCCATGTCTGCTTGGACACATACTAGTCCTGCTGTGTCCATGCTTCATAGATACACTTCCTTGATTGACAGCTGTGAGTGCAGGGCTCAGAGCTGGAGGAAAAATCCTCCCACTGTCAACTTGTGTCCCGCTACTGTCAGTGAGGACATGCTGGGAGTTGTAGTTTTGCTAATGCTAGGGGAGATGTGAGCAGACAGCATACTGAGGGAGGGGGCAGAGACATGCTCTTCCGGCAGACTACCGGGCCCCGTTCAGGAGATCAGTGAGGCCACGCCCCCTCCCTTTGAGAGGAATTGAGAATAGTGAGCTAAACAAAAAGTGTAATAAAAAAATAAAGGTGCTATTTTTTGGGGGGATCTGACGGGTACGCTTTAAGGACTCAAGTAATTCATTTACACACAGAACAGTCAGAAAACAAAGTTTAAAGGGGTACTCCGGTGAAAAACTTTTTTTTTTTTTTTTTTTTAAACAACGCGCCAGAAAATTTATTAGATTTGTAAATTACTTCTATTAAAAAATCTTAATCCTTCCAGTACTTATTAGCTGCTGAATACTACAGATGAAATTATTTTCTTTTTGGAACACAGTGCTCTCTGCTGACATCACGAGCACAGTGCTCTCTGCTGACATCTCTGTTCATTTTAGGAACTATCCTGAGCAGCATGTTTGCTCATGGGGATTTTCTCCTACTCAGGACAGTTCTTAAAATGGACAGAGATGTCAGCAGAGAGCACTGTGTTCATGATGTCAGCAGAGAGCACTGTGTTCCAAAAAGAAAATAATTCCTTCTGTAGTGTTCAGCAGCTAATTAGTACAGGTAGGATTGAGATATTTTTTTATAGAAGTAATTTACAAATCTGTTTAACTTTCTGGCACCAGTTGATTTAAAAAAAAAAGTTTTCCACCGGAGTACCCCTTTAATATTAAAAAAAACATATAACGCAGACACACATATCATGCACATGTTTTGAATGGGTGTTAAATGACCTATGTCATTCTGCCAGCAGCTTCACTTTGAAAAAGGTGCTGACAGCGGCTTTGCTATTTCTGTTAAGTTGCTGAAATGCAAAAAAAGAAAGAAAAAAAAAAGATAAATAAATAATGCTATGTGCATAAAACATTTTGGGTTAGTGGAAATGTGAATACAACTTTTTACTTTTTTTTTGGAAAAAAAACTTTATTATATAATAAACACAATACAAAGGATATCAACTCAAGCAAAGGGATAGCCATAAGACAATAGCCATGGCATGAACTGTAGCATGCAATGTCTGACACGAAATGTACCATAAAAACATTTAAAGGGTACCTCTCATCAAATAAACTTTTGATATATTTTAGATTAATGAATGTTGAATAACTTTCCAATAGCATGTTAATGAAAAATATGCTTCTTTCTATTGTATTTTTCCCGATCAGTCCTGTTAGCAAGCATTTCTGACTCATGCTGGAGTCCTAAACACTCAGAGCTGCCAGCCTGCTTTGTTCACAGCCAAACAGGCTGTGAACAAAGCAGGCTGGCAGCTCTGAGTGTTCTCCTTTGTGAACAAAGCAGACTGGGAGCTCGTAGTGTTTAGGACTCCAGCATGAGTCTGAAATGCTTGCTGCCAGGACTGGTAGGGAGACCCCTAGTGGTAATTTCTTCAAAGTGGAAAATTAAATAGAAGCATATTTTTTAATAACATGCAATTGTAAAGTTATTCTGCATACATTAATCTATAATATATCAAAAGTTTTTTTGATGAGAGGTACCCTTTAACCCCTTAACGACGCAGGGCGTATATTTACGTCCTGCGCCGGCTCCCGCGATATGAAGCAGGATCGCGCCGCGATCCCGCATCATATCGCGTGGGTCCCGGCGCTAATCAACGGCCGGGACCCGCGGCTAATACCACACATCGCCGATCGCGGCGATGTGCGGTATTAACCCTTTAGAAGCGGCGGTCAAAGCTGACCGCCGCTTCTAAAGTGAAACTGAAAGTATCCCGGCTGCTCAGTCGGGCTGTTCGGGACCGCCCCGGTGAAATCGCGGCGTCCCGAACAGCTGATCGGACACCGGGAGGGCTCTTACCTGCCTCCTCGGTGTCCGATCGACGAATGACTGCTCCGTGCCTGAGATCCAGGCAGGAGCAGTCAAGCGCCGATAATGCTGATCACAGGCGTGTTAATACACGCCTGTGATCAGGATGAGAGATCAGTGTGTGCAGTGTTATAGGTCCCTATGGGACCTATAACACTGCAAAAAAAAAGTAAAAAAAAAGTGTTAATAAAGGTCATTTAACCCCTTCCCTAATAAAAGTTTGAATCACCCCCCTTTTCCCATAAAAAAAATAAAACAGTGTAAAAAAAAAATAAATAAACATATGTGGTATCGCCGCGTACGTAAATGTCCGAACTATAAAAATATATTATTAATTAAGCCGTACGGTCAATGGCGTACGCGCAAAAAAATTCCAAAGTCCAAAAAAGCGTATTTTGGTAACTTTTTATAACATTAAAAAATGAATAAAAAGTGATCAAAAAGTCAGATCAAAACAAAAATCATACCAATAAAAACTTCAGATCACGGCGCAAAAAATGAGTCCTCATACCGCCCCGTATGTGGAAAAATAAAAAAGTTATAGGGGTCAGAAGATGACATTTTTAAACGTATAAATTTTCCTGCATGTAGTTATGATTTTTTCCAGAAGTGCGACAAAATCAAACCTATATAAGTAGGGTATCATTTTAACCGTATGGACCTACAGAATAATGATAAGGTGTAATTTTTACCGAAATATGCACTGCGTAGAAACGGAAGCCCCCAAAAGTTACAAAATGGCGTTTTTTTTCCGATTTTGTCGCACAATGATTTTTTTTTCCGTTTCGCCGTGCATTTTTGGGTAAAATGACTAATGGCACTGCAAAGTAGAATTGGCGACGCAAAAAATAAGCCATAATATGGATTTTTAGGTGGAAAATTGAAAGGGTTATGATTTTTAAAAGGTAAGGAGGAAAAAACAAAAGTGCAAAAACGGAAAAACCCTGAGTCCTTAAGGGGTTAAGATTATCAACCAATTTTACAAGTGGTATACTTGGCATGTTTCAAAGCCTTTTTAACCTCTCAATGACAGCCAACGGTGGTCATTAATGGTACTTAATATTTGTAAGCTTTATCAGGATATTACTCACAGAAGCTAAAATATTACTTTTTAGGCTTTGAAAGTCCCAGTGGCACCCACTCTTAATGCCTGGATATCGAGAGTGGATAACATCTGCAAAGTGGAGGGAATTGTAGCCTGAAAAGAACACTCACATAGCAAATTTAGAAACAACTGTTTTCCATTGTTTATTTTTTTAGCAATTTTGACCTCGTTATTTTCTTTCATTAGAATGTGTTAATTTGAGGGCATAGATATATGAAGGAGCAGACCATGTGTCTTAAAAATGATTCCAGAGGCAAGTTAAAAAGCAAAGGTGACAAATTGGAAGCAGAATCCTCAATCTATTGTTAATGGATGAAGTAGCCAATAAATTTCACTTATAAGGTCTTAGTAAAACCCGTAAACTCTGATCCTAGGCCACTATGAATTATGGTCCTAATTCCTAATTAAATGTGACAAGGAAATGTGACCAACGACTTTTTCATGGTTTTGGTAAAAATACTTACCAATATGAGGCCCAAAATACTGTGTGTGTACATAGCCTGTAAGAATGCATGGATTTCTGTATTGACATCTGCATGTCCAATTCCCTTCAATAGGGTTCCGCAGTCCCATTTACACAGCAGAATTTTTGATGCAGATGTTCTGCAGTCATGTCTTATATTTTTGCAGAATTCAGCTGCGGAAGCCCATTGAAGTCAATGGGGCATTTTTGCTGTGCTAAATGTGTATTTTGTCAAAATTTCGTGCAGAATTCACATGAAATTTGCAAGGATTCCACACAAAATGTAACTTTTGCATTGAATAAAGGCACCCTTTTTCATGCACTGTGGAATTCATGCCAAAATTCTGCACAAATTCTGCACAAATTCCGCAAAAATTCTGTATAGGTTCCAGAAATGATTGAAAGATGTGGAATTACAGCCAAATGCACAAATTTATGCAGAATTTCTGTTGTGTGAACATAGCCTAAATGTAACCCCTTAGGGACATTGGATGTAAATGATGTCCTTAGTGGACAGAAGAAGATGTCCAGCATAAATAAACTTATCTCCTATTCGCAGAATCACAGTGAGTTTGACCACCGGGACTCCGGCTTGGCCCCGGCTCTGCTCTGTTAGAGCCCATTTCGTAACCAGCACTTCAGCTAATCGAAAAATGCCCCCTCCATTCATCTCTATGGGAAAGGCAGGGACACACAAACACTGTGTCTCTGCCTCTCCCATAAAGATGAATGGAGGGGGCATGTTTGGATCAGCTGTCCTGCTGTGTGCCAAACATCACACATAGGAGCTGAGCCAGGGCTAAGTCAGTGCCCCATATGGGAGATCAGACGGGTCCCAGCGGTTTAACCCCCGCGATCAGACACTCATCCCCTATTTATTTTAATTAAGATAAAAATCACTCCTTTTCCATTTTTCAGATTAAAAAAAAGCAGAAAAAAAAAAGAAAAAAAAAAGCCCACCCCACAAATCTGGCATTGTCGTGTGAGCAAATGTCTAAACTATTACAATATTGGCCCAGATTTATCAAACTAGTAAAGTGAACTAGTAAACACTATTAAACACTATTTTTGTGGGGAAATTAAAAAGAAAAACGCAATTTTGCTAATTTTGGAAGGTTTCGTTTTCACGCCGTACAATTTACGGTAAAAATGACGTGTGTTCTTTATTCTGAGTGTCAATACGATTAAAATCGTATTTGCATATAAAAAACTTTTAATACATTTTTTATAATTTTCTTTTAATAAAATGTATAAAAAAAGTTGCAATTTTGGACTTTTTTTTTTTATGTTCACTCCGTTCACCGTATGGGATCATTAACATTTTATTTTAATATTTCGGACATTTACGCACGCGGCGATACCAAATATGTCTATTAAATTTTTTTTTTTACGTTTTTTGGGGGTAAAATAGGAAAAAACGGACGTTTTACTTTTTTATTGGGGAGGGGATTTTAAATTTTTTTTTAACTTTTACATATTTTTACATTTTTTTTTTTTTTACAATTGAATAGTCCCTATAGGGGACTATTCATAGCAATACCATGATTGCTAATGCTGATCTGTTCTATGTATAGGACATAGAACAGATCAGTGTTATCGGCGATCTTCTGCTCTGGTCTGCTCGATCTCAGACCAGAGCAGGAGACGCCGGGAGCCGGAAGGAGGAAGGTGAGGGGACCTCCGTGCGGCGTTCTGAATGATCGGATTCCTGCAGCAGCGCTGCGGGCGATCCGATCATTCATTGAAATCGCGTACTGCCGCAGATGCCGGGATCTGTATTGATCCCGGCATCTGAGAATTTAATGGCGGATGCCCACGAGATCGCGGGCGTCGGCCATTGCCGATGGGTCCCTGGCTGCGATCAGCTCGCTCTGATGCCCGCGGTTATGCACAGGATGTAAATGTACGTCCTGGTGCGTTAAGTACCACCGCACCAGGACGTACATTTACGTCCTGCGTCCTTAAGGGGTTAAGCTATGTTTGTAATATATGTATAGCCATTCATCTGAAAAGTTGCCATGTAATAATATCTTATATAGCTGCAACACAGTAAATGTCTGGCTAAGGCTATGTTCACATGGCGTAAATATATTGTGGAATGTCTATCTGCAAAATACGAAATTCCGCAAATAGTTGGTGCTGGCAGTGCATGCCAATGCTAGAACAGCTCGGAAATGCACATTCTCCATAGACAGCAATACATTTCCGAGCGGGATCTGACAAAAGAATTGACATGTCAATTATTTCGGAAAAGGTTGTAATTTCCGCAGTAGATGTTTCGGAAAATCTGTCTTGTAAACATGGCCTTAGGGTACGTTCACAGGAGCGGATCCCAAGCGCGTAATACGCTGCAAATCTGCCGCTGAAGGACCGCTGTATGCTGCCTTTACAGGTGCCTGTTCGGAGCGGCAATCCGATGTGCGGGTAAAATACGCTGTGGATCCGCTCGTCGGAACATACCCTAACTGTGGATTCCCCAGCATAATCAGCTGCTTTCTTAGGGTGCCAGGAGCAGAACCTAGGATGAGCAGCTGAATGTCTTCTGATATGACAACTAGAGATGAGCGAATTTACAGTAAATTCGATTTGTCACGAACTTCTCGGCTCGGCAGTTGATGACTTTTCCTGCGTAAATTAGTTCAGCTTTCAGGTGCTCCGGTGGGCTGGAAAAGGTGGATACAGTCCTAGGAGACTCTTTCCTAGGAATGTATCCACCTTTTCCAGCCCACCAGAGCACCTGAAGGCTGAACTAATTTACGCAGGATAAGTGATCAACTGCCGAGCCGAGAAGTTCGTGACGAATCGAATTTACTGTAAGTTCGCTCATCTCTAATGACAACCCCTTGTAAAATGATCAAAACAACAGCAACCATTTTATAGTTACGATGACCATCAGATATGGTGCAACTTGTTTTTCTCATGGGTGAATTCAAAGTAAGAAACTGAAAGAATCATTATTAATGGAGTAAACAAATTTACTCCTCTAGCACAGCAGAACCAGATCCCGGTATATCCCACAGGCCTCAAGCAGAGGGACAAACTATTCCTTAAACAAATCAATGGTTTCCTTCCGAACCCGGATATGCTGCTTCAGCAGTGTCTTGTCTCTGAAGCTCACAGGCCCCAGACATCCACTGCATCTGCTGCTGATGTAGCAGTAGGAACATGTTAATAGCAGACACAGGGAAGGAGAGAATAAGGGAGTGTTCATTTCATGTTCTATGGCCAGGTTGATAAATCCCTCAGTAAATTAATCTTAGGCTGACAGTCGTGTACAGTAGATTTTCCACATTAGCAAAGTTCACACAAAAAATAGCTTCTCTTCTCGATCATATTTATCCAGCTATACCCGCACCAATATGTGCACTGTAGGAGTACTATACAGTGGTCCCTCAACATACCATGGTAATCCGTTCCAAATGGACCATCGTTAGTTGAAACCATCATATGTTGAGGGATCCGTGCAATGTAAAGTATAGGACAGTGGTCTACAACCTGCGGACCTCCAGATGTTGCAAAACTACAACACCCAGCATGCCCGGACAGCTAATGGCTGTCCGGGCATGCTGGGAGTTGTAGTTTTGCAACATCTGGTGGCCCGCAGGTTGAAGACCACTGGTATAGGAGGTTATACTCACATGTCCCCGCCGCTCCGGACCGTCACCGTTGCCCTGGATGTCGCCCTCCATCGCTGTCGCCGCATCCCCGGGGTGTCCCCGACGCTCCGGCAAGGCCTCTGCTTCCCCGTCATCGTCACTCTCCAACGCCGCCATCACGTCGCTACGCACGCCGATCCTATTGGATGACGGGACGGCGTGCGCAGCGACGTGGGTCCATACGATTGCAACTATGCCCAATTTATATAGGTTTTGTTTTATTTTGCTAGTGAAAAAAATATAACTTTTTGTAATAAAATTAGTAGGCTTAAAATTGTCCTCTTCGGACCCCTATATATATATATTTTTTTTCTGTATATGGGGCTTATTTTTTGCACCGTGATCTGTAGTTTTTAACTGTAATTTTTTTTTATTTTAATGGACTTTTTGATTGCTTTTTTTGAATTTTTTTCTGTTATATGAAATGACCAAAAATGCGCAATTCTGCACTTACATTTTTTCCAATTTACGCCATTGACCGTGCGGTTTAATTAACATTATATTTTAATAGTTCAGACATTTACGCATGCGGCGATACCACATACCGTATTTATCGGGGTATACCACGCACCGGCCTATAACACGCACCCTCATTTTACCAAGGATATTTGGGTAAAAAAAGTTTTTTACCCAAATATCCATGGTAAAATGAGGGTGCGTGTGTGCGCGTGTATACCCCGATACATCCCCAGGAAAGGCAGGGGAGAGAGGCCGTCGCTGCCCGCTTCTTTCCCCCTGCCTTTCCTGGGGTCTAGAGCGCTGCTGCCGGCCCTTCTCTCCCCCTGGCTATCGGCGCCGCTGCCCGTTCTGTCCCTCTGACTATTGGTGCCGGCGCCCCATTGCCGGCGCCGATAGCCAGGGGGAGAGAAGCGGTGCCGACAGCCAGGGGGAGAGAAGGGGCAGCGGCACCCATTGCCGGCGCCGCTGCCCCGTTGCCTCCCCCCATCCCCGGTGGCATAATTACCTGAGTCGGGTCCGCGCTGCTTCAGGCCTCCGGTGTGCGTCCCCTGCGTCGTTGCTATGCACGGCGCGGCGCATGACGTCAATGCGCCGCGCCGTGCAGCGTATAGCAACGACGCCGGGGACGCACG
The DNA here is from genome assembly GCF_029499605.1 of Hyla sarda. Taxonomy (NCBI): domain Eukaryota; kingdom Metazoa; phylum Chordata; class Amphibia; order Anura; family Hylidae; genus Hyla; species Hyla sarda. The sequence goes on along the minus strand of NC_079199.1, from coordinate 55,090,871 downwards.
CCGGAGGCCTGCAGCAGCGCGGACCCGACCCAGGTAATTATGCTACCGGGGATGGGGGGAGGCAACGGGGCAGCGGCGCCGGCAATGGGTGCCGCTGCCCTTTCTCTCCCCCTGGCTGTCGGTGCCGCTTCTCTCCCCCTGGCTATCGGCGCCGGCAATGGGGCGCCGGAACCGATAGTCAGGGGGACAGAACGGGCAGCGGCGCCGATATCCAGGGGGAGAGAAGGGCTGGCAGCAGCGCTCTAGACCCCAGGAAAGGCAGGGGGAGAGAAGCGGGCAGCGACGGCCTCTCTCCCCTGCCTTTCCTGGGGATGTATCGGCGTATAACACGCACATAGACTTTAGGCTAAAAATTTTAGCCTAAAAAGTGCGTGTTATACGCCGATAAATACGGTATGTTTATTTTTTATTACATTTTTTACATTATTTATAATATCGGAAAAGGGGGTGATTCAAACTTATATTAGGGGGAGAGGATATACACTTGTAATTTTTTATTTTTTTTTTCCATTTTTTTTTAACCCCCATAGGGGACTATTACATGGAATCTCTCGATTCCTAACACTGAACTATTAAACAGCATTCATCAGTGTTATCTGTGCTCTGTTGCTCTAGCCTGCAAAAGTAGGCTAGAGCAACACAAAGAAGATCGGATGGCACGGAGGAAGGTAGAGACCCTCTGGCCGTTATTTAAAGGGGGTTATTCAGGAAAAAAACTTTTTTTTATATATCAACTGGCTCCAGAAAGTTAAAAGGGTATTCCAGGCAAAAACTTTTTTTTTATATATCAACTGGCTCTGGAAAGTTAAACAGATTTGTAAATTACTTCTATTAAAAAATCTTAATCCTTCCAATAGTTATTAGCTTCTGAAGTTTTCTGTCTAACTGCTCAATGATGATGTCACGTCCCGGGAGCTGTGCATGATGGGAGAATATCCCCATAGGAGCTGGACAGCTCCCAAGACGTGAGTCATCAGAAAGCAGTTAGACAGAAAACAGCAACTCAACTTCAGAAGCTAATAACTATTGAAAGGATTAAGATTTTTTAATAGAAGTAATTTACAAATCTGTTTAACTTTCCGGAGCCAGTTGATATATAAAAAAGAGTTTTGGCCTGGAATACCTTTTTAAACAGATTTGTAAATTTCTTCTATTAAAAAATCTTAATCCTTTCATTACTTTTGAGCTGCTAAAGTTGAGTAGTCACATATGGGGGATTTCGAATTTAGAAATTGGCTAACAATTTTTTTTCTCCTTTTACCCCTTATGAAAAGGTAAAGTTGGGGTCCACTCCGGCATGTTATTGTAAAAAAATAAAAAAAATTACCTTAACATGCTGGTGTTGCCCCATACATCATTTTCACAAGAGGTAAAAGGTAAAAAAAGACCCCCAAAATTTGTAACGCAATTTCTCCTATGGAAATACCCCATATGTGGATGTAAAATGCTCTGCGAGCGCACAACAAGGCTCAGGAGTGTGAGCGCCATGTACATTTGAGGTGATTTCCACAGAGGTGGCTGATCGTTACAGCGGTTCTGACATAAACACAAAAAAAGTGAGCCTTAACACCCTACAGGTGTTTGAAGAATTTTCGTTAAAATTGGACATGAAAATTAAAAGTTTTTATTTTTTCACTAAAATGCTGGTGTAATCCTAAATTTTTCATTTTCACAAGGGGTAATAGGAAAAAAGCCCCCATAATTTATAACACCATTTCTTCTGAGTACGGTATATAAATACTCCATATGTGGATGTAAAGTGCTCTGTGGGTGCACTACAATGCTCAGAAGAGAAGGAGTGCCATTGGGCTTTTGGAGAGAGAATTTGTCTGGAATTGAAGGCCATGTGCGTTAACAAAGCCGCCATGATGCCAGAACAGTGGAACCTTCCCCACATACGACCCCATTTTGAAAACTTCACCCCTCACGGAATGTAATAAGGGGTACAGTGAGCATTTACGCCCCACTGGCATCTGACAGATTTTTGGAACAGTGGTCCATGAAAATGAAAAATGAAATTTTTCATGTGCACAGCCCAGTGTTCCAAAAGTCTGTCAAACGCCAGGGGAGGGGTGTAGTTTCCTACATAGGGCCACATGTGTGGGGTCCACTGTTCTGGCACTATGGGGGCATGTAAAAAACATTTCAGAAAAATTCACTCTCCACAATCTCATTGTCGCTCCTTTCCTTCTGAGACCTCTACTGTGCCCGCAGAACACTTTACATCCACATATGAGGTATTTCCTTACGCAAGAGAAATTGGTTTACAGATTTTGGGGGGGATTTCTCTCCTTTTACCCCTTGTAAAAATTCAAAAACTGGGTCTACAAGAACATGCGAGTGTAAAAAATTAAGATTTTGAATTTTCTCCTTCAAATTCCTGTGAAACACCTAAAGGGTTAACGCACTTACTGAATGTCATTTTGAATTTTCACATCAGTGTTGAGGGATAGCCAATGTCATTGTATACATCTACCACTGTAGTGCACCCAAATTCTTGTATTGTATTATTCTAATTGTTACACATCCACACCGTTTGTCTGGTGTAGGATGCCCTTGTGGCACTTTTAGTCTGCTGCAGGCATCCCCCATTGTATTCATTTTTATGCTGGGGATCGCCCCTAGCAACGGAACACAAGGGCAGGATCGGCTCCCCCAGCATAGATGCACAACTGCATTTGGGGTTGAGCACCTCCTGCCATTTGAGACCATGTCTTTGTTGTTGTTTGAATACTTTGAGGGGTGCAGTTTTTATAATGGGGTAATTTATGGGGTATTTCTAATATGAGGCCCTTCAAATCCACTTCAAAACTGAACTGGTCCCTGAAAAATTCAGATTTTTTTTTATTTTTTTTTAGAAAAATTGGAAAATTGCTGCTGAACTTTGAAGCCCTCTGATGTCTTCCAAAAGTAAAAACATGTCAGCTTTATGATGCAAACATAAAGCAGACATATTGTATATGTGAATCAATATATAATGTATTTGATATGTCTATTTTGCTTACAAGCAGAGAGAGCTTCAAATTTAGAAAGATGCAAAATTTTCAAATTTTTCATGAAATTTTTGAATTTTTCACCAAGAAATGATGCAAGTATCAGCAAAAATTTACCCCTATGTTAAAGTAGAATATGTCACGAAAAGATTCTCGGTATCAAATTAATAAGTAAAAGCATCCCTAAGTTATTAATGCTTATAGTGACAGTGGTCAGATGTGCAAAAAACGCTCTGATCCTTAAGGTGAAAATGGTCTTGGTTCTTAAGGGGTTAAAGAAAATGCTTTCATAAAAATGCTTCAGCAGTGTCTTGTCTCTGAAGCTCACAGGCCCCAGACATCCACTGCATCTGCTGCTGATGTAGCAGTAGGAACATGTTAATAGCAGACACAGGGAAGGAGAGAATAAGGGAGTGTTCATTTCATGTTCTATGGCCAGGTTGATAAATCCCTCAGTAAATTAATCTTAGGCTGACAGTCGTGTACAGTAGATTTTCCACATTAGCAAAGTTCACACAAAAAATAGCTTCTCTTCTCGATCATATTTATCCAGCTATACCCGCACCAATATGTGCACTGTAGGAGTACTATACAGTGGTCCCTCAACATACCATGGTAATCCGTTCCAAATGGACCATCGTTAGTTGAAACCATCATATGTTGAGGGATCCGTGCAATGTAAAGTATAGGACAGTGGTCTACAACCTGCGGACCTCCAGATGTTGCAAAACTACAACACCCAGCATGCCCGGACAGCTAATGGCTGTCCGGGCATGCTGGGAGTTGTAGTTTTGCAACATCTGGTGGCCCGCAGGTTGAAGACCACTGGTATAGGAGGTTATACTCACATGTCCCCGCCGCTCCGGACCGTCACCGTTGCCCTGGATGTCGCCCTCCATCGCTGTCGCCGCATCCCCGGGGTGTCCCCGACGCTCCGGCAAGGCCTCTGCTTCCCCGTCATCGTCACTCTCCAACGCCGCCATCACGTCGCTACGCACGCCGATCCTATTGGATGACGGGACGGCGTGCGCAGCGACGTGGGTCCATACGATTGCAACTATGCCCAATTTATATAGGTTTTGTTTTATTTTGCTAGTGAAAAAAATATAACTTTTTGTAATAAAATTAGTAGGCTTAAAATTGTCCTCTTCGGACCCCTATATATATATATTTTTTTTCTGTATATGGGGCTTATTTTTTGCACCGTGATCTGTAGTTTTTAACTGTAATTTTTTTTTATTTTAATGGACTTTTTGATTGCTTTTTTTGAATTTTTTTCTGTTATATGAAATGACCAAAAATGCGCAATTCTGCACTTACATTTTTTCCAATTTACGCCATTGACCGTGCGGTTTAATTAACATTATATTTTAATAGTTCAGACATTTACGCATGCGGCGATACCACATACCGTATTTATCGGGGTATACCACGCACCGGCCTATAACACGCACCCTCATTTTACCAAGGATATTTGGGTAAAAAAAGTTTTTTACCCAAATATCCATGGTAAAATGAGGGTGCGTGTGTGCGCGTGTATACCCCGATACATCCCCAGGAAAGGCAGGGGAGAGAGGCCGTCGCTGCCCGCTTCTTTCCCCCTGCCTTTCCTGGGGTCTAGAGCGCTGCTGCCGGCCCTTCTCTCCCCCTGGCTATCGGCGCCGCTGCCCGTTCTGTCCCTCTGACTATTGGTGCCGGCGCCCCATTGCCGGCGCCGATAGCCAGGGGGAGAGAAGCGGTGCCGACAGCCAGGGGGAGAGAAGGGGCAGCGGCACCCATTGCCGGCGCCGCTGCCCCGTTGCCTCCCCCCATCCCCGGTGGCATAATTACCTGAGTCGGGTCCGCGCTGCTTCAGGCCTCCGGTGTGCGTCCCCTGCGTCGTTGCTATGCACGGCGCGGCGCATGACGTCAATGCGCCGCGCCGTGCAGCGTATAGCAACGACGCCGGGGACGCACGCCGGAGGCCTGCAGCAGCGCGGACCCGACCCAGGTAATTATGCTACCGGGGATGGGGGGAGGCAACGGGGCAGCGGCGCCGGCAATGGGTGCCGCTGCCCTTTCTCTCCCCCTGGCTGTCGGTGCCGCTTCTCTCCCCCTGGCTATCGGCGCCGGCAATGGGGCGCCGGAACCGATAGTCAGGGGGACAGAACGGGCAGCGGCGCCGATATCCAGGGGGAGAGAAGGGCTGGCAGCAGCGCTCTAGACCCCAGGAAAGGCAGGGGGAGAGAAGCGGGCAGCGACGGCCTCTCTCCCCTGCCTTTCCTGGGGATGTATCGGCGTATAACACGCACATAGACTTTAGGCTAAAAATTTTAGCCTAAAAAGTGCGTGTTATACGCCGATAAATACGGTATGTTTATTTTTTATTACATTTTTTACATTATTTATAATATCGGAAAAGGGGGTGATTCAAACTTATATTAGGGGGAGAGGATATACACTTGTAATTTTTTATTTTTTTTTTCCATTTTTTTTTAACCCCCATAGGGGACTATTACATGGAATCTCTCGATTCCTAACACTGAACTATTAAACAGCATTCATCAGTGTTATCTGTGCTCTGTTGCTCTAGCCTGCAAAAGTAGGCTAGAGCAACACAAAGAAGATCGGATGGCACGGAGGAAGGTAGAGACCCTCTGGCCGTTATTTAAAGGGGGTTATTCAGGAAAAAAACTTTTTTTTATATATCAACTGGCTCCAGAAAGTTAAAAGGGTATTCCAGGCAAAAACTTTTTTTTTATATATCAACTGGCTCTGGAAAGTTAAACAGATTTGTAAATTACTTCTATTAAAAAATCTTAATCCTTCCAATAGTTATTAGCTTCTGAAGTTTTCTGTCTAACTGCTCAATGATGATGTCACGTCCCGGGAGCTGTGCATGATGGGAGAATATCCCCATAGGAGCTGGACAGCTCCCAAGACGTGAGTCATCAGAAAGCAGTTAGACAGAAAACAGCAACTCAACTTCAGAAGCTAATAACTATTGAAAGGATTAAGATTTTTTAATAGAAGTAATTTACAAATCTGTTTAACTTTCCGGAGCCAGTTGATATATAAAAAAGAGTTTTGGCCTGGAATACCTTTTTAAACAGATTTGTAAATTTCTTCTATTAAAAAATCTTAATCCTTTCATTACTTTTGAGCTGCTAAAGTTGAGTAGTCACATATGGGGGATTTCGAATTTAGAAATTGGCTAACAATTTTTTTTCTCCTTTTACCCCTTATGAAAAGGTAAAGTTGGGGTCCACTCCGGCATGTTATTGTAAAAAAATAAAAAAAATTACCTTAACATGCTGGTGTTGCCCCATACATCATTTTCACAAGAGGTAAAAGGTAAAAAAAGACCCCCAAAATTTGTAACGCAATTTCTCCTATGGAAATACCCCATATGTGGATGTAAAATGCTCTGCGAGCGCACAACAAGGCTCAGGAGTGTGAGCGCCATGTACATTTGAGGTGATTTCCACAGAGGTGGCTGATCGTTACAGCGGTTCTGACATAAACACAAAAAAAGTGAGCCTTAACACCCTACAGGTGTTTGAAGAATTTTCGTTAAAATTGGACATGAAAATTAAAAGTTTTTATTTTTTCACTAAAATGCTGGTGTAATCCTAAATTTTTCATTTTCACAAGGGGTAATAGGAAAAAAGCCCCCATAATTTATAACACCATTTCTTCTGAGTACGGTATATAAATACTCCATATGTGGATGTAAAGTGCTCTGTGGGTGCACTACAATGCTCAGAAGAGAAGGAGTGCCATTGGGCTTTTGGAGAGAGAATTTGTCTGGAATTGAAGGCCATGTGCGTTAACAAAGCCGCCATGATGCCAGAACAGTGGAACCTTCCCCACATACGACCCCATTTTGAAAACTTCACCCCTCACGGAATGTAATAAGGGGTACAGTGAGCATTTACGCCCCACTGGCATCTGACAGATTTTTGGAACAGTGGTCCATGAAAATGAAAAATGAAATTTTTCATGTGCACAGCCCAGTGTTCCAAAAGTCTGTCAAACGCCAGGGGAGGGGTGTAGTTTCCTACATAGGGCCACATGTGTGGGGTCCACTGTTCTGGCACTATGGGGGCATGTAAAAAACATTTCAGAAAAATTCACTCTCCACAATCTCATTGTCGCTCCTTTCCTTCTGAGACCTCTACTGTGCCCGCAGAACACTTTACATCCACATATGAGGTATTTCCTTACGCAAGAGAAATTGGTTTACAGATTTTGGGGGGGATTTCTCTCCTTTTACCCCTTGTAAAAATTCAAAAACTGGGTCTACAAGAACATGCGAGTGTAAAAAATTAAGATTTTGAATTTTCTCCTTCAAATTCCTGTGAAACACCTAAAGGGTTAACGCACTTACTGAATGTCATTTTGAATTTTCACATCAGTGTTGAGGGATAGCCAATGTCATTGTATACATCTACCACTGTAGTGCACCCAAATTCTTGTATTGTATTATTCTAATTGTTACACATCCACACCGTTTGTCTGGTGTAGGATGCCCTTGTGGCACTTTTAGTCTGCTGCAGGCATCCCCCATTGTATTCATTTTTATGCTGGGGATCGCCCCTAGCAACGGAACACAAGGGCAGGATCGGCTCCCCCAGCATAGATGCACAACTGCATTTGGGGTTGAGCACCTCCTGCCATTTGAGACCATGTCTTTGTTGTTGTTTGAATACTTTGAGGGGTGCAGTTTTTATAATGGGGTAATTTATGGGGTATTTCTAATATGAGGCCCTTCAAATCCACTTCAAAACTGAACTGGTCCCTGAAAAATTCAGATTTTTTTTTATTTTTTTTTAGAAAAATTGGAAAATTGCTGCTGAACTTTGAAGCCCTCTGATGTCTTCCAAAAGTAAAAACATGTCAGCTTTATGATGCAAACATAAAGCAGACATATTGTATATGTGAATCAATATATAATGTATTTGATATGTCTATTTTGCTTACAAGCAGAGAGAGCTTCAAATTTAGAAAGATGCAAAATTTTCAAATTTTTCATGAAATTTTTGAATTTTTCACCAAGAAATGATGCAAGTATCAGCAAAAATTTACCCCTATGTTAAAGTAGAATATGTCACGAAAAGATTCTCGGTATCAAATTAATAAGTAAAAGCATCCCTAAGTTATTAATGCTTATAGTGACAGTGGTCAGATGTGCAAAAAACGCTCTGATCCTTAAGGTGAAAATGGTCTTGGTTCTTAAGGGGTTAAAGAAAATGCTTTCATAAAAATAATAATGTAATATATATAAAGCACATAAATAATTACATTAATCATTATCATTGACATTAATTCCTTCATGACCCAGCAAATTTTGATTTCTGGGTCATGTTTCTTTCCTCCTTACATTCTAAGACCAATCACTTTTTTGTTCTTAAACTGAAAAAGTTATATTAGGGCTTATTTTCTGCATGATAAGTTGGACTTTGCAATGATTCACTTTTTTTTTTTTTTTTTAAATTATCATACAATGTATTACAAAGCCAGAAAAAATTAGATGCAGGGCAAAATTGAAAAAAATATGGAATTGCACAATTTTGTAGGGCAATAATATTTTCGGCGTTAAAAATACGGTAAATCTGACATTACATTTTTATTCTATGGGTCAGTACAATTCCAATGATACCAAAGTTCAATCATTTTTGTTTTGTTTTATTGTTAAATATTGTTGAAATATAAAAAAAAACGTTGTTCATTACCATGTTCTCACCCCAATAACTTTTTAATTTTTCCACCTACAGAGCTGTTTTAGGGTTTGCTTTTTGTGCCATGAGCTGTAGTTTTTAACGGTACCACTTTTGTGTAGTTCTGGCTTTTTGATCACTTTTTATAAAAATGTTTTGAAATTTTTTTGCGTTTACGCCGTTCACTGTGCAGGATCAGAAACATAATAATTTAACCTCTTCAGGACGCAGGGCGTATGGATACGCCCTGCATTCCGAGTCCTTAAGGACACAGGGCGCATCCATACGCCTGTGGGAATTCCGGTCCCCATCGCTAGCTGGTTGGGGACCGGAGCCAGATGCCTGCTGAAATCGTTCAGCAGGCATCGCGGCATATCGCCCAGGGGGGTCATGATGTCCCCCCATGTTGGCGATGGCCGCAGATCGCTGGACAATTCAGCCCAGCGATCTGCGGCGATTCTGGGTCAATCGGGTCTCCAGTGACCCAGAATTACTGGCTGATCGGGGCCGTCTCTGACGGCCCCAAACAGCCATAACCAGCAGGGGTGAGGTGGCACTGGTGCCACCTCACGATCGCCCTGATTCGTCGGCCAATCAGGGCACCTGCTGCGGGTATCACTTCCGCAACCCGCTCCGCCCCTCTTCCGGAGGACGTGATCGGGTGCGGGAAGAGGACGCCGGCAGCTGGGGACCCCGATCCCCGGTATCCCTGTTGGGATCAGGGCCCCAGGATTGGCGGCGGCGAGGGACTGACCTGGGGAGCAGCAGTTGGAGCTGAGTGACAGCCTCCTGCTGTTGCTTAGCAACAGCTCCCAGGATGCAAAAAGGGCATGCTGGGAGCTGTAGTTATGCAACAGCAGGAGGCAGACCACCACAACTCCCAGCATTCCCTTATGGGCATGCTGGGACTTATAGTTTTGCAACAGCTGGAGGCACATTTTTTCCCTGGAAAAGTGTACCTTTAGCTGTTGTATAACTACAACTCCCAGCTTGCACAAACAGCTAAAGTGCATGCTGGGAGTTGTAGTGGTGCATCTGCTGGTTGCATAACTACAACTCCCAGCATGCCCGTTGGCTGTCGGTGACTGCTGAGAGTTGTAGTTTTGCAACAGCTGAAGGCACACTGGTTGTGAAACTCAGAGTTTTTTTTTACCTAACTCAATGTTTAATGACCGGTGTGCCTCCAGCTGTTGCAAACTACAACTCCCAGCATGCACTGTACATGCTGGGAGTTGTAGTTTTGCAACAGCTGCAGGCACACTGGTTGTGAAACACTGAGTTAGGTCACAAACTCAGTGATACATAACCAGTGTGCCTACAGCTGTTGCAAAACTAAAACTCTCTGCATGTACAGTCTGTCAGCGCATGCTGGGAGTTGTAGTTTTGCAACAGCTGGATGTTCCCCCCTCCCCAATGTGAATATACAGGGTACACTCACATGGGCGGAGGTTTACAGTAAGTATCCGGCTGCAAGTTTGAGCTGCGGCAAATTTTCTGCCGCAGCTCAAACTGCCAGCGAGAAACTACTGTGAACCCCCGCCCGTGTGACTGTACCCTAAAAACACAACACTACTCTACCACAAAATAAAATAAAAAGTAAAAAACACTACATATACACATACCCCAACACAGCCCCCCTCCCCAATAAAAATGAAAAACGTCCGGTACGCCACTGTTTCCAAAACGGAGCCTCTAGCTGTTGCAAAACAACTACTCCCAGTATTACCAGACAGCCACTGACTGTCCATGCATGCTGGGAGTTTTACAACAGCTGGAGGCACCCTGTTTGGGAATCACTGGCGTAGAATACCCCTATGTCCACCTCTATGCAAGTCCCTAATTTAAGCCTCAAATGGGCATGGCGCTCTAACTTTGGAGCCCTGCCGTATTTCAAGGCAACAGTTTAGGGTCACATATGGGATATCGCCGTAGTCGGGAGAAATTGCCTAACAAGTTTTGGGGGGTATTTTCTGCTTTTACCCTTTTTAAAAATGTAAAATTTTTGTGAAAAAAAGCATTTTAGGTAAAAAAATTTTTTTTTTTTTTTACATATGCAAAAGTTGTGAAACACCTGTGGGGTATAAAGGTTCACCTAATCCCTTGTTACATTTCCTGAGGAGTCTAGTTTCCAAAATGGTATGCCATGTGTTTTTTTTTGCTTTCTTGGCACCATAGGGGCTTCCTAAATGCGGCATGCCCCCAGAGCAAAATTTGCTTCCAAAAAGCCAAATGTGACTACTCCTCTTCTGAGACCTGTAGTGCGCCAGCATAGCACTTTTCACCCCCTTATGGGGTGTTTTCTGAATCGGGAGAAATTGGGCTTCAAATTTTGGGGGGTATTTTCTGCTATTACCCTTTTTAAAAATGTAAAATTTTTGGGAAAACAAGCATTTTAGGTAAAAATAGGGGCTTCCTAAAGGTGACATGCCCCCCAAAAATCATTTCAGAAAAACGTACTCTCCAAAATCCCCTTGTCGCTCCTTCCCTTCTGAGCCCTCTACTGCGCCCGCCGAACACTTTACATAGATATATGAGGTATGTGCTTACTCGAGAGAAATTGGGCTACAACTACAAGTAAACATTTTCTCCTTTTACCACTTGCAAAAATTCAAAAATTGGTTCTACAAGAACATGCGAGTGTAAAAAATGAAGATTTTGAATTTTCTCCTTCACTTTGCTGCTATTCCTGTGAAACACCTAAAGGGTTAAAACACTGACTGAATGTCATTTTGAATACTTTGGGGGGTGTAGTTTTTATAATGGGGTCATTTGTGGGGTATTTCTAATATGAAGACCCTTCAAATCCACTTCACAACTGAACTGGTCCCTGAAAAATATTGAGTTTGAAAATTTAGTGAAAAATTGGAAAATTGCTGCTAAACTTTGAAGCCCTCTGGTGTCTTACGAAAGTAAAAACTCCTAAATTTTATGATGCAAACATAAAGTAGACATATTGTATGCGAACCAAAAAAAATAATTATTTTGAATATACATTTTCCTTACAAGCAGAGAGCTTCAAAGTTAGAAAAATGCAAAATTTTCATTTTTTTTCATCAAATTTTGGGATTTTTCACCAAGAAATGATGCAAGTTACCATAACATTTTACCACTATGTTAAAGTAGAATATGTCACGAAAAAACAATCTCGGAATCAGAATGATAAGTAAAAGCATTCCAGAGTTATTAATGTTTAAAGTGACAGTGGTCAGAATTGCAAAAAACGGCTGAGTCCTTAACCCCTTCCCGACCTATGACATACCTGTACGTCATGAACATTTTTGCCGCTACTCGCGGCATCCCGCAGCGCCCGGTAAGATGGTGGCTATCACTGATAGCCAGCCGTCTTACCATGCGACCACGGGGGGTTTCATCCACCACCCCCCCAGCGATCGCTGCTATCAGCTGGTCAAATCTGACTAGCTGATAGCAGCGTTTCGCTATCAGAATACTTAGCAGCGCGGTGTGTGAGTCCGGATCACGGGGATCGGGACACACACCGCTCTGCTAAGTGTCCCTGACCCGTCCCCCGGCGTCACTTACCCGTCCGAGCGGTGTCCCGAGCGGTCCCGGCGTGAGCGGCGTCCTCCATGCGGTCCCGGCGGCGCTGCGTCCCGGAGGTGAGTTTCCGGCAGCAGTGCGGCATCTTCATTGGCAGCAGTGAGATCGCCGTAAAGCGATCTCACTGCTGCCTCTGGGAGTTTCAAAACGGCAACTCCCAGCATGCCCAGACAGCCTTTGGCTTTCTGGGCATGCTGGGAGTTGTAGTTTTGCAACATCTGGAGGTCCTCAGTTTGGAGACCACTGTATAATGGTCTCCAATCTGTACTCTTCCAGATGTTGCAAAACTACAAATCTCAGCATGCTCAGTCTGTCCAGGCATGCTGGGAGTTGTAGTTCTCTAACATCTGGAAGAGCACAGATTGGAGACCATTATACAGTGGTCTCCAAACTGTGGACCTCCAGATGTTGCAAAACTACAACTCCCAGCATGCCCAGACTGCCCAAGCATGCTGGAAGTTGTAGTTCGGCAACATCTGATGCTTCAGATATTGCCGAACTACAACTTCCAGCATGCCTGGGCAGTCTGGGCATGCTGGGAGTTGTAGTTTTGCAACAACTGGAGGCACACTAGTTGGGAAACATTGTCCGTTTCCTACCTCAGTGCCTCCAGCTGTTGCAATTGTTGCAAAACTATAACTCCCAGCATGCACTGACAGACCATGCATGCTGGGAGTTGTAGTTTTGCAACAGCTGGAGGCACACTGGTTTGGAAACACTAAGTTTGGTTGCAAAACACTTGAAAGTTTATTACTTAACTTAGTGTTTCCAAACCAGTGTTCCTCCAGCTGTTGCAAAACTACAACTCCCAACATGCACGGACAGCCAAAGGGCATGCTCGGAGTTTGCAACAGCTGGATGTTTGCCCCCTCCCCCCAATGTGAATGTACAGGGTACACTCACATGGGCGGAGGTTTCCAGTGAGTGCTGCAATTTTGAGATGGCGCAAATTTTGCGCTGCATCTCAAACTTCCAGCGGCAAACTTGCTGTGAACCTCTGCCCATGTGACTGTACCCTAAAAACACTACACTACACTTACACTAACCTAAAATAAAAAGTAAAAAACACTACATATACACATATCCCTACACAGCCCCCCCCTTCCCAAAAAAATGAAAAACGTCTGGTACGCTACTGTTTCCAAAACGGAGCCTCCAGCTGTTGCAAAATAATAACTCCCAGTATTGCCGGACAGCCATTGACTGTCCAGGCATGCTGGGAGTTTTGCAACAGCTGGAGGCACCCTGTTTGGGAATCATTGGCATAGAATACCCCTATGTCCACCCCTATGCAAATCCCTAATTCAGGCCTCAAATGCGCATGGCGCCCTGTCGTATTTCAGGGCAACAGTTTTGGGACACATATGGGGTATCGCCGTACTCAGGAGAAATTGCCTTACAAATTTTGGGGGGCTTTTTCTTCTTTAACCCCTTATGAAAAGGTGAAGTTGGGGTCTACACCAGCATGTTAGTGTAAAAAAATAATTTTTTTACACTGACATGCTGGTGTTGCCCTATACTTTTCATTTTCACAAGAGGTAAAAGGGAAAAAAGACCCTCTAAATTTGTAATGCAATTTCTCCCGAGTACCGAGATACCCCATAAGTGGGCGCAAAGTGCTCTGGGGGCGCACAACAAGGCCCAGAAGGGAGAGTGCACCATGTACATTTGAGGCGATTTGCACAGGGGTGGCTGATTGTTACAGCAGTTCTGACAAACGCAAAACAATAAATATCCACATGTGACCCCATTTTGGAAACTACACCCCTCACGGAATGTAATAAGGGGTGCAGTGAGCATTTACACCCCACTGGTGTATGACAGATTTTTGGAACAGTGGTCTGTGAAAATGAAAAATAACATTTTTGATTTGCACAGTCCACTGTTTCAAATATCTGTCAAACACCAGTGGGGTGTAAATGCTCACTGCACCCCTTATTAAATTCCATGAGGGGTATAGTTTCCAAAATGGGGTCACATGTGGGGGGGTCCACTGTTCTGGCACCATAGGGGCTTCCTAAATGTGACATGCCCCCAAAAACCCTTTCAGAAAAACTCACTCTCCAAAATCCCATTGTCGCTCCTTCCCTTCTGAGCCCTCTACTGCGCCCGCCGAACACTTTACATACGCATATGAGGTATTTCCTTACTCGAGAGAAATTGATTTACAAATTTTAGGGTGATTTCTCTCTTTTTACCCCTTGTAAAAATAAAAAAATTGGGTCTACAAGAAAATGCGAGTGTAAAAAATGAAGATTTAGAATTTTCTCCTTCAATTTGCTGCTATTCCTGTGAAACACCTAAAGGGTTAAAACACTTACTGAATGTCATTTTGAATACTTTGGGGGGTGAAGTTTTAATAATGGGGTCATTTATGGGGTATTTCTAATATGAAAACCCTTAAAATCCACTTCCAACCTGAACTGGGCCCTGAAAAATTACGATTTTGAAAATCTTGAGAAAAATTGGAAAATTGCTGTGGAACTTTGAAGCCCTCTGGTGTCTTCCAAAAGTAAAAACTTGTCAATTTTTTTATGCAAACACAAAGTAGACATATTTTATATGTGAAGCAATATGTAATTTATTTGGAATATCCATTTTCCTTTCAAGCAGAGACTTTCAAAGTTAGAAAAATGCAAAATTTTCTAAATTTTCATGAAATTTTTAGATTTTTTACCAAGAAAGGATGCAAATATCCGTGAAATTTTACCAAGAACATAAAGTAGAATATGTCACGAAAAAACAATCTCGGAATCAGAATGATAAGTAAAAGCATTCCAGAGTTATTAATGTTTAAAGTGACAGTGGTCAGATTTTCAAAAAATGCCCAGGTCCTGAAGGTGAAAATGGGCTGGGTCATGAAGGGGTTAAAGGGGTATTCCAGGCAAAAACTTTTTTTTTATATATATCAACTGGATCCGGAAAGTTAAACAGATTTGTAAATTACTTCTATTAAAAAATCTTAATCCTTCCAATAGTTATTAGCTTCTGAAGTTTTCTGTCTAACTGCTCAATGATGATGTCACGTCCCGGGAGCTGTGCATGATGGGAAAATATCCCCATAGGAGCTGAACAGCTCCCGGGACGTGAGTCATCAGAAAGCAGTTAGACAGAAAACAGGAACTAAACTTCAGAAGCTAATAACTATTGGAAGGATTAAGGTTTTTTAATAGAAGTAATTTACATATCTGTTTAACTTCCCGGAGCCAGTTTCTATATATAAAAAAAAGTTTTTGCCTGGAATACGCCTTTAAGGTGAAAAAGGGCTAAGTCCTTAAGGGGTTAATATTTCGGACAATTATGCACGAGGCGTTACCAAATATGTTTTTTTTTTTTTACTGTGTTTTATTTAAAAAATGGGAAAAGGGGGGTGATTAGAATTTTTAGTAGGGGAGGGATTTAAAAATATATATTTTTTACTTTTTTTATACACATCTTTTGGCCTATTATAAGCCATCATCAAATGGCTTACATAGATCAATGTAATGCTATTGCATTACATTGATCTATGAAATCTGTGCTCAATTGCTTAAGGCTGCCTAAGTGAGCCCTAAGCAATCACAGAGCAAGGGAAGATGCCAAGGAGCAGTTAAGACCTCAGGCTTCCCTAGCAACCCATAGCCCCCTGGGATTACATCACGGGGGACTATGGGACCCCTAGACACCATGGAATAGCGGCACTTAGTGTTTAAATGCCGTGATCTGTATAGATCGTGGTATTTAACCCCTTACGGACCAAGCCCATTTTCACCTTAAGGACCAGGCCAATTTTATTTTTGCGTTTTCGTTTTTTCCTCCTCGCCTTCTAAAATCCATAACTCCTTTATATTTCCATCTACAGACCCATATAAGGGTTTTTTTTTTTGCGTGACCAATTGTACTCTGTAATGAAACCTCTAATTTTGCCATAAAATTTACGGCGAACCCAAAAAAATTTTTTTTGACCACCTATAACTTTTTCATTTTTCCATATGTAGGGCGGTATGAGGGCTCATTTTTTGCGCCATCATCTGTACTTTTTATCGATACCACAATTGCATATATAAAACTTTTAGATCATGTTTTATAAAAAAAATTTTATTAAAATTTGACAAAAAAGCTTCATTTTTGGACTTTTTAAATTTTTTACGTTTACACCATTCACCGTACAGGATAATTAACATTATATTTTGATATTAAGGGCATTTACACATGGGGCGATACCAAATATAATTTACACAGTAACACTGAATTGGCTCTAAACAGTGCTGTATGGTGGGTCCTGTGATCATATGAGAATGATTGGTAAAACCTTGAAATACTCTTACTCTAATAATTACTATGTCCTATTAATACTAATGTCACTGATAATGATTAATTTTATTATTGATGTGCTTTATATATATATAACATCTGTTACGCTCTGCCCAGTGTCCCGGTATCCCCGTCTGCCGGCGGGACTGGGATTCGCATCGCATGTGTGGTCGAGCCATGTTAGGGGTAGCGACCTGGGTGTCGCCTGCCGCAGCAAGCCCATCCTGCCTTGCGGCGGGCTCTGGTGAAGACCAGTGGCACCTTAGATTCTGCTCCCCAATACGGTCTGCGTCATCAGCCACACAGGTTAGAGGATCCACATCCAGTTCCGTTACAATAAGATTCGGCCATGGATCCCACTGGGATTCCTCTGCCTGATAGTCCGGATCTCGCTTCCATCGTGGTGCTCCAGTCACAGCAGTCGAGCCAGTTATCCGCCATGATGCAGCAGTTGCTAACTGCACAGCAACAACCACCACAACCTCCTCCTTCTCCTGCAGTTGTCTCTAGATCAAGACTCCGTCTGTCTCTTCCCGAGAAATATGAGGGGGGATCCCAAGTCCTGTCGTGGTTTCGTTACTCAGTGCTCCATGCACATTTAACTTATGGCGGATCAGTTCCCTACAAAACGAGCAAAGGGGGCCTTCATCCTCAGTCTTTTAACTGGAATGGCTTTAGCCTGGGCCACTCTGCTTTGGGATCACAGTGATGCCCTCACAACCAGTCTCCAGGCGTTTCTGATGGAATTTCGGGGTGTCTAGGGGAAAAAATATCTAGGGGCGGCGTTCCCTTTTAAGGAGACATGCATTACAATATACATCTGTGTTTGGGACAATCTACTGCAGCAAGAAGATCTTTTTTCGAAAACTTACCATTGCTAAGAGTCAACTGCACTCCAGACCTATGAACAAAAACCTTGAAAAACAGTCACGAGTAGCAACATAATCATTACCAGCTAACATTACATGCCTTACTAAAGAGAAGCAGTTCCAGCAATCACATTGGAGGGGGTTAATAAAATATGTGACCAAATATAGCTGAGCTGGCTAATTTTTAAGTTGATAATTTTGTATTACAAACGATTGATGTTAAAGACATCCAAATGGCCCTTGGCAGAATAAAGTTCCCCAACTACATTTCTATATGAACAGGTAATACATGTACATAATCATATTAAAACACGTAAAACAAAAACAAACAGTGTACATGGAGGAAATCATACCTGTCAGCATGTAGACCATGTAAATAGTATTTATAGCAAGAAAATGCATAAAACCAATTGCAGCAATGAGGAATCTATAATGATTGATAACATAGTAACAGGTCCTGCAGTCCTGCACATAGTAGTACCATTTTGTCAGTTGGCAGCAGCAATTAGTCTCTTTCACAAGGTAACTTGTGGCAGTTCTTTGATTTTTTTCACAGATCTGAAGAAGTTAATTGGAGAAGGGATTAAGACGACAAGAGCAGCATCAAGAAATCAATAACATGACCAATAGATGATTCTGTCTAGATTGTTTCTTTTCCTTCCTCCCCCACCAGATCCATTACCTTATAAACGACACTCAAGGCTGCTATCCCAAATATATGCACAGGGCTATCTATCTATCTATCTATCTATCTATCTATCTATCTTTCCTGTAAGGCTGAATTTGTGCCATTTTAGCCAAAAGAGATTACAAGGTCAGAGACTAATATAGGTCTGGCTTACAATTAGCAAAGGGGCAAAGATCAGAGCTTGGTGTAGGCTACTCATGTTCCTCCATACAAGACTTGCAAAACCATGTCTGTAAGGACTTAGCTTTTTGTATTGGGGCACAGTAATCCTAGAAAAAAAAAAAAAAAAAAACTAGACAAAAAAAAAAAAAAAAAAACAAACAAAAAAAAAACAACCTATCCCAAACTGCTACCACAAAGTTGGAAAGCATATTCTTACCAGAATTGTATTTGTATGCATCCCATTTTGTAAAAACCTTCTAACATATAGTGAGATGTCATAAGATTATTATTTTTTTTTTTGTTGCAAATCTTTTGAAGCCTTAAAAGTAAAGGGCAGGCAAGTCCTTATAGTTCAGATAATAGTAGGTAGCTGAGGTAAATAAGGTCTGAATACTGGAGAAAACATGTTATGATTTTTAAGTGATGGAGCTTGAATGCTGAGACCCCCATGATCGCTAAAAAGAAGGGGAAGAAATGCTTATCTGAGCGCTGTATCACTTTGTTTCTGATCAGATGTTTCTTAACACCATTTAAAGGGAACTTCTATTCCTTTGTTTTTGGAGGGGTGGCAGTTTGGCATTTTTTTATTTATCGTTTTGGCGTTTCTTTGGGCTCAGTGGTAGTTTTTCAAAAACGACAACATGTTGAGACTATGATGTTTTTTCGAGTAAATTGCTGTGTTTTTTTCCCCGATAGAAGTCTATGGAAGTGAAAAAAATGCCACAAAAAAACAAAGTGGGTTTTATTCTTTTTTTTTACTTTAGCGATCTAAAAAAGGGATGGACATAGTTTTTTTTCTTGAATTTCGTAGGGCTCCTTTAGTAAAGTCCCAGAGAGGGTGCAGTGGATTTGACCGCAGGATGCCAGCGCAGACCAGAAGCCGCACGTCTGCTCCCCAGTACATGGATCATAAAGAGTGGGAAGCGGTGCTCACATTTGCTACAAATTTTACTTGACCACAAAACATTAGCAACTAAGTAACATTTGTAACAATCTGTGGAATGTTTGCTTTGTATTTGGAACAAACTTGGGATACATATTATCAGTTTGATTCTCCACTCCTCGCTCCCTACAGACAACACTACAACTCCCAGCATGGCTTCTGCAGGAAATATGAATTTACAGAGCAGTGAGTTTAGTTTCTGAACATCCCTGGCCACCTGGGGAGTGGAGCGGAGCATGCCGCCTGCTTTCTAGGCATATAAGTTAGGATGGCAGCGGGTCTCAAGAGTGAGACCCAGTGCCATCAGGTCCCTCAGCAACTGTACTACTACTCATATCATGGAACAGAGTCTGCTCCATGATGGGAATAGCGCAAGAGCTGAGGGAAAAATACAGTACCCAAAAAAAAAAAAAAAAAAAACTGTTATTAACATCATTATTACACATACAAATACATACATTACACATAATAAATAAATACAGTTAACAATAAAAAGTCATACATGTTCGCAATTTTTATATTGTCGGCGGCTCTCAATTTCCTGCCCTGCTCTCAATAATTTCTCCCTGCTTTCAAATAAAAATACCTAAAAAATTTGTCCCCTATACATATAAAATTGTTCCCTAAAAATTCAGCCATCTCTACTTCATCATTCTTTTTTTTTTTTTTAATGGTACCCTACGAATAATAAAAAAAGGCCTGTAGGGAAACTGCCAAAGGGGCCAAAAATGAGATTTCCACAGAAAGGTAAAAAAACGCCAGTTAAAAAAAATGCAAAAACCGCAGGAGAAATCAGCAGTTCTTCTGGCGTTTTTTTTTTTTTTTTAGAACAAAATCTCCATGGAATTCTAGCCTCAAACAGGCTTTATTTTAATAAAATGCACACGATTGTGTGAAGGGGTTTGAAAAGACGCATCTTTACTTAGTTTTTCACAATTTTCTCAGATGATGCGCGTTCCAGGACCCTGCCTATCGATCTCCTAGTGTTTTGAACAAATATTTGCCTTGTCCTTCAGTAATATCATTACCAGGGTAAGTTGGATGATGAAGTTGATATCATGGTTATTCCAGGTTTATACATTGATTAAATTAATTCCATTGATTAAAGGGTTATTCCAGGTTGTCGCGTGACACGCGACACTAGGGGCGTGGCTGTGACGTCATGTCCCCATCTCAGAGGCAGCACCAAGCACAGAATGCTGGGGTCTGCTCTGAGATCGTAGGGGTCCCCAACAGCGGAAACACTGGTATAAGATGTATAAACCTGGAATACCCCTTTAATGTTACTCAGCTTTTCTAGAAACAGATACAACAAAGAAACAGCTAAGATAGGAAAAAAAACTCAGGTACTTTTTACAATTTTAATGGAAATGCTCAGAAATAAAAGTCTCATATTATGCCACTGATTGCCTTAAAGAGGTACTCCGGCACTTAGACATCTTATCCCTGTCACGCCCCCTCCCATAGGCTTGCATTGAGGGGGCGGAGCGTGACATCACACGGGGGCGGAGCCGTGAAGTCACAATGCTCCGACCCCGTGATCGACAGTAATCGAACCCGGAGTGAACACGCTCCGGGGACTGATTTTAACGGGGTGCGGCGGGACCCCCATGATCAGGCATCTTATCCGCTATCATTTGGATAGGGGATAAGATATTTAAGCACCAGAGTACCCCTTTAATACCAGAGCACATGCTCCAACCTATTTGGACATTTTCTTCAAGTTCTATCTTTTCTTTTTTCTTAATTAATACATTTTGACAAGATCAAGACTTTAGTTAGTGTATTTACTAAGAAAGGGATCAGAATTTTTACTTCTTCTGTAAAAAAGGTGAATGAGAGTTCAGTCATAATGTCTGAGGCTGTCATCACGGCTCTTATATTATCTCCAGGTAGGCGTTGAGCAGTTAGTTGTGTCTCTGCACCTGACACCATGGCTATAATGAATGGTTCACATGATAGATTGTGTCGCAGTAGCTATAGATCATGTTGGGTATGAAGTGTTTTTCTCATAAAGTTTCTGCTCAGGTTTTCACTTTCACTAGATCATTGGGTTATTGCAGAGAAGTAAAACTTATTATGCACTGTATGCAGATTATAGCACAGCCAGGCAACACACATTTCATTATGTATTCTTCAGGAACCTAATATTTGCGCATACTGTGAGACATATCAGGAATGCCGGTCCGGCAATGCAGTAATTGACTACACAGCTAAATAGTAAACTCTTATAATACTTTACTATTTTATTGCTAACCAACGGTCTGACAACACTTTCTTATTCATGGTATTCATCTGTGCCAAACCGTAATCCAATATACTGCAGACAGACACAGTGTTACGCCGAGCGCTCCGGGTCCCCGCTCCTCCCCGGAGCGCTCGCAGCGTTTACCTTGTCACAGCGTCCCAGTCAGACCCGCTGACCGGGAGCGCTGCGCTAGTGTCTCTGGCGGGGATGCAACCCGCGATGCGGGACGTGCCCGCTCGCGGTTCGCATCCCAGCCTTCTTACCCGACCTGTTCCCCGTTTGTTCAGTCCCGGCGCGCGGCCCCGCTCCCTAGGGCGCGCGCCGGCTCTCTGCGATTTAAAGGGCCAGTGCGCCGCTGATTGGCACCTGGCCCAATTAGTACTTTCATCTGTGCCCTAGCCTATATTACCTCACTTCCCCTTTCCAGCATCGCCGGATCTTGTTGCCATTGTGCCAGTGAAAGCGTTCCTTGTATGTCCCAAGCCAGTGTTTCAGACCTTCTGCCGTTGCCCCTGACTACGATCCTTGCTGCCTGCCCTGCCCTTCTGCTACGTCCGACCTTGCTCTTGCCTAATCCCTTGTACCGCGCCTATCTCAGCCGTCAGTCGGGGTTGAGTCGCTATCGGGTGGAACGACCTGGGGGTTACCTGCTGCAGCAAGTCCATCCCGCTTTGCGGCGGGCTCTGGTGAATACCAGTAACCCCTTAGACTCCGTTCCCCTGGTATGGCCCACGTCATCACCCCACTGACACTGAGGATCCACCACCAGTATCCTCACAGTACACGGATTCTGACAGTAGATCCGGCCATGGATCCCGCTGAGGTCCCGCTGCCAGTTGTCGCTGACCTTACCACGGTGGTCGCCCAGCAGTCTCAACAGATAGCGCAACAAGGACATCAGCTATCTCAACTGACAGTTATGCTGCAACAACTTTTGCCACAGCTTCAGCAACCATCTCCTCTGCCAGCTCCTGCACCTCCTCCGCAGAGAGTGGCCGCTTCCAGACTCCGCTTGTCTCTGCTGGACAAATTTGATGGGGACTCTAAACAATGCTGTGGTTTTCTCTCGCAATGTTCCCTGCATTTGGAGATGATGTCGGACCAATTTCCCACAGAACGGTCAAAGGTGGCTTTCATGGTTAGTCTCCTGTCTGGGAAAGCCTTGTCATGGGCCACACCGCTCTGGGACAGCAATGATCCTGTCACTGCCACTGTTCAGTCCTTCTTCACTGAGCTTCGTAGTGTCTTCGAGGAACCAGCCCGAGCCTCTTCTGCCGAAACTGCCTTGTTGAACCTTGTCCAAGAAAATTCTTCTGTGGGCGAATACGCCATCCAATTTCATACCCTCGCCTCTGAATTATCTTGGAACAATGAGGCCCTCTGCGCGACCTTCAAAAAAGGCCTATCCAGCAATATCAAGGATGTGCTGGCCGCACGAGAAATTCCGCATCGACATGCGTTTTTCCGAAAGACGCCAGGAGCTCCGTCAGGATATGGACTTTGTTCGCACCAGGCGATTTCTCTCCCCGGCTCCTCTCTTCTTAAGTCCACTGCAATCTGTTCCTTGTCACGATTCGGCTAGCTGGAGGTGGATCCTCTGTGCCAGAGAGGGATTGGCGTGGACCGTGTCGGTGGACCGGTTCTAAGTTGCTACTGGTATACACCAGAGCCCGCCGCAAAGCGGGATGGTCTTGCAGTGGCGGTAGCAACCAGGTCGTATCCACCGGCAACGGCTCAACCTCTCTGACTGCTGAGATAAGCGCGGTACAAGGGAGTAGACAAAAGCAAGATCGGACGTAGCAGAAGGTCAGGGCAGGCAGCAAGGATCGTAGTCAGGGCAACGGCAGGAGGTCTGGAACACAGGCTAGGAACACACAAGGAAACACTTTCACTGGCACAATGGCAACAAGATCCGGCGAGGGAGTGCAGGGGAAGTGAGGTATAAGTAGGGAGTGCACAGGTGAGGATACTGATTAGGCCTGCTGCGCCAATCAGTGGCGCAGTGGCCCTTTAAATCGCAGAGACCCGGCACACGCGCACCCTAAGGAGCGGGGCCGCGAGCGCCGGGACAACACAGACGGGGAACGGGTCAGGTACGGGAGCCGAGATGCGCATCGCGAGCGGGCGCGTCCCGCATCGCGAATCGCATCCCGGCTGGGAGTAATACCTGACCGGGGTGCTGCGAATGAGAGAACGCTGCGAGCGCTCCGGGGAGGAGCGGGGACCCGGAGCGCTCGTCGTAACACTACCCCCCCCCCTTGGGTCTCCCCCTCTTCTTGGAGCCTGAGAACCTGAGGATAAGACTTTTGTCCAGGATGTTGTCCTCAGGTTCCCAAGATCTCTCCTCTGGGCCACAATTCTCCCAGTCAACCAAGAAGAATCTTTTACCTCTGACCGTCTTGGATGCTAGAATCTCCTTCACTGAAAAGACGTCAGATGAACCGGAAACTGGAGTGGGCGAAACAACTTTGGGAGAGAAGCGGTTAAGGATGAGTGGTTTAAGGAGAGAGACATGGAAGGCATTGGGAATACGGAGAGGAAGAAGGAGTTTGTAAGAGACAGGGTTGATCTGGCACTTGATTTTGAAAGGACCAAGATAGCGTGGTCCCAGTTTATAACTGGGGACACGAAAGCGGACATACTTAGCGGAGAGCCATACCTTGTCTCCGGGAGCAAAAATGGGGGGAGATCTTCTTTTCTTATCAGCAAATTTTTTCATCCGGGATGAAGCCTGTAAAAGAGAATTTTGGGTTTCTTTCCATATGGTGGAAAGGTCTCGAGTCACTTCATCAACAGCGGGCAAACCAGAGGGCATGGGAGTGGGGAGGGGAGGAAGAGGGTGACGGCTGTACACCACGAAGAATGGGGATTTAGCAGAAGATTCGGAGACTCTGAAGTTGTATGAGAATTCGGCCCATGGTAGAAGATCTGCCCAGTCATCCTGGCGGGAGGAAACAAAATGTCGCAAATAGTCACCCAGGACCTGATTAATTCTTTCTACTTGCCCATTGGATTGGGGATGATAAGAAGAAGAGAAGTTTAATTTGATCTTGAGCTACTTACAGAGGGCCCTCCAGAATTTAGACACAAATTGAACGCCTCTATCCGAGACGATATGCGTGGGCAACCCGTGAAGGCGAAAAATGTGTATAAAAAATTGCTTTGCCAACTGAGGCGCCGAAGGAAGGCCTGGAAGAGGGATAAAATGTGCCATCTTGGAGAATCGATCAACGACCACCCAAACAACTGTGTTGCCAGGGGATAAAGGCAAGTCAGTAATAAAGTCCATACCAATCTGTGACCAAGGTTGTTCAGGAACAGGCAGAGGATGAAGGAGACCAGCAGGCTTCTGGCGAGGAGTCTTATCCTGGGCACAGACAGTACAAGCCCGCACGAAATCAACAACATCAGTCTCCAGAGTAGGCCACCAATAAAATCGAGAGATGAGTTGAAGGGATTTTTTGATGCCAGCATGGCCTGCGAGGTGGGAGGAGTGTCCCCACTTGAGAATCCCGAGGCACTGGCGTGGAGAAACAAAGGTCTTCCCTGGAGGAGTTTGTCTGATGGAAGCTGGAGAAGTGGAGATCAGACAGTCCGGAGGAATGATGTGTTGCGGAGAGGCTTCCACTTCAGAGGCATCTGAAGAACGAGAGAGGGCATCGGCCCTAATGTTCCTGTCAGCAGAGCGAAAATGGATTTCAAAGTTAAAACGGGCAAAGAACAACGACCACCTAGCCTGGCGAGGGTTCAGCCGTTGGGCAGACTGGAGATAAGAGAGATTCTTGTGGTCAGTGTATATAATAACTGGATATTTGGATCCCTCCAGCAGGTGCCTCCATTCCTCAAGCGACAATTTTATGGCCAGTAATTCTCGATCACCAATGGAGTAGTTTTTCTCCGCCGGAGAGAAGGTCCTAGAAAAAACCCCACAAGTAACAGCATGCCCGGAAGAATTTTTTTGTAGAAGAACTGCTCCAGCTACCACCGAGGAGGCGTCTACCTCCAATAAGAAGGGTTTAGATGGGTCAGGTCTGGAGAGTACAGGAGCAGAAGAAAAGGCAGACTTGAGATGTTTAAATGCGTCTTCCGCTTGAGGAGACCAGGACTTAGGATTGGCGTTTTTCTTGGTTAGAGCCACGATAGGAGCCACAATAGTGGAAAAGTGTGGAATAAATTGTCTGTAATAATTGACGAACCCCAAAAAACGTTGGATAGCACGGAGTCCGGAGGGGCGTGGCCAATCCAATACGGCAGATAGTTTATCTGGGTCCATTTGTAGTCCCTGGCCAGAGACTAAGTATCCTAGGAAAGGAAGAGACTGACATTCAAAGAGACATTTTTCCATTTTGGCATAAAGTTGATTGTCCCGAAGTCTCTGAAGAACCATGCGGACATGCTGGCGGTGTTCTTCTAAGTTGGCAGAAAAAATCAGAATATCGTCCAGGTAAACCACAACACAGGTATATAGAAGATCACGAAAAATTTCATTTACAAAGTCTTGGAAGACGGCAGGGTCGTTGCAAAGGCCAAAGGGCATAACCAGATACTCAAAGTGTCCATCTCTGGTGTTAAATGCAGTCTTCCATTCGTCTCCCTCCCTGATGCGGATGAGATTATAAGCACCTCTTAAGTCCAGCTTGGTAAAGATGTGGGCACCTCGTAGGCGGTCAAAGAGTTCCGAGATAAGAGGTAGGGGGTAGCGGTTTTTTACAGTGATTTTATTAAGTCCGTGGTAATCAATGCAAGGGCGTAGGGAGCCGTCTTTTTTGGAGACAAAAAAAAAATCCAGCTCCGGCAGGAGAGGAGGACTTGCGGATAAACCCCTTTTTTAAGTTCTCCTGGATGTATTCCGACATGGCTTTAGTTTCCGGAGCAGACAGAGGATAGATTCTGCCCCGGGGTGGAGTAGTACCCGGGAGGAGGTCAATAGGACAGTCATAAGGCCTGTGAGGAGGCAAAGTCTCTGCTTGTTTTTTGCAAAAAAACATCAGCATAATCCAGATAGGCCTTGGGAAGACCAGATACCGGGGGAACTACAGGGTCTTGACTGTGAGTACTGGGAGCCGGTTTAAGACAGTCCTTGTGGCAAGAAGTACCCCAGTTCTTGATTTCCCCTGTGGTCCAATCAAGGGTTGGGGAATGGCATTGAAGCCACGGTAATCCAAGAAGAATTTCTGAAGTGCAGTTAGAGAGGACCAAAATTAAATTTTTTCGTGATGGGGTCCGATGCACATTAAGAGAGGTTCCGTGCGGTAACGCACGGTACAGTCCAATCTTTCATTATTAACAGAGTTGATGTAGAGGGATCTGGCGAGACTGGTCACCGGGGTGTTGAACCTTTTGATGATAGAGGCCAAAATAAAGTTTCCTGCAGATCCGGAATCCAAGAAGGCCATAGCAGAGAAGGAGAAGGTAGAAGAAGACATCCGCACAGGCACAGTAAGACGTGGAGAAGCAGAGTTCACATCAAGAGCTGTCTCACCTTTGTGCGGAGTCAGCGTGCGTCTTTCCTGGCGAGGAGGACAGATAGGACAATCCTTCAAGAAATGTTCGGTACCGGCACAGTACAGGCAAAGGTTCTCCATGCGGCGTCGTGTCCTCTCTTGAGGTGTCAAGCGAGACCGGTCAACTTGCATAGCCTCCACGGCGGAAGGCACAGGAACGGATTGCAGAGGACCAGAGGAGAGAGGAGCCGGGGAGAGAAACCGCCTTGTGCAAACTAAGTCCATATCCTGGCAGAGCTCCTGACGCCTTTGGAAAAACGCATGTCAATGCGGGTGGCAAGATGAATAAGTTCATGCAGGTTAGCAGGAATTTCTCATGCGGCCAGCACATCTTTAATGTTACTGGATAGGCCTTTTTTAAAGGTCGTGCAGAGGGCCTCGTTATTCCAGGATAATTCGGAGGCAAGAGTACGGAATTGGATGGCGTACTCGCCAACAGAAGAATTACCCTGGACCAGGTTCAGCAGGGCAGTCTCGGCAGAAGAGGCTCGGGCAGGTTCCTCAAAGACACTTCGAATCTCCGTGAAGAAGGAGTGTACAGAGGCAGTGACAGGATCATTGCGGTCCCAGAGCGGTGTGGCCCATGACAGGGCTTTCCCAGACAGAAGGCTGACTACGAAAGCCACCTTAGACCTTTCAGTTGGAAACTGGTGCGACATCATCTCCAAATGCAGGGAACATTGCGAAAGAAAACCACGGCAAAACTTAGAGTCCCCATCAAATTTATCCGGCAAGGATAATCGGAGGCTGGAAGCGGCCACTCGCTGCGGAGGAGGTGCAGGAGCTGGCGGAGGAGATGATTGCTGAAGCTGTGGTAGTAGCTGCTGTAGCATCACGGTCAGTTGAGACAGCTGGTGGCCTTGTTGCGCTATCTGTTGCGACTGCTGGGCGACCACCATGGTGAGGTCGGCGACAACTGGCAGTGGGACCTCAGCGGGATCGATGGCCGGATCTACTGTCGGCTAGCTGGAGGTGGATCCTCTGTGCCAGAGAGGGATTGGCGTGGACCGTGTCGGTGGACCGGTTCTAAGTTGCTACTGGTATACACCAGAGCCCGCCGCAAAGCGAGATGGTCTTGCAGCGGCGGTAGCAACCAGGTCGTATCCACCGGCAACGGCTCAACCTCTCTGACTGCTGAGATAAGCGCGGTACAAGGGAGTAGACAAAAGCAAGGTCGGACGTAGCAGAAGGTCAGGGCAGGCAGCAAGGATCGTAGTCAGGGGCAACGGCAGGAGGTCTGGAACACAGGCTAGGAACACACAAGGAAACGCTTTCACTGGCACAATGGCAACAAGATCCGGCGAGGGAGTGCGGGGGAAGTGAGGTATAAGTAGGGAGTGCACAGGTGAGGATACTGATTAGGCCTGCTGCGCCAATCAGTGACGCAGTGGCCCTTTAAATCGCAGAGACCCGGCGCGCGCGCCCTAAGGAGCGGGGCCGCGCGCGCCGGGACAACACAGACGGGGAACGGGTCAGGTACGGGAGCCGAGATGCGCATCGCGATCGGGCGCGTCCCGCATCGCGAATCGCATCCCGGCTGGGAGTAATATCGCAGCGCACCCGGTCAGCAGGTCTGACCGGGGCGCTGCGAATGAGAGAACGCTGCGAGCGCTCCGGGGAGGAGCGGGGACCCGGAGCGCTCGTCGTAACATTCCTGTGCCTTCTGCCGTGGAGGCTATGCAAGTAGACCGGTCTCGCCTGACCCTACAAGAGAGGACACGCCGCCGCAATGAGAATCTATGCCTGTACTGTGCCAGTACCGAACACTTCCTGAAGGATTGTCTTATCCGTCCTCCGCGTCAGGAAAGACGCACTCCGATTCCGCACAAAGGTGAGACAGCTCTAGGTGTGAACTCTGCTTCTCCATGTCTTACTGTGCCTGTGCGGATTTCTTCTTCTGCTAACTCCTCCTCAGCTGTGGCCTTCTTGGATTCAGGCTCTGCAGGAAATTTTATTTTGGCCTCTTTCGTTAATAGGTTCAACATCCCAGTGACCAGTCTCGTCAGACCACTCTACATCGCTTCAGTTAATGGAGAAAAATTGGACTGTACTGTGCGTTACCGCACAGAACCCCTGTTAATGTGCATTGGACTACATCACGAAAATTTTTTATTTCTGGTCCTCCCCAACTGCACTTCTGAAATTCTCCTCGGCTTGCCTTGGCTCCAACGTCATTCTCCTACCCTTGACTGGACCACCAGGGAGATCAAGAGCTGGGGTTCTTCTTGCCTCAAAAAAGGCCTCACGTCTGCTCCCAGCACCATCAGTCAAACCCCTGTGGCTCCTCCTATACCAGGTCTTCCCAAGGCCTATCAGGACTATGCCGAAGTTTTTTGCAAAAAACAAGCAGAGACTTTGCCACCTCATAGGCCTTATGACTGCCCTATTGACCTCCTTCCTGGTACTACTCCACCCCGGGGCAGGATCTATC
This sequence comes from Hyla sarda, assembly GCF_029499605.1. NCBI lineage: Eukaryota > Metazoa > Chordata > Amphibia > Anura > Hylidae > Hyla > Hyla sarda. The sequence goes on along the minus strand of NC_079199.1, from coordinate 55,061,483 downwards.
CTCTGTCCGCTCCTGAGACTCAAGCCATGTCGGACTACATCCAAAAAAAAAAGACGGTTCCTTACGGCCGTGCATTGATTACCGCGGTTTAAATAAAATCACTATCAAAAACCGCTATCCCCTGCCTCTTATCTCGGAACTCTTTGACCGCCTTCGTGGCGCTAACATCTTCACCAAAGTGGACTTAAGAGGTGCATATAATCTCATCCGCATCAGAAAAGGGGATGAGTGGAAAACCGCATTTAATACCAGAGACGGACATTTTGAATATCTGGTTATGCCCTTTGGGCTCTGCAATGCCCCCGCTGTCTTCCAGGACTTCGTGAAGGAAATATTTCGAGATTTGTTATATACCTGTGTTGTGGTTTACCTGGACGACATTTAGATTTTTTCCTCTAGCATCGAAGAACACCGCCGCCATGTTCGCCTAGTGCTCCAGAGACTCTGTGAAAATCAATTATATGCCAGGATGGAGAAATGTCTCTTTGAATGCCAATCTCTTCCCTTTCTAGGTTATCTAGTCTCTGGCCAGGGACTTCAAATGGACCCAGACAAACTGTCAGCCGTTTTAGATTGGCCACGCCCTTCTGAACTCCGAGCTATCCAACGCTTCTTGGGATTTGCCAATTACTACCGACAGTTTATTCCGCATTTTCCCACCATTGTGGCTCCGTTTGTGGCCCTAACCAAGAAGAATGCCAACCCTAAGTCCTGGCCTCCCCAAGCGGATGTGACATTCAATCGCCTCAAAACTGCCTTCGCTTCTGCTCCCATACTCTCCAGACCTGATCCATCAAAACCCTTCTTGCTGGAAGTGGACGCCTCCTCGGTTGGAGCCGGAGCTGTACTCCTACAAAAAAACTCTAACGGACATAACATTACTTGTGGTTTCTTTTCTAAAACCTTCTCTCCGGCGGAAAAAAATTACTCCATTGGTGATCGTGAACTTCTGGCCATTAAACTAGCCCTCGAATAATGGAGGCCCCTGCTGGAGGGTTCCAAACACCCGTCTGTCATCTACACGGATCACAAGAATCTCTCATATCTCCAGTCTGCCCAACGTCTGAACCAACGCCAGGCTAGGTGGTCGTTGTTTTTTGCCCGTTTTAACTTCGAGATTCATTTTTGCCCTGCTGACAAAAACATCAGGGCTGACGCATTTTCTCGTTCCTCTGATGCTTCCCAAACAGAAGCCCCCCTGCAACACATTGTACCTCCTGAGTGTCTGATCTCCTCTGCTCCAGCTTCTATCAGACAAACGCCTCCTGGAAAGACTTTCGTCCCTCCACGCCAGCGCCTCAAGATCCTCAGGTGGGGACACTCCTCGCACCTCGCCGGCCATGCTGGCGTCAAGAAGTCCATCCAACTCATCTCTCGTTTATATTGGTGGCCTACCCTGGAGGCAGATGTCGCTGATTTCGTTCGGGCCTGTACAGTTTGTGCCCGGGACAAGACTCCTCGCCAGAAGCCTGCCGGTCTCCTTCATCCTTTGCCTGTTCCTGAGCTACCATGGTCTCAAATTGCCATGGATTTTATTACGGATCTGCCTTTATCCCATGGCAACACAGTCATCTGGGTGGTCGTTTATCGTTTCTCCAAGATGGCACATTTTATTCCACTTCCAGGCCTTCCTTCAGCGCCACAGTTGGCGAAGCAATTTTTTGTGCACATTTTTCGCCTTCCCGGCTTCCCACGCATATCGTCTCGGATAGAGGCATTCAATTTGTATCGAAATTTTGGAGAGCTCTCTGTAATCAATTAAAAATCTGACTAAATTTCTCGTCCTCCTATCATCCCCAATCCAATGGGCAAGTAGAGAGAGTTAACCAGATCCTTGGTGACTATTTGCAACATTTTGTTTCCTCCCGCCAGGACGATTGGGTCGATCTTCTACCCTGGGCTGAATTCTCGTACAATTTCAAGGACTCTGAATCCTCCGCCAAATCCCCGTTCTTTGTGGTGTACGGCCGTCACCCTCTGCCCCCCCTCCCCACTCCCACTTCTTCTGGATTGCCTGCTGTTGATGAAGTTACCCGGGACTTCTCCACCATAGGGAAGGAAACTCAAAAATCCCTCCTACTGGCCTCATTCTGGATGAAGAAGCATGCCGACAAAAAGAGAAGAACTCCTCCTGTCTTTGCTCCTGGAGACAAAGTGTGGCTCTCTGCCAAGTATATCCGCTTCCGTGTCCCCAGTTATAAGCTGGGACCACGTTATCTTGGACCCTTTAAAATCAAGAGTCAAATCAATCCTGTCTCCTACAAACTTCTTCTTCCCCCTTCTCTCCGTATTCCTAATGCTTTTCATGTTTCTCTCCTTAAACCGCTTGTCCTTAACCACTCCAGCTCCTGTCTCTGGCTCCTCCGATGTCTTCACTGTTAAAGAGATTCTCGCTTCTAAGACTGTCAGAGGTAAAAAAAAAATTCTCGTAGATTGGGAGAATTGTGGACCTGAGGAGAGATCTTGGGAACCCGAGGATAACATCCTCGACAAGGACCTCATTCGCAAGTTCTCGGGTTCCAAAAAGAGGGGGAGACCCAAGGGGGGGGGTACTGTTACGCTGAGCGCTCCGGGTCCCCGCTCCTCCCCGGAGCGCTCGCAGCGTTTAGCTTGTCGCAGCGTCCCGGTCAGACCCGCTGACCGGGAGTGCTGCGCTAGTGTCTATGGTGGGGATGCGACCCGCGATGCGGGACGCGCCCGCTCGCGGTCCGCATCCCAGCCTTCTTACCCGACCTGTTCCCCGTTTCTTCAGTCCCGGCATGCGCGCGCCGGCTCTCTGCGATTTAAAGGGCCAGTGCGCCGCTGATTGGCGCCTGGCCCAATTAGTACTTTCACCTGTGCCCTAGCCTATATTAACTCACTTCCCCTTCCCAGCATCGCCGGATCTTGTTGCCATTGTGCCAGTGAAAGCGTTCCTTATATGTCCCAAGCCAGTGTCCCAGACCTTCTGCTGTTGCCCCTGACTACGATCCTTGCTGCCTGCCCTGACCTTCTGCTACGTCCGACCTTGCTCTTGCCTAATCCCTTGTACCGCGCCTATCTCAGCCATCAGTCGGGGTTGAGTCGCTATCGGGTGGAACGACCTGGGGGTTACCTGCCGCAGCAAGTCCATCCCGCTTTGCGGCGGGCTCTGGTGAATACCAGTAACCCCTTAGACTCCGTTCCCCTGGTACGGCCCACGTCATCATCTCTCTGGCACAGAGGATCCACTTCCAGTGTCCTCACCCTCCGACAGCCCGGATCCTGACAATAGATCCGGCCATGGATTCCGCTGAGGTGCCGCTACCAAGCCTTGGAGACCTTACCTCCGTTGTGGCCCAACAGTCTCAGCAGGTAGTCCAACAAGGACATCAGTTGTCACAACTGACTGCAATGGTTCAGTAACTTCTGCCTCTACAGCCATCTTCTCTGCCAGTTCCTCAACTGCAAGCTGCCGCTTCCAGCACCAGAGTCCATCTTTCTCTTCCGGACAAGTTTGATGGGGACTCTAAGTTGTGCCTTGGCTTCATGACCCAGTGTTCTCTGCACTTGGAGCTGTTGGCTGACCAGTTTCCCACTGAACGGTCAAAGGTGGCATTCGTGGTCAGCTTATTCTCTGGAAAGGCGTTGTCTTGGACCACTCCGCTTTGGGACCGCAACGATCCTGCCACCGATTTGGTTCAGAACCTTCTTCTCAGAAATACGCTCTGTCTTTGAGGAACCAGCCCGGGTTTCTTCAGCCGAGACGGCTTTGTTGAATCTTGTTCAAGGAAACTCTACAGTGGGTGATTACACCATTCAGTTCCGGACTCTTGCCTCAGAATTAGCCTGGAATAATGAGGCTCTCTGCGCAACCTCCAAGAAAGGTTTATCCAGCCACATCAAAGATGTTCTGGCCGCACGAGAGATACCCTCAACCCTGTCTGAACTAATCCATTTGGCCACCCGAATTGATATGTGTTTTTCAGAAAGGAGAAAGGAGCTACGCCAAGAAAGGGATCTTGTTCACACCAGGCGGTTTCCCTGCCTAACACCTCTCTTCCAGCATCCTCTGCAACCTGTGACTGTGCCTTCCGCCGACAAGGCTATGCAAGTGGATCGGTCTCGCCTGACCCAACTTGCGAGGTCTGGCGAGGAATGAGAACCTTTGGCTTTACTGTGCGAGCTCCGAGCATTTCCTGAAGGACTGTCCTATTCGTCCTCCGCATCTGGGAAGACGCACGCACCTAGTAAACGTGGGAGAGGCGTTACTGGGTGTGGATTCTACCTCTCTACGCCTGACTATTTCTGTACGGATTTGTTTGCCTGCTAAATCTGCCTTTTCTGCCGTGGCCTTTCTGGACTCTGGTTCAACAGGTAACTTCATTGAGGCCTCATTAGTCAACAGATTCAACATCCCTGTGACCCGTCTCGACAAGCCTCTCTTCATTTCCTCTGTGAGCGGACAGAATCTGGACTGTACCGTGCGCTATCGCACAGAGCCCTTGCGCATGAACGTAGGTGTCCTCCATCATAAGGAGATTGAATTTTTTGTGCTTCTCAACTGTACTTCTGAAGTTCTACTTGGCTTGCCTTGGCTCCAGCTCCACTCACCTACGCTCGACTGGTCTTCTGGGGACATTAGAAGTTGGGGTCCTACCTGTTACCAGCGATGCTTCAAGACCTTACCCATCAGTCAAGTAACCGTCGCTTCTTCTCTGCCAGGCCTGCCTAAGGCCTACCAGGACTTTTCCGATGTTTTTTGTAAAAAGCAAGCCGAGGTCTTACCATCACACAGACCCTTTGACTGCCCTATTGACTTGCTTCCTGGTACTTCTCCACCTCGTGGCAGGATTTATCCTCTCTCTGCCCCAGAGACCCAAGCCATGTCCGAGTATGTTCAAGAAAATCTAAAAAAAAGGATGTATCAGAAAATCTTCATCTCCTGCTGGAGCAGCGTTCTTCTTCGTTGCTAAGAAAGATGGAACCCTACGTCCATGCATCAATTACCGCGGTTTAAATAAAATTACCGTTAAGAACCGTTATCCACTCCCCCTTATCTCTGAACTGTTTTACCGTCTGCGGGGAGCGAAAAATTTTTACCAAACTCGATCTAAGAGGGGCTTATAATCTTATCCGTATACATGAAGGAGACAAGTGGAAGACTGCATTCAACACCCGTGACGGACATTTTGAGTATCTTGTCATGCCTTTTGGCCTTTGCAATGCGCCAGCAGTTTTACAGGACTTTGTCAATGAAATTTTTCGTGACATGCTATATACCTGTGTAGTGGTCTACCTGGAGGACATTCTTATTTTTTCTTCTAACCCTGAGGAACATCGCCTCCATGTCCGTCAGGTGTTACAGTGCCAACGCAAAAATCACCTTTATGCTAAGATTGAAAAATGTCTCTTTGAACGCAGCAGTCTACCTTTCCTGGGTTACATTGTGTCCAGCCATGGCCTTCAAATGGATTCTGACAAACTTTCTGCGGTTCTGGATTGGCCACGCCCCTCTGGATTGCGCGCTATCCAACGCTTCCTCGGGTTCGATAACTACTATCGTCAATTTATTCCCCACTTCTCCACCCTCGTTGCACCTATTGTAGCATTGACCAAAAAAGATGCGAACCCGAGGTCCTGGCCACCAATGGCGGAGGAGGCCTTTAATCTTCTCAAGGCTGCCTTCGCTTCAGCACCTGTTCTGTTCAGACCTGACCCCTCAAAGCCTTTTATCCTCGAAGTAGATGCTTCTTCTGTCGGAGCCGATGTCGTTTTAATAAAAAAAAACCACTGCTGGGAAGAATCGCACGTGTGGCTTTTTCTCCAAGACCTTCTATTCTGCAGAAAAAAATTATTCGATTGGGGATCGTGAGCTTTTGGCTATTAAATTGGCACATGAGGAGTGGAGACATCTTTTAGGGGGGTCCCTGCATCCCATCATCATTTACATAGACCATAAAAATTTATTGTATCTCCAGACTGTCCAACGATTAAATCCTCGCCAAGCTAGATGGACATTGTTTTTTGCCCGCTTCAATTTTGAAATTCATTTTCATCCAGCCGACAAGAACGTCAGAGCTGACGCACTATCACGTTCCACTGATGTTTCCGAATCTGAAGCCCCTCCACAGCACATCATACCTCCTGGGTGTCTCATCTCCTCCGCTCTTACCACTCTTGTGCAAGTCCCTCCAGGGAAGACTTTTCTCTTTTGGCTGGACATGCTGGTGTCAAGAAGTCGGTGCAGTTGATTTCAAGACACTTTTGGTGGCCCTCCTTGGAGAAGGATGTGACTGATTTTGTTCGGGCTTGTACTACCTGTGCCCGTGACAAGACTCCACGGCAGAAGCCGGCAGGTCTCCTCCTTCCTTTACCTGTACCTGAACAGCCATGGTCCCATATTGCTATGGACTTCATCACCGATCTGCCACCATCCCGCAAAAATACAGTCCTCTGGGTGGTCGTTGATCGTTTTTCTAAAATGGCTCATTTTGTTCCTCTGCTGGGTCTTCCTTCTGCGCCACAATTGGCGAAACAATTTTTTCTTCATATTTTTCGCTTCCACGGGCTTCCCACGCACATCATCTCTGACAGAGGCGTCCAGTTTGTTTCTAAATTTTGGAGGGCACTCTGTAGTCAATTAAAAATCAAACTAAATTTTTCTTCTGCTTACCACCCTCAATCCAATGGTCAAGTAGAAAGAGTAAATCAGATACTTGGTGACTATCTGCGACATTTTGTCTCCTCTCGCCAAGATGATTGGGTGGACCTCCTGCCCTGGGCTGAATTTTCGTACAATTTTAAAAACTCTGAATCTTCTTCCAAGTCCCCATTGTTTGGGGTGTACGGCCGTCACCTGCTTCCCCCCCTCCCCATCCCCACTTCCTCTGGGGTTCCTGCCGTGGATGAATTGACGCAAGATTTTTCTTCCATTTGGAGTGAGACTCAAAAGTCGCTTCTACTGGCCTCATCTCGAATGAAGAGGCATGCTGATAAAAAGAGAAGGGTTCCTCCGGTATTTTCCCCTGGTGACAAGGTATGGCTTTCTGCTAAGTACATTCGATTCCGTGTACCCAGTTACAAGTTGGGCCCCCGATTTTTAGGCCCTTTCAAAGTCAAAAAACAAATCAACCCTGTCTCTTACCAACTTCATCTGCCCTCCTCTCTCCGTATTCCCAACTCTTTCCATGTCTCTCTACTCAAACCTGTTGTTCTTAACCACTATTCTCCCAAAGTCACTCTTCCTGCTCCTGTCTCTGGATCCTCTGATATCTTCTCTGTGAAAGAGATCCTCGCCTCCAGGGTTGTCCGAGGTAAAAGATTTTTTCTTGTTGATTGGGAGAATTGTGGCCCCAAAGAGAGGTCTTGGGAACCCGAGGTCAATATCCTTGACAAGGAACTCATTCGTAAATTTCTGGGTTCCAAAAAGAAGGGGAGGCCCAAGTGGGGGGGGGGTACTGTAACGCTGAGTGCTCCAGGTCCCGCTGCTTCCCCGGAGCGCTCGCTGCGTTACTCTGCTTGCAGCGCTCCGAGAGCGCTGCTACCCTGTCACCGGAAGGGATGCGATCCGCGGGATGGGACATGCCCGCTCAAGGATCGCATCCCATGTCTCTTCTCACCCGCTCCGTCCTTCCTCTGTCCCGTCCCGGCGCATGCTGCCCCGCTCTCTAGGGCACGGACTCGCCGGCTCTCTGAAATTTGAAGGGGCAGTGCACCACTAATTGGTGCCTGGCCCAATCAAGTCCAATCATTGTTTTCCCTATAAAACATTACTTTCCCTTCCTGTCCCTGCTGGATCTTGTTGCCTAGTGCCTAGTGAAAGCGTTCCAGTGTGTCCTTTGCCTGTGTTTCCAGAATCTTTGCTGTTGCCCCTGACTACGAACCTTGCCACCTGCCCTGACCTTCCTGCTACGTCTGACCTTGCCTTGCCTTGTCCTTTTGTACCGCGCCATCTCAGTCGCCAGAGAGGTTGAGTCGCTACCGGGTGGAACAACCTGGGGGTTACCTGCCGCAGCAAGTTCATCCCGCTTTGCGTCGGGCTCTGGTGAATACCAGTAACCCCTTAGACTCCGTTCCCCTGGTACAGCCCACGCCATCACCTCTCTGGCACAGAGGATCCGCTTCCAGTGTCCTCACCCTCCGCAAGCCCGGATCCTGACATCTACCCTAGGGCCTGCCCCCAAATCTGCCACCAATTTTATTAAACCGCTTTATAATGAGCAAATATTAACATATACATATTACCGTCATACAATCACTGTAGAAATGTGGAGTTACCGGCAATAACACGTAGAAGTACTAATTGCACAGCAAAAAATTGCACATATCCCGATGGCAGAAGGTGTGAGGTGCTCTACATAAAGTGCTTCAGTATATTGCACAAAAAGTATGAGAAGAGGACAGATATGGAGCACTCATCACGTACATCTTTTTTTAGGAGTCTTTATTCATAGCACCTCAACGTTCACAGATGAACACGGGATCGATGCAGGGGAGTGGGTCACGGACAGAACACAGGTGGAGGGCGACAATTGTTTCACACTATCCGCTCCTTCCAGCCCAGACTGACATGTGTCCGTCAGAGCACATTAAATACACTCCACGTCACTACTAATTTGCAAAAAATAGGAGTGAAACATCTATACAGCAAAATGTTAAAATCAACATACAAGTGTATTTAAAAACAATTTACAGCCATACAAGTATCATAGGAAAACACTTGCCGAGTGGCCCCCATAGCGTTTAAACGCATTATCCAGCGGACTTCATATTCCATCAGTAGTCGATGTCTATCCCCGCCTCTTTCTGGAATATCTACCTTTTCTATACCAACGAACCTTAGCACGGATAATTCACCTCCATGTTCATTCTTAACGTGTTTAATCAATCTAGTGACTCCAATACCCGTACGTATTGAGCGCAAATGTTCTTTGATTCGAGTGGCTAATTTTCCCTTTTGTCTTGCCGATATAGAAAAATCGACAAGGGCATGTAATACAGTAAACTACAAATAATGATTTGCAAGTAATAAGCTGTTTAAAGGGGTACTCCGACGCTAAGACATCTTATCCCCTACCCAAATGATAGGGGATAAGTTGCCTGATCGCGGGGGTCCTGTCACTGGGGACCCCCATGATCTTGCACGCAGCACCCCGTTAGAATCAGTCCCCAGAGAACGTTCGCTCCAGGTCTGATTACTGGCGATCACGGGGGCCAGAGCATTGTGACATCACAGCTGTCACGCCCCCTCACATAGGCTTGCCTTGAGGGTGCGGAGCGTGATGTCACACAGGGGCGGGGCCGTGACGTCACAATGCTCCGCCCCGATGTTCGCCAGTAATCAGACCCGGAGCGAACGTGCTCCGGGGGCTGATTTTGACAGGGTGCTGCGTGCAAGATCAGGGGGGCCCCATCGGTGGGACCCCCTCGATCATGCATCTTATCCCCTATCCTTTGGATAGGGGATAAGATGTCTTAGCACCGGAGTACCCCTTTAACTGTGACAGAATGGCCACCTAAATTTAAAACTGGGTTCAGTTGGCAGATGTTAATAAATAGCACAATACCTAGGGAGTTCTATATATAATAAGTGATAAAAAAAATGTGTATACAAAAATATAGATATATACTATATTAAACCCGGTACTATGGGGGGCTTCATATATGAACTCCTAAAAGATTAGAAGCAAACACTAAGAAAATGGAGTCATTTCAAATGAAGTAAAAATTGTATATTTTATTAGAATAGGTTAAAAACAGATAAAAGAGGAAAAGCTGACAGGGGGGGGGGGGGGGGGAATAGGACAAAAACAATGGTGTCACTACTGCCGGCACATATAAACATCACAAGTAGTATAACAAAGAGGAGACAGGTAAACGGTACATATTATTGAAGGAACATAAGTCTCGAGGTACATAAAATACAGTACCAACCTCAAACAAAGATCAATAAAGTGCAAGAGTGCAGCAGGAGTGACGCCACCCCAACGTACGCGATATCCTTCGTCCTGGGGGTGGCGTCCTCTCAGTGCAAAAAACTATTTATCTACAGACGGCCCAATCAGAAGAGCAGACACATAATCAATGCAAACATTGTGTACCTGTGTGATGCCGTAATAAACGCCCATCTCCATGAGAATCTGGAAACCTATCTGACAGAAATGTTGGCAGCACTCTGGGGGGGGGGAGAGAGAGGTGAGGAGAATGTGGATGGATGGGGGGGGTGAGGAAACTGTGGATGGATAGATGGGGAGTGAGGGGACTCTGGATGGATGGGGGGTGAGGTGACTGGATAGATGGATGGGGGGGTGAGGAGACTGAATAGATGAATGGGGGTGAGGATACTGTGGATGGGGGGTGAGGAGACTGTGGATGGATGAATGGGGGAGAGGAGACTGTAGATGGATGGGGGGGGGGTGAGGAGACTGTGGATGGAATGGGGGGGGGGGTGAGGAGACCCGTGCATGGATGGAAGGATAGGGGTGTGTGTGAGGAGAACGTGGATGGATGGATGAATGGTGGAGGGAGTGAGGAGACTGTGGATGGATAGATTGGGGGGCAAGGTGACTGTGGATGGATTGGGGGGTGAGGTGACTGTGAATGGATGGATGGGTGGGCAAGGTGACTGTGAATGCATGGATGGGCAAGGTGACTGTGAATGGATGGATGGGGGGTGAGGTGACTGTTGATTAATGGATGGGAGGGTTAGATGACTCTGAATGGATGGGGGGGGCGAGGTGACTGTGGATGGATGATGGGGCATGGTGACTGTGAATGGATGGGGGCGCGAGGTGACTGTGAATGGATGGATGGGTGGGCAAGGTGACTGTGAATGCATGGACGGGCGAGGTGACTGTGAATGGATGGATGGGGGGTGAGGTGACTGTTGATGGATGGGAGGGTTAGGTGACTCTGAATGGATGGATGGGGGGGGCGAGGTGACTGTGGATGGATGATGGGGCATGGTGACTGTGAATGGATGGGGGCGCGAGGTGACTGTATGGATGGATGGTGGGGCGAGGTGACTGTGGAAGGATGGATTGGGGGCGAGGTGACTGTGGATGGATGGATGATGGGGCATGGTGACTGTGAATGGATGGGGGCGCGAGGTGACTGTGAATGGATGGATGTTGGGGGCGAGGTGACTATGGATGGATGGTGGGGCGAGGTGACTGTGGAAGGATGGATGAGGGGCGAGGTGACTGAGGATGGGGGGGATGTGTATATGTATGTATGTATGATGTGTTAAGAGAAACAATGAGCAGTGTCCAGGTTACCCGCAACTCCCCACTGCGTCTCGGACTGGTGAAGGGCTACAACATTAGCACGATCTAGCAAAAGAAGAGATTGTCCAGGACAGAATTTTTTTTGTTTAAAAACAGACATCAGGACAAGGAAAGTCCTGTGACGCATTTTAGGTGTCAGCATACACCTTTAGCCATACACAGTACTCCATAGAAAGTGTTTAATTATAGAGGGAAACACGTGACCACCTCAGGTGAGTTTTGAGTAGGTGTAACCAACTCAGGTGAACTCAGAGGAGAGAATGTGTTAAAGGAGAAGTATCATGCAGTAAAACTTGAAGATTACCTTCTGTTTAGAGCTGGGCGGTATGACCAAAAATGTGTACCATGGTATTTTTGTCAGTTATGGCGGTTCCACAGTATTTAATGGTATTTTCCACCCCCCCCTATCATGTGACCCGTGGGTGCTGCTTCTCTCCCCGCCCCCCGGTTTATCAGCCCAGCGCTGTGCTGTCCCCCACATCGGGGAAGTAATCATATGTCACCCGCGAGCGCTGCTTCAGACGTCCCCCCGCGCCATTATTAGCCGCTGCGCTGTACTGTACTATCCTGTGCCCGGGCAGCAAAAATTTTACAAAATAAACGTTCTCACCTTCCGATGTTCTCCGTTACCGACCTCACGGTCCCTCCGCTGCCGTCCTGGGGATGGGAACGTCACAGAGCTGTCAGCCTATCGCCGGCTGCAGCGATGTCCCGCCTCGGCCGGTGATAGGCTGAGCCCACTGTCATGTAAGGAGACGGCCGGCTTCATACATGACAGTGCGCTCAGCCTATCACCGGCCGCAGCGATGTCCCGCTTCAGCCGGTGATAGGCTGAGCGCATTGTCATGTAAGAAGCAAGCCGGCTCCTTACATGACAGTGGGCTCAGCCTATAACCGGCCGAGGCGGGACATCGCTATGGCCAGTGACAGGCTGATGGCTCTGTGACGTTCCCATCCCCAGGACCGCAGCGGAGGGACCGTGAGGCCGGTAACGGGGAACGTCGGAAGGTGAGTTAAAGTTTATTTTATTTATTTTTGCAGCCCAAGCACAGGATAGTACAGTACAGCGCAGCGGCTGATAATTATTTGTGGGGGGGGGGGGGAGAGAAGCAACGCTCGTGGGTGACAAATGATTAGTTCCCCGATGTGGGGGACAGCGCAGCTCTGGGCTGATAATTCATTGGGGGGGGGGGGAGAGAAGCAGATCAGCGCCCGTGAGTCACATATGATTAGTTCCCCGATGTGGGGACAGCCGCTGCAGCTGATAATTCATTGATTTGAGGGGGGAGGGGCCCAACCGGTATTGTGGTATGGGAAAAAATCATATCGTGCAGGGAAAAAAATTTGGTTTTCGGTATGAACCGGTATACCGCCCAGCACTACTTCTGTTATATATTGTTGTAATATGAAAGGGTTAATTGCCGCACAATCATTCTCTTTGCAGGTGTATACACGAAGATGGGCAATCTAGAGACAATAGGGGAGATTTATCAAAACATGTCCAGAGGAAAAGGTGCCCAGTTGCCCATAGCAACCAATCAGATCGCTTCTTTCATTTTTTACAAGGCCTCTGCAAAATGAAAGTAGTGATCTGATTGGTTGCTATGGGCAACTGGGCAACTTTTCCTCTGCACATGTTTTGATAAATCTCCCCCAATATGATTATTAGAGATGAGCGAACTTACAGTAAATTCAATTCGTCACGAACTTCTCGGCTCGGCAGTTGATGCCTTTTCCTGCATAAATTAGTTCAGCTTTCAGGTGCTCCCGTGGGCTGGAAAAGGTGGATACAGTCCTAGGAGACTCTCTCCTAGGACTGTATCCACCTTTTCCAGCCCACCGGAGCACCTGAAAGCTGAACTAATTTATGCAGGAAAAGTCATCAACTGTCGAGCCAAGAAGTTCGTGACGAATCAAATTTACTGTAAGTTCGCTCATCTCTAATGATTATATTACCCAGCTCACTAAGTCTCTATAGGTGTAAGATTACTGTAAGTGTGCTTATGGTTATGACTTATGTTTTGCACATTGGGTTACGCTAGGTACCCCTATCCACTCTTATCTCTTAAATGAGTAAGAAAATTGAAAAATGACCTAAACCTTTATGATGTAATACGATTAAATTAGGTGACTATGGTGGTTACATGTTTTTTGTATGCTTTCTGTCTTGTATATTTTCTATTCGGACTTGTATGTCCAAATTCTTTGTATGTTCTTAAAATCATTAATAAAGAGAAGTTTGTATTAGAAATAAATACAAATAAATACTGTACAGTAAAACTGGATTAGCAGTCACTGAACAGACAGTAATCCGAACTGAGGTGGCTTTCCTGTGCTTGGCTCTGAGTGTCTACTGCAGGGATTATGTTTTACTTATCTTTTTTTTTTATTTTCTTTTTTTTTTTTATTACCACCACATATTACAAAAAGAAAAAAACGAATAATACAATATTTTACAAAAATTTTAATTTATTAAGTGCTCTATATACCTTTGACAACTCTTTTTTCCCATCTCTGTCTTCACCATCTTATCAAAAAAAACTACCTTTTACTATTTCTACTTTCTTCCCCTTATCTACCGTGTCTTTTACTATACCTCTTAATCTCATATATTCAAACCATGTCCCAACCCCAACTTCTCTATCCTTTTTTAACTCTTCCCATGTTTTAATCTTCCCTTCCTTATATATATCCTATTTTATTCACCCCCCCCCCATTGCGCTAGTGTTCGAAATTCTAATCTATTTATTTCCTCTACCGTGTTTTTATTATTCAAAATTATTCCAAATGATATTCCAATATCCCAGTTATTCCCACCTCTCTTTTTACCATTTTCCACGTTCATTTTAAGGCATCTATTGTTATACAGTTTTTCCATCCTTTCTCTTCTAATTGCCCTGACTCCAGTAACTGGTAAATATCATCATATGATCCTCTACATCGTTCCATCAAATACTCAATCATATGAGATCTCCTCCAGTCCCTAATAAAGTATAATTGGGTGGCTAAAAAATGCTTTTTCACGTCCGGAAACGTTATTCCCCCTTCTCTTCTGGGTAAACATAAATATTCTATCTTAATCCTCACCCTTCTTCGACCCCATATCAAGGCATTGAAGATTGACAGCATTCTTTAAAAAAAAATTTCATCACACCAAATGGGTGAAGCACTAAATACCTATAATATTTTCGGCAACATAATTGTTTTAATTAATATCATTCTGTCTGCTTTAGAAATTTTGAAGTCGCTCCATATTTTAATTTTCTTTTCCATTTATTAATGGTTCTAGGTTTAATTTATAATGATCTTCTAATTTACCTGAGATTTGTATACATAAGTATTTAAAGTGCTCATCTTTTTTTAATATTTTTATTTCGTTCTCTATGAAAATATTATTCTCCCCCAATGGAAGGAGTACTGATTTGGACCAGTTTATTTCTAATCCTGAGAAACTCCCATATTCCTTGATAATCTCCATCACTCCGATCAGATCCGACTGTTTTTCCAAAAAAAGCAGGATATCGTCTGCATATAAGGATATTTTGTCCTCTCTCCCCCTTGCACCAAACCTGCCAATCTCCTTCTCCTCTCTGATCTTAACAGCCAAAGGTTCCATGCTCATAGCAAACAGCAAGGGGGAGAGAGGGCATCCCTGTCTGGTGCCTCTTGAGAGCGAAAATTGCTCCGATAATTTCCCATTGATCGACACTCTTGCTTTAGGTTCGGAGTATAACAGTCGGATCATGTCTATATATGTTTTCCCAAAGCCGCATTTTTCTAATACTGCCCACAAGAACTCCCACTCCACCCTGTTAAAGCCTTAGTGGCATCTAAAGACAGGATGGAGTGGGATTCCCCGCCCTGTAATTTTCCCATATCTATATTCGTAAGAACTCTATGTATATTGTGTCGGGCCATTCTTCCCAAGATAAACCTGCACTGATCTTCCTGAATTAACTCTGTGATATTACTCTGTAATCTAATGGCTAATGCTTTGGCGAAAATCTTGATATCCGTATTTATTAATGATATGGGTCTATACGACCCCATATCCTCTTTATCTTTTCCCTCTTTCAGGATCAATATTATAACCGCTTCCCGCATTGAGTCTGGTAATTTCCCGGTCACCATGCTGGTCTCAATCACTCTATGTAATGCCGGGATCAAAATTCCGCCAAACCTTCTATATACCTCAAAGGGTAGTCCATCGCTTCCAGGTGTTGTATTACCCCTAATCTGATCTAGCGCTTTATTCAGTTCTATTCTAGTTAATGGAGCATCTAAAGTTTGTTTTTCCATTACGGGGAGTCTAGGGAGTTCCATTTGGTCCAAATAATTTAGCGTTTCCTTTCTTTTCTTATTATATTCAGATTCATATAATAACTCATAATATTCTCTAAATTCCCTTATTATTTCCTTTTTTTCTATACACCAATCTCCTTCTTTATTCCTTATCCCAAAAATTCTTTGCTTAGTGTGTTGATTTGAGACAATTGCCATCAAATACTTGTTAGGCTTCCCTGCCTGTACAAATCTCTGCTGGCCTTGAAAAGTCAATTAATTTTTACTCTTTTCCAACATACATTCATTAAATTTATTTTGTAGCTTATTTAAATTTTCCTTACTCTCTTCTGATGAATTTTGTGTATATTCCTTCTCTGTGTCGCTAAGATTACTTATTAAGCCCTCCTCTTTTGATTTAAACTCTTTTTTTCCCCACTTTATTGCTCTTATTATTTCCCCTCTCAGGTAAGCTTTACAGGTCTCCCAGACATCCGGGTCACTTGCTGAGCCCCAGTTGTTTGCAAAAAAATCCCTCAAGTTTTTTTTCTATTGTGTCATTCTCTATCAAATTTAACCAGTGAGGGTTAATTTTCTGGAACCCATCTCTTACCTCTTCCTCTGTTTTTATCAGTATTTCTAGAGCCGCATGGTCCGACAGACATCTAACCCAATAATGTATTTTTATCACCTTATTTAAACTAGAGTCATTTCCCAGACATATATCTATTCTGGACATAGTCTGACAGGTCTTGTTCCAACATGAATATTCTTTCTTTTGAGGGTTGTAAATCCTCCAAATATCGCTGAGTTCCAGTTCATTACATACTTTCGCCAGGGGGGTGCAGCCCCCCCTTTACTCCCACTTGCCCTCCATCTATCTAACCTCTCATCTAGGACGCAGTTCATATCCCCCATGGCAAACACAGGGCATTCTCCGCAACTCACGCAAAAATCAAATAATTTAAGAAGGACCACGGATGAGAAAGGCATATATACAAATGCTAATACACATCTTAAATTTTCCCATATAAAAAAACAAACCTCCCCTCATCATCTACCCTTTTTCTAATTAATTCCCAATTTAAGTTTCTACGGATTAACACCGAAACCCCCTGTGAATATGCTGTATGAAAAGAATGGTAATAATGTCCCCAAACACTACGTTTCAAAACCATTACTGTTTCTCTCGTTAAATGTGTCTCATCTAACCCGACTATGCCTGGTGTGTGCTTCATAATAACTCCCATTACCACTGATCTTTTAATTTTATCCCCAAGTCCTCGTACATTCCATACCACTGCCTTAACAGTCATCCGCGGTCATTCTCTTACAGTCCAGTTGAACACAATAAACACCGTAGTAAGAAGGAAGAGAAAAGAAAGAAAAAAAATGTAAAAATAAAATAAAATTTTTTTTTCTTTTTTTTCCCCTCTTTTTGAGAAAAAAAAAAAGGAAAGTTTAAAAAAAAAAAAAAAAGTCCAGTCCACCGCAGTCCATGGCTTCTACTGCGCTAGAAAACAAGAACGTCTCATTGTTGTAAAAAACCTTCAGCCTGGCTGGGAACATTAAAGCAAACTTGATTCCATTATGTGCAAGTCTCTTTTTAACTTCCCTGAAAGTATATATCTTCTTCTGTGTTTCAATTGCATAATCTGGGAAAAGCATAATTCTATTTCCATTGTATTCTTTGTACGACTAAGGCGATAGAGCTCGCCGAAACGCGTCACTTGTGATCCACGTTTGGTGTCCGTGTGTTCTTATACAATAAAACGGCTTCCTTGCTTTGGACCTGCAGTGCTGGACTTTCCTTTCTTGTCACGCTGCGCAATCAACCATGTTTGGATAAAAGTTATCACATTTTTACTTTCCGCTCCCTCTGGGAAACCCAAGATTCTAAGGTTTCCCCGTCTGGAGCGGTCTTCAAATTCTGTCACTTTTTGATTTAATAACTTGTTCTCCCCTGACATCCTCTGTACTTCAGATTTTAACTTATGGACCTCATCTTCCACACCCGACACTCTCGTCTCCACCTCTGTACACCTCTCCCTGACTTTCTTTAGATCTTCCCTGATCAAATTGATTTCCACACCGATAACCCCCGCTTGATTGGACAGAACATCTATGGAAGTATTACATTTTGCAACTGCCGCTAATATTTTATCTAGGGCAGGTTGGGGAACATCCCCTTCCTTCTCCATTATAGAGCCATCTAATCCCAGATCTCCTGCATTGGTTTTATTTTGTCCACGATTTGTAGGCACTGCCCCCAGCGAGACAAAATATTTATCCACTTTCCCAGCTGCTTTAGCGTCCTTTGTTGGGCTATGTGTTTTATTCAGCTTATCCTCCTGTTGTCAATATATTGTCCCACCCAGAACAGTCACGTGTATTTCATATGCTGCGCCGGGAGTTTCAGAAAAGATTACCAACTAAATATTTCCAGCGGCACTTTCAGCTTGTTGTATCACAGGAGAAGCTCAGTTATCTGCAGACTATAGACCTGCTCCTGCAGTGCTACAGGTGTTTCGCAGTTATCTGCAGACTATAGACCTGCTCCTGCAGTACTACAGGTGTTTCACAGTTATCTGCAGACTATAGACCTGCTCCTGCAGTACTACAGGTGTTCCACAGTTATCTGCAGACTATAGACCTGCTCCTGCAGTACTACAGGTGTTTCACCAGATGTCGTTTATACTCAGGAGAAAAAGAATAAATAAAATACACTGTCCCAATTAGGGTTTTCCACCCAAATCCAGTTCTTATAGATAAATTCTTATTTCTTATGCAGAAGGGCCTACTTTATCGGCTTTAAACATACAAGATGAACGTTGCAGCGCTCACCTCAACAGCTATAATCGCCACGAGGGGGGTTTATTATTGAGCGAGCTAAACTTGCCCCCACACCTATTCTTTTAGTACAGTTTGTTCACTGTGGCAGCAGTTTCATCCTTATAACAACACAGATATGGGAGGATCTCACCCGAATCTCAGCTGGGTCCCTGGAGCAGCCATGGATCAGCCTCCTCAGTGTGTCTTCCTCCAGTAGCTCCAGGGTCACACTCTCACTCTTCCTGCATTCTCAGCACAACACAGACCCGGGTTCCTTCCACTCACTGCCTCTTCTGGGCCTCCACTCCAGATCTCAGCATTGCTGGCACCTGTGTGTGCTGTTATTCGTGTGTGGGCTGCTACGCTCACAGTCCACTGCTCCCCGCTCGCTACTGCTGTGTCAGGTCAGGTCCCTCTGCTCCACCGCCATCCAGCACACTCACATCCCAGCTTTCAGCGCAGTTGAGCGGTGTCCTGAACCAGCAGCATGTGTTTGGTCCATGGAGGGGGCAGGAAGCGGGGGGGAGGAGCCTCTGAACCTCCTCGCATCACGTCCTGTCCCTCCGTCCAAGCCGTTATGTCTATGTTTTACTTATCTTTATTAAACAGTATGATTCAAAATTCAGCATTTTAGGTGCATTACAGTGTTATTACCCAAGTAATTTTAATATCTGTTCAGACTGTACTGTACTGAATCAGTACATGGCTAGTACATAACATGCTTGTACAAATATGCTTCCAAGCTAAAATAAAAATTAAAGGGGGTGTATCACAGTACATATTTGTTTTCTTTTTTTCTCTATTTGTTAACAGATTGTATAATTTTCATTTTATATTATTTATATTTCATTGTATGTTGAGTACAGACCATTGTATGTTGAGTATGTGTAGGTCCATATGATTAAAATGATACCCAACTGATATAGTTCATGAAATCAGCTCACCACTGATGCCGCTGGCAAAATGACTTCTCCTCTGTTGTATCCATTGTACGCAGACTGACAATTTATAAATTGGTGTATGGCAAATGTTTTGGAAGCGGTCACATTGATTGTGGTTGTTTTAACTGCATGTTCACACACAACACACCTCCCTTGGCCACATTTAACCCCTTAAGGACACATGACGTTCTCATACATCTCCATTTCCGAGTCCTTAAGGACACATGACGTATGAGAACGTCATGCGCTTTCCCGGCCCCCCGCAGCCATCTGGAGCGGAGTCGGTGCCCGATGCCTGCTGAAATCGTTCAGCAGGCATCGCGGCATATCGCCCAGGGGGGTCATGAAGACCCCCCATGTCGGCGATGGCCGCAGATCGCTGGACAATTCAGACCAGCGATCTGCGGTGGATTCCGGGTCAATCGGGTCTCCAGTGACCCGGTGACCCGGAATTACTGGCTCATTAGGGCCATAGCCAGCAGGGGTGAGGTGGCACTGGTGGACTGGCTGATCGGAGCCATAGCCAGCAGGGGTGAGGTGGCACTGGTGCCACCACACGATCTCCCTGATTCGTCGGCCGGTTTACCGGCCGACCAATCAGGGCACCTGCTGCGGGTGTCACTCCCGCAACCCGCTCCACCCCTCTTCCGGAGGACGTGAGCGGGTGCGGGACATGGGCCCCGGCAGCTGGAGACCCCGATCCCCGCCGTCCCTGTTGGGATCGGGGCCCCAGGAGCAGCGGCAGCGGTGAGGGACTGACCTGCAGTGTGGATCAGCAGTTAGACGTGAGTGACAGCCTCCTGCTGTTGCTTAGCAACAGCTCCCAAGATGCAAAAAGGGCATGCTGGGAGCAGAAGTTATGCGACAGCAGGAGGCAGACCACCACAACTCCCAGCATTCCTTTATGGGCATGCTGGGACTTATAGTTTTGCAACAGCTGGAGGCACATTTTTTCTATGGAAAAGTGTACCTTCAGCTGTTGTATAACTACAACTCACAGCTTGCACAATCAGCTAAAGTGCATGCTGGGAGTTGTAGTGGTGCATCTGCTGGTTGCATAACTACAACTCCCAGCATTCCCGTTGGCTGTCGGTGACTGCTGAGAGTTGTAGTTTTGCAACAGCTGAAGGCACACTGGTTGTGAAACAGAGTTTTTTTTTTTTTACTTAACTCAGTGTTTCACGACCGGTGTGCCTCCAGCTGTTGCAAACTACAACTCCCAGCATGCACCGGACATGCTGGGAGTTGTAGTTTTGCAACAGCTGGAGGCACACTGGTTGTGAAACACTGAGTTAAGTAGCAAACGTGTGTGTCCAGCTGTTACATAACTAAAATCACCAGCATTCCGAGCCAAAGTAGTATGCCTCCAGCTGTTGCAAAACTACAACTCCCAGCATGCACTGATAGACAGTACATGCTGGGAGTTGTAGTTTTGCAACAGCTGTATGTTCTCCCCCCCCCCCCCCAATGTGAATGCACAGGGTACACTTACATGGGCGGAGGTTTACAGTAAGTATCCGGCTGCAAGATTGAGCTGGGGCAAATTTTCTGAACCCCCGCCCGTGCGACTGTACCCTAAAAACACTACACTAACACAAAATAAAATAAAATAAAGAGCAAAAAAACACTACATATACACAGCCCCCTACACAGCCCCCTACACAGCCCCCCTCCCCTCCCCTGGTACGCCACTGTTTCCAAAACGGAGCCTCCAGCTGTTGCAAAACAACTACTCCCAGTATTGCCAGACAGCCACTGACTGTCCAGGCATGCTGGGAGTTTTACAACAGCTGGAGGCACCCTGTTTTGGAATCACTGGCGTAGAATACCCCTACGTCCACCCCTATGCAAGTCCCTAATTTAGGCCTCAAATGCGCATGGCGCTCTCACTTTGGAGCCCTGTCGTATTTCAAGGCAACAGTTTAGGGTCACATATGGGGTATCGCCGTACTCGGGAGAAATTGTGTTACAAATTTTGCGGGGTATTTTCTGCTATTACCCTTTTTAAAAATGTTAAATTTTTGGGAAACCAAGCATTTTAGGTAAAAAAATTTTTTTTTTAACATATGCAAAAGTCGTGAATCACCTGTGGGGTATTAAGGTTCATTTTACCCCTTTTTACGTTCCCCGAGGGGGCTTCCTAAATGCGGCATGCCCCAGGAGCAAAATTTGCTTTACAAAATATGACTACTCCTCTTCTGAGACCTGTAGTGCGCCAACAGAGCACTTTTCACCCCCATATGGGGTGTTTTCTGAATCGGGAGAAATTGGGCTTCAAATTTTGGGGGGTATTTTCTGCAATTACCCTTTTTAAAAATGTAAATTTTTGGGAAAACAAGCATTTTAGGAAAAAATAATTTTTTTTTTTTTACATATGCAAAAGTCGTGAAACACCTGTGGGGTATTTAAAGTTCACTTTACTCCTTGTTACGTTTCCCCGAGGGGTCTAGTTTCCAAAGCAATATGCCATGTGTTTTTTTTCTTTGCTGTTCTGGCACCATAGGGGCTTCCTAAATGCGGCATGCCCCAAGAGCAAAATTTGCTTTCAAAAAGCCAAATGTGACTCCTTCTCTTCTGAGACCTGTAGTGCGCCAGCAGAGCACTTTTCACCCCCATATGGGGTGTTTTCTGAATTGGGAGAAATTATGCTTCAAATTTTGGGAGTTATTTTCTGCTATTACCCTTTTTAATAATGTAAAATTTTTGGGAAACCAAGCATTTCAAGTAAAAAAAATGTTTATTTTTTTACATATGCAAAAGTCGTGAATCACCTGTGGGGTATTAAGGTTCACTTTACCCCTTGTTATGTTCCCCGAGGGGTCTAGTTTCCAAAATGGTATGCCATGTGTTTTTTTTTTGCTGTTCTGGTGTCTTCCAAAAGTAAAAACTCATAAATTTAATGATGCAAACATAAAGTAGACATATTGTGTTTGTGAATAAAAATAAAATTTATTTGGAATATCCATTTTTCTTACAAGCAGAGAGCTTCAAAGTTATAAAAATGCAAAATTTTCAATTTTTTCATCAAATTTTGGAATTTTCCACCAAGAAAGGATGCAATTTACCCCAAAAAATTACCACTATGTTAAAGTAGAATGTGTCACGAAAAAACAGCCTTGGAATCAGAATGATATGTAAAAGCATTAATGTTTAACCCCTTAAGGACACATGACGTTCTCATACGTCTCCATGTCCGAGTCCTTAAGGACACATGACGTATGAGAACGTCATGTGTTTTGCCGGCCCCCCGCAACCATCTGGAGCGGAGCCGGCGCCCGATGCCTGCTGAAATCGATCAGCAGGCATCGGGGCATATCGCCCAGGGGGGTCATGATGACCCCCCATGTCGGCGATCGCGGCGCATCGCTCGTCAATTCAGACGAGCGATGCGCTGCGATTCCGTTCCCCGCCGCTCGCCGGGCGGGGATCGGAGCCGGATGTCTGCTGATTTCTATCAGCAGACATCCCGGCAGTGTGCCGGAGGAGGTCCGGAGGACCTCCTTTACCGGCGATCGCTGCAGGACGCCGGTAACTACTAACCGGCGTTCTGCAGCGGTTCCAGGTCATCAGGGTCACGTGTGACCCTGTGACCTGGATATAGATGGTGACTGGTGGTGTAGTATACACCACCAATCACCATCCATGCTGTACTGGGGGCTGGCATTGTGGCCACCCCCTCAGTACAGTTGTGATTGGGTGGCCAAAGTGGCCACACCAATCACAATGTAATGGGAGGGGATCTGGTGGGCTAGGAGCACGTTGCTCCGTTCTGCCCACCATTCCACAGAGATCTGGTGTGCAGGACGGAGCCCCGTGCTGCCCACCATCCCCTCAGTAAAAAAAAAGTGCCCCTTGCCCCCTTTCTGTGGCCCCTTGGCACAGAAATCCCCAGGGATAGCTTTAGATTAGGTAGGGACAGGTTAGGGTTAAAAAAAAAAAATAGTTTTTAAATTTTTTTTTTCGGCGTACCTCAGTGGGTGTCCGTGGGTCCGTAGCACCTTTAGCTGCGTGACCCCGGCCCTGCTGGGTCGCTGCGGTCTGCCGTCAGCCTTTTTTTTTGGCGCAGATCTTTTTTTTTTTTTTTTTCCACTAAGCGTGTGTGCGGACCCTCTTAGTTATAAAAGAGCGGTCCGCCACCGTTTGTTAAAGCCCACCCGCCGCTGATCAGTCCCGTAGTACTGATCAGCGTTTTTTTTTTGTGGTGCCGGCGCTTTTTTTCGGGTTTTCTAGCGTGTTTTTGCCCCCATAGGCGGTCCGTGCCACCAGTAGCAGGCGTGTACTGTGTGGCCGGACCGTACCTGTGTGTGCGGCGTGCCTCACCGCTGTCAGTGATTTATCACTGATCAGCTTTTTTTTTGTGGTAAAGGCACCTTTTTCGGTTAACGCGGATTTTTTTTTGCACCCATAGGCGGTCCATGCCACCAGTAGCAGGCGTGTACTGTGTGGACGGACCGTACCTGTGTGTGCAGCCTGTCCCACCGCTGTCGGTGATTTATCACTGATCAGCGTTTTTTTTTTTGGTTCAGGCGGGTGCATTTTTTTCGGGGTAAAGCGTTTTTTTATTTATTTTTTCGGGTTTTTTGTGTGGGGGTCTGTGAACAAGCCACCAGCCACTGTCCTGGGCTGAGTGGCTGGACCCCCCACTGACTTCTGCGCCCCCTGCCGCCACAAGCGCTAATCAGTGCGCACACCAGTGATTAGATAAACGCTTATTTTTTTGGTGCAGGGGTTTTTTTTGCGCTAGAAGTCCCCCTTTTTTTTTAAAGTCCCCTTTTTATTTTATATTTTTTTCTGTTAGGGCGGGTTAGTTTAGTTAGGTTAGGCTAGGGCGGGTTAGGGCGGGTTAGGGAGGTAGTATCGCACCACACCACACGCAGCACACACACCAATAAAGTTTTCCCCCCCACACACACACATATCCGTATCCCCATTAGAGTAGGGAAATGGCCCGCAGAGTGTTTTCGGCGGAGGAGGCATATGACCTAATTGCCTCCGACTCTGAAAGCATCTCAGAGGACGATGAAGACCCCACCTTCCTTATTTCATCGTCCTCCTCATCATCTAGTTCAGATGATGAGCCACCAAGGCGGCGAACTCGCCGCCATGCAGTGCCGCAAACCTCCTCTGTCCTTGAGCCTGTGCCCCATGCTAGTATGAGTCCCCCTGGCGCTCATACTAGTGAAGCCCCCCTGCCAAGGTCACTGGTACCTCGTACCGGAGAACTTGACTGGGCTGAGCCAGCGGACCACGAGCCCGTGATTCCTGAGTTTGTTGGCGACTCAGGAATCAAAATTAACATCGCCGGGTTCACTGAAAAGGACTTTTTCGGTCATTTTTTCAGTGACGACTTTGTTAATTTGATGGTTACACAGACGAATCTGTACGCCCAACAGTTCGTCGCCGCTAACCCGGGCTCACTTTTAGCTAGACCCGGCGGCTGGACTCCAGTCGATGCAGCCGAAATGAGGACCTTTTGGGGCCTTGCGCTGCATATGGGTATAGTTAAAAAACCCTGTGTCAGGCAATATTGGAGTGGGGACGTCTTTTACCAGACACCCCTCTACAGTATGGCCATGACACGTTCCCGGTTCGAGGCCATTCGGAGATGTTTGCATTATGCTGATAATGCGGCATGTCCCCCCCGAACTGATCCCGCGTATGACCGCCTGTATAAAATCAGGCCGGTCATCAATCACTTCGGGGCCAGATTTTGGGAGGCCTATGTCCCGGGGCGGGAGGTCTCTATTGATGAGTCGCTCATCAGCTTCAAGGGGAGACTCAGCTTCCGGCAATACATCCCGACCAAGCGAGCGCGGTATGGCGTGAAGATGTATAAACTTTGCGAGAGTACCTCCGGGTACACTTGCAAGTTTATGGTGTATGAGGGACGAGATTCCCGCATTGAACCCCCAGATTGTTCCCCCACTCTGGGTGTTAGCGGGAAAATCGTTTGGGGCCTTTTGCACCCATTGCTAGATAAAGGTTACCACCTTTACGTGGATAACTTTTATACTAGTATCCCTCTCTTTTCATCCCTCGCCGCCAGATCCACGGTCGCTTGTGGGACAGTCCGGAAGAATCAAAGAGGCCTTCCGCCCCATCATTCCCTACATGCTCCTATCCCCCGGGGTGAGTCCCGTGCCTTTTCCCATGAGAACCTGTTGTTGGTCCGGTATAAGGACAAGAGGGATGTCCTTATGCTCACCACAATTCATGGGAATGGCAGCACCCCTGTCCCTGTGCGAGGTACCGCGGGACCGGTCCTCAAGCCCGATTGTATTCTGGACTACAATCGGTATATGGGGGGAGTTGATCTTTCTGATCAAGTCCTCAAGCCATATAATGCCATGCGGAAAACACGCGTATGGTATAAAAAGGTTGCGGTCTACATGGTACAGGTTGCCATGTACAACTCTTTTATACTGTACCAGAACGCTGGCAACACAGGGACATACCTGGAGTACCAAGAGGTAGTTCTAAAGGCCCTCATCTATGGTGATCGCCAAAGAGCGGGTCAGAGCACCTCTGGAACTTTAGGTCCCCGGATCGTCCCCGGCCAACACTTTCCATGTGTGATCCCCAACACTGGAAGGTCGGGACGAACCCAGAAAAGATGCAGAGTGTGTCACAGGAAGGGGAGACGGAGGGACACCACCATTCAGTGTGACACTTGCCCCGATCATCCGGGCCTCTGCATAGGCTGCTTCAGGGAGTATCACACTTCCATGGAGTACTAAATTTTCCATCCTTTGCCCTAAATTTCATTCCCCAGAATTCGGCTCCGATGTACCAGTCCAGGGTACATTATCTTCCAAATTTTATACCAAAATACCCTACCCCCAAAAAATCAAACCCAAAACCTCTTTCCCAATGCCCCTCATAATATCTTTGTCCCCCAAAAATGGGTCATGGGACACAGAGTCAACAGCATTGGAGGTTTGCAGTTGCCTCAAATGCGCAACGCTCTCTCTCTCCACCTGAGCGGGTTGCGCATTTGAGGTAACAGAATAGGGACGGCCCCACATATCCCCTTCCCAGAATGATGATTCAGAGTATAGGGTTTGGGGCGGGCATCATTTTTACTTTTGGCTGTACTCTGGGTCATCATTCTGGGAAAATAATTGGCATATCAGTTCTAAAATTGCAATTTTTTCCCCCCCCATAGTACACTTCATCCATTCCTGGAAAATAAATGAAGGGAACACCCGTCTGTTCCAAATCTCCACTTCACCCTATACACCTTCCTTAGGGGGTGTACTGTTTGTAATAGGCTCACATGTGGGTGTTCCTTTCTTGTATTTTCCTCTGAATGTATGTAACTGTTAGGTCCGTAACAAACATCCGCCTCAAATGCGAAGAGTTCTCGCTGAGCTCTGTCGTATTTCCAGGCGACAATTCGGAGTCACATGTTAGTTGTTCCCAGAAAAATGAAGCAGAGTATAGGTTGAAAATTGCAATATTCAAAAGCTACCCTTCATCCATTCCTGGAAAATAAATTTAGGAAACACCTGTGCATTAAAAATGTCCTCTTTACCCCTATACCCATTCCTCAGGGTGGGTACTTTCTGTAATGGTGTCACATGTGGGTGTTTCATTTTTGTATTTTCCTCGGAATGTATGTAACCGTCAGCTACTGATATGCCAAAGGTCACAAATACAAAGTGACCTCTATGACTTCTGAGCCTTGTTGTGCGCCCGTCCAGCACGTTACCCCATATGTGGATGTATTTTTATAGTCAGGGGGAAAAGCCCTCCAAAATGTGTAACCCAATTCCTCATATTACCCCTTGTGAAAATGTTAATAATTGGGTAACCCCAGCATTTTACTGTAAAAAAATCTAATTTTTCAATTTATGGCCCACTTTTCAAAAAACCTGTGAGGTGTAAGTACTCACTGTAACACTGTTACGTTCCCCAAGGGGTCTAGTTTCCAAAATGTATGCCATGTTTTTTTTTTTTTTTTTTACTGTCCTGGCACCATAGGGGCTTCCGAAATGCGGCATGTCCCCAGAGCAAAATTTGTAACTCCTCTTCTGAGACCTGTAGTGCGCCAGCAGAGCACTTTTCACCCCCATATGGGGCGTTTTCTGAATCAGGAGAAATTGGGCTTCAAATTTTGGGGGGTATTTTCTGCTTTAACCCTTTGTAAAAATGTAAAATTTTTGGGAAACCAAGCATTTTTGGTAAAATTTATTCTTTTTTTTTTGCATATGCCAAAGTCGTGAAACCCTTGTGGGGTATTAAGGTTCACTTTACCCCTTGTTACGTTCCCCAAGGGGTCTAGTTTCCAAAATGGTATGCCATGTGTTTTTTTTTTGCTGTCCTGGCACCATAGGGGCTTCCTAAAAGAGGCATGCCCCCAGAGCAAAATTTGCTTCAAAAAAGCCAAATGTGACTCCTTCTCTTCTGGGACCTGTAGTGCGCCAACAGAGCACTTTTCACCCCCATATGGGGTGTTTTATGAATCGGGAGAAATTGGGCTTCAAATTTTGGGGGGTATTTTCTGCTTTAACCCTTTGTAAAAATGTTAAATTTTTGGGAAACCAAGCATTTTTGGTAAAATTTATTCTTTTTTTTTTGCATATGCCAAAGTCGTGAAACCCTTGTGGGGTATTAAGGTTCACTTTACCCCTTGTTACGTTCGCCAAGGGGTCTAGTTTCCAAAATGGTATGCCATGTGTTTTTTTTTTGCTGTCCTGGCACCATAGGGGCTTCCTAAATGAGGCATGCCCCCAGAGCAAAATTTGCTTCAAAAAAGCCAAATGTGACTCCTTCTCTTCTGGGACCTGTAGTGCGCCAGCAGAGCACTTTTCACCCCCATATGGGGTGTTTTCTGAATCGGGAGAAATTGGGCTTCAAATTTTGGTGGGTATTTTCTGCTTTAACCCTTTGTAAAAATGTAAAATTTTTGGGAAACCAAGCATTTTTGGTAAAATGTATTCTTTTTTTTTTGCATATGCCAAAGTCGTGAAACCCCTGTGGGGTATTAAGGTTCACTTTACCCCTTGTTACGTTCCCCAAGGGGTCTAGTTTCCAAAATGGTATGCCATGTGTTTTTTTTTTTGCTGTCCTGGCACCATAGGGGCTTCCTAAATGAGGCATGCCCCCAGAGCAAAATTTGCTTCAAAAAAGCCAAATGTGACTCCTTCTCTTCTGGGACCTGTAGTGCGCCAGCAGAGCACTTTTCACCCCCATATGGGGTGTTTTCTGAATCGGGAGAAATTGGGCTTCAAATTTTGGGGGGTATTTTCTGCTTTAACCCTTTGTAAAAATGTAAAATTTTTGGGAAATCAAGCATTTTTGGTAAAATTTATTCTTTTTTTTTTGCATATGCCAAAGTCGTGAAACCCTTGTGGGGTATTAAGGTTCACTTTACCCCTTGTTACGTTCCCCAAGGGGTCTAGTTTCCAAAATGGTATGCCATGTGGTTTTTTTTTTGCTGTCCTGGCACCATAGGGGCTTCCTAAAAGAGGCATGCTCCCAGAGCAAAATTTGCTTCAAAAAAGCCAAATGTGACTCCTCTTCTGGGACCTGTAGTGCGCCAGCAGAGCACTTTTCACCCCCATATGGGGTGTTTTCTGAATCGGGAGAAATTGGGCTTCAAATTTTGGTGGGTATTTTCTGCTTTAACCCTTTGTAAAAATGTAAAATTTTTGGGAAACCAAGCATTTTTGGTAAAATGTATTCTTTTTTTTTTGCATATGCCAAAGTCGTGAAACCCCTGTGGGGTATTAAGGTTCACTTTACCCCTTGTTACGTTCCCCAAGGGGTCTAGTTTCCAAAATGGTATGCCATGTGTTTTTTTTTGCTGTCCTGGCACCATAGGGGCTTCCTAAATGAGGCATGCCCCAAGAGCAAAATTTGCTTCAAAAAAGCCAAATGTGACTCCTTCTCTTCTGGGACCTGTAGTGCGCCAGCAGAGCACTTTTCACCCCCATATGGGGTGTTTTCTGAATCGGGAGAAATTGGGCTTCAAATTTTGGGGGGTATTTTCTGCTTTAACCCTTTGTAAAAATGTAAAATTTTTGGGAAATCAAGCATTTTTGGTAAAATTTATTCTTTTTTTTTTGCATATGCCAAAGTCGTGAAACCCCTGTGGGGTATTAAGGTTCACTTTACCCCTTGTTACGTTCCCCAAGGGGTCTAGTTTCCAAAATGGTATGCCATGTGTTTTTTTTTTTGCTGTCCTGGCACCATAGGGGCTTCCTAAAAGAGGCATGCCCCCAGAGCAAAATTTGCTTCAAAAAAGTGAAATGTGACTCCTTCTCTTCTGGGACCTGTAGTGCGCCCCAACAGAGCACTTTTCACCCCCATATGGGGTGTTTTCTGAATCGGGAGAAATTGGGCTTCAAATTTTGGGGGGTATTTTCTGCTTTAACCCTTTGTAAAAATGTCAAATTTTTGGGAAACCAAGCATTTTAGATATTTTTTTTTTTTTTTTTTTTTACATTTGCAAAAGTTGTGAAACCCCTGTGGGGTATTAAGGCTCACTTAATACTTAATTCCTTGTTACGTTCCTCAAGGGGTCTAGTTTCCAAAATGTTATGGCATGTGGGCGGTTTTAGCTGTTCTGGCACCATAGGGGCTTCCTAAATGCAACATGCCCCCCAAAAACCATTTCAGAAAAATATACTCTCCAAAATCCCCTTGTCGCTCCTTCGCTTCTGAGCCTTCTACTGCGCCCGCCGAACAATTAACATAGACATATGTTTTACCCCTTGCAAACATAAAAAAATTGGGTCTACAAGAACATGCGAGTGTAAAAAATGAAGATTTTGAATTTTCTCCTTCACTTTGCTGCTATTCCTGTGAAACACCTAAAGGGTTAACACACTTACTGAATGTCATTTTGAATACTTTGGGGGGTGCAGTTTTTATAATGGGGTCATTTATGGTGTATTTCTAATATGAAGACCCTTCAAATCCACTTCAAACCTGAACTGGTCCCTGAAAAATATTGAGTTTGAAAATTTTGTGAAAATTTGGAAAATTGCTGCTGAACTTTGAAGCCCTCTGGTGTCTTCCAAAAGTAAAAACTCGTCAATTTTATGATGCAATCATAAAGTAGACATATTGTATATGTGAATAAAAAATAAATTTATTTTGAATATCCATGTTCCTTACAAGCAGAGAGCTTCAAAGTTAGAAAAATGCAAAATTTTCAATTTTTGGGATTTTTCACCAAGAAATGATGCAAGTTACCATAAAATTTTACCACTATGTTAAAGTAGAATATGTCACGAAAAAACAATCTCGGAATCAGAATGATAACTAAAAGCATTCCAGAGTTATTAATGTTTAAAGTGACAGTGGTCAGAATTGCAAAAAACGCTCCGGTCCTTAAGGTATAAAATGGCCTAGTCCTTAAGGGGTTAAAGTGACAGTGGTCAGATGTTCAAAAACGCTCTGGTCCTAAGGTGTAAAATGGCCTGGTCCTTAAGGGGTTAAAGAAACCTCTCACAGATAATCAGAAAGAACGGGTGTTGGGATTCTGAATGGATGGAAGGGAATTGGAGACAGTAAATTAGCTAGGTTGGGGGCACGTCTACTGGAAAAATTGACATCAGACTGTAAGTATTTATTTAACACTGGATCTTGTTGTAAGACTGGCAGAAATTTTCCTATTATCTGTTACATTATGCACTCCTGCCACACGCTGGCCATGGTAGCATGGTCCCATTACCTGCTGCTGCCGGTGGGGCTGGGACTCATATCGCGGGATGTGTCGGCATGCGAGACCTGCGTGCGCCAGAGCTTTAAGATTTAAAGGGCCAGTGTGCTCATTAGTGTGATTCACCTGTGGCTCATTTATATATTCCTCCACCCTCCTCACTCCCCTGCCAGATCTTTGTTGCCTTGAGCCTGACAGAAAGCATTCCTGTTTCTGCCTTGCCGTGTATCTGATCCTTCGCTTTGTGACCCGACCTTGCTTCTCTGCCGCCTGCCTATTGACCTCCTGCTACGTCCTGACTACGCAACCGTCCCACCTGCCCTGACCTTCTGCTATCCAGACTGCGAGCTGCCTTATCCCTCCTGTGCCTCGTATCTCCTCAGCCGCCTGTGTGGTCGAGCCGTGCCAGGGGTAGCGACCTGGGTGCCGCCTGCCGCAGCAAGTCCATCCCACTTTGCGGCAGCCTCTGGTGAAAACCGGCGGCACCTTAGACTCCGCTCCCTGGTACGGTCCGAGTCATCTGCCACACAGGTCCAGCGGATCCACG
This sequence comes from Hyla sarda, assembly GCF_029499605.1. Taxonomy (NCBI): domain Eukaryota; kingdom Metazoa; phylum Chordata; class Amphibia; order Anura; family Hylidae; genus Hyla; species Hyla sarda. The sequence continues at coordinate 55,029,965 of NC_079199.1, read as the reverse complement.
TCCACCGGGCTTCCTGTTTTCTGAAACGTTACGAGTGTTACAGTAAGATCAAGGCATGGATCCCGCTGGGGTACCCCTGCATGAAGTTGCGGATCTTCCCTCCGTTGTGGTACGTCAGTCACAGCAGTTGTCCTGATAGGCGCAGCAACTTTCTCAACTTTCATCTATGATGCAACAGCTTTTGGCCTTGCAACAGCAGCAGGTACCGCAACCTGGCCCACTCCCTCCACCATCTACTGCAGTGTCTTCTGGCTCCCAGCTACGTCTGCCTTTACCTTCCAAGTTTGATGGGGATTCCAAGTCATGCAGAGGCTTCATTACACATTACTCCATGTACTTTGAGCTCATGTCTGAACTGTTTCCGACAGAATGTGCGAAGGTGACCTTTGTCATTAGCTTACTGTCCGGCAAAGCCTTGGCCTGGGCTACACCCCTTTGGGACCACGGTGGTCCAGTAGCTTCCAACTTAATGGCTTTTCTGGCAGAATTTCGCTGTGTCTTTGAGGGACCTCTGCTGAGTCCACTTTGCTGAACCTCTGTCAAGGGAATTCTTCCGTTGATGACTACGCGGTTCAATTCTGCACTCTTGCTCCAGAACTGGCATGGAATGATGAGGCCTTGTGTGCCACATTCAAAAAAGGACTAGCTAGCAGGATAAAAGATGCAGTTGCTGCACGTGATCCTCCTTCTTCGCTGACTGAACTTATCCACCTGGCCACACGTATTGATGTGCGTTCTGCAGAGAGGCAGGAAGAATTGTGCTTAGAAAAGGCACCTGCCTGAACACGGAGACATCCTCGCATGGCACCCGTGTTTCAACGTTCACATCTACAGTTTCCTGCGCCTCATGCTGAAGAGGCGATGCAAGTGGGCCGTTCCTGTCTTCAACAACAGGAGAGATGACGGCGGATCCTGTTTAAAGTCTGCATTTGCATCTGCTCCCGTGCTCATATGGAGAGGCCCTTTGCTTTGGAGGTTGAGGCCTCATCTATTGGAGCGGGTGCCGTTCTTACTCAGAAAAACGCCAAGGGCAAGACTGTTACTTGTGGGTTCTTCTCCAAGACCTTCTTTCCTGCTGAGAGGAATTACTCCATTGAAGATTGTGAATTTGGAGGAATGGCGATATTTATTGGAAGGTTCTTCTCATCCGGTCACCATCTACTCCGACCATAAAAATCTTCTTTACCTTCAGTCTGCTCAGCATTTTGAACTCCCGCCCGGCAAGATGGTCACTATTCTTCGCCAGATTGAGACGCAAGGTCCTGAAATGGGGTCATTTTTCCTTGACAGCAGGACATCCTGGAATACGCAAGACTCTACTTCTTATCTCCCGGCATTACTGGTGGCCCCATCTTGAATGTGATGTTTCTGATTTTGTTCCTTCCTGTAAAACTTGTGCCAGCGACAAAATTCCTCGACAGAAGAGACCTGCAGGACTCTTACAGCCTTTACCCATTGAAAAGACTCCCTGGTTCCATATCGCCATGGATTTCATCACCGATTTGCCACCATCTCATAATAACACTGTCATCTGGGTCGTTGTAGATCGGTTTTTCCAAGATAGCTCATTTCATTGCTCTACCAGGTCTTCCTTCTGCCCTGCAGCTGGCGAAGTATATCTTGTTGCATGTCTTTCATTTACATGGTCTTCCTCAGCATATCGTTTTGGACCGAGGTGTGCAGTTTATGTCTAAGTTCTGGCGAGCCCCTTGTAACCGTATGGACATCAATCTGGACTTCTCCTCGGCCTACCACCCTCAGTCGAATGGACAGGTGGAGAGGATTAATCAAATCCTAGAGACTTTTCTTCAGCATTTTGCTTCAGCTCGCCAAGATGATTGGGTCGACCTTCTTCCCTGGGCTGAATTCTCATATAATCATAAGGATTCCGAGTCCATGAGGTCGTCTCCCTTTTTTGTTGTCTACGGACTCCATCCCTGTCCTCCTCTTCCTCTCCCAGTCTCCTCTGGTGTGCCTGCTGTTGAGCTGGTCCGTGACTTTTCTACCATCTGGCAACAGTTATCTCAGGCTTCTTCACTCATGAAGGCACAAGCGGATAAAAGTAGAAAACCTCCTCCTCCCTATGGGGGCTATAACACAGCAAAAAAAAAAAGAGAAAAAAAGCCTGTTAATATATGTGATTTAACCTCTACCCTAATAAAAGTTTGAATCACCCCCCTTTTCCCATAAAAAAACAGTGTAAATTAAAATTAAAATAAACATATGTGGAATTGTCACGTGCGTAAATGTCCGAACTATAAAAATATATCATGAATTAAACCGCACGGTCAATTCTGTACACGTAAAAAAGTTCCAAAGTCCAAAATAGCATATTTTTGGTCACTTTTTATACGATTAGAAAATAAATAAAAAGCGATCAAAAAGTCTGATCAAAACAAAAATGTTACCGATAAAAACTTAAAATTTAAAAAGTTAAAATGTTGTTAAAAGTTTGATTGAAATAGCTTTTGATTTCAGTAAATATGCTGCAAACACAATAAATGCCAATTTTCAGTTCTTTACAACCTATAAAGTGTTTTGAAATTTACTGTGCATAATAATTTGGAACAATGCATTGTAAGTTTATTATGTTTAAAAAAAACACTGTTATCATTAGGAGGTTTGTTCAATAAAATTTTAATTGTACTGTAACACTCACATTTCAGCAAACCAGAACGCCGGTGGATGTGGATCCGCTGGACCTGTGTGGCAGATGACGCGGGCCGTGCCAGGGAGCGGAGTCTAAGGTGCTGCTGGTTTTCACCAGAGCCCGCCGCAAAGCGGAATGGACTTGTTGCTGCAGGCGGCCCCCCAGGCCGCTACCACTGGCACAGGTGCATTGTCAGGGACGGAGCGGAAGGTCAAAAGGCAGGCGGTAAAGGAGCAAGGCCAGGTCACGGAGCTATAGGTCAGGAACGAGGCACAGGTACACTTTCTCTCAGGTACTGGGGCAACAAAGATCCGTCAGGGAAGTGTGGGAGGAGCAGGAGCTTACAACTGAGGACACAGGTGATTTCACTAATTAAGGTGTACTGGCCCTTTAAATGAAAGTGCTCCGGCACGCGCGCCCTAGGAGGCGGGGGCACGCGTGCCGGGGCTGCGAGAACGGAAGGAATAGGGAGGTGAGTGACAGGCTGGGATTCGCATGCAGGCGCGTCCCGCGATGCGAATCCCAGCCCCACCGGCAGCGGATACATGTCAAGAGAGTGCTCACGGCCAGTGTGTTTGGCCAGAGCGCTGATGTTACAATACCCCCCCCCCCCCTTTGGCCTCCCCCTCTTCTTTGGAACTCAAAAAGTTCCCAACTCCACAAGAACAAGGAGTTTCTGGAAAAGGCTGTAAGAGACCTGCAGATTTTTGTCGTGGAGTCTGCCATCCCCTACGTAGACCAGCCGGCAAAGAAGAAAGTCCCCAATTCAAGACTTTACATCTAAGTTTAACAGGCCCAGAAGATAATACAGGCGGTATTCGCTGAAGATTGACAGAAGCTACAGTAATCAATTGCTCAGGGGGAATATGAAGCCTTAGCGTAGAGTCCACTCTTGCGACTTCAGAGGAGCTGGAAAGGACGTCAGCACTGTAGTTCTTGTTAGCAGGCCTAGGAGGAGGCGAAGAAAGAGCTTTAGACTGGAATGAGACAAGACAATGATTTTGGCAAAACTTTCCCCAACATGTGATTTTGCCAGTTTTCCAGTCTAGTTGGAGAGAATGATGTTGAAGCCAAGGATGACCAAGAAGAAGCTCCGAAGTACAATGTGGTAGCACATAAAACTGAATTTTTTCTTATACAAATCTCCTACTTGATGAGAGGTTTGGTGTGATATAAGACCTTACAGTTCAAATTTTGTCCATTAACAGATTAACCCCTTAAGGACACATGACGTACTGGAACGTCATGTGTCCACTCCCGATCTATAACGCGGGGCCACGGCGTGGCCCCGCGTCATAGCGGTTCGGGCCCGGCCTCTAACAACGGCCGGGACCCGTGGCTAATAGCGCGCGGCATTGATCGCTGTGCCGCGCGCTATTAACCCTTTAGACGCGGCGTTCAAAGTTGAACGCCGCGTCTAAAGTGAAACCGAAAGCATGCCGGCTAGCTCAGTGGGCTGTTCGGGATAGCCGCGGTGAAATCGCGGCATCCCGAACAGCTGACAGGACAGCGGGAGGGCCCCTACCTGCCTCCTCGCTGTCCGATCGCCGAATGACTGCTCAGTGCCTGAGATCCAGGCATGAGCAGTCATGCGGCAGAATCATCGATCACTGGTTTCTTATGAGAAACCAGTGATCAATGTAAAAGATCAGTGTGTGCAGTGTTATAGGTCCCTATGGGACCTATAACACTGCAAAAAAAAAGTGCAAAAAAAAAGTGAATAAACATCATTTAACCCCTTCCCTATTAAAAGTTTGAATCACCCCCCTTTTCCCATAAAAGAAAAAACACAGTGTAAATAAAAATAAAAATAAACATAAATGGTATCGCCGCGTGCAGAAATGTCCGAATTATAAAAATATATCGTTAATTAAACCGCACGGTCAATGGCGTGCGCGCAAAAAAATTCCAAAGTCCAAAATAGTGCATTTTTGGTCACTTTTTATATCATGAAAAAATGAATAAAAAGCGATCAATAAGTCCTATCAATGCAAAAATGATACCGTTAAAAACTTCAGATCACGGCGCAAAAAATGAGCCCTCATACCGCCCCATACACGGAAAAATAAAAAAGTTATAGGGGTCAGAAGATGACAATTTTAAACGTATAAATTTTTCTGCATGAAGTTATGATTTTTTCCAGAAGTGCGACAAATTCAAACCTGTATAAGTAGGGTATCATTTTAATCATATGGACCTACAGAATAAAGGTAAGGTGTCATTTTTACCGAAAAATGTACTACGTAGAAACGGAAGCCCCCAAAAGTTACAAAATGGCGTTTTTTTTTTCAATTTTGTCTCACAATGATTTTTTTTCCCGTTTCACCGTATATTTTTGGGCACAATGACTGACGTCATTACAAAGTAGAATTGGTGGTGCAAAAAATAAGCCATCATATGGATTTTTAGGTGCAAAATTGAAAGAGTTATGATTTTTTAAAGGCAAGGAGCAAAAAACGAAAATGCAAAAACGGAAAAACCCCCGGTCCTTAAGGGGTTAAATGTACAAGGGCTTGGCCAGAAGAGTCACTGGAAGGTGAAGTTACTGGACCAAAGAGGCACCAATGAAGTCGCCAGCGGAACCAGAGTCCAAATATGCAGAAGCGTTGACCGATGTCTTGCCAGGAGAAAAGATCTGAACTGGGATGGACAAACGAGGAGAGATATTATTCACATCTAGGGAAGCCGCACTTACTTGTCCAAGATGAAAGCGTTCTCCCCGATGCGGAGGACGTATAGAACAATCCTTGAGAAAGTGCTCCGAACTGGTACAATAAAGGCACAAATTATCATTGCGTCGACGGGTTTTCTCCTGCTACATTAAGTGGAAGCGGTCCACTTCCATAGACTCTTCGGCAGGAGGCAAAGTGGACAGTAGAGGAGGATGTAAGAACACGGGTGCCAAAGAGGTAATCGCCGTGTTCGGGCAAATTATTTTTCCAAGGAAAGCTCCTCCTGCCTTTCGGCAAAACGCACATCTATACTAGTGGCTAAATGGATAAGATCGTTCAAGTTAGTCGGAGAATCTCGAGCAGCGAGAGCATCCTTAATTCCGCTTGACAGTCCTTTTTTGAAAGTAGCACACAAGGTCTCATCGTTCCATGTCAGTTCTGAGGCTAGTGTGCAGAATTGAACTACGTTGTCGCCCACAGAGCAATTCCCTTGGCGGAGATTCAATAGAGCCGTCTCAGCAGAGGAGGCACATGCGGGTTCCTCAAAAGCATTCTGGAATTCTGCAAGGAAGGCTGACAGGTTTGAGGAGACCGGATCACTATGATATTATGCTCCACACTCCGGCCGCATGCATCGGTCGCGAGCGCAGTGTTCCCCTGTATCCATCTGCCAGCGGGGCTGGGATTCGCATGGCAGATGCGCCCGCATGCCAATCCCAGCCCGTCACTCACCTCTCTCCCCTGCTGCCTCCGCTGTGTCTAAAGCTAAAACATTTAAAGGGCCAGTATGCCCATAATTATTGTGTACACCTTACACCAGTCTATAAAGTCCATGCACCTCTCACTTTCTTGCCGCATCTTCAGTGCCCCTAGCCTGAGATTAAGCGTTCCATATTGCCTGTTTGCCTTACCCATGTATCCAGACCTACCCGCTACGTTATTAGACTTTGCACCTTTGCAAAGGTGCCTTGACCTTCTGCTACATTTGCTACGCTACTGACTTATCCTTCAGTACCTCGCCTAGCCCAGCTACTGTGTGGTCGAGCCATGTCGGGGTAGCGACCTGGGTGATGCCTGCCGCAGCAAGCCCATCCTTCCTTGCGGCGGGCTCTGGTGAAGACCAGCGGCACCTTAGACTCTGCTCCCTGATACGGTCCAAGTCATCAGCCACACAGATTAGAGGATCCACATCCTCTAAAAGAAAGTAAATGAATCTATGAATTCAACCTCATCACAATTTTACTCATTTCTAGCCCTCTTACCCTCTTTTTTTTAGAACAGTATTTTATTACTTTTATGTATACATTTTTAAATATTTTTTATATCTTTATATACTCTCAATATATTTTTTTTAATTTCCTCTTATTTTTCAACTTCCTCCTATATACATTTGATATTTATTTATACTCTTGCAATATACTGAAAATCATTTTCAATATATAACTTCGATTTACATAATTAGTTCTACATACTTATATACCATCACCAGGCATATAATTGATTGCCTTTTAAATCCGTTGCTATGCAAAATTCTTGCAAAATCATCTTTAACCCCTTGGGGACTGAGCCCATTTTGACCAGAAGCATTTTTCGTAATTCTGACCACTGTCACTTTAAGCATTAATAACTCTGGTATACTTGTACTTAACCCCTTAAGGACAATGGACGTACTCCTACGCGCCCGTTTCCGAGTCCTTAAGGACCGAGGACGTATGAGTGCGTCCTGTCCATTCCCGGCCCCCGCCGCTAGCCGGAGGTGAGCCGATGCCCGATACCTGCTGATATCGATCAGCAGGCATCGCGGTATATCGCCCAGGGGGGTCATGATGACCCCCCATGTCGGCGATCGCAGTGCATCGCTCGTCAATTCAGACGAGCGATGTGCTGCGATTCCGTTCCCCGCCGCTCGCCGGGCGGGGATCGGAGCCGGATGTCAGCAGACATCCCGGCAGTGTGCCGGAGGAGGTCCGGAGGAGCTCCTATACCGGCGATCGTTGCAGGGTGCCGGTAACTACTTACCGGCGTTCTGCAGCGGTTCCACGTCATCAGGGTCACGTGTGACCCTGTGACCCGGATATAGATGGTGACTGGTGGTGTAATACACATCACCAATCACCATCCGTGCTGTACTGGGGGCTGGCATTGTGGCAGTGTAATGGGTGGGGATGGTGGGGGCTAGGAGCATGTTGCTCCATTCTGCCCGCCATTCCACAGAGATCTGGCGAGCAGGACGGAGCCCCGTGCTGCCCACCATCCCCTCAGTTAAAAAAAAGTGCCCCTTGCCCTCTCCATATCACCAGTAGCAGGCGTGTGCTGGGTGGCCGGACTGTACCTGTGTGTGCAGCCTGTCCCACCGCAGTCAGTGATTTATCACTGATCAGCGTTTTTTGGGGGGTTCAGGTGGGGGCATTTTTTTCGGGGGAAAGCGTTTTTTTTATTTTATTTTTCGGGTTTTTTTTGTGTGGGGGTCTGTGTACAAGCCACCAGCCACTGTTCTGGGCTGAGTGGCCGGACCTCCCACTGACTTCTGCGCCCCCTGCCACCACAAGCGATAATCGCTGATTAGATAAATGCTTTTTTTGGGCGCAGGGCTTTTTTTGCGCTAGAAGTCCCCTTTTTAAAAAAAAAAAAAAGTCCCCTTTTTATTTTATATTTTTTCTGTTAGGGCGGGTTAGTTTAGTTAGGTTAGGTTAAGGGGGGTTAGAGCAGGTTAGGGAGGTAGTCTCGCACCACAGGCAGCACATACACAAATAAAGTTTTCCCCCCCCCACACACACACACCCGTATCCCCATTAGAGTAGGGAAATGGCCTGCAGAGCGTTTTCGGCAGAGGAGGCATATGCCATAATTGCCTCCAACACCGAGAGCGGCTCAGAGGACGATGAAGACCCCACCTTCCTTATTTAATCGTCCTCCTCATCATCTAGTTCTGATGATGGGCCACCAAGGTGGCGGAGACGCTGCCGTGCGGCGCCACAAACCTCCTCTGTCCTTGACCCTGTGCCCCATGCTAGTATGAGTGCCCCTGGCGCTCATACTAGTGAAGTCCCCCCAGCCAAGATCACTGGTACATCGTACCAGAGAACTTGTCTGGATTCAGCCAGCAGAACACGAGCCCGTGATTCCTGAGTTTGTTGGTGACTCAGGAATCAAAATTAACATCGCTGGGTTCACTGAAAAGGACTTTTTCGGTAAATTTTCAGTGACGACTTTGTTAATTTGATGGTTACACAGACGAATCTGTATGCCCAACAGTTCGTCGCCGCTAACCCGGGCTCACTTTTAGCTAGACCCGGCGCCTGGACTCCAGTCGATGCAGCCGAAATGAGGACCTTTTGGGGCCTCGTGCTGCATATGGGTATAGTTAAAAAACCCAGTGTCAGGCAATATGGGAGTGGGGACGTATTTTACCAGACACCCCTCTACAGTATGGCCTTGGCACGTTCCCGGTTCGAGGCCATTCGGAGATGTTTGCATTATGCTGATAATGCGGCATGTCCCCCCTGAACTGATCCTGCGTATGACCGCGTGTATAAAATCAGGCCGGTCATCAATCACTTCGGGGACAGATTTTGGGAGGCCTATGTCCTGGGGCGGGAGCTCTCTATTGATGAGTCTCTCATCAGCTTTAAGGGGAGACTCAGCTTCCGGCAATACATTCCTACCAAGCAAGCGCGGTATGGTGTGAAGATGTATAATATTTGCGAGAGTACCTTTTTGAGAGTGCCTTTTCCCATGAGAACCTGTTGTTGGTCCGGTATAAGGACAAGAGGGATGTCCTTATGCTCACCACTATTCATGGGAACGGCAGCACCCCTGTCCCTGTGCAAGGTACCACGGGACTGGTCCTCAAGCCCAATTGTATTCTGGACTACAATCGGTATATGTGGGTTAGTTGATCTTTCTGATCAAGTCCTGAAACCATATAATACCATGCAGAAAACACACGTATGGTATAAAAAGGTTGCGGTCTACATGGTACAGGTTGCCATGTACAACTCTTTTATACTGTACCAGAACGCTGGCAACACAGGGACATTCCTAGAGTTTCAAGAGGTAGTTCTAAAGGCCCTCATCTATGGTGACCACCAAAGAGCGGGTCAGAGCACCTCTGGAACTTCAGGTCCCCGGATCGTCCCCGGCCAACACTTTCCAGATGTGATCCCCAACACTGGAAGGACGGGACGAACCCAGAAGAAATGCAGAGTGTGTCACAGGAAGGACACCATGTACCAATGTGACACTTGCCCCGATCATCCGGGCCTCTGCATAGGCTGCTTCAAGGAGTATCACACTTCCATGGAGTACTGAATTTTCCATCCTTTGCCCTAATTTTCATTCCCCAGAATTCGGCTCCAATGTACCAGTCCAGGGTACATTGACTTTCATATTTAAACCAAAACACCCCCCCCCCCCCAAAAAAAAAAAAACTCAAAACCTTTTCCCCAATACCCCAATATCTTTTTTTTTCTTCTTCCCCCTAAAAAATGGGTCATGGGACACAGAGTCAACAGCATTGGAGGTTTGCAGTTGTCTCAAATGCGCAACGCTCTCTCTCTCTCCACCTGAGCGGATTGCGCATTTGAGGTAACAGAATAGGGACGGCCCCATACATCCCCTTCCCAGAATGATGATTCAGAGTATAGGGTTTGGGGCGGGCATCATTGTAACTTTTGGCTGTACTCTGGGTCATCATTCTGGGAAAATAATTGGCATATCAGTACTAAAATTGAAATTTTCTTGCCCCCATAGTACACTTCATCCATTCCTGGAAAATAAATGAAGGGAACACCCGTCTGTTCCAAATCTCCACTTCACCCTATACACCTTCCCTAGGGGGTGTACTGTTTGTAATAGGCTCACATGAGGGTGTTCCTTTCTTGTGTTTTCCTCTGAATGTATGTAACTGTTAGGTCCGTAACAAACATCCGCCTCAATTGCGAAGAGTTCTCGCTGAGCTCTGTTTTATTTCCAGGCGACAATTCGGAGTCACATGTTAGTTGTTCCCAGAAAAATGAAGCAGAACATAGGTTGAAAATTGCAATTTTCAAAAAGCTACCCTTCATCCATTCCTGGAAAATAAATTTAGGAAACACCTGTGCATTCAAAATGTCCTCTTTACCCCTATACCCATTCCTCAGGGTGGGTACTTTCTGTAATGGTGTCACATGTGGGTGTTTCATTTTTGTATTGTCCTCGGAATGTATGTAATGGTCAGCTACTGATATGCCATAGGCCACAAATACAAACTGACCTCTATGACTTCTGACCCTTGTTGTGCACCCGTCCAGCACGTTACCCCATATGTGGATGCATTTTCATAGTCAGGGGAAAAAGCCCTCCAAAATTTGTAACCCAATTCCTCATATTACCCCATGTGAAAATTTTAAAAATTGGGTAACCCCAGCATTTTAGTGTAAAAAAATCAAAATTTTCAATTTATGGCCCACTTTTCAAAAAACCTGAGGTGTTATTTCCCACTGTACCCCTTGTTACGTTCATTGAGGGGTGTAGTTTCTATAATGGTGTCACGTGTTTTTTGTTTTTTTTCTGCTATTGGGGGCTTTATAAATGCACATGACCCCCGACTTCAATTTCAACAAAATTTTCACTCCTTCCATTCTGAGCATTGCAGTGCGTTCACATAGCAATTTACATCCACATATGGGGTATTTTTTTTTCTCAGACAAAATTGTTCTACAAATTTTGGGGGCCTTTTGCCCTATTACCCAATGTGAAAATGAAACATTTGGGGTAACACTATCAATATAGTGCAAAAAAATCTAATTTTTCACTTTTACGTCCCACTGTTCAAAAAAACCTGTGAGGTGTAAGTACTCACTGTAACACTGTTACGTTCCCGGAGGGGTCTAGATTCCAAAATGTAATGCCATGTGGGTTTTTCTTTGCTGTCCTGGCACCATAGGGGCTTCCTAAATGCGGCATGCCCCCAGAGCAAAATTTGATTCCAAACAGCCAAAATGTGACTCCTTCTCTTCTGAAACCTGTAGTGCGACAGCAGAGCACTCTTCACCCCCATATGGGGTGTTTTCTCAATCGGGAGAAATTGGGATTCAAATTTTGGGGGGTATTTTCTGCTTTAACCCTTTGTAAAAATGTAAAATTTTTGGGAAACCAAGCATTTTAGGTAATTTTTTTTTTTTTACATATGCCAAAGTCGTGAAACCCCTGTGGGGAATTAAGGTTCACTTTACTCCTTGTTACGTTCCCCAAGGGGTATAGTTTCCAAAATGGTATGCCATGTGTTTTTTTTTTTGCTGTCCTGGCACCATAGGGGCTTCCTAAATGCGACATGCCCCCAGAGCAAAATTTGCTTCCAAAAAGCCAAATGTGACTACTCCTCTTCTGAGACCTGTAGTGCGCCAGCAGAGCACTTTTCACCCCCATATGGGGTGTTTTCTGAATCGGGAGAAATTGGGCTTCAAATTTTGGGGGGTATTTTCTGCTATTACCCTTTTTAAAAATGTAATATTTTTGCAAAAGTCATGAAACACCTGTGGGGTATTAAGGCTCACTTAATTCCTTGTTACGTTCTTCAAGGGGTCTAGTTTCCAAAATGGTATGCCATGTGTTTTTTTGGCTGTTTTGGCACCCTAGGGGCTTCCTAAAGGTGACATGCCCCCCAAAAACCATTTCAGAAAAATATTCTCTCCAAAATCCCCTTGTCGCTCCTTCGCTTCTGAGCCCTCTACTGCGCCCGCCGTACACTTTACATAGACATATGAGGTGTGCTTACTCGAGAGAAATTGGGCTACAAATACAATTAAAAATTTTCTCCTTTTACCCCTTGCAAAAATTAAAAAAAATGGGTCTACAAGAACATGCAAGTGTAAAAAATGAAGATTTTGAATTTTCTCCTTCACTTTGCTGCTATTCCTGTGAAACACCTAAAGGGTTAACACAGTTACTGAATGTCAGGTATTTCTAATATGAAGACCTTTCAAATCCACTTCAAAACTGAACTGGTCCCTGAAAAATATCGAGTTTGAAAATTTTGTGAAAATTTGGAAAATTGCTGCTGAACTTTAAAGTTCTCTGGTGTCTTCCAAAAGTAAAAACACGTCAATTTTATGATGCAAGCATAAAGTAGACATATTGTATATGTGAACCAAAAAAATACATTATTTTGAATATCCATTTTCCTTACAAGCAGAGAGCTTCAAAGTTAGAAAAATGCTAAATTTTAAATTTTTTCATCAAATTTTGGGATTTTTCACCAAGAAACGATGCAAGTTACCATAAAATGTTACCACTATGTTAAAGTAGAATATGTCAAGAAAAAACATTCTTGGAATCAGAATGATAACTAAAAGCATTCCAGAGTTATTAATGTTTAAAGTGACAGTGGTCAGATGTTCAAAAAATGCTCTGGTCCTTAAGGTGTAAATGGCCTGGTCCTTAAGGGGTTAAGAATTAGATTCTGAGATAGTTTTTTGTGACATATTTTAGTTTATGTTAGTGGTAACTTGCATCATTTCTTGGTGAAAAATTCAAAAATTTCATGAAAAATTTTACAATTTGGCATTTTTATACCTTTGAAGCTCTCTGCTTGTAAGGAAAATAGACATACCAAATAAATTATATATTGATTCACATATACAATTGGGGATATTTATCCAAGCTGTCTCTGTCCCGCATCAATATAGAGCAAACTACAGAGTGTTAGGCCGGTCTATTGTGCGCCTAATTTATCAAAAGTTGCACGGCTCTTGATAAATTCTGTGCGCAGACTTCGGGATCTGTGCTTTAGACTGTATTTAAACCTGCTCCAACATGGTCTGACATTTTGGCGTACTTTCAGCCGATGCGACTTGTCGCTGAAAAGTCGCTTTTGATAAATTCAGCACCAATGCATTTTCCAATGCATTTCCGTCTAAAATAGACAAGAACGTATCATGTTCCAAAAATCCTCTAGAGCAAAAGTCACAAAAAAGTCGCACATATTTAGACTGCGACTTTCTGTGCGACAAATTAAGACAGGAATAACCAGTCTAAATCCTTTGATAAATATCCCCCATTATGTCTACTTTATGCTTGCATCATGACGTTGACATGTTTTTACTTTTTGAAGACATCAGAGGGCTTCAAAGTTTAGCAGCAATTTTCAAATTTTTCAAGTAAGTTTCAAAATCAGAATTTTTCAGGGACCAGTTCAGTTTTGAATTTTATTTGAGGGTCTTTATGTTAGAAATACCCCATAATGGACCCCATTATGAAAACTGCACCCCTTAACATATTCAAAATGACATTCAGAAAGTTTGTTAACCCTTTAGGTGTTTCACAGGAATAGCAGCAAAGTGGAGGCAAAAATTCAAAATCTTCATTTTTTACACTAACATGTTCTTGTACACTAATTTTTTTTTACAAGGGGTAAAAGGAGAAAAAGTCCCCCAAAATATGTAACCCAATTTCTCTCGAGTAAGGAAATATCTCATATGTGGATTTAAAGTGATCTGCGGGTGCACTAGAGGGCTCAGAAGAGAAGGAGTGACAATGGGATTTTGTAGAGCGAATTTTGCTGATATGGTTTTTGGGGGGCATGTCGCCTTTATGATGATCGGGGCTGTCTCTGACAGCTGTCTCTAACAGCTCCGATCAGGAGCTCCGAACAGGTACCAGGGCGCAAGGGCATACCCATACGCCCGTGGTCCCCAACAGGTAATACATAATTTTTATTTATACCATTCATCCTACATACTGATATACCAATACTAGGCATATAACTGATTGCCCTCTAAATTTATTGCAATACTTATATACCATTACCAGGCATATAACTGATTGCCCTTTAAATTCGTTGCTATGCAAAACTCTTGCAATATACTGTAAATCATCTTTAATACATTAATACATAATTTTTATTTACATCGTTCATCCTACATACTTATATACCAATACCAGGCATATAACTAATTGCTCTCTAAATTCGTTGCTATACTTATATGCCATAACTGATTATCCGTTGCTATGCAAAATTCCTGCAATATACTGCAAATCATTTTTAATACATCATTTTTATTTACACCATCCATCCTACATACTTATATACCAATACTAGGTATATAACTGATTGCCCTCTAAATTCGTTACTATGCAAAATTCCCTACCTTCCCACTCCATTTTTCATGTCCTCCATTCCATAGATTACTTTACACCAAAAGTGCGACTATGCAGAAGTCCGTTTCACATTTTTCCACCTACCCTAATTGAGACCACATCTTTCCACTTACCCTAATTGAGATCCCTATAAATATCATGTGGATTCTCTCTAAGTCCATACATCACTGAGGAGGGGTTTAGACAACCCAAAACACATCTGGTGAGCATTGGAACGATCATACAAGTCATTACTACTAGAAAAACTTTCAACTGGACAACTGTACTGAAGCTTGCCAGCTTCCATCGCTGAATATACATTGCATCAAGACCGCATCATTGGAGCGCACTTCCCCCACAAGGACTCCTAGGATTCTATGCAGCAGACACCGCTGGTCCACATGGCTTGTCTGTCCACAGGCAGACTTCGCCGCACCAGACCGTGAACATCTACAGGCTGCAGAGGATCCCCCTCTCCCCTCCTGGTGATCCTTGTGAGGTCGGGTGAGTGGACCAGTCTATTTTTTGCCGACCGCTGTGTCGTGCTATATAACTTTATAGGATGAACGTCCCTCAGTGGGCGCAGCATACAGAGGCTCCAGCGCTTTTATATTTTCATTAATTTCCTGACCGCTGTGTCGCTCTACATAATTTTAACAAGACAAACATCTCCCAGTGGGTGCGGTATTCGGAGGCTCCAGCGCTTCTTGTTTTTCATGTTTGCCCACTGCTGTGCCACGCCATGCTAACTGTACAGGACAAACATCCCTCAGTGGGTGCGGTATCCAGAGGTGCCAACGCTTCTGCATATACTTTGAACATTCCTACAGCTGTCTATGAACTATTAATCTTTATGACTATGATCGCATATGTTTACATATGATGTTTTGCACTTGATTATTCATTTAACCCCTTTTTTAACCACACCAGAGTGGATAGCCGGCATCCACTTCTGGATATTTTAAATGTAAAAAAAAATAAAAAATAAAAATATTCAAACAAATGTATTTTTATATCTCTGCATAAGTGTGCTTTTGTGTATTTGAGGCTAAATCTTTTATCATCCCCCTCCTCCATTTCCTCTACACATGGTTCCCCTATTCACGAACCAGCACTATTTTATTCGTTATAACTATAAGGATTAAAGAAAAATAAGTATATAACTAATACAGATAAAGCAAATCCCTACATATAAAAGTAAGGAAGAGCTGCTCGGAGCTGTTAATCATTGTCTATGTAGGGGTCCGGAGCTTCATCAGGGTCCTGTTCAGTACACAATGGCCCTCATTTACTAAGAGTGGAGTGTAGGTTTCTTTGTGGGTTTTAATTCCCTACAATTTACTAGTATTTACTAAGGTTCCCTACATTTTCCACTTTCTCTACATTTTTCTTTTTTTTTCTTTTAACACATGCTCTGATCTGTCGGGTTTTCCTCAGCTCAAATCCACCACATTTTATGTGGAAACCTTAGTAAATATGTAGTTTTTTGGTGACAATGTCAGGAACACGCCCTTTTCAAGGTGGCCACGCCCCTTTTCAGGTTTTCTTAGCAAAATGGAGAGTTAGTTGGGGTTTTTTCAATTCTGGCGCAGATATCATTTCTGACACAATGCGACAGAATCTGGCGCACAACCCAACAAAACATGTCGGGTTTGCAATAGCAAATGAGGGCCAAAAAAAGTGTCCCAAAAAAAGGAAAATGGAGCTGCCCTTACCTGGTTCCAAAGGAGCAGCTAACCCTGGCACAGGTAAAGAGTAGTACAGAACATGTAATACCTACCTGTACTGTAGGGGGCGCTACCCGACAGCCAGTCAGTGCATGCACTTCAGTAATACGGGGGTTTTACCAGTAAAATGCTCATTCTGATTGGTCAGCTCTTCCAGCCATTGACATGTTTCACATATCTGGACTGTCTGTAGCATTGTATGTTGAGTCTGGTTTCAAGTTACAATGTTCCAGAAAAAAAATTGTATGTTGAAACTATTGTATGTTGAGGCCATTGTAAGCTGAGGGATTACTGTACAGTGTGGTGCCTGCAGCGCAACACAATCAGGTAAGCCAACTCCGCTACCCACCTCTAAATGTCTAGATAACAGTGCTTAGTGCAATTCTTCTGTTCCCTTTTTGCTATATTCATTTGATTTGGACATCCCAGATGTCACCTGTGATTGTGCCCCAGAGTAAGAGACTTTTTGGGGAATATTTTTGTAATTACCCTATAGCTAGGCATCTTAGTGGCAGATGCTAAAAGTTGCCATTTAGAGACAAAAATCTGACATTTTTGTCTCAGACCGACTGATAAATCTGGGCCACTGTATTTCATAAAACCCAAGATCTCTTCCCTGCAACACTGCACTTGCTTGATACTTTTTTCCTGAACATGAAAAGTTGTTTAGGCAGAGAAAAAAAATAATAATTCCATTGATTATTGGGACTCTGTGCTACCACTGCAGTGCAAAACTGCTGGCCGATGGACATTTAAAGGGCACTTCTTCACCTTTTGAATAGACCACAGTGTTTAACCCTCAACATAGGGCTACACTTTCCAAAATCTCATAAAGCACAACTATTTATTGACTTGACCCTACTCTCTTTTTGGATTTATGCAGGAAACATTTCATGACATTGCAATTAAAGTAAATGAAAGTAAACTGTAAAACATTTTACACATTCTTGAAATGGTATTTGCAGAAACAAGAAAAAAAAAAGGCATAAATGTGGTAATGTTATGTATTAGTAAAAAAATCTATCTCCTATAGAGCAATGTATAAAAAAAAACAAATGTGTAGCTTATTTTAAGGAGAATCTGAAAGGGTGTTCAGTTGCACTAAACCCAATATGCTGGGTTATAGTGAGGGTGAACAGCTAAGAATAGTCGTTACTTTAATCTGATGAAGGGGGAGTGTGGGATGATGACAAGGAGATGATGAAGGGGGGGGGGGGGTGTGGGATAAGGGGATGATGAAGGGGGGGGGTGTGGGATAAGGGGATGATGACAGGCAGTGATGATGAAAGGGGGGGATGATGACAGGGGGGATGATGACAGGCGGTGATGATGAGGTATTAATGACGGGGGTCTGGATGATGACAGGGGGATGATGTATTTCCCACCCTAGGCTTATAGTCGAGTCAATAACTTTTCCTGGGTTTTTGGGGGGAAATTAGGGGCCTCGGCTTATATTCGGGTCGGCTTATACTCGAGTATATACGGTAGACATATAAAGACAGTTTATTGGGTTTAGTAAAGGTGAACAGCCTGTCAGATTCTCTTTAAGTAAAAAGCTTCAACCTGACTGCCAAGTAGAAAATAGATAAGTCAATAAAACTCCAATATCAATGGTAATCAATCTATATCAAATCAAGATAGCAATTATTATTTCACATTTAGGGACATATCTTCTTGGAAAAAAAATTGACACAATAGTAAAGCAACAAGGCTATCCATCCTTTTCCCAGTCCACAGAAGTAGAAACAAACATTCTGAAACTATAGCAGCTAGGTTCCAATGACGAGTGCAGTGGTATTACCAAATGTTCTTGTAAATGCAGTAGAATAACTAAATAGGGCAGCATGGTGGTTCACTGGTTAGCACTGTTCCATTGTAGTGCTGGGGTCCTGGGTTCAAATCCCACCAAGGACATATGGAAAATGAATTAGAGGTCTAATGATTTATTCTCTATACCCATGAGTGCATGAATCATTTTACATTGGCCCTCTGGTGATTCTAAAAACCTATTTAGCATTTTTTTTCTGATCCCAGAAAAGACAAGTGTATACAATACCCATATAAATAGTGACTACCAGAGGTGTAACATGAAAATGCTGAACCCTGAAGCAAATGTTTTGCTGTAAAGGTATCCACATATATATCACTTGGACTTTTTTTTTTAAACTACAGGTGAGGATATTTTGGGAGTTGAACCAAACATGGTCACAGTTCACACTGGGAAAGTGCAAATACAGCATTATTCATCTGACTAAATTAGCAGCAATTCACTCTAAAATTTTGATTACAGTCATGGAAGAGTGTGTCCTCTTAGGTCCTCAAGGTATAGTAGTGTCTCATTTGTAACTCCATAACTTTCTTATTTTTCCACATGCAGAGCCACACAAGGGTTTTTTTTTTTTTGTGTGGAACCAATTGTACTTTTTAAAGACACCTTTTCATTTTATCATAAAATGTACTGTGAAAAAAAAAACACTGATGTTATCTTTATTGCACAGGTCAGTACAATTACAGTGATACCTAATTTATATAATTTTTGTAATGTTTTACAACTTAAAAAAATAAGAGCTGAAATGCTTAATTTCTGCGCTGTGACCTATACATTTTTAGATGTACCATATTTTTGTCAATTACACTTTTGTATCATCTTGTATTGCATTTTCTTCTGGGATGTGATGAGATCATTCTGCACGTGGTGAAACCAACCACTGTTAACTGAAAACTTGCAGGAACTTTTTACTGAAAAATTTCTGTACATGCAGTAATAGTCCAGATAACAGAGTCTCTACAGATATAGCTGAGCAGCGATTGACTGTTGGGATCAGATAACCTCCATTTAGCTTTTTAGGGCTTTTGTAGCATAGATCCGCTGGATTTAAGGGTGCGTTTAGGTCCAGTGATCTTGCGTGGAATTGCTTAATATATCCGCTATGTTAGAGGCCGAGGACGCAAGGCTTTGGCTTAGTAAATCATCTTGTAAGCTGCGGAAGTCCTACCTCTTCCAGAATCAGCAACCCAAGAGAGATGCTGCTTGCTTAGCAGCACAGGAACAAGAGATCAATGGCTGCAGCTCCCTTATATGGGCAGGGGGCTTAGTCGTCTTAGATTGGTCTATACAGCTGTCACTCACTGTTACAATGGATTGTGGGTGATCGCATTACTAAACCACCAAAGGTCCTTTAACAAAACCATAGAGTTCTGAACCTAATCACATGACCCGCAGGTCCTGCTACGCTGAACAGGTAGGCAATTAAATATATTACACATTTATACTTATATTTATAAGAACTTCTATACAGTCATAGACTAACTGAGGGGTGACAAGGGGATAACTATAAGAGAGGGACTCCGACGTTCCTAGGGACTCTGTCTATGGGGACCTCTACAAAGGTAACGTATGAAATACGGTACCGGGACACCACAGTTTGTTTTGTTTACATCTATTTGACAAATGGGAAATAACAAATGGGATCATTTTTATTTATTGTTTTTATTATAGGGACTTTTATAAGCAATCATTAGATTGCATCAGTAAGGCAGACTGTATTAGTAGCATGTACATGGCAGGCACAGAGGCCTTCATTAGGTCTTTGGCTACCATGGTTACCCATCAGCACCCCGCAGTTCACTCTCTGCATGCCGCAATTGCTATTGATCACAGCATGTAGCGGCCAATATTGCCGAGAGCGGATTGAAGTCTGAGGCCAGCAGTTGCAGGCAGGTGTCGGTGTTACGCCGAGCGCTCCGGGTCCCCGCTCCTCCCCGGAGCGCTCGCTACACTCTCTCCGCTGCAGCGCTCCGGTCAGATCCACTGACCCGGGGCGCTGCGATTCTGCTGCCAGCCGGGATGCGATTCGCGATGCGGGTAGCGCCCGCTCGCGATGCGCACCCCGGCTCCCGTACCTGACTCGCTCTCCCTCGGTCCTGTCCCGGCGCGCGCGGCCCCGCTCCCTAGGGCGCGCGCGCGCCGGGTCTTTGCGATTTAAAGGGCCACTGCGCCGCTGATTGGCGCAGTGATTCCAATTAGTGTCTTCACCTGTGCACTTCCCTATATCACCTCACTTCCCCTGCACTTCCCTGCCGGATCTTGTTGCCATTGTGCCAGTGAAAGCGTTCCTTGTATGTTCCTAGCCTGTGTTCCAGACCTCCTGCCGTTGCCCCTGACTACGATCCTTGCTGCCTGCCCCGACCTTCTGCTACGTCCGACCTTGCTTCTGTCTACTCCCTTGTACCGCGCCTATCTTCAGCAGCCAGAGAGGTTGAGCCGTTGCTAGTGGATACGACCTGGTCACTACCGCCGCAGCAAGACCATCCCGCTTTGCGGCGGGCTCTGGTGAAAACCAGTAGTGACTTAGAACCGATCCACTAGCACGGTCCACGCCAATCCCTCTCTGGCACAGAGGATCCACTACCCGCCAGCCGGCATCGTGACAGTAGATCCGGCCATGGATCCCGCTGAAGTTCCTCTGCCAGTTGTCGCTGACCTCACCACGGTGGTCGCCCAGCAGTCACAACAGATAGCGCAACAAGGCCAACAGCTGTCTCAACTGACCGTTATGCTACAACAGTTACTACCACAGCTTCAGCAGTCATCTCCTCCGCCAGCTCCTGCACCTCCTCCGCAGCGAGTGGCCGCTCCTGGGCTACGCCTATCCTTGCCGGATAAATTTGATGGGGACTCTAAGTTTTGCCGTGGCTTTCTTTCCCAATGTTCCCTGCATCTGGAGATGATGTCGGACCTGTTTCCCACTGAAAGGTCTAAGGTGGCTTTCGTAGTCAGCCTTCTGTCCGGAAAAGCCCTGTCATGGGCCACACCGCTCTGGGACCGCAATGATCCTGTCACTGCCTCTGTACACTCCTTCTTCTCGGAAGTCCGAAGTGTCTTTGAGGAACCTGCCCGAGCCTCTTCTGCTGAGACTGCCCTGTTGAACCTGGTCCAGGGTAATTCTTCCGTTGGCGAGTATGCCGTACAATTCCGTACTCTTGCTTCAGAATTGTCCTGGAATAATGAGGCCCTCTGCGCGACCTTTAAAAAAGGCCTATCCAGCAACATTAAAGATGTTCTGGCCGCACGAGAAATTCCTGCTAATCTACATGAACTTATTCACCTAGCCACTCGCATTGACATGCGTTTTTCCGAAAGGCGTCAGGAGCTCCGCCAAGATATGGACTCTGTTCGCACGAGGCGTTTCTTCTCCTCGGCTCCTCTCTCCTCTGGTCCCCTGCAATCTGTTCCTGTGCCTCCCGCCGTGGAGGCTATGCAGGTCGACCGGTCTCGCCTGACACCTCAAGAGAGGACACGACGCCGCATGGAGAACCTCTGCCTGTACTGTGCTAGTACCGAACACTTCCTGAGGGATTGTCCTATCCGTCCTCCCCGCCTGGAAAGACGTCCGCTGACTCCGCACAAAGGAGAGACAGTCCTTGATGTCTACTCTGCTTCTCCACGTCTTACTGTGCCTGTGCGGATGTCTGCCTCTGCCTTCTCCTTCTCTACCGTGGCCTTCTTGGACTCTGGATCTGCAGGAAATTTTATTTTGGCCTCTCTCGTCAACAGGTTCAACATCCCAGTGACCAGTCTCGCCAGACCCCTTTACATCAATTGTGTAAACAATGAAAGATTGGACTGTACCATACGCTTCCGCACGGAGCCCCTTCTAATGAGCATCGGATCTCATCACGAGAGGATTGAACTTTTGGTCCTCCCCAATTGCACCTCGGAAATTCTCCTTGGACTTCCCTGGCTTCAACTTCATTCCCCAACCCTGGATTGGTCCACTGGGGAGATCAAGAGTTGGGGGCCCTCTTGTTCCAAGGACTGTCTAAGACCGGTTCCCAGTAACCCTTGCCGTGACTCTGTGGTTCCCTCAGTAACCGGTCTCCCTAAGGCCTATATGGACTTCGCGGATGTTTTCTGCAAAAAACAAGCTGAGACTCTACCTCCTCACAGGCCTTATGATTGCCCTATCGACCTCCTCCCGGGTACTACTCCACCCCGGGGCAGAATTTATCCTCTCTCTGCCCCAGAGACTCTTGCCATGTCTGAGTATGTCCAGGAAAATTTAAAAAAGGGCTTTATCCGTAAATCCTCCTCTCCTGCCGGAGCTGGATTTTTCTTTGTGTCCAAAAAAGATGGCTCCCTACGTCCTTGCATTGACTACCGCGGTCTTAATAAAATCACGGTTAAGAACCGCTACCCCCTACCCCTCATCTCTGAACTCTTTGATCGCCTCCAAGGTGCCCACATCTTTACTAAATTGGACTTAAGAGGCGCCTATAACCTCATCCGCATCAGAGAGGGGGATGAGTGGAAAACGGCGTTTAACACCAGAGATGGACACTTTGAGTATCTGGTCATGCCCTTTGGCCTGTGCAACGCCCCTGCTGTCTTCCAAGACTTTGTCAATGAAATTTTTCGTGATCTGTTATACTCCTGTGTTGTTGTATATCTGGACGATATCCTAATTTTTTCTGCCAATCTAGAAGAACACCGCCAGCATGTCCGTATGGTTCTTCAGAGACTTCGTGACAATCAACTCTATGCCAAAATTGAGAAATGTCTGTTTGAATGCCAATCTCTTCCTTTTCTAGGATATTTGGTCTCTGGCCAGGGACTACAAATGGATCCAGACAAACTCTCTGCCGTCTTAGATTGGCCACGCCCCTCCGGACTCCGTGCTATCCAACGCTTTTTGGGGTTCGCCAATTATTACAGGCAATTTATTCCACATTTTTCTACCGTTGTGGCTCCTATCGTGGCTTTAACCAAAAAAAATGCCGATCCCAAGTCGTGGCCTCCTCAAGCGGAAGACGCCTTTAAACGACTCAAGTCTGCCTTTTCTTCGGCTCCCGTGCTCTCCAGACCTGACCCTTCCAAACCCTTCCTATTGGAGGTTGATGCCTCCTCAGTGGGAGCTGGAGCTGTTCTTTTACAAAAAAATTCTTCCGGGCATGCTGTCACTTGTGGTTTTTTTTCTAGGACCTTCTCTCCGGCGGAGAGGAACTACTCCATCGGGGATCGAGAGCTTCTAGCCATTAAATTAGCACTTGAGGAATGGAGGCATCTGCTGGAGGGATCAAGATTTCCAGTTATTATTTACACCGACCACAAGAACCTCTCCTACCTCCAGTCTGCCCAACGGCTGAATCCTCGCCAGGCCCGGTGGTCTCTGTTCTTTGCCCGATTTAATTTTGAGATTCACTTTCGTCCTGCCGATAAGAACATTAGGGCCGATGCTCTCTCTCGTTCCTCGGATGCCTCAGAAGTTGAACTCTCTCCGCAACACATCATTCCACCTGACTGCCTGATCTCCACTTCTCCAGCCTCCATCAGGCAAACTCCTCCAGGAAAGACCTTTGTTTCTCCACGCCAACGCCTCGGAATCCTCAAATGGGGTCACTCCTCCCATCTCGCTGGTCATGGGGGCATCAAGAAATCTGTGCAACTCATCTCCCGCTTCTATTGGTGGCCGACTCTGGAGACGGATGTTGTGGACTTTGTGCGAGCCTGCACTATCTGTGCCCGGGATAAGACTCCTCGCCAGAAGCCCGCTGGTTTTCTTCATCCCCTGCCTGTCCCCGAACAGCCTTGGTCTCTGATTGGTATGGATTTTATTACTGATTTACCCCCTTCCCGTGGCAACACTGTTATTTGGGTGGTCGTTGATCGATTCTCCAAAATGGCACATTTCATCCCTCTTCCTGGTCTTCCTTCAGCGCCTCAGTTGGCTAAACAATTTTTTGTACACATTTTTCGTCTTCACGGGTTGCCTACGCAGATCGTCTCGGATAGAGGCGTCCAGTTCGTGTCTAAATTCTGGAGGGCTCTCTGTAAACAACTCAAGATTAAATTAAATTTTTCTTCTGCATATCATCCCCAGTCCAATGGACAAGTAGAAAGAATTAACCAAGTCTTGGGTGATTATTTGCGACATTTTGTTTCCTCCCGCCAGGATGACTGGGCAGATCTCCTTCCATGGGCCGAATTCTCGTATAACTTCAGAGTCTCTGAATCTTCCTCCAAATCCCCATTTTTCGTGGTGTACGGCCGTCACCCTCTTCCCCCCCTCCCTACCCCCTTGCCCTCTGGTCTGCCCGCTGTGGATGAAATTTCTCGTGACCTTTCCATCATATGGAGAGAGACCCAAAATTCTCTCTTACAGGCTTCATCACGCATGAAGAAGTTCGCGGATAAGAAAAGAAGAGCTCCTCCCGTTTTTTCCCCTGGAGACAAGGTATGGCTCTCCGCTAAATATGTCCGCTTCCGTGTCCCTAGCTACAAGTTGGGACCACGCTATCTTGGTCCTTTCAAAATTTTGTGTCAAATTAATCCTGTCTCTTACAAACTTCTTCTTCCTCCTTCTCTTCGTATCCCTAATGCCTTTCACGTCTCTCTTCTTAAACCACTCATCCTCAACCGTTTTTCTCCCAAATCTGTTCCTCCCACTCCTGTTTCCGGCTCCTCGGACATCTTCTCTGTCAAAGAGATCTTAGCCTCTAAAAAGGTCAGAGGGAAAACTTTTTTTTTAGTGGACTGGGAGGGTTGTGGTCCTGAAGAGAGATCCTGGGAACCTGAGGACAACATCCTAGATAAAAGTCTGCTCCTCAGGTTCTCAGGCCCTAAAAAGAGGGGGAGACCCAAGGGGGGGGGTACTGTTACGCCGAGCGCTCCGGGTCCCCGCTCCTCCCCGGAGCGCTCGCTACACTCTCTCCGCTGCAGCGCTCCGGTCAGATCCACTGACCCGGGGCGCTGCGATTCTGCTGCCAGCCGGGATGCGATTCGCGATGCGGGTAGCGCCCGCTCGCGATGCGCACCCCGGCTCCCGTACCTGACTCGCTCTCCCTCGGTCCTGTCCCGGCGCGCGCGGCCCCGCTCCCTAGGGCGCGCGCGCGCCGGGTCTTTGCGATTTAAAGGGCCACTGCGCCGCTGATTGGCGCAGTGATTCCAATTAGTGTCTTCACCTGTGCACTTCCCTATATCACCTCACTTCCCCTGCACTTCCCTGCCGGATCTTGTTGCCATTGTGCCAGTGAAAGCGTTCCTTGTATGTTCCTAGCCTGTGTTCCAGACCTCCTGCCGTTGCCCCTGACTACGATCCTTGCTGCCTGCCCCGACCTTCTGCTACGTCCGACCTTGCTTCTGTCTACTCCCTTGTACCGCGCCTATCTTCAGCAGCCAGAGAGGTTGAGCCGTTGCTAGTGGATACGACCTGGTCACTACCGCCGCAGCAAGACCATCCCGCTTTGCGGCGGGCTCTGGTGAAAACCAGTAGTGACTTAGAACCGATCCACTAGCACGGTCCACGCCAATCCCTCTCTGGCACAGAGGATCCACTACCCGCCAGCCGGCATCGTGACAGTCGGCTGTAAGTTACAGCTACCACCCACCACATATAGAGCAGGCTTAGCTCCTAAGCCTGCTTTATATACAATGATGGGTGAGCACTGTAAAAAGGCATTTCGGTGGTCAATAAGGAGTTAAAGAAAACCTTCCATACTGTGCAGGAATTTTCATGTTAGAAATTCAAAACTGAATGATATCAGGGTATGAGAAATGTCACTGACAATGTAAGACTGTATTTAGCTCAGTTACTAGTCCCATCAATATTAATAACCAGAACAGCTCAGTATGCAGTGATGTTATTGTCTTTAAAGCAGCAGAAACATTGATGGAGCTCAGTCAAACCCCATTATAAGTCAATAGATCTGTACCATAATGGATAAAATTTAACAGCAGGGCTTAAAATACTGTCAATGACTCAGCGTTACAATGGAAACTTCTTTAAATGTGTGACTGAACTATTTATATGTATATATTATGTATACAGGTGAGCAGAAATAACTAATTGGTGAATAATTTTCAAAATAGCAGCAAAAATAATATGTGATAAAGGTTATATCATGTAGGCAGAGCTATCAGCTCAGAGCGGCTGCTATGCAACAATTCAGGGTAACAACGAATGGCATGGCCTTAGTTTACATAAGATTTCTGTACCCAAGACAACCAATGACTCGTATTCTCCTGCAACCTAGGAAAGCAAATAATAGAAGACAGTTGTGGATGAGAAGTTTAATGTATAACATTTAGTCATTTTTCTCCAGTTTAAAAAAGATTGCATATTAGGAATAATATACCACATTTACTTTAAAATAATACAGATTGTTGGCGTTCAAAGCCAATAATATCTGGACTGCACCTATGAGTAGTCAAAGTGTTTAAAGGGGTTCTCCGGTGCTTACACATCGTATCCCCTATCCAAAGGATAGGGGATAAGATGCCTGATCACGGGAGTCCCGCAGCTGGGGACGCCCGTGATCATGCAGGCGGCACCCCGTTTGTAATCAGTCCCCGGAACGTGTTCGCTCCGGGTCTGATTACAGGCGACCGCAGGGCCAGCGGCGTGTGATGTCACGCTCCGCCCCTCAATGCAAGCCTACGGGAGGGGGCGTGATAGCTGATTACAAACGGGGTGCCGGGTGCATGATCACGGGCATCCCCAGCTGCGGGACTCCCGCGATCGGGGATAAGATGTGTAAGCACCGGAGAACCCCTTTAATAAAACAATATTGTTAAAACAAATAACATATATAAATAAATCACCATTAGGTCACAGGGCCCTTGTGAACCTACCTGGTGAAATAAAATATTAGTGAAATATAATCATAAAAGATGATATAGATAAGAACAACATAAAATTCACCACCATATAATAGCAGTCTATTATATGGTGGTGAATTTTTTGCTCCCTGGTGTATTATCTCTGATAGCAATTACAGCATTTAGAACTGGTATAGATTGCTCACCTGGTGATGTTGAACAAAGAGTCCAACATCTATAAAAGCGTTTGTTTAAATGGGCACTGTCATTAACAAAAAAAATTTGCGATTGCACTCCTTATTGTAAATAAGTCTTTCTAATGTACTTTGTTTAAAAAAATATTACGTTTTCTATGTTTGTGTTTAAAAAAAGCTGCCACTAGGTGTCTCCCTAATTGTCCAGAGCACATTTCCCCCTATCTCTTGCACAGACTTTGGACTCCTGCTGGTCTGGCAGAATTCCAAAATCAGGAAATGCAGTCTGGAGTGCTAAGGGGTGTGTTCAGCTTTAGCCAATCATATCTCATCTCACACTAAACTTCTCTGGGATGTGTCAAGCAGAGTGAGGGAGGAAGTTCTCCCCTGTATTGCTTCAGATGATGTCACACCTGCTGAGTAACGCCCCTTCCCAGTCTCTGAATCTGAGACTGAGCAGAAAATACAGAGCAATATCAAGGTAGAAAACATAAAAATCATAAATGCAGGGGGTGGTTTATCATGATGGGGGCAGTGAACTGGGAGGATTATAAAATGTAACAAGATCCTGAAAGGTTTATCCTTGGCAGCTGCCTGTGTCCCAGCCGTTGATCCACAGATGATCGAATATTAAATTGGAAAGGATGTACAGGAAACCTGTGGAAAACGGGCTCACAACTGGAGCTGAACCGATCAGTGGTGGTGAACAATCACGAACCACAGGTAAAACAAAAGAACGTAAGGGGAGATTTATCAAAACCTGTCCAGAGGAAAAGTTGCCCATAGCACCCAATCACAACGCTTCTTTAATTTTTCTGAGGCTGTTCCAGAAATGAAAGCAGCGATCTGATTGGTTGCTATGGGCAACTCAGCAACTTTTCCTTTAACTCAGCACCTAAATTCCTGTATTATTCTAATTGTTACTCATTCACACCGTCTATCTGGTGTAGGACCCTTGTGGCACTTGTAGTCTGCTGCAGGCATCCTCCATTGTATGCATTTTATGCTGGGGATTACCCCTAGCAACAGACCACAAGGGCAGGATCTGCTACCCCAGTATAAATGCACAACTGCATTTGGGGTTGAGCACCTCCAGCCATTTGAGACCACGTCTTTGTTGTTGTTCAACTTTTTCTTTAGACAGGTTTTTGCTAAATCTCCCCCATAATATATTGTAATAAACAATATTTTGTAAACTCACAATATTAAAGATTAACTGTTTGGAAGTTGAAATATGGTGTAGAGGTAACATAGCATTTCAGGAAAAAAAAACATTTTACAAACAATCATATATGGTGGAGGTAGTGTGGTCTGGGGCTGCTTCAGGGCCTGGACAAGGGCTTCTGAAGGTTTTGCAGTGGCCTAGTCAATGTCATGACTTGAATCCAATTGAGATACTGTGGCATGACCTTTAAAAAAGCTGTTTATACTCAAAAGCTGAATTAAAACAATTCTGCAAAAAATTCAGCAAATTATCCACAGCGATATAAATAACTCATTGCCAGTTATTGCAAACACTTGACTGCAGTTGTTGCTGCTGAGGATGCACTGTATACTTCTGTACATCTGCATACTAGCTGCTCTTGCTTCTATGTGATGCCACTTATATCATCAGATTTCTGGAAAAGTATAAGCTCTAAGTATGATGTGCAGTTTAATTGAACTAGCATCATTGAAGTGCGCCACCAATGTAGTGTCATGTGATAAGATGACGTGGGAGGATGAGATATGCCGAAAAACCAGAAGTGACATAAGAAAAAGAGTCTATAAAGAGACAAACAGAGCATCTAGCAGTCAGTAGCCTCAAAGACCCTTGACAAAGCCAGGGAACTGGCGAAACATCGGAGAGGCTGGCTAATGTTGGCTTTAAAACAGTGATCATTTCCTAAGCAATATGTGAGAGAATCATTTTCTACTAATAGACCTAGTTATATGATGTGGGGAGACACAGAACAACTGATGGTGTGAGAGACCACAAATTTTGAGCAAAGAAACTATCCCTTAATATAACATCTCTTAATATATAAGCTGAATGCTGCATATACTAATGAAATAGTGGTTACTGAGAATTTAACAATTAGTTTGTGTTTTATAGGATACAATCCTTTTTAGCAATGGAATAATAAGTTAATGGGAATTTTTCCCTGAGGAGGTTATTCCCCAAAGGGTATTACATATGAATTATAGACCCTGGGGCTCATTAGGGATTTTAAATCTTTTTTTTTTAAGTCTGGACTTCGCTCCACAGCGATACAGGGGCCGGCGTATAGTGACATCACGACCAGCCCCCTTGTGACGCCACACCCCGCCCCCTCAATACAAGTCTATGGGAGTGGGCGTGACAGCCACCACACCCCCTCCCATAGACTTACATTGAGGGGGCGGAATGTGGCATCACAAGGGGGCAGGGCCGTGATGTCATGATACTCTGGCCGCTGTATCGCCTGTCATCAGGCATGGAGCAAAGTTCGCTCCGTGCAGCAGATGACACAGGGTGCTGAAGTAGAGATCCCGGGGGGTCCCAGTGGCGGGATCCCCACAATCAGACATCTTATCCCCTATCCTTTGGATAGGGGATAAGATGTCTATTGGTGGAATTACCCATTAAGACCCCAACATAGTGCTCCTAGCATTTCTCTAATATTTATGTGATCCACTACAGTTATTTGTAGGAAAGACTGGTGTATTGTATAAGTAGAAATGAAAACTGATACCAGGGGACTACAGGTCAGTATAAATAATGAAAGGATGGAAAAAGTAAAGCCATAGGGAATATGTTCTGTTTTGTTACTACATTGTTCTTCTCTGGTATGACAGCTTGATTAACTGGCACTTTGATTGTTCATAAACCAGCTTAATAACTTGTGCTATTCACTTCCCACATGTTGCTTTTCTAAACCCCTTTACTGTATTATAAATGAGTCCTCAATGCAATTGGCTAGGGAACAAGGGTTCATGCTTTAAATCCCAGAACATACATAACCGTGCATTTACTACATTCCTTCAATTTTCTACCAGCATATTGTTGCTGAATGCCATTTCCAGAGGCAGAAAAGCAGCGTCTCCTGGCAGGGGGCTGGGACTGTGCATGTATCAATTAATGCACAAGGCCAGCAGGCAAGTATTGGTATGCACAGTCCTCTAGAATTATAAAAGACTGCATGTACCATATGTGTAAGGACCCAACACTATTCTGTCTGTTGCAAATATTCAAATATCAGTATACATTTTTGTTACGTTTTTTTTTAAACAAACACCAATATAATACTGTATGAAAATAATTAATTTTATTTATTATAGGATCAAAACAAAGCCAAAAGGACTCAAAACAGGCTACCAAAGCCTAACACCACTGTGGTTAGCAGAATCTAAGGCACCCCTGGGTGTTCACCAGAGCCCACTGCAAGGCAGAATTGACTTTGCGGTGATACCAAATATGTTTACTAAATAAAAAATGTTTAGGCTTTTTTGGGGGGAAAATCGGAAAAACTGATAATTTTCATTTTTATTGGGGGAGGGGATTTTTCACTTTTCTTTTTACATTTTTCAACTTTTATTTTACACTTTTTATGTCCCCATAGGGGACTATCTATACCAATCCTTTGATTGCTAATACTGTTCAGTGCTATGTATAGGACACAGCACTGATCTGTATCGGTGATCTTCTGCTCTGGTCTGCTCGATCTCAGACCAGAGCAGAAGGCCCCGGGAGATGGCCGAAGCCAGGTGAGGGGACCTCTGGTCACCATGCTGGATGATCGGATCGCCGCGGGCAAGCCAATCATCCATTCAAAGTACAGCACTGCCACAATCTGTATTGATCACGGCATCTGAGGGGTTAATGGCTGACATCTACACGATCGCGGATGTCGGCCATTACCGGCGGGTCCCCGGCTGCTACTATTTGCAAATTATGGTGGAAAATAAGTATTTGGTCACCTACAAACAAGCAAGAGTTCTGGTTTTCACAGACCTGTAACTTCTTCTTTAAAAGTCTACTCTGTCCTACACTTGTTACCTGTATTATTGGAACCTTTTTGAACTTGTTATCAGTATAAAAGATACCTGTTCACAACCTCAAACAGTCACACTCCAAACTCCGCTATGGCCAAGACCAAAGAGCTGTCAAAGGACATCAGAAACAAAATTGTAGACCTGCACCAGGCTGGGAAGACTGAATCTGCAATTGACAAGCAGCTTGGTATGAAAGAATCAACTGTGGGAGCAACTATTAGAAGATGGAAGACATACAAGTCCACTGATAATCTCCCTCAATCCGGAGCTCCACGCAAGATCTCACCCCGTGGTGTCAAAATGATCACAAGGGAACTAGTGAATGACCTGCAGAGAGCTGGGACCAAAGTAACAAAGGCTACCATCAGTAACACACTACGCCACCAGGAACTCAAATTATGCAGTGTCAGATAACAAAGTAGAACTTTTTTTGTAAAAACTCAACTCGTCGTGTTTGGAGGAGCGAGAATGCTGAGTTGCATCCAAAGAATACCATACCTACTGTGAAGCATTGAGGTGGAAAAATCATGCTTTAGGGCTGTTTTTCTGCAAAGGGACAAGGACGACTGATCCAAGTAAAGAAAAGAATGAAGGGGGCCATGTCTCGAGAGATTTTGAGTGAAAACCTCCTTCCATCAGCAAGGGCATTGAAATTGAAACGTGACTGGGTCTTTCAGCATGACAATGATCCCAAACACACCGCCCGGACAATGGAGTGGAATGGAGAAGCATTTCAAGGTTCTAGCCAATCTCCAGATCTCAACCCCATAGAAACCTTTGAAGGGAGTGGAAAGTCCATGTTGCCCAGCAACAGCCCCAAAACATCACTGCTCTAGAGGAGATCTGTGAAAACCTTGTGAAGACTTACAGAAAACGTTTGACCTCTGTTATTGCAAACAAAGGGTATATAACAAAGTATTGAGATGAACGTTTGTTATTGACCAAATACTTATTTTCCACCATATTTTGCAAATAAATTCTTTAAAAATCAGACAGTGATTTTATGTATTTTTTTTTTCCTCATTATGTCTCTCATAGTTGAGGTATACCTATGATGAAAATTACAGGCATCTCTCATCTTTTTAAGTGGGAGAACTTGCACAATTGATGGCTGACTAAATACTTTTTTGCCCTGTGGTGCTCCTCCTCCTGGTGTAGTCACAGCACTCCGGGCTGTAATCATGCCTACTCCAGTTTGACAGCCTGGGCACCTCTGATGTCACTGCTCTGCACCAAAATCTCATGCGGGCATGGAAGCAGCGCTATCCCTGTGAATTAAGTGGCTTCTGAGCTCATAGAACTTCAGAAGAGGGAGCAAAGTAGTGATGTTGGAGGTGCAAAGGCTGTCAATCATGCCAGAGTAGGGATAATTATAGTCCAAAGCGTCATGACTTCCACAGAATAAAGAACGCCCGGAGACTACTTGCACCTGATTAGCATGTGGCGCGATGCAACATTCAAGCTTTTTTTTTTTTTCACTATCGCTGCTGGCTTTGAAGACAACTGCACATGGCAAGCAAGCTGATTTTACCCTATATAACCTGTTGCCAATTTACATAAGGTAAAATCTGATGACAAATTCCCTTTAACTGAAGTGTTATATTTATCCCCGTCATGAATATGGACTATTGCACCATCAAAGGAATAGGTAAGTTCCCTTATACTACATAAATGCTTGCTGGTACCCTGCAACTGATGGGCATAGCATAACTTATTGCTTCTCAGCCTTTTGGCTAATATCAAGTGTAGTATCTTTTCTTATCAGTGGTTTAGTCTTTGGCCTTTGCTGTAGGATGGATGCTGCATGGAGGGGGCAGGTGTACCGGGGCGTTCCGGGGCTGGTTCTGAGGAATCAGCTCGACAGCTGCCCCGATGTGACCTGTTTCCTCCGGGTCTCGCCATGAGGTAGAGGGGTGTAGAGCCGAGGTACTTCTGTGCCTCAGGGAGTGGTGACCCTGAGGTGCCGAAACTCACTGGGTGTTATAACTGAGTGAAAGCACTGTACGATCACTCTTCACCTTTGGCACTCACCCTTGGTATCCCGGCCTTCTGGCTAGGATCAGGGCAGTTTTTATAGATCCGGCTGGATGACCGGTCAGTATATCTGCACTCGTCCACTTATTTCTTATTTTTTTTTGTTTTTGTCACTGTGCCACGTTTTGTCTTTATTTGCACACAGGATTGTCAGGATGTGGTAGCCCTTCTGGGTGTCCCTCCTGGCAGTCTAGGGGAGGTGTGTGTGGCCATTAGGTTCCTAACCTCCCTGCAACCCCTGGGCATCTTGGCTTTGGTCAAGATGCCACCAGTATACGGCTCCTCGGCTGATACCTTGGCTAATGCCTAGGTTGAAGCCAGGATCATTTTCGGTCCCTTAGTAGCTTCGGCTAAAAGGGCATCGAACCTGGATCTTTGCAGGTGCCTTTTGGCCCGGAGGTAAAGGGTAGGTTTGTTAGGGGGGCCTCTCTCCTGTCGTAGAAGGGCTTAGCGATAGACCGCATCCTTTGTGCACTTTTTTTTAGTGTTTGCACTTTTTCTTGCACTTTGGGTGATAGAGCACTTGCCTCGGCTCTTAAATAAAAAAATACACAAATTACTTTTTCCTGTGACACAGTATTTAAAAGAAAAAAAAAAATATAATAATCTTTATTCCTGACTCCGGATGCCTGGTAAGTATGGGGTGGAGTTGCAGAGGCATGTAGTCTGTGCCCTCCTCCCTGGCACTTAGGCTTAACTGACACTCTGAGTGCTGGGCTTTGCATGAAGTTCCCAACACTCAAAGTGTCAATCAAGTCTGAGTAGCTAAGAGGAGGGTATAGGCAGCATGACCACATGCCAATATGGCTCCACCCCTATGTCTACTTACAGGTACCCGGAGCAAGTTCATTGTTATGCAAAAATATCATGTCACAGGAGACATGAGTTACTGGCCAGTGTTTATATAGCATATGGATGCTGACTGGTTTCTTTTAAGATCTTATTTGTATTTGAACCAATTTGCCCCCATTGATATCATTAAACAAGTCCTGAAATAAGAGGAAGAGGGTACTGACTTAAAGGAAAAAACATTTTCCTCTGATAAACATAGAGTCCAAAATCTCTTTAATGACATAAACATCAGAGGTACCAGAGATGGGAGTAGGTGAGAGGACTTTTTTAGTAAAGCGGTTGTGGATGACAGGTTTTAAGAGGGAGACATGGAAGGAATTCGGAATCAGGAGAGAGGATGACAAATGGAGAGAATAGGCCACGGAATTTAGTCATTTATTGATTTTATAGGGACTCCGATAATGAGGGCCCAGTTTATAGCTGGGTACCCTGAAGCTGATATACTTGAATGACAACCAGACTCTGTCACCAGGAGAGAAGTTGGGAGGAGGACACCTTTCCTTGTATGCTTGAGACTTCATACGAGATGTAATGCAATAGTGAGCGACGTGTCATCTGCCAGATGGTGGAAAAATTCTGCACTTGCTCATCAACCACAGGAACTCCAGAGGAAGAGGAGGATGAAGTCCATAAACCACAAAGAAAGGCGAAGTCCCAGAGGATTCAGAATCCCTATGATTGTATGAGAACTCTGCCCAAGGAAGTAAATCAACCCAGTCATCCTGACGGGCACAGACGAAATTACGAAGATAGTCTCCTAAGACCTGATTCACTCTATCGACCTGTCCATTGGATTGAGGGTAATAGGCAGAGAAAAAATCCGGCTTAACTAGGAGACATGAACAGAGGGCCCGCCAGAACTTTGAGATGAACTGGACTCCACGGTCAGACACAATATGAGAAGGCAGTCCATATAAATGGAAGATGTGGCAATGGAAAAGCTTAGCAAGCTGTTGTGCAGATGGAAGTCCAGGTAGTGGCACAAGATGAGACATTTTAGAAAATCGGTCCACTACAACCCAGATGACCTCATTGCCGCCAGAAGATGGAAGGTCATTAATGAAGTCCATAGCAATATTGGTTAAGAAGCTCTGGGACTGGCAAAGGCTGTAGAAGACCTGTAGGTTTAGAATGAGGGATCTTGTCCCGGGCACAGACCGAAGAGGAACGGACACAACCAATGACATCCTGTTTTAAACTAGGCCACCATTGTCTGAAGATGAGCTGCAAGGACTTACGAATTCCAGAATGACCGGCCAGGAAAGAGGAATGACCCCAATTCAAGGGGAGATATGTCAGTCTTTCCAGGAGGCAGGTGCTGAAGTCTTGCTGGCGTTACAGAGATGAGACGCTCAGGAGGAATAATATGCCGAGGAAGAAATTCCCGGTCATGAACGTCAGACCTGGAGAGAGCGTCTGCTCGTAGTTTCTTCACTCCTGGATGGAAGTGAATGTCGAAGTAAAATCTGGAGAAGAGACTATCGGGCCTGCCGTGGGTTGAGTCGATGGGCTGTCTGAAGGTAGAGCAGGTTCTTATGATCAGAATATATAGTAATCAGATGTACAGAGCCCTCCAAGAGATTACACCATTTTTCCAGAGCCAGCTTTATTACCAAGAGTTTGCAATCTCCAATAGTATAGTTTTTTTCTCTGCAGGAGAGAAGGTTGTAGAGAAAAAAACACAGGTTACAATTCTTCCCTTAGAAGACTTTTGCATTAACACAGCACCAGCACCGACTGATGAAGCATCCACCTCCAAAAGAAATGGTTTGCCTGGGTCGGGTCTTGACAAAACTGGAGCTGTAGCGAAGGCGGACTTTAACTGTTTGAAGGCCTCTTCAGCCTCTGGAGTCCAGACCTTGGGATTAGAAGTCGTCTTTGTAAGGGTAAAAATGGGCGCCACCAAGGTGGAGTAATGAGCAATAAATTGCTGATAGTAATTGGCAAACCCAAGAAAGCACTGAATAGCTCTTAATCCAAGAGGTCGAGGCCAGTCCAAAACAGCGAACAACTTGTTAGG
The DNA here is from genome assembly GCF_029499605.1 of Hyla sarda. Lineage (NCBI taxonomy): Eukaryota > Metazoa > Chordata > Amphibia > Anura > Hylidae > Hyla > Hyla sarda. The sequence goes on along the minus strand of NC_079199.1, from coordinate 54,994,088 downwards.
GTCCATTTGAAGACCTTGACTAAAATTGATATATCCCAGAAATGTAAGACAGTTTTTTTCGAAAATACACTCAAGTTTAGCATAGAGATGGTTGTCACAGAGGCGTTGTAAGACCTGGCGGATGTGTGAACGATGAGTCTGAACATTGGGCGAGTAGACCACGACACAGGAGTATAAGAGGTCATGAAAGATATCATTAACGAACTCCTGGAAGACTGCTGGAGCATTATAGAGTCCGAACGGCATCACAAGATACTCAAAATGTCCATCACGAGTGTCAAACGCAGTTTTCCATTCGTCACCCTCTCATATGCAAATCAAGTTATAGGCTCCACGAAGGTCAAGTTATGAGAAAATCCTCGCTTCATGCACACTATCAAATAATTCCGACATTAACGGGAGTGGGTAGCGGTTCTTGACAGTAATTTTATTCAAGCCGCGATAGTCAATGCAAGGTTGCAGAGAATAGTGTTTTTTTTTATTTTATTTTTCCCACAAAGAAAAATCCGACTCCGACAGGGGAGGAAAACTTCTTGATTAACCTTTTTTTGAAGATTTTTTTTTGGATGTATTCTGACATGGCCTGAGTTTCAGGAATAGACAAAGGGTAAATTCTGCCCCGAGGAGGTGTGGTCACAGGCAACAAGTCTATAGGGCAATCGTAGGGACGATGAGGTGGTAAAAACAGCTTTTTTATTACTGAAGACGTCAGCAAAGTCCAAAAGAAACAATGGCAAACTGGGCAGAGGATTGGAAGGAGGCAACAATTTAGACAGAAGGGTTTGAATACAGTTGTTGTAGCAATAAGGTCCCCAACGGAGTACTTCTCTAGTTTTCCAATCTAGCTGCGGGGCATGGAGTTGCAGCCAAAGAAAGCCAAGCAGAATAGAAAGACAAGTTCTCCTTATGCAAGACTCCGACCTGCATGAACAACGGTTGCCCAGTACAGTCCAAATTTTCTCTGACCATGGAGATGTACAAAGGCTTCAAGAGGCGAGGCACCGGCAGACGATACCTATGTACCAAGGAAGCATCAATAAAATTTCCTGCAGAACCTGAGTCCAGGAAGGCAAGAACGGAAATAATCTCGTTGGAGGGTAGAGAAAGCTGGATCGTCAAATTCATGCATTTAGAGGTATTCACACCTAGGGAAGCCTCTCCCACAAAGCCTAGGTGTGAGCATCTCCCTGTGACTGTGGGCACACAGGACAGTCTCTGAGGAAATGATCTGCACTGGCACAGTAGAGGCAAAGATTCTCAGCTCGTCGGCGAGTTCTTTCCTGCAGAGTCAGGCGAGACCGATCCACCTGCATAGCCTCCACTGCAGGAGGCAACGTAGAAGGTTGCGGTGGTTGCTGAAAGACTGGTGCCAGACGAGGAAAGCGCAGAGGTCATGCAGACTCCATTTCCTGACGTTGTTCCTCATGACGTTCAGAGAAACGGATATCATTACGAGAGGCCAGCTGTATGAGATCACTCAGAATGGATGGCAATTCCCAGGCAGCAAGGACATCCTTAATATAGCTAGAAAGTCTTTTTTTGAAACTGGCGCAAAGAGCTTCATTGTTCCAAGATAACTCTGCCAGGGTGCGAAAATGGATGGCATACTCGCCCACAGAGGAGTTGCCTTGAGAGACTCAGCAAAGCCGTCTCAGCGGAAGAAGCTTGTGCAGGTTCTTCAGACACCTTGGAATTCTGTCAAGAATGCCTGAAGACTAGATGTGAGTGGATCACTGTGATCCCATAACGGGGTTGCCCAGGCCAGAGCCCTTCCAGTTAAGAGACTGATGAAAAAGGCCACCTTTGCTTGTTCCGTAGGGAACTGTTCCGCCATTAGCTCAATGTGCATGGAGCACTGTCACAAATCCACGACAAGACTTGGGAACCCCCCCATACTTCTCAGGAAGAGACAGATGGAGCTTGGATTCCATGACGACTGCAGGAGCGGGAGGCAACACTGGAACAGAAGAAGGCTCTGGCTGCTGCGGTTTTTTGCTGGACTGAAAGCAACTGCTGCATCATAGTAGACATTTGGTTTAACTGTTGTGCCTGCTGCACCAACTGCTGCGACAGGTGAGTCACGATAGAGACGAGATCTGGATTCTCGGTCAGAGGTACCCCAGCGGGATCCATGGCCGGATCTCGCGCATCGGGAACCAGAGACTGGAGCAGGAGTGTCACGATGCCGGCTGGCAGGTAGTGGATCCTCTGTGCCAGAGAGGGATTGGCGTGGACCGTGCTAGTGGATCGGTTCTAAGTCACTACTGGTTTTCACCAGAGCCCGCCGCAAAGCGGGATGGTCTTGCTGCGGCGGTAGTGACCAGGTCGTATCCACTAGCAACGGCTCAACCTCTCTGACTGCTGAAGATAGGCGCGGTACAAGGGAGTAGACAGAAGCAAGGTCGGACGTAGCAGAAGGTCGGGGCAGGCAGCAAGGATCGTAGTCGGGGGCAACGGCAGGAGGTCTGGAACACAGGCTAGGAACACACAAGGAAACGCTTTCACTGGCACAATGGCAACAAGATCCGGCGAGGGAGTGAAGGGGAAGTGAGGTATAAATAGGGAGTGCACAGGTGAACACACTAATTGGAACCACTGCGCCAATCAGCGGCGCAGTGGCCCTTTAAATCGCAGAGACCCGGCGCGCGCGCCCTAGGGAGTGGGGCCGCGCGCGCCGGGACAGGACAGACGGAGAGCGAGTCAGGTACGGGAGCCGGGATGCGCATCGCGAGCGGGCGCTACCCGCATCGCGAATCGCATCCCGGCTGGAGACGGTATCGCAGCGCACCGGGTCAGTGGAGCTGCCCGGAGCGCTGCGGTAGCGAGAGAGAAGCGAGCGCTCCGGGGAGGAGCGGGGACCCGGAGCGCTCGGCGTAACAAGGAGCAGGTTAGGGACGAGTCGCGATTCGCATGCGGGTGACCGGAGAGCTCACTGTGACAACTGTAGCTATGACGCAGATGTTAATAGTTGAGGAATACCCATCACACAGGAATTGTGAGTTTTCCATATTGTAACCAGTGAACCTCAAGTGTTTGGAGCCTGAAATATGATGAGAACCTGGAAACAAAGCATTTGCAGTAATAACTGTTGGAAATAGCAAATTTGCCTAAAGCTGGTAATTTTTCATGGCACTAAATTCACTTGTCAGAAGGTTTTTACTGAGTGGATTTGATAAGTCCAGAGTGAGCAAAACCGTTCAGTGGATAATACAAGCCACAGATATCAGCATAGGCAGGGGGTCTCAGCTGTTTACAGCATCATTTATATATTTATTAAGGTACAGAGAGAAGATGAAATTCTTCAGACTAGCACAATTCTTTTGCTGTGTCAAAGAAAAGAAGCTCACCAGCTTACATTTATGGGAATTAACAACCCTGGATCAGAACACATGTGCCAGTGACTTATTTCTCAATTTGTTTTTCATTTTAGTCTAACTAGTAGTAGAATACTTTAAAAGGGCTGTCCAATGCTCTGGCTGATGATCCCTAATCTGAACTTTCTGGACCACTACTACAGATGTAAGGCATAATTTTGAAGAACAGTAAACACATGCTTAACCCCTTAAGGACGCAGGACGTAAATGTACGTCCTGGTGCGGTGGTACTTAACGCACCAGGACGTACATTTACGTCCTAAGCATAACCGCGGGCATCGGAGCGATGCCCGTGTCATGCGCGGCTGATCCTGGCTGCTGATCGCAGCCAGGGACCCGCCGGCAATGGCCGACGCCCGCGATCTCGCGGGCGTCCGCCATTAACCCCCCAGGTGCTGGGATCAATACAGATCCCGGCATCTGCGGCAGTGCGCGATTTGAATGAATGATCGGATCGCCCGCAGCGCTGCTGCGGGGATCCGATCATTCATAACGCCGCACGGAGGTCCCCTCTCCTGCCTCCGTCCGGCTCCCGGCGTCTCCTGCTCTGGTCTGTGATCGAGCAGACCAGAGCAGAAGATCACCGAAAACACTGATCTGTTCTATGTCCTATACATAGAACAGATCAGTATTAGCAATCATGGTATTGCTATGAATAGTCCCCTATGGACTATTCAAGTGTAAAAAAAAAAAAAAAAAAAAATGTAAAAGTGAAAAATCCCCTCCCCCAATAAAAAAGTTAAACGTCCGTTTTGTCCTATTTTACCCCCCAAAAGCGTAATTTTTTTAATAGACATATTTGGTATCGCCACGTGCGTAAATGTCCGAACTATTAAAATAAAATGTTAATGATCCTGTATGGTGAACGGCGTGAACGAAAGAAAAAAAAGTCCAAAATTCCTACTTTTTTTTAATACATTTTATATAAAAAAAAAAAATTATAAAAAATGTATTAAAAGTTTTTTATATGCAAATGTGGTATCAAAAATAATTACAGATCATGGTGCAAAAAATGAGCCCCCATACCGCCGCTTATACGGAAAAATTGTTATAGGTCATCAAAATAAAGGGATTATAAACGTACTAATTTGGTTAAAAAGTTTGATTTTTTTTTAAGCGCAACAATAATAGAAAAGTAGGTAATAATGGGTATCATTTTAATCGTATTGACCCTCAGAATAAAGAACACACGTCATTTTTACCATAAATTGTACGGCGTGAAAACGAAACCTTCCAAAATTAGCAAAATTGCGTTTTTCGTTTTAATTTCCCCACAAAAATAGTGTTTTTTGGTTGCGCCATACATTTTATGATATAATGAGTTATGTCATTACAAAGGACAACTGGTCGCGCAAAAAACAAGCCCTCATACTAGTCTGTGGATGAAAATATAAAAGAGTTATGATTTTTAGAAGGCGAGGAGGAAAAAATGAAAACTTAAAAATTAAATTGTCTGAGTCCTTAAGGCCAAAATGGGTTAAGGACCGGGGGTTTTCCGTTTTTGCATTTTCGTTTTTTGCTCCTTGCCTTTAAAAAATCGTAACTCTTTCAATTTTGCACCTAAAAATCCATATGATGGCTTATTTTTTGCGCAACCAATTCTACTTTGTAATGACATCAGTCATTTTGCACAAAAATCTACGGTGAAACGGAAAAACAAATCATTTCAAAATTGAAAATGAAACACCGTTTTGTAACTTTTGGGGGCTTCCGTTTCCACGTAGTACATTTTTCGGTAAAAAGGACAACTTATCTTCTGTAGGTCCATACGATTAAAATGATACCCTACTTATATAGATTTGATTTTGTCGGACTGCTGGAAAAAATCATAACTACATGCAGGAAAATTAATACGTTTAAAATTGTCATCTTCTGACCCCTATAACTTTTTTATTTTTCCGTGTATGGGGCGGTATGAGGGCTAATTTTTTTCGCCGTGATCTGAAGTTTTTAACGGTACAATTTTTGCATTGATAGGACTTATTGATCGCTTTTTATTCATTTTTAAATGATATAAAAAGTGACCAAAAATGCACCAATCTTTTTGCGCGCACGCCATTGACCGAGCGGTTTAATTAATTATATATTTTTATAATTCGGACATTTCCGCACGCGGTGATACCATATATGTTTATTTTTTATTTACAGTTTTTTTTTTATTATTGGAAAAGGGGGGTGATTCAAACTTTTAATAGGGGAGGAGTTAAATGATCTTCACTTTTTTTTTTTTTTTGCAGTGTTATAGGTCCCATAGGGACCTATAACACTGCACACACTGATCTTCATCATTGATCACTGGTTTCTCATAAGAAACCAGTGATCAACGATTCTGCCGCATGACTGCTCAGGCCTGGATCTCAGGCACTGAGCAGTCATTCGGCGCTCGGACAGCGAGGAGGCAGCTGTCCTGTCAGCTGTTCGGGATGCCGCGATTAGCCGCGGCTATCCCGAACAGCCCGACTGAGCTAGCCGGCAACTTTCACTTTCACTTTTAGCCGCGCGGCTCAGCTCTGAGCGCGCGGCTAAAGGGTTAATAGGGCACGGCGCTGCGCGCTATTAGAGGCGGGTCCCGGCTTCACTATGACGCCGGGCCCGCCGTGATATGACGCGGGGTTACTGTGTAACCCCGCGTTATATCAGGAGAGCAGGACCAAGGACGTACCGGTATGTCCTTGGTCCTTAAGGGGTTAAATTCAGTCATCTACAAAGCAACCATTCCATAATGTTCTGTATATGTTTAATTGCAGCCAATTCTCAAATAGTACATAGGGAAATTACCAAGACAAATGCGCAGATTTTGTTTGTGGATTTGCTGAGGATTATACAAAAAAGGAAAAATAGTCAATGGGGTCATGTATTAACCTCCTTTTTAGTCTATATTCCTAACAATAGGGCAATCTAAAACTATAAAATAAAAATAGCCCCAAAACAGCCATCACTTACCCCTACGGTGGTGAGTACTGGGGTAATAACAGTGGGTAACGGGAAGAGCCGGTTATCAACAGACCTAAAGCATCTATGGTGATGCACCTGGGCAGTAACAAGCTGATAATATTTAGGCTTGGGAGGGCCAAAAGCAATGGTCCCCGCCCACCCTAAAATGTCAGGCTGTTGAGCCACCCTGTTGCTGCTTTGGTTGGTGGGTGGCTGATTTGAAAATGTGGGAACCTCATGCATTTTTATTCAAGTAGCTGATTGCAGGGTGTCCGACCACTGGGGCCCTCTGTGAAAGGAAAGGGTCCCCGGCACTCAGTCTGCAGACGTCATCCACTCCATTAATTTCTAAGGGGTTCTCGAAAAGACCTAAGTGCAGCATCGATGTTCCCATAGAAGTAAAGTGTTAGCTGTTTACTGGTAGACGACACAAGCTCCACACCGAGAGAACCCGGGTCCCATCCAAGAGATCGCGGGGGGATAAGTAAATTTTTGCTGCAGTTCTGGTCCAAATCAGCCATATACCAACCAAAGCAGCAGTTTGTCATTACCAGGGTGAGAGAAGACCATTGTTTTTGCCCTCCTAAGCCTAAATAATGTAAGCATGTTTCTGCCCAGTCCCAGAAAACACAATTTTTGATATTTTGGGCCTGTTGGCACCCAGCTCTTACCAGTACTCCTGTGGCAATGGGGCTCATTAAAAGATGCCATATATCAGTAGGCGTTTTCACTAATTAAGCCTGTGAATCAAGCCTGTGCAGTTGAAAGCCCTGCTGCGCAGCAGGACCTTTAAAATGTTGCAGCAAAATTGGTAAATGCCGACCATGCAAAATTTCAAGTCGCAGGGCTTAGTACATGACTCCTAATGATCTATACTTGCAGATTTGTCTGCAGATCTACTTGAAACCCATCATAGAATCTACAACAATACTTCTGTGCTTATGTCTGTTATTGCAGATTTTGACTTACCCATTGTAATCACCAGCAAATATTATTCTGAAAACAATGACAAAAAAACGACATGCTGCAGATTTTTGGATTCAAACTTTTACAACAAGCAGCAATAGGGCTGAAGGAACGACTTTGCAACGACTTCATGCAGCCCTTAGTGCATCATAAACCCGGTGCCAGATACCCCTTGTCAACATCCACCACACATGTACAGCTCATGCACACTCAGGATATATGAAGAGGGCTCATGAGCATAGTTTGCTTCACACATGGTGGGTGTCTGTAGCACACAGTAAATGCTCACAGTCAATGTCAATGACCAACATCAGCAATCATGCATCAATAGTGACCATGTTATTTAGGGAATTGTTTGACAGGTGTCCTTCCTGTCCATTAAAGGAATAGTTGAACAAGGATGGGGTAGAAGAAAGGGCAACCTCTGTCTTTTTTTTTTTTTGCCCTTCTCTGGATCAACATAGTAGCATTTTAGGTTGAACTTGTGTTTTTTTTTTCAACCTAATAAGCTATAAAACTATGTCTTCTGCCAGTAAGCATGTTGGGGGCCAGGTGGTAGTAGTAGTAGCAGCAGCATCAGTAACAAAGTTGTCCATTTCTTCCAGGGTTTTTGTTGTTTCAGAGGATAATACGACCATTGTGGACTGGTTCATTCATTTTCGGAAATCTCAGGAGAGACTCTGACTATGTAACTTTGAGCCAAGTGTCAGTAGATTCCTCATCATCTACAATTACATGTTTCAGTGCAAGTGGCCTTTTTGGACAGCCAGTCTTTAGAGTGTGTTGCAGAGGTGGTGGAGGTGGAAGCAATGCCTGATCATAGCACTGGTGGTGGTAGTTGTGGTGATCATATTGTAAGGCATTATGGTGGATATGCTGTGGGGAACCAAGGAACACTTGAACATACATCAGAAGTTCATACTGAGAGGAGTGGAGGGGACAATGAGGAGAAGATTGATAAAGATGATGTAGTTTTGGTCAGGATAAGGGAACCAGGTGATGATGAGATGACGTCATCAGAGCAGAAGGGTAGTGGTACTTGACATACGACTGCAAAATAAAAGGAGTTTTGTAAGTTTAGCAACCACCATCAGGTCCAGGAAAAATATAGTTAGCTTTTTCATCCTAAGAGCTATCCAACGTTATCTGCAGCTGTTAGCAGCAAAAAAGAGCTGACAGATTCCCTTTTAAAATTACAACTGGTCATGCAAAAAAAAAAAAACAAGCTCTAATATAGCTTAGTTGATGGAAAAATAAAAGTTTAGAGCTTGTAGAAGCAAAGGAGGAAAAAATGCAAAAACATAAAGGGGTGAAGTCATTAGGTGTTGGCTGCTTCTAAACGTCTTCTGTGTTTTTTTTTTTGTACAATTAGGGCATGTTCAGACTACGGATTTGGCAGCCAGCGGCGGTAGGACCGCGCGTCACTGCGCGCTCAACATTGACGGCTATTCAGTGCTCGCGGACTTCTATGCAAAGAATGAACATGTTCTTTCTTTGCGCAAAACAATTTCAGTGGTGGAATTGTCTGCCACTGAAATTCTGCAGCGTGAACGGGTCTCGCGGAAGTTCCATTCACACAGATGCTAACGTTCGCTGTGCGGAATTTCAGTGTTAACGTACCCTAACAGGATTAGAACTCAGTAGAAGGAAGAATTTTAAGGATTTTCCTACTAATAGAAGTTATCCTTTATATGATCATGGAGGATGGCCGACTGCTAGGACCCCCTACGCTCTTTAGAAGGTGGAACAGAGTTTCCCTTGAGAACAGAGCGGCAGTCAAGCATGTTTATGACTGCTCCCTTCATTCTCTTCATTCTCGAGTACAGGATAGGGGATAGCTTGTATTCATGGACAAACCCCTTTAAGTTCTAAAGTTAGGGGTAAAATTTTGTTTTTAACTATGTCTTAGAATACAAATTGCATGTCATGAGCTATTTAAAATATACCAAATTGCCAGCTATTTGTACAGCTTTATAAATTCAATGTATAACAAAATGTCAGAAGTGTAAGACAAAGAACAGTTTTAGAAATGTGCCTTAATATTTTCTACTGTAATATGCTCTGACAAAGAAATATTCATTTTTATTTTTATTTTTGCAATAATTCAATATAATTTCAGTAATGTTATCAATTTAGCACGGTGGCTCAATGGTTAGCATTGTTGCCTTGCAGCACTGGGGTCCTGGGTTTAAATCCCACCACAGACAACATCTGCAAAGAGCTTGTATGTTCTCTCTATTTGTGTGGGTTTCCTCCAGGTGCTCTGGTTTCCTCCCACACTTCAAAACATACTGATAGGTTTAGATTGTGAAGCAAATTTGAGTGTACAGCGCTGCGGAATCTGCGTGCGCTATTAAGAATTATTATTAACCCCTTCAGTACATGCGCTGTAAATAAACGCTGGTAAGAAGTACTTAGCGCACAGCACCGTACATTTACAGTGCAGCTTTCCAGGATTACCGTGTCTCTGGACAATTTAGACCTGTGATTTTCCGCTATTCTGGGTCAATCGGGTCTCTGGTGACGAGACCGAGACAGCCCCATTCACCCATACCCAGCAGGGGTGAGGTGGCACGACCAATCACGACCCTGCTGGGCAGCGATCGGGACGGCGAAGATGAAGGCGATCAGGTCCGACGGGGGTCTCCTACCTTGGCCGGGTCTGGCAGGGGTCCCCTCGGGATCGGTGGTGGCGACAGGAGCAGCAGGATCGGCAGCAGCGGCGGAGGTGGTCCCGGCGCCAGGATACAGCAGGAGGTGAGGCCTGTTCACCTCCTACTGTTGCTTAGCAAAAAACTCGCAGCATGCAAAGCCAAATGCCATGCTGGGAGTTGTAGTTTTACAACAGCTGACGTTCCAACTAGATCTCCCAGCATTCCCTTTGGTAGTCTGTGCATGATGGGGGTTGTATCTGGAGGCACATTTTAAATGAAAAAGTGTGTATTCACTGTTGCATAACTACAACTCCCAGCATGCACAGACTACCAAAGGGCATGCTGGGAGTTGTATCAGTGTGCCCCCAGCTGTTGCAAAACTACAACTCTCAACATGCACTGAGAGTGTACATGTTGGGAGTTGTAGTTTTGCAATAGCTGGAGACACACTGGTTGCGAAACACTGAGCGTTTGTTACTTAACTCAGTGTTTCACAACCAATGTGCTTCCAGCATGTATGGTCTGTCAGTGCCTGCTGGGAGTTGTGCATGCTGGGAGTTTTGCTACAGCTGGAGACACATTGGTTGTGAAACTGAGTTTGTTACCTAGCTGAGTGTTTTTGCAACCAGTGTGCCTCCAGCTGTTGCATAACTACAACTCCCAGCATGTATGGTCTGTCAGTGCATGCTGGGAGTTGTAGTTTTGCAACAGCTGGAGGTTTGCCCCCCCCCCCCCCCCCATGTCAATGTGTAGGGTACATTCACACGGGTGGGTTTACAGCAAATTTTCTGCTGCAAGTTTTTCGCCACAGCTCAAACTCCCAGCTCAAACTCACTGTAAACCCAACAGTGTGAATGTATCCTAAAAACACTACACTATACTACACCTACACAAAATAAAAAGTAAAACACTACATATACCCCTACACAGTTCCCCCCCCCCCCCCCCCAAATAAAAAAAGTCTTGTACGGCAGTGTTTCCAAAACAGAGCTTCCTAGTATTACCGGACAGCCACTGACTGTCCACTGGCATGCTGGGAGTTTTGCAACAGCTGGAGACACCCTGTTTGGGAAACACTGCCGTGGGGTATTTTTGTGGCGGACTCAAATCCCCAATGTAGGCCTCAAATGTGCATGGCGCTCTCTCACTTTGGAGCCCTATCGTATTTCAAGGAAACAGTTTAAGGCCAGTTTATGAGGTATCTCCGTACTCGGGAGAAATTGTGTTACAAATTTTGCGGGGCTTTTTCTCCTTTTACCCCTTATGAAAAGGTAAAGTTGGGGTCTACACCAGCATGTTAGTGTAAAAAAAAAAATTTTTTTACACTAACATGCTGGTGTTGCCCCATACTTTAAATTTTCACAAGCGGTAAAAGGAAAAAACAAAAAAACTAAATTTGTAACGCAATTTCTCCTGAATATGGAAATACCCCAGACGTAAGCGTAAAATGCTGTGCGGACGCACAACAAGGCTCAGGAGTGAGCGCCCTATGTACATTTGAGGTCTAAATTGGTGATTTGCACAGGGGTGGCTGATTTTACAGCGGTTCTGACTAATACAAAATAATAAATACCTAGATGTGACCACATTTTGGAAACTACACCCCTCACGGAATGTAACAAGGGGTGTAATGAGCCTTAACACCCCACAGGTGTTTGACAAATTTTCTTTAAAGTTTGTGAAAATGAGAAAAAAAAATTCACTAAAATGTTACATTTTACCCCACATTTCATTTTCACAAGAGAGAATAGGAAAAATGCCCCCCAAAATTTGTAGCCCCATTTCTTCTGAGTAAGAACATACACCATATGTGGATGTAAAGTGCTCTGCGGGTGCACTACAATGCTCAGAAGAGAAGGAGTGACATTGGGCATTTAGTTGGGCATTTTTTTTGCTGTTCTTGCACCATAGGAGCTTCCTAAATGCGACATGCCCCCCAAAAACCATTTCAGTAAAATTTGCATTCCAAAAGCCAAATGTGACTTCTCTTCTGAGCATTGTAGTGCACGAGCAGTGCACTTGATGTCCACACATGGGGTGTTTCCATACTCATTTTTCTCCTATTACCCCTTGCAAAAATGTAAAATTTGGGGGAAAACCAGCATTTTATGGAAAAAAAAATTCATTTACACATCCAACTTTAACAAAATGTCGTCAAACACCTGTGGGGTGTTAAGGCTCACTGGACCCCTTGTTACGTTCCTTGAGGGGCATAGTTTCCAAAATAGTATGCCATGTTGTTGTTTTTTTTTTTTTTTTTTTTGCTGCTCTGGCACCATAGGGGCTTCCTAAATGTGACATGCCCCCCAAAAACCATTTCAGAAAAACGTACTCTCCAAAATCCCATTGTCGCTCCTTTCCTTCTAAGCCTTGTAGTGCACCCACAGAACACTTGACATCCACCTATGAGGTATTTCCTTACTTGAGAGAAATTGGGTTACAAATTTTGGGGGGCTTTTACCCCTTGTAAAATTTCAAAATTGGGTCTACAAGAACATATAAAAAAGAGTGTAAAAATGAAGATTTTGAATTTTCTTCTTCATTTTGCTGCTATTCCTATGAAACACCTAAAGGGTTAACACACTTTCTGAATGTCATTTTGAATACTTTGGGGGGTGCAGTTTTTATAATGGGGTATTTCTAATATGAAGACCCCTCAAATCCACTTCAAAACTGAACTGGTCCCTGAAAAATTCAGATTTAGAAAACTTTGTGAAAAATTGGAAAATGGCTGCTGAACTTTGAAGCCTCCTGATGTCTTTCAAAAGTAAAAACATGTCAACTTTATAAATATAAAGTAGACATGTTCTATTTGTATTTGTGAATCAATATATAATTTATTTGGAATATCCATTTTCCTTAGTTTCAAACTTAGAAAAATGCTGAATTTTTATGAAATTTGGGGATTTTTCACCAAGAAAGGATGCAAGTAACGAAGAAAATTTACCACTGTGTTAAAGTAGAATATGTCATGAAAAAACAGTCTCTGAATCAGAATAATCGGTAAAAGCATCCCAAAGTTATTAATGCATAAAGTGATAGTGGTCAGAATTGCAAAAAAGGGCTTCGTCCTTAAGGTGAAAAAGGGCTCAGTCTTTAAGGGGTTAATTTATAAATATATTCATTAAGAAATGTAGGGTTGTTTCTTTGAATCAAAGCAAAAATATACTATATTTTTTTGCAACAGATGAGTTAGCGATGACCGCCAGGTCCAGAAGGTTCTACATGACGGGTTGCTATGGCAATGATATTAAACTTGCTTAGAACTTAAATGCTCAAATGAAAAAAATGAAATTGTCATGTATGACTTACTAATGGCAGCTTTCATATATTAGTCCAGTAGTGCTCTTTGGTTTTACAAGATGATGAATGGGTTGTAAATAAAATGAATATCAAGACAATCACACAAGTGGATACTAAGGACTGCAGATCTGTATACCTTTATATAATGACATCAAAGGAAAATGTATCTTTATTCCAAGAATATACTGTTTGGCATTAGAACGGATCAAACCTTCCAAAAAGTGTTTTATTAAATACACAAAGTCAAAGGCAAATCTTACAAGTGAAACTAAAATGAATGACAATTTGTAGAATACATAATGTCCAGTAGGATACATTATTAATTTTGCACTGACAATTTGGAATCAAGCTATTGCCTGGGACAAGGTGATCCTTGGATGCAGCTGTGGTTGCCTTCAGACTCGTGTTCATTTACTGATTTGATAATCTTACAAATTGATTTTCAGTCAATTGCTTTCAGCGAGATCCCACACATACTAACAATTTATTTTCTGCAGTCAGAATGGCATCAACTAGCACACTATTTATAAATGTGCTTTGTGTGAACTCTGAGTGATACTATCAAATGTATCCATCTGTGCAACTGATCTAATTGTAGCTGTGGTCTACATGATGTGTTCAGGTGAACATTATTCTGGCCATGGCCCAATGTTTAGTTGAGAAATGATCAGAATTAGTATATTTACAAAAAATACCTGCATATTAGCATTATTTTGCACATAAGCAAAAAAGGGAATTAAAAATATCATTCCTGAAGCACAATTTTGTCAGGATCCACTCCTAGCTTTGGCTTAAACAGACCATAGAAAACTAAAACTAACGGAGCAGGATAGGTTAGCTATGGGGATTTGCTCCTACTCTGGACAGTTCCTAAAATGGACAGAGGTGTCAGCAGAGAGCACTGTGCTCAGACAGAAAGGAAATTAAAAAACAAAAAGAACTTCCACTGGAACATACAGCAGCTGATAAGTACTGGAAGGATTAAGATTCTTAAATAGAAGCAATTTCCAAATCTATTTAACTTTCTGACACCAGTTGATTTACTGGGGGGGGGGGGGGGGGTGATTAGAAATCTTTTTACTGTTTGTCAATCCGACCCCACCACCCCATCCCTATTCTGGAATTATGCAGTGTTTTATTGACTGATTCTGTCAGATAGACATGCATAATAATTACGATGCACTAAAGTTATGGGTTAGTATCTTGGTAAACTGTACATACCAAAACATAAAGATTTTATGCCTTGAGACATAAACGGCTGAAAAAACTGGTCATTTTTTGCATGTGTTTTCAGTAAAAAGAGAGGAATAAACCACTGCCAGAAACTCTGGAAGCAACTTATTTAACTTAAAGAAGTATTGCAGTTATTGAATTCCAGTGTTTTACATAGTTACATAGTTAGTACGGTCGAAAAAAGACATATGTCCATCAAGTTCAACCAGGGAATTAAGGGGTAGGGGTGTGGCGCGATATTGGGGAAGGGATGGGATTTTATATTTCTTCATAAGCATTAATGTTAGTTTGTTCCAGGAATGTATCTAATCCTGTTTTAAAGCTGTTAATTGTTCCTGCTGTGACCAGTTCCTGAGGTAGACCGTTCCATAAATTCACAGTCCTCACGGTAAAGAAGGCGTGTCGCCCCTTTAGACTAAACTTTTTCTTCTCCAGACGGAGGGAGTGCCCCCTCGTCCTTTGGGGGGGTTTAACCTGGAACAGTTTTTCTCCATATTTTTTGTATGGGCCATTAATATACTTATATACGTTTATCATATCCCCCCTTAAACGTCTCTTCTCAAGACTAAACAATTGTAACTCCTTTAATCGCTCCTCATAGCTAAGATGATCCATGCCCCATATTAGTTTAGTCGCTCGTCTCTGCACCCTTTCCAACTCCGCAGTGTCCCTTTTATGGACAGGTGCCCAAAACTGAACGGCATATTCCAGGTGAGGCCGTACCTTCTTACCCCTACATCTGCCATCAGTCTTTTCTTTATACATCTCCTCTATTTATCATCGTTTCCTGGCTTTGTAATTTGCAATAAATGAACATTTAGAAAGACCCATAGGCGAAGTTTCCACTTTTTCACTCATCTTGGCATTTTTCAGTGGTATTGGGCTCAGTGACAGTTTTCCAAAATTGCAGCATGTTGAGACTATGGTGTTTTGGACAAAAAACTATGGTTTTGGACAAAAATCTTGATGTTTCTCTCCCATGGAAGTCTACGGGAGCAAAACAAAATGCCATAAAAATGCCATGTGGCTTTAGCATAGGCATGTTTCCTGGCATTTTTTTTTTTCCATTTCTTCAATAGAAATTCTCGAGTCCCCTTGAAAAGAATCACATGACTTGTAATATTAAAAAAACAAGAAAAAAACGCCAAGAGTAAAACCCACTATTTTTGAAGAAAAAAACACCACAAAAACTACTTCTTGGGAGTGCACAATGGCAAAGCAGTGGAAGCCTAGCCTTAAGGGCCTTTTAAGACAGCAGAATATCCGTCTGGAAAAGTTTCGGGAGAACATTCCGTGCATGACAGGCGCCGACTCCATCAACCGCGTCCTCTCCAAACATGGCAATGCATATCCAGGTGTATATTCATTCTTTCAGCAGTCTGGAATTTTAATTTCTGTGGAAATTCTGCTGTATGCACAGTGCAGCAGAATCCCATTGAAAATAATGGGAAGCAGCTGCACCAGAATTTCCAAGAGAAATTTTCCCAAAGAATTCCCCTTAATAAATTTTGCGTCAAAATGCGCCTTAAAAAGTACCTGTCATGAAACAAAACTTTTGGTATGTCATTTCTTTAGTAAAATAAAAACTGTTTGTAATTTAGTTGCTGTTGAATAAATGTTATCCTTGTATGTTTTTTATGTACTTGAAATTTCTTTCACTAGGGGTCTACCTTCTTGTCCTGTCGGCACTCTGCACATAGACTTTGGTCTCATGCCATACTGGCATGAGTCCAAAGTCTAGAAGTGCAGGCTCTCCACAGCTCTCACTCACTGCTTGCCTGTCAGTCAGGCAGGCAGGAGCAAGCGCTGTGTATGTCATGTGGCGCACCTCAGCAACCTGTCCCATGCCTCCTGCCCCCCGCCCCCCCTGTGAAAGAGAGACAACTGATCCTCCTCCTCTGTATATCACTCATGCAGTGCAAAACAGAGGAGAGGATTCAGGAGCAGCCTGCTGTGCCATAGGCTGGCTCCCCTATGAGTGCTCCTAAGATGGAGTGCAGCATAGATGAGAGCAGGCGGAAATGAGCCGCAGCAGGGCTTCAGATGACATCATGCCTGGCGGAGAATGCCCCCTTCCTGCCTCACAGAGTGCACCGTGAATGAGCAGGCAACCAAGTATAAAATAAAGGGTTTTAAACATAACAAAACTTTTAAATGCAGGAAGGGTGTTAAAAGTAGTTAGGGAACAACATAAGAGTGAATGTCATGACAGGTATTCTTTAACAGGTAAAAAGGATGTGTCACAATTTAATAGAAGATTTAATAGAAAAGGAAGAGTAGAATCCAGCTCTTGGTGCAAATAAAATCCACTTTATTCGATAAAGACAGACACCAGAACACAGGAAGTCACGCGTTTCAAGCGCAGAGCGCTCTTAGTCATACACCAAATACAAGGAAGACATAGATATATATAGGTGCTGTGGTCAGGTGGTATTAACTCCTTCCAAACTTCATAGCATTTAGAATTAGTATCAAACCAGAATTAAAAGCCAACATAAGTGTAAGAAGAATGGATAAAAACATTTACATATAATCGGAGGTTAGCTCAAGAGTCAAATAGAACATTTCTAATGATCACGTAAATTTATAGATCACAATAAGAGGAGGGATGGTTGCAAAAGTAATCCACATACAAAAGGTACACAGAGGAAAATATACAAAAGGAAAAGAATCAATTAAGATGCCATAAAAATAGAAAAAATAATAAAACAATGACATATAGTATGAATGTGGATGGATGGGCAGTGCATGTCTGAATGTACAGAATTAGAATGAAATGAAAAAATGAAAAAAATAATAGAGAACCGGTCAGTGCCGATCAAAATGTTTTTGAGACATGCAAAGTCCATACATAATCATAGGCAGAGGCTTAGTGGAAAAATACCCGCATCAATGGGGATGACAAGCATATGACAGGATAAATGTATCCACAAGGGACACACTAAAAAATATAAGCAAAAAGTATATATGAAAAAAAAATGTAAACAAAAGACAAAACAAGTTGATTAGTTATGAAGTACAACATACTGCTTGTTCATGCCCAAAGGTGCAAAATTGAGTTGAAGGTTTCAAAATCCAAATTTTCTCTTAAGAATCTTCTGCCTATGATCTCCTCCTCTTTTGAACAGGTTACATTTTTCAGCTATTGAGAGAGTTAGAGAGGGGAAATTACCATATTGTATCTCAGCACAATGCTTGAAAACTGCCAATACATTTTTAGATGAAAAATGAGAAATATCGGACAGATGCTTGTGAAGCCTCACCTTTAGTGGATGAGTCTTACAACCGACATACTACATGTGGCAGATCATGCTTGAGACCAGATACACCACATGTGGTATTAAAATTAATATATTGTTTAATAAAAAATGTAGTAGTATTATTAACTCCTTAAGGACGCAGCTCATCTTCACCTTAAGGGCGGAGCACTTTTTTTTTTGCAATTCTGACCACTGTCACTTTATGAATTAATAACTCTGAGATGCTTTTACCGATTATTCTGATTCCGATTTTTTTTCGTGACATATTCTACTTTAACATAGTGGTAAATTTTTGTCGTTACTTGCATCCTTTCAGGGGTATTGGGAAAGAGGTTTTGAGATTTTTTTTTTTGAGGGGGGGAAGTTTTGGAAGACAATGTACTATGGACTGGTACATTGGAGTCTAATTCTGGGGAATGAATATCGGGTGAAAGGATAAAAAATGTAGTACTCCATGGAAGTGTGATACTCCCTGAAGCAGTTTTTAATGCAGAGGCCCAGATGATCGGGGCATGTGTCGCATTGAGTGGTGGTGTCCTTCCGAATCCCCCTCTTGCGACACACTCTGCATTTTTTCTGGGATCGTCCCTCTTTCCAGTGTGGGGGACCTCACCTTGAAAGTGTTGGCCGGGGATGATCTGGGGGCCCACAGTTCCAGAGGTGCTCTGACCCGCTCTTTGGCAGTCACCAAAGAGGAGGGCCTTTAGAAATTCCTCTTGAAACTGCAGGTATGTCGCTTTGTTGCCAGTGTACTGGGACACAACAAAAGAGTTGTACATGGCAACCTGTACCATGTAGACTGCAACTTTTTTGTACCATACCTTTGTTTTCTGCATGGCATTATATGACTTGTGGGCTTGATCAGAAAGATCAACTCCCCCCATATACCGATTGTAGTCCAGAATACAATTGGGCTTGAGGACCGGTCCCATGGTACCTCGCACAGGGACAGGGGTACTGCTGTTCCCATGAATTGTGGTGAGCATAAGGACATCCCTCTTGCCTCTTGTCCTTATACCTGACCAGCAACAGATTTTCATGGGTAAGGGCACGGGACTCACTCCGGGGATTAGGAGTCTGCAGGGGATAGGAAGGAAGGCCTCTTTGATTCTTCCGGACTGTCCCACAAGCAAGTGTGGATCCGGCAGTGAGGGATGTGAAGAGAGGGATACTAGTCTAAAAGTTATTCACGTAAAGGTGGTAACCTTTATCTAGCAATGGGTGCAAAAGGCCCCAAACGATTTTCCCGCTAACACTCAGAGTGGGGGGACATTCTGGGGGTTCAATACGGGAATATCGTCTCTCATACACCATAAACTTGCAAGTGTACCCTGAGGTACTCTCGCAAAGTTTATAAATCTTCACGCCATACTGCTCTCGCTTGGTAGGGATGCATTGCCGGAAGCTGAGTCTCCCATTAAAGCTGATGAGAGACTCATCAATAGCACCCTCCCGTCCCGGGACATAGTCCTCCCAAAATTTGGCCCCAAAGTGATTGATGACCGGCCTGATTTTATACAGGCAGTCATACGCGGGATCAGTTCGGGGGTGACATGCCGCAATATCAGCATAATGCAAATATTTCAGAATGGCCTTGAACCGTGTACGTGCCATGGCGATATTGTAGAGCGGGGTCTGGTAAAGGACGTCCCCACCCCAATATTGCCTGACACTGGGTTTCTTGACCAGGCCCATATGCAGCACAAGGCCCCAAAATGTCCTTATTTTGGCTGCATCGACTGGGAACCAGCCATTGGGCCAAGCCAAGAGTGAGCCCGGGTGTGCGGCGACGAACTGTTGGGCGTACAGATTTGTTTGCTCAACCATCAGATTGACAAATTCGTCACTTAAAAAAAAAACAGAAATAGTCCATTTCAGTAAACTCAAAAATGTCAATCTTGATTCCTGAGTCGCCAACAAACTCAGGAATCATGGGTTCATGGTCCGCTGGCTCAGTCCAGACAAGTTCTCCGGTATGGGACACCAGTGAATGTGGCTGGGGGGCTTGACTAGTATGAGCGCCAGGGGGACTCATACTAGCATGGGGCACCGGGTCAGGAGCAGAGGAGGTTTGTGGACCTGCTTCGTGGCGACTCCGCCGCCTTGGTGGCTCATAATCAGAACTAGATGATGAGGAGGATGAGGCAATAAGGACCGACTATAGGTGCAAAAAATGTATTTAAAAAAAACCGCTGATCAGTACTGCGGTGCTGATCAGCAGTGGTTGGGCTTTAGCTAATGGTGGCAGACCGCTCTTTTATAGCTAAGAGGGTCCAGCCACACGTTAAGAAAAAAAAAAGGTCTGCGCCAAAAAGAAAACTCTGGCGGCAGACCGAAGCGACCCAGAAGGGCCGGGGTCACGCAGCTAAAGGTGCTATGGACCCGCGGACCCCTACAGATAGTACGCTGCAAAAAAAAATTAAAATCTTTTTTTTTTTTTTTTTAAACGAACTGTCCCTACCTAATCTAAAGCTTTGCCTGACTGCTTTCTGTGCCAAGGGGCCACAGGAAGGGGCAAGGGGGCACTTTTTTCACTATGAGGGGGGAGATGGAGACACGAGGCTCCGTCCTGCACACCAGCTCTGAGGAAAATGGTGGGCAGAATGGAGCATCGTGCTCCTGATCCCACCTCCCCCCTCCCCATACTGCAGTGATTGGTGCGGTCACTGCGGCCACCCAATCACTGCTGTACTGGGGGATGGCAACAGTGCTGCCCCCCCAGTACTGTATGGATGATGACTGGTGGTGTCTGTTACACCACCGATCCTCATCCTTATTGGGTTATGGGGTCATGGGGGGTTGGGGGCTAGGGGGTCTTGGCGATGTGCCGGGATGCCTGCTGAATTATTTCAGCAGGCATCCCGGTCCGGTCCCCGACAGGCTAGCGGCGGGGACCGGAATTCCCACGGGCGTATGCATATACCCTCCGTTCTTAAAGACACTGGATGCAGGGCGTATGCATATGCCCTTCGTCCTGAAGAGGTTAACAAGACGTAAATGATCTGGTGACATGCATGACCGTGCAACAGATGCAACGATTGTGTCCACATCTATAAGAACCTGGATGAGACAACCATGTAGGAGACTTTTTGACCAATAGTGGGAGCTCACAGATTTTTTAACACTCTTGAATAATGGATCAGATAAAATCATATGCGCATATGGATAATTTTACAAATGAATGAAAAATCCATACTGTAAGGGGTAGTAAAAACGACAGGGGAGGGGTCGGTCATAGATTTTTCTGTATTTTTCCGAAAACCATGCAGTAATTCTGATCGTTTTTTTTTTTTAAAAGCAATCTTTCTAGCTCTGTCTAACGACCACTGTGGGTAACCTCTAGCTAGTAACCGTTTCTGTATGGACTCTGCTTCTCTGAAGAAATCTGAGTCGGTGGTACAATTCCTGCATGCCCGAATCATTTCACCCGCTGGCAAGTTTTTAATAACATGCGGTGGGTGACACGAGCGGGCACACAGTATTGAATTAACCGCGGTACTCTTGCAAAAAGCAGTAGAAAAAATCTTTTTATTATCAGCATTTCCATTTAGATTTAAATCCAGAAAAGAAACAGTATGGTTGGGATGTGTGACTGTAAAATGTAAATTACTGGTGTTGGAATTAAGATATAGGGAGAAATCTGGTACGGTCGCCACTCCGGGACCCCATATGAATATGAGATCGTCGATGTAGCGACTGTACCAGATAAGCCTGTTGATAAAAGGGGTTATCTGGGGAAAACAGTTTCCCAACAACACATAAAAATATTAGCTAATGAAGGGGAAAATTTTGCCCCCATCGAAGCTCCTGTAATTTGAAGAAAAAAACAACAATCGAACATAAAAAAATTATGTTCCAGCAGAAACGTTACTGCAATACCCAAAAATTCATATTCATAGTTCAGGAGAATAAGAAGAATAGACAGAGAAAAACCATTGTAATACTGTTATGGGCAAATTGTGGGGAATGACTGAATAGAGTGATGTAACATCAGCAGAAATCCTGGAATAATCCTGAAGCCATTCTACTCCCTCAAATTGGCATAAAAGATGTTTAGTGTCCTGGATATATGCTGGAATTTGGGGGATAAGAGGTTGGAGAAATGTGTCCACCAAAGCACATAAGTTCTCATCAAGTGAACCAATACCTGCCACAATTGGCCTGCAGGGGGGAGGAAAACAAAGCTTGTGAATCTTGGGAAGGGAATGAAAAAATAGGAATAATCGGATGTTCAACTAAAATTTAATTCGGCCTCCATGGAAGTGAAAAAGCCAACTGCCTTCCCAAGATATTTTAAGAAATTCATCATGCTCTTTAGAACTTATGTCATTTACAAAGGAATTTTGGAAGTCTACAAAAATTCTACAGGTTAAAACCAGCCTAAAAAGAGAAACTCTCTCCTTAATTTGCCTAAATCTTTCGGCATGTATGACACGTGGCTGCTGAGGCTGCAGCATCACATGAATGTTGTACATTTTGTCATTGCAGCAGGTCTAGTGAGGGGCTCTGCAGTGGGGGTGGTCCAAAGCTGCACTAGATATACGGGCGAATATTGCACTATTGTATGGATTGTATGTCATTTTATTATACTTTCTTCCCCGCTAGCATTTATTTATTTTCTTTTTCTGTAATGCTAGTGTGCATTCATTTATCCTAAATTATATAGACTGTCTGAATAAACTCTTCATGCTCCATCCTTCTAACTTCTCTCCCTTATGTGACCCTGTTAGAGAACAATATTGTCTCATTAGAAAGCAGCACTTATGTAGGCCAGGCTGGATAAACCTCCTTTAATCCTTCTAGCCCATGAATGAAATGTAGAGGGAATCAGATCACTTTCTCCACACATTACCAAGCCACTTCTGCAACTCTGTCAGCTGATAAGCTTGCTCTGTTTAGTGTTTTTAAGCCAAAGGTGACATTGGGAGCTGCAGAGAGGGTAAGGGCTATGTTCCCATAATGCACCACTCTCCACCAGCCACCACACCCTTGGGGATAGTTCTCTGCAACCACAGCTTCTTACTGGAATAGCAAGTCATTAATAAGCTTCACTATACTGTAAAATTATAGTGAGATGTGTAGCATTTCATGTACTGTACTATAGCATGGCAGAATGATTGATTTTATGTTTGTAGATTATAAAAGAATGCAGTATCAATGTTTCAGCAGGTCTAAAGAGCCAGTTTTAAACATGTAGATCAGAAATAAAGTGTAACCTTAAGAGTTGAATGAATTTGTCCATAAGTTGAGTTTTTAATGTAAAATCTTTATCTGCATTTCCATTAAGCAAGGTTTTCTACAGGGAAGAGGGGGGGGGGGGGGTCTGGCATTTTTTACCTGAATTTTTTAAATTAACCCTTTAAAGGAAAACTGTCAGCTGGTAGTGCGGGGGATGCTGATCAGTTTGATGCCTACCATGCCTGGATCCGCCCCGACGTTCGGCCCAAATCTTCGATTTTCTGTATATGCTAATTAGGTTCTAACTGGCACAGGTTGGGTTACTGACACTCTGATGTCAGCGCCGCTCGGCCGTAGTGCCGGCCAGCTCATTAATATTCCTCCCCTCCCTCCACCTCTTCCTCTTCATTAGAGCGAAGAGACGGAGGGAGGGGAGGAATATTGATGAGCTGGGCAATGCTGACGTCAGAGTGCCAGTACCGCCGGCCTGTGCCAGTTAGCACCTAATTAGCATATACAGAAAAACTAAGATTTCAGCCAAACGGCGGGGCAGATCTGGGCACGGTAGGCCTCAAACTGATCAGCGTCCCCCGCACTACCAGCTGGTACCGCTGGTTAGTGCGAGGGGAGCAAGCTGACAGTTTTCCTTTAAGCAATTGTTTAATTGTTTGCATCTCCAGTATAAAATCAAAACCAATCCATTAAAGTCAAATGAATCTGTCCACAACTTGTCTAGCGTTCTACAAATGTTTTTTCTGTAATTTTTTTTAACCAAAATATGGCACCTGTGACCCTACCCTAAAGGGGTATTCCAGAGCAATACTTCTGATGGCTCTGCTGATTAATTGCCGGTGCTGTCAGGTCAGACACTGATACAGTGCTCATTACTTGTGCTAAAAGGAGTTGGGTGAGTTGTTTTTTGAGTTATAGAAGTGTGATTTCTCAGTCCACAATATGTTTCCAGTGCTCAAAAGTCTAATGGCAGTGTACTTTATACCACACCATATATCAATTTTCTTGCTCATATTAATGCCAGATGAGGTTTGGTCTCTTCAGCAGAGCGTTATCAACTTGTACGCACTATGTGCCATAGCACTTGGAGCCCCTGCTCTTTAACTTGGTCTGTTGGTGGGGGTGGAGTTAAAAAATATATAATTTACACCACACCATGACCTCACAATATCACCATACTTCTATACTGAAACTAAGTTAAGAAAGACTATACACAGAGCAATATCCCTTCATGCAGTGCCCATGCAGTGGTAGTTAACATCTCTAAGCAGTTTCTGTTATGAAGACTATATAAGTGATTACAGTGCAGTTACATTCAGTGACTCACATGTGACGTCTTCTCTTGTTGGAGTATATTATTATCGCTATTGGAGAGCCGAGACAATTTATTTCAGCCACAAGCATCTCTGCAGAACCTGCCAAACTGTCCCATTGGGCAGGGATAGAGTGCAGCCCTAATCTGGCCCACTCCCTCTGCCCCTGCCTACTTGCGTACCCATCCTAAATAAATTGAAGCTTAGATGGGTAGATAGCCGGGGTGCTGCCTGGATTGGGCCCGTCGCTGGATGACTCCGGACGGTCAAACAAATTTCTCAACAAACTGCAGGAGGCAGGATAAAGATTGATCCTCTTGGATCGAGTCGGACATAGACAAATAAACGGTTATTTATTAAAAACGCTGTGGACTATGTGTTTCATCAGGCTCCCTTTCAATATATTCCCAGTGTAAATTGTGTGTGTGTGTGTGTGTGTGTGTGTGTGTATATATATATATATAATATATAGCAAAATCATCTGTAGTTGCAGTATCTTGTAATACCTTTCTTATTGGACTAACAAGATTTTGTAGAGACAATGATAAAGGATATAGGGAAATGATATAAGTAAATGGGTATCCTAATGATAAAGGATATCGCCAATGATAAAGGGAATGTATAAATATATTATACTATTCCTCCTTCCTTCCTTCTCCAAGTGTTAACAACTTACTCTTGTTTCCCTTTGTAGATGTACGGTTTAAGTAATTCCCAACACAGGGTTAATAATACAAAGGTTTATTCACTAACACACTATATAACTTTAGCTAACATATATACATATCCGTATAATATCAATGTATCTCAGTGTATACAACAATGGTAACTTCAATATATTAACATTATACTAGTCACATTACAATTTAACCCAATACAATATCTTACCCACCCACCTAATTACACACCAATACACTCACACAGGCGCTCAATCCAGAACAGCTTTCTGTCCCTAAGGCTATAGGAGTTAGTGATAGTAATGAGAGGGTCAGTGCTTGAACAGGGAGAGAAGGGGTTTGAGTCTTGGGATAGGAAGGATAGGGTTAGGCTGTGGAGTGGAGGTTACTAAGAGAGGGAAGTTGGGGAAAAGTTATAGGTTGCAGGGAGGAAAGAGGATGAGATTACTAAGAGAGGGAAGTTGGGGCAAAGGTAGAGGAGGAAAGAGGGTGCCCAGGATTATACTTAGCAGATTATCGGAGTGTTGGGAGATGAGGCAGGACAGCAGTCTATATTTCTTGGGCCTGGATCCTCACTGCCTCATGGAGTTGTTTCCGTGTTGGTGGCTGCCTCTCAGGATGACCCTTTCCCTCCCATTCAGCTTGGTATATATATCTCCTATCTGGCCAGATATCCCCAGGCACCAACACAGGTTTGGTGGGCCCATACCAGAAACAATGCCACCTGTGCTTTGGCCTCTCTATGAACTGGCCAGATATCCCAAGGCTACCATAATACATATATGAGACAGGTTAGGCCAGAATGTTTTACAACACATCCCAAAATATGTCCCTGGTCTAATGACCATTATATTGCATTTTATGACATGCCCCAAGTCATGTAAGAAAGGTCATTTATAGGGCATAGGCTGATGTGAGATAGATTGATATAAATATGATGATATGACACTTCCCTTCACAGACAAGCTTTCGGGATTCCTCCCTTTATCAAGTCATAAGCATTTCTGAGCTCACAAGGAGAAAACACACATTCTATCTCTCAAAATATGCAGGGGTTAAAACAACATATGTGGAGAATGGACATTAAGTTGGGCCATAAATTGTATAGCTATAGGACGATAGACTACAGATAAGGGGGGGAGAATGGTGGTTACGCTGGACAGAGGAGAAAGGACAATTTTACTTCAGAACCATAGACTGAAGATAAGACTTAGACAGGGGAGTGGGAGCAGGGGTGTAATGGTGTTAGAGCAGGGAGAGGGAAGACAGTTTAGCAAAGGTTATAGGAAATTTTGATAATGGGATAAGAAGCTTAAATCCACATTGAGTCCTCTGTTCTTGGAGTCATAAAACTAGCATTTTGGCTTCAAATGTCTTTCTTTCCTGGATGTTCTTGAAGTTTCCTTTCAGGATCTTGATTTTGAGGTCCTGTAGGGAGTGACCTGTTTGGGTGAAATGGTGTCCAACTGGGGTGCAATAGATAGAATGTGTGTTTTCTCCTTGTGAGCAGAAATGCTTATGACTTCATAAAGGGAGGAATCCTGAAAGCTTGTCTCTACAAAATCTTGTTAGTCCAGGAAAGAAAGACATTTGAAGCCTAAATGATAGTTCTTTATGACTCCAAGAACAGAGGACTTAATGTGGATTTAAGCTTCTTATCCCATTATCAAAATTTCCTATAACCTTTGCTAAACTGTCTTCCCTCTCCCTGCTCTAACACCATTACACCCCTGCTCCCCCTCCCCTGTCTAAGTCTTATCTTCAGTCTATGGTTCTGTAGTAAAATTGTCCTTTCTCCTCTGTCCATCGTAACCACCATTCTCACCTCTGCTCTCCAGCACCCCCCCCCCACCCTTATCTGTAGTCTATCGTCCTATAGCTATACAATTTATGGCCCAACTTAACGTCCATTCTCCACATATGTTGTTTTTTGTGAGATAGAACGTGTGTTTTCTCCTTGTGAGCTCAGAAATGCTTATGACTTGATAAAGGGAGGAATCCCAAAAGCTTGTCTCTACAAAATCTTGTTAGTCCAATAAAAAAGGTATTACAAGATACTGCAACTACAGATGATTTTGCTTTTTGCATCACTGGACTAATATGGCTACTCCTAATTAACTCCTAATATAAAATTTTTATTTTTTTTTATTTTTATTAAAATGGTAGATTTATGGTAGTGCTACCATAACAGGCACGATCCACAGTAGTAAAGTTGTTCCAGACAGATGTTGGTAAAAGGTATCTTTATTAGCCGTCGATATACACATGTGTATACATGTGTTTATCGGCTAATAAAGATACCTTTTACCAACATCCGTCTGGAACAACTTCAACTGTGGATCCCACCTGACACCCGGTAATTTTATCCTTCAACCTCCATTGCATCCATCGGTCCGGACTAACCCGTGACGCCAATCACCGGAAGGCAGCACCACTGACAAGGTTAATCCTCTATCCTTGAAAAGTTGTGTCTTGCAAAACACAACAATAGAAGGTGAACAAACTAATTAATTTATTGGTTTTTGGTCTGCATTACCTTTATACCCAGCAATACTACTCTATGGGAAGCTCTGTACTCTGTTTTTCCTCCTTTTTTTCCCCCTCTACATAGTTCTCACTATAAATAATGAGGTCCAGGTCCAGCAGCATCAGTAGACCATATATTGGCTGAATGACACAGCCTGGAATTGGCTGAAGCATCAGGAGACCATATAGTGTCTGAATGGCACAGCCTGCAGCTGGCAGCAGCATGAGTAGACATCCAAAAGATTAAAAGGCAAATTTTGAAATTTAAATTGAAGAGTTAGGTTAGCTAGTGCTACCATAAAAAAATGTTTTAGGCCCAGGCCCAGCAGCATCGGTGAACTATATATTGGCTGAATGACACAGCCTGGTATGCAGCAGCATGAGGAGACACTAGTGCTTCACAATCCCTAAGATTAAAAGGTGAATTTTGACATTTTTAGGCCCAGGCCCAGCAGCATCAGTAAACCATATATTGGCTGAATGACACAGCCTGGAGTTGGCTGAAACATGAGGAGACCATTGAAATTTAAGATTTTTTTATAGAAATTTTAGATTTTTTACTTGAAATTTAGGATTTTGAAATTGACATTTTAACTCCCACGTTTTAGTGTCCCGGGCCCCTGCATGTGGGTGCAAAGGACAAAATCTACCAAGGAGTCACATGGCAGCAAAATGACAGAGCCTTCAGGTGGCATCAGTATGAGAACATATATTGTCTGAATGGCACAGCCTGGAGTTGGTGGCATATGAGGAGACAATAGGGCCTCACAATCTCTAAGAATAAAAGATGAATTTGGAAATTTCCATTGAAGATGTATGGTACCTAGTGCTACCATAAACATATATTGGTAATGTCCTGGGCCCTGCAGCATCACTAAACGATGTAGTTGTTGAATGACACAGACTGGAGCTGGCTGAAGCATCAGTAAACCATATATTGGATGAATGGCACATCCTGGAGGTGGCTGAAGCAGAAGTAGACCATATATAGTGGCTGAATGAGACAGCCTGGAGGTGGCAGCAGCAGCATCAGGAGTCCTGAAAGTGACCCGGTTACAGAGTGGTGCGGTGGGTGGAAATACCAGTACCCGGTGACGAAGGTGGGTGAAAAAAGGTCTGATGCAGAGGAATGTTTGTAACTGGGGAGCAGCACCTTAAATCTGTTTTGGCACTATCCATATTTGTGAAGTGTTGGTGTGGCACCATGGTCAATCTACTCTCGTGCATCAGGCATTGGTGGTTGGAAATCCTGGCTGATCCATGCCTGATTAATCTTCACAAAGGTCAGTCTCTCCACATTTTTCGTGGACAAACGAGTTCTCCTTGTGGTGGCTATTGCCCCCACCGCACTAAACACCCGCTCTAATGACACACTACTGGCCGGGCAGGCCAGCTTTTCCAGGGCAAACTCTGCTAGTTGCGGCCACAAAGCAAGTTTGGCTGCCCAGAAGTCCAGCAGATCTTCAAGGTGTGTTGGCATGGGCATGTCAAGGCATGTCACCACCTGCTGGTTCAGGTCCTGCTCCAGGTATACCTTCTGCTAAGTTGCTTCACTATGCAGGTGAAGAAAGCTACTCATCAGCGACTGTTGACTCAGGCTGTTGCTGATGGAGCTGGTACCGCTCCTGCCACCCCACCCCTCCCCAGCAGCCATGGTAGTGGAAGGTGAGTGCAGGGCGCCCCCTATTTCAGACCTGCGAGTGGCTGGACGATGGTGCTGATAGGCATAGGATGCCTCTATAGTAGGTCACTTTGTCCTCCCTCGCAGTGGGTTTAAATAAGGCCCCAATTTTGTGGCGGTAGCAAGGGTCCAATAAAGTGGAGATCCAGAAGTCATCCCGCTGCCGAATGGTGACAATTTGGCTGTCACTACGTAAGCAAGTGAGCATGCTTTGTGCCATTTGTGCAAGTGACTCAAAGGGACTCCCTGCCTCCATCTCCACTGCATACTTCCACCGTGTGTCTGGGTCCTCTGTCTCGCCTTCCTCATAACTCTCTAGCTCCTCTGGCTGCTCCTGCTCCTCTTCTCCTGTCAGATTACCAGAAAGGACAGAAAAAAACGGAACCTTGTCTAGGCGCTGTTCGCAAATCCAGGATAATCAGACACAGATGTGTATGGAAAAAGTGCCAGGAGGCACTATATTTATTAAAGAAACTTCCAATGATGCATTTCGGAGGGTAATTCCTCCTTCCTCAGATTGGCATACAGGTAATGGCCCCATAGGTGCTTTATATACAAACATAAACACCCACTTAAGGTGGGTGCGACTAGGCACACATTACATAATTAGCACAAAATAATGTAAAAAACGGAATTAAATCATTAGCAAAAATTACATTAGATAGAAGACAATGTATAGGGATGGAGTGAACAGAACATTCTTACAGCTGGCAGAAATCAAGTTATGTAACTAGAGGTCACAGCAAGCACTCAGCTCTCATGCACCGGCAGTGATACATGAAAGCGAGGTTCACTGAAACATAAACAAACAGAGCGAGGCTGCAAGTGTGTAAAGTAACTGGGTATACAGTGTGACTGATGTTGTGTAACTAGGGACACGTCGCCGGGCCGGAGAACACGTGCGGACAACCAAAAATAAACACGAGCGTGGACGGGGAAGCTCACTAATAGAGATCCGCTGCAGACTCGCGCTGTCAGAAGGGAAGTCCTGTGGATGTCGCAGGCTCCTGGCGTGTTCCTAGTAAAACAGAAATAATAAAAAAAAGGGGTCAGAAGCTAGATTACAGCAAGTGACAGCTAGTATATATTGGACAAAGTATTGGTAGCAGAATAAGTGGGAACTAGTAGGTATTAGACAGCACAGTGTTGCCATTGGAGATAGCAGTGAGGGCGGGGGCTGTACGGTATATAGCGCTAACATGGATGTTAGCAAGTGTAAGTGACTTGTAAATAGTAAAGAAGCACTTTAAAGGTATAGCAAATTCAATATATAAGACTGTATACAGCCCATAGCAATAGCACTAACAGAAAGGGAAAGTATATCTATACTAAATGTATAAAAATAGTATGCTAGAATTATCAACATAAAGTGCAGAATAGCAGCATGAATAATAGCAGCATAACAAGAAATGCACCTATAATATGCTTATTTAAAAGGACATATATTTAAAAAGCTATATAAAAAAAAATATATATATATATAATGTGACAGTTTTTTGTTTTAAGTAAAAAAGGAAATTGGCAGTAGTATATTGTAGCTGTAAAAAGAAGGGAAAGCGAAAAACATTATGAATAAAATCCATTGAAAGGCAATTTATAATACATACAATTTTAAACTGGCCCGGCACATTGCTAGGTTAGGAAAAAATGTTGAGGAATATATATTTAACCATAGTTAAAATTTAAAATTGATTAGCAATTGTATATATACATGGCCGTTGGATATAGCTGACAGTCATCATCACTATTCATTACATTACAAGTAAAGTGAGTACCAAGAGGAAATTTTCTATCAAAATTCTCATATGAAAACAGAAGATGGGGGGGGGGGGGGGGGAATAAATATTAAAGACATAAAATGATAAAGAGCTTTCAATAAGCTCATTAAGACCAAGAGGCATTAGGGTACATAGCTTATAGATCCAATAATTTTCCCGTCGTTTTAACTAGATAAATGCTGAGGAATTTCTCTTAGGATGTCTTCAATAGGGGTGACTGAAATAACTCCAAAATCGGTGTTATGAGCTTGCACCAGATGTCTACAGACACTGTGAAGCATGAAGCCCAAATTGGTGTTACTCCTGTGTTTATTCATGCAGTCTCGTAGACATTGAGTTGTGCGCCCAATATATTGTAGTCCGCAGGGACACTGTAAAAGGTATATGACAAATCTGGAGTTACAAGTTAGAAATGACTGTAAAGGGAAAGATTAATTAGTGGTTGCAAAAATAATGTATTAACTCTGTAAGATATCTGTTCATAACTAGTGTTGAGCGGCATAGGCCATATTCGAATTCGCGAATATTCGCGAATATATGGACGAATATTCGTCATATTCGCATATTCGTAATATTCTCGTTTTATTTTCGCATATGCGAATATTCGTGTGTGCGAAAATTAACATATGCGAAAATTTGAATATACAAAAATTAGCATAAGCGAAAATTCGTATATGCGAAAATTAGCATATGCAAATTTTCGCATATGCAAAAATTTGCACGCCAGTCTCACACAGTAATATTAGAGCCTTCTTACACCACATAAGCTGGAAGCAGAGAGGGGTAATCACTGTGATGTGTACTGTGAAAAAACAAAAAAAAAACGAATATTCGTAATTACGAATATATAGCGCTTTATTCGCGAATATTCGCGAATTCGCGAATATGCGATATTCGCGAAGAAAATTCGAATTGCGAATATTCGCGAGCAACACTATTCATAACATTTGCACCTGAGGGTACCACACTTGAAGCTACCATTTTTGTCTAAAAAGGTGGATTTGGAGTGTTTGTTATTCTTTAGCCTACTAGGTGCTAAAATGTCCCGGAGGGTGCGGTTTCTCCTAAAAGTAACACCAGGCCCAGGGGGTAAAAGTTTACAGAGGTAAGGATCCTTCAATAAAATATGCCAGTGTTTGGATAAAATTTTCTTTATCTTTATTCTCTCTACAGAAATAAGTGATAAAATTGACAGACCACTTGGGGTCGAGCTGGGTGGTTCTTGTTGGGTAACCTGCCTGTTTACCATTATGTCTGCCAAGTTGCAGGCAGTCCTGTTGGGTAAGTTTACTCACTTTATTGAAGGAATAATCTATCAATTGTTTCGGATAATGTTTTGCATGGAACCTAGCTTTTAAAATGTTGTTTTGTTCACGAAAATCTCTCTGAAGTGCAGTTTCGTATGATCCATTTAAACTGACCAAAGGGTATGTTTGTAATCCATTTCTGCTACCAATACTTAGTCCAATATATACTAGCTGTCACTTGCTCTAATCTAGCTTCTAACCCCATTTTTTATTATTTCTGTTTTACTAGGAACGCCGCCAGGAGCCTGCGACATCCACAGGACTTCCCTTCTGACAGCGCGAGTCTGCAGCGGATCTCTATTAGTGAGCTTCCCCGTCCACGCTCGTGTTTATTTTTGGTTGTCCGCACGTGTTCTCCGGCCCGGCGACGTGTCCCTAGTTACACAACCTCAGTCTCACTGTAAACCCAGTTACTTTACACACTTGCAGCCTCGCTCTGTTTGTTTATGTTTCAGTGACCCTCGCTCTCATGTATCACTGCCGGTGCATGAGAGCTGAGTGCTTGCTGTGACCTCTAGTTACATAACTTGATTTCTGCCAGCTGTAAGAATGTCCTGTTCAATTCCATCCCTATACATTGTCTTCTATCTAATGTAACTTTTGCTAATGATTTAATTCAGTTTTTTTACATTATTTTGTGCTAATTATGTAATGTGTGCCTAGTCCCGCCCACCTTAAGTGGGTGTTTATGTTTGTATATAAAGCACCTCTGGGGCCATTACCTGTATGTCAATCTGAGGAAGGAGGAATTACCCTCAAACGCGTCATTGGAAGTTTCTTTAATAAATGTAGTGTCTCCTGGCACTTTCTTTCCATACACATCTGTGTCTGATTATCCTGGATTTGCAAACAGTGCCTAGACAAGGTTCCATTTTTTTCTGTCCTTTCCTGATTGCATGGGAGAAGATCTCATCCTCTCCTGTTGGACCCTGGGCCATGCAGTTTGCTCCTGTTTTCCTGTACCCCAAAGGGTTGATATGCTTGTTCTAAAATATATCTGGTGAGCGGCCATTTTATAGATACGTCGCTGTCCTAGTCCCTATCTGGGACATTGGTACCCTGGATAATACACGAGGCACAGCCCTCTCCCCTTTTTTTCCTCTTTCTACAGATTACTAGAAAAACCACCCATTTGGCAAAACCTAATATGTGCACCACTGTGCCCCTCCCCCTCCTCCTCCAGTTCAGTCCCCACCGGGCTCATTTGGCCGTGAGATGTAGGCGCCACGCCTACAGTGCCCTGACCAGCCATAATTTTCAACACATGTTGTAAGAAATGAAGCAGTGGAATGACGTTGTTCATCCCGTAATCCTGGTGACTTACTAATAATATGGCTTCCTCAAAGGGCCTGAGCAAATGACAGAGGTCACGTATGACCTGCCACTGGTTCACATTGAAGTTACACAGGAGAGTACCCCTATCCACTTGGATAATCAAGAAATCGGTGATGCCTTTTCTCTGTTCGTATAGTCGGCCCAACATATGGAAGGTGGAATTCCAACATGTGGCAACATCGCAAATCAGATTATGTTGGGGGGCACTGTTCTGAAGCTGCACACTTTACAAACTGCTTCACAACCAGATTGAACACTTGTGCCATGCAGGGCGCATGGCTCATCCTTCCCAGTCGCAGCACAGACAAGATGTTCTTCCCATTGTCAGTCACTATGGTTCCCATTTTCCAGTTTTCGTGGAGTAAGCCATGCTCCGATTTCTTTACAAATAACTTTTAGCAGTTCCTCCCCTGTGTGACTCCATTCGCCAAGGCAAACCATGAGAAGAACAGCGTGACACTGCTGTGCCCTTCACACATGGAATGCTGAAGGGCCACTGAGACATGTCTGGGCAGTGGAGGCTGAGGACACGGTGGAGGATGAGGAGGCTGAGTCGCACATTGTCAGAGGACCAATAGCCTGAGAGCGTGGAGGAGGAAGCAGCGTGACCTGTCCAAGTTGGTGTTGTGGCTGTGCAGGAACCATATTCACCCAGTGAGCCGTAAAGGACAT
Source organism: Hyla sarda (assembly GCF_029499605.1). NCBI lineage: Eukaryota > Metazoa > Chordata > Amphibia > Anura > Hylidae > Hyla > Hyla sarda. Next base: position 54,959,885 of record NC_079199.1, on the reverse strand, counting down.
GTATTCTCCCTGACCATAGTTACAGCTCCAGATGTCGGCACTGCCATGCACTTTGGTACACACTGACAGGCTCATGGACTGGACTACCTTCTCTTCCACAAAATTGCACAGGGCTGGTACTGCCTTCTTCGCAAAGAAATGACAGCTTGGCACTCTCCACCTTGGCTCGGCACAAACCATCAGTTCTCTGAAAGGTGCAGAGTCCACCACTTGAAAAGGGAGGGACTACAGCACCAGCAACTTGGACAGGAGCACATTCAGCTTCTGTGCCATTGGATGAGTGGGCGCATACTGTTGTCTCTTGGACATGGCTTCGCCAATGGATTGTTGGCGGCATGGCTGACTAAAATTAGGAGGAGCAGGAGCATCTGGAGCGACAGAAGGAGGGTATGATGCACAGCTCCCTTCGGCTGAGGTGGTGGAGCCTTGGCTTGCTGAAAGAGGGAGCGGCATGGCACTGGGTGATGCAGCAGGCTGGACCACTACATCGGAGCCACAGTTCTCCCAGGCCGCTTTATGGTGGCGAAGCATATGTTGAAGCAGGGCCGTGGGGCCAACATTGGGACCCTGGCCATGCTTCACCTTCTGCCCACATATCTTGCATGTGGCTATGAACAAATACAATGGCCCCCACAGACAATCTGGGATTCATGGCAACACAAAACACAATTACCCCAGAGCACAATTCCTGGGGTACAGATATCCCTATAAATGTAGATTGCCCTAAAACGTAACTTTTATTATAGATAGCTATAAGGTATTGTGGAAATAATGTGGTGCTCAACCACAGTTAAAATGACATGTTACGCATGTCCAGTGTCATATATCAGTAGGTGGACGTGCCACTTTACACAGTTGGGAAAGTGGGAGAGACGTATTAACTTCCACAGTATGAGACATGTATTGATATGAAATAAAACCACCAATATGTGCCCCCTCTACATGTTTCGGTGAATCCTCATTGTCATCAGGAGGTATATGGCAACACAGCCGGCCCACATGGGAAGCCTGGTATATGTGATGAAGCTGCTTTCCTACAGCGAAACGCTTCGCATATTGGGAAATAAATTATCTCGATTTTATCTGATCTCCATTCCTCTTGTATTCTGCGCCACGTGGAGCCGGCGTTCTCCTTGAAGCCAGACCGATTGAATACCTTTGTCAGATGGCTTGATGATCACTGACTGATCAGAATTCAAACATCTCCAGGGCCACCTGCTCCTCACCCGAAAGGTTAGAATCGACCAAACGGCTATCTGGTCTGATACGTTCAATATCCAAAGAAACAAGATTCACAAAGGATTCAATATTCGCAAATTGTGAGAAGGAGGGAGTCATCAATGATTTTGGCTTTAGATCTGTAAAGGGGCCTCAAAGCCCATCTCAAAACCCTCGATTCAAGAAACAATTCATGTAATGCATGCCTAGCTTCTTCCCATCTCAAATGTGTGCGAGTATCATTGTCTGCCCATAAATGCCATTTGTGTAGGGCCAATTTCCTCGCAAAGAGGTTAATGGCCGGCATTTATCATCGTAGGTGTGAGTGAAGCATTTTTCTACACCTTTTTTTTTTATTTTTTTTTATATGGTTACACTATTTTTATTAAATGGTTACAGAGCTTTTGATAAATTTTGTGCAGGTAAACATTTTCTGAAATTTCTCTCTTCACATACACCAAAAATCTAAGCTACGTCAAGGCTGGTATAGTTTTAGAGACTTTCCAGTGGCTTTGCGCCTTTTTTGCCCCTTTTCACATAAAGGCGCAGTTGATAAAACCCTTTATCATGTGTATTGCCAAAATCAGTGGATTGCAACTCAAAATCAGCAGAAATGTGTAAACCAAAAGGCGCAAATAAACCTTGCGCTTTTTTGCGTCTTTTCTAGACACAAAAAACAGTCTAAAGACAATGATAAATGTCAGCCTATATCTTTAATCCAGTTGAAACAATCAAATCTGGGCACTGGTGTGAATGTAAGCCCCTTGCATAATAACAATATTTCACCTCTATTCAAATTACGGAGGGACAAGTTGTAAATTTGGAGAGAATCTGAACTACAGTCAAATGATCTCTTATCCCTCGGGACGACATCTATAGTTACATTATTGCTGAAAAAATGTCCATCTAAACCTGGGACAACCCTATGTGGTTCAAAAGTCCCATTATTAGCATTGTTAACTGTGGTCAATTTGGATATTATCACTGCACTTGGGGGGGGGCTAAAAATGGTAACCCTATAGTTTTGGTTGCATTGGGGGGGGGGGGTCGGCAAGAGGACCCGAAGGCTGGGACATTGGCATGATAGTAGGTAGGGAATTGAGGGGTATTCTGTGATTTTGGGTTTTGGTTGTTTGTGTCTATAGGATTTAGCACTGCACTTGGGGGGGGGGGCGCTAAAAAAAATGGTAACCCTATAGTTTTGGTTGCATTGGGGGGGGGGGGGAGGCAAGAGGACCCGATGGCTGGGACATTGGCATGATAGTAGGTAGGGAATTGAGGGGTATTCTGTGATTTTGGGTTTTGGTTGTTTGTGTCTATAGGATTTAGTCTTTATTTTGTATGTCAGACACAGGGTATTAGTATCTGAAAAGCCTCCTTCAGTGCCCGAGGTTTCTGACCCTGAAAAAATCTGTGTCCCTAGCCTGATTGTAATTTTTCCAAGTGGTCTTATTCTGGCCTCGATAATTATAGACCTGCCCAGTTGTGAAGTCAATGATGTCACGAACGTGTTTTCGGTGTTTCTTTTCTTTAATGTCGTTTTTAAATACTTCCAGATGTTTTTGGAGCTTGGTTTCCAGAGAACTGTATTCTGGATGACCAATAAATGTCCACCAGAACGCTGATGTGACTAGGATGTGAAACGCTGCTGGAATGAGCTTTTCTGTTTAACACATATACAGCGATGTCCGTCCTATCTGTATGCAGTGTAATGAATGATATGACGAGCCGCAAAATGGCTGAGAATATATAGGGCAGGGGTGACTGGCTGCTGATAAGCTACATCCTTCATGTGATTCAGGGTCATCCCACCTACTTTCCTTCCCAGCATTCCTTGCTCCATGTACTGACATGTGAATCTGCTATTTTAGATGCTCTGGAGCCTGGACCGCAATAAATGGAGTTTAATAAAGCGATTTGAGCAATAGAATTGCTGCGATATTCGCATTCGTTGCGCATCAAATTTCATGAAATTCGTGACAAATTTGGGTCCGTCAGCTTCGATTCGCTCATCTCCAGTCTTCAGCTGTTTCTTTTCCAATGCCGATATAAACGAGCTCTCAATAATTCAGTTTTTGTGAATCATCACAACAGCACCACATGAGATGATCAGTGGGTGGAGACTTAACACCGCCACTCAAGTCTCCGTCCACTGATCATCTCCTCTCTGATTTTGGAAGCAAGCTGGCACAAGGACTGAGCTCCTCTCTGTGAAGTAAGTCAATTGAAGAATTACACTGTTTTAACATGTGGTATTGTTAAAGAAAAGTGGGCTGTCTATTCTGTTTTTTGTTTCCGACCCTACCCCTGTGAGCCCTGAAGAGGGTTGTCTGTCTTATAATACAATTATAAGCTATGTGTACACACAGTATATTCAGTCTTATTTTGGTCAGTAATTTTACCAAAACCAGGAGTGGGTCCACAACACTTTGTTGGTTTCAGTTCAGTAAAATAATTGATCAAAATGAGGCACTAAATAATGCTCAAATGACTGTGTGTACACATAGACATAGGGGAAATATATTAAGGGTGGTGTAGGTGAACAATTTTTCTCCACCCATATTTATTAAATGGGTTCATGGCATGTGATTAATATGGTGCTAGTACATATTTTTCTAAAAATTATACTTCAGTACATAACTTTGTATGGTTCTTCACTTGGTGGGTGATTGTTTATGTATAATGTGTGCGTTTGATGTGTGTGTATAATGTGTGTATGTATGATGTGTGCATGTATGTATGATGTGTGTGAATGATAGATGTGTGTAAGCTAGATGTATATATGTATTATTGCATGTGTATGTATGTTGTGTTTGTATGTATGATGTGTGTTCTTTAGAGATGAGCGAATCGAAGTTGACGAACCCGAATTTGTTAAGAATTTCATGAAATATTCGATTCGCAACGAATGCGAATATCGCCGTGATTCTATCGCTTCATTAAACTCCATTTTACAGCGTTCCAGGCTAAAGTAGACCTAAAATGGCGGATCCACATGCCACTACATGGGGCAGGGGATTATGGGAGGGTAGGAAAGTACGGCGGGAAGGGAGGTAGGCGGAATGACCCTGAATCACATGCGAGATACAGCCTATCAGCATTCATTGACCCCTGTGATGTCACAGCCCTATATAATTGGCAGCCATCTTGCTGCTGCTCATTTCATCCATGCACTCAGAGAGACAGGCACACTGCGTGTGTGAATTGCTTATACAACAGTGTACCACTGGCAACTGCTAGTCACATCAGTATTGCGGACAGACAGAAGTGCAGTGCTTTGGTGTTCTCACTGAGAAGGATCTTATGATATAAACCCTCCTATTCACGTTATTGAGCATTTCATCAGAGAGGGGCAGATGGCTTTTCGTTGCCTCATGCATATCAACCAGCTGCCTGAACTTTATAAACTACCTTGTCACCTTATTTTTCAGCGCAATTCTGTGCTTTTTTTTTCACAAGTAATTATCTTCTGCTTATTATTGCGTGTAGACGGTATAAAAACCAGTGCACACCATTCTTAACACTCTTTCTGTGACCGAGTGCAATTTAAGGTTTAATTCTTTTTTTTTTGGTTGTGCTGCATTGTTGTGTCCTCCGTTTTTTTAGTGGACTGTAGCGCATTTGTCTGCCCTCATACGTGATTACTAGAGATGAGCGAACTTTTCAAAAATTTGATTCAGCCGATTCGCCAAATTTTCCGAAAAAGCTTGTTTCGATCCGAATTTTTATGCGGCGAATCTATATTAAAAAAGGCTATTTTTAGCCTACAAACAGCCTCTATAGGGGTATAGAACACTTTGCTGTGTTCTAAAACGCATATGGAGTGTGCTGGAGTAGTAAAATAATACTGTTATTCAGAATAACATGCAGATTACCGGCATCGCTTTTAGAATCACTGCCGCAGAACAGCAACACAATGACAGAGCCTGGTGGTGGCATCAGTGTTAGGAGACCATATAGTGACTGAATGACACAGCGTGGAGGTGTTGGCAGCATGAGGAGACCATATAGTGGATGAATGGCACAGCTGAGAGTTGCCAGCAGTATGAGTAGGCACTAGGCCTTCACAATCCCTAAGATTAAAAGATGAATTAAGAAATTTAAACCGAAGATTTTGGATAGCGGGTGCTACCTATGAGAAAATTAAAAATTCCCAGATCCAGGCCCCACAGCGGCATCAGTAAACCATATATTGCCTGAATGACACAGCCTGGAGTTGGCTGATGCACGAGTACACAGCAGGGCTTCACAATCCCTCCCAAAAAAAACACAACAATTTTTAGAAATTTTTTGAAAGATTTTGGATAGCGGGTGCTACCTATGAGAAAATTTGTAATTACCAGACCCAGGCCAAGCAGCGCCATTTTTTTTATTTGAAATTTAAAAAAACCTTTGTGTGTCCCAGACCCCAGCGTGTGGGTACGAAGGACCAAATCCAACAAGCCCCCACAGCATCAGTAAAGCATATATTGCCTGAATGACACAGCCTGGAGTTGGCTGATTCATGAGTACACAGCAGGGCTTCACAATCCCCCCCAAAAAACACCACAATTTTAGAAATTTTTGAAAAAGATTTTGGATAGCAGGTGCTACCTATGAGAAAATTTGAAATGACCAGACCCAGGCCCAGCAGCGCTATCATTTTTTTATTTGAAATTTAAAACAACCTTTGCGTGTCCCGGACCCCAGCGTGTGGGTACAAAGGACCAAATCCAACAAGCCCCCACAGGGCTCATGTTGCCATGAGATGTAGGCGCAACGTCTCCATTGCCCTGACCGGCCATTGTTTCCAAGACTTCTCGCCAAGGCAAACCATGTGAAGAACAGCGTGACACCGCCGTGACCTGCACACATGGAAGGGCCACTGAGACTTGTCCGGGCAGTGTAGGCTTAAGACACAGTGGAGGATGTGGAGGCAGAGTAGCACACTGTCACAGGACCAACGGGCTGACAGTGTAGCAGGAAGCAGCATTGAGTACACACCAGGGCTTCAGAATCCCAAAGAAAAAACAACCATTTTTAAAAAAAAATTTAAGAATATTTAGGACAGCGGGTGCTACCTATATATTGCCTGAATGACACAGCCTGGAGTTGGCTGATGCATGAGTGCACACTAGGGCTTCACAATCCCTCCCAAAAAAAACACAACAATTGTAGAAATTTATGAAGAAGACTTTTGGATAGCGGGTGCTACCTATGAGAAAATTAGAAATTCCCAGACCCAGGCCCAGCAGTGCCATCAGTAAACCATATATTGCCTGAATGACACAGGCTGGAGTTGGCTGATGCATGAGTACGCACCAAAGCTTCACAATCCCTAATAAAAAAGACAAACATTTTTTACGAAAATTTTTTATGAAAATTTAGGACAGCAAGTGCTCTCTATATATTACCAGAATGACGCAGCCTGTAGTTGGCTGCAGCATGAGGAGACCACTGAAATGTGTGATTTTTTTATTTGAAATTTAAATCAAAATTTGTGTCCCGGACCCAGCCGTGTGGGTATAAAGGACCTAATCTCACAAGCACCCACAGGGCTCATGTGGCCGTAAGATGTAGGCGCAACGTCTCCATAGCCCTGACCAGCCATTTTTGGTTTTTGTACCTTTGTTTAAGAACAAGCGCATATCCAAGAGTCCAGAAGACTCTATAATGCAGGACGGTGGACCACCAAAAGACATTCTTCTATAATAATTTTTTATGAAATAAAGAAGCAGAGTTCATCCCTCTCCGTATTTTTTTGGAAAATTTTACTTAAAAAATCACACGCAACAAGCGTTCAATAGTGTAATGGTTATTATTCTGGAAAATTCAAGTTTATTACAGTGATAATTATCAGAAAATTTGAAAAAAAAAAAACACTACTCAAGAGTGTTTAATAACCCCATACATTGCACCATAAATGTTGAAATTTAAATTAAGCATGTTTGTATGTATTTCAAAAATCCTAAAATTAAAGGCCCAAGCCCAGAAGCATCATGAAGTCAAGTAGTTCCTGAAAGACACAGGAGCAGTCAGGAGTAGGCATCAGCAGTACCCAAGAGTCTTTAATAACCCCTTACATTGCACATTCAATCGCAAGGTCGAGCAAGAACAGGTGTGTTATGCCCTCAGATGTCCGGGGCTGCACGCGCGCTACACTGAACGGACCAGCGTGTGTCTATCTTTCATCGACAGGTGCGGGTAACCCGCTGAACTCCGTTCGCAATAGGGATTAGGGATTGCAATTATTTGCCAAGAAAAAAGAATCACAACTAAGTGCGGGTCATAAGCTCGGGTTCATTAAGTCCCTGCCCTTTGTACACACCGCATGTCTCTACTACCAATTGGATGGTTTACTGAGGTCCTCGGATCGTCCCCGGCGGGGTAGGAGAAGGCCCTGGCAGAGCGTTGAGAATTTAAAGATCATTGTTGAAATTTGCATTAAGCATGTATTAGCTACTGCTAAACTTCCAAAAATTAAAGGCCCAAGGCCAGAAGTGTCAGTGAGGCAAGTAGTTCCTGAAAGACACAGGATGAGTCAGGAGCAGGCATTCGCAGTACCCAAGAGGGTTTCATAACCCCTTACATTTAAAGAGCAATGTTGAAATTTGCATTAAGCATGTATTTAGCTACTGCTAAACATCCAAAAATTGAAGGCCGAAGGCCTGGGGTATCAGGGAGGCAAGTAGTTCCTGAAAGACACAGGATGAGCCAGGAGCAGGCAATGGCAGTAGCAAAGAGGGTTTCATAAACCTAATTGATAACCCAAGAGGGTTTCATAATCAACCATAATTGGGAAATGTTGGTGTAGCAGCATTGTCAATCTACTCTGAGGCATCTGGCATTGGTGGCTGGAAATCCTGGCTGATCCATCCCTGATTCATCTTGACAAACATCAGTCTCTCCACATTTTCAGTGGACAGACAAGTTTGCCTTGGGGTGACTATGGCCCCGGCCGCACTAAACACCCGCTCTGATGGCACACTACTGGCCGGGCAGGACAGCTTTTCCAGGGCAAACTCTGCTAGTTGCGGCCATAAATCAAGTTTGGGTGCCCAGAAGTCCAACGGATCTTCAATGGTTGTTGGCATGGTCATGTCAAGGTATGGACCTCTAAGGTTGTGTTCTCTGGAATACTTCCTGTGCCATGCGCATCGCAGGAAAGACAGCGGGAGCTTAGGGAGTTAAATGAATGGCTTAAGTCGTGGTGTGAGGGGGAAGGGTTTGGGTGTTTATAGCACTGGGCTGACTTTTCATTGGGGTACAAACTCTATTCTACGGATAATTTGCACCTGAATGGAAGGGGGTCCGTTGTGCTGGGGGAGAGAATCCTCGAAGGGGTGGCAGAGTATTTAAACTAGGTGAATGGGGGGAGGATAATAAAGCAAAGAAAGCAGACTGTGGGATGGATAGGTTAGAGAGGGGTCAGGACATAATGGTGGGTGGAGAGGAGTCCTGTGGGGGGAGGTTAAGAGCAATGGATAAGGAGATCCATGAGTTACAAACCAGCTGTAAAAATAAATGTAGCCCGAAAAATTGTAATCCCAATAATTCAAAAAATTCCATTAGCCCCAATAACTCAATAACTACAATAAGCCCCATTAACTCAAAAAATACCGTTAGCCCCCATAACTTAAATAACAACGTTAGACGCAATAACGCAAAAAATCCCATTAGCCCCAATAACTTAAATAATAACGTTAGACCCAATAACTCAAAAAATCCCATTAGCCCCAATAACTTAAATAGTACAATTAACCCTCATAACTCAAATAATAACATTAACCCCAATAACTCTGAAAATCCCATTAGTGAGACTATATGTGTAAAACTTGGAAATGTAAAGTGTATGTTCACAAATGCCAGAAGCCTAGCAAATAAAATGGGGGAGCTTGAGGCCTTGATACTGGAGGAACATATTGATATAGTTGGGGTCACTGAGACATGGCTGGACTCCTCGCATGACTGGGCCGTTAATCTGCAGGGGTTTACATTGTTTCGCAAGGATAGAATGAACAGAAAAGGTGGTGGTCTGTCTGTAAGAAGTGGTATGAAAGCCAGTGTGAACGATTCCATAGTGTGTGATGATTCTGAGGATGTGGAATCACTGTGGGTAGAATTACAAAAGGAGGGATATATTGAAAAAATAATATTTGGTGTAATCTACAGACCCCCTAATATCACTGAAGAGATAGAAGGTCGGCTGTATAAACAAATAGAGAGGGCCGCCCAGGCAGGTACAGTGGTAATAATGGGAGATTTTAACTATCCAGATATAGATTGGGGCCGGGGGCTGGCTAAAACTACAAAGGGGAGAAAATTCCTAAATTTATTGCTGGATAATTTTATGAGCCAGCTTGTGGAGGACCCAACAAGAAGTGATGCCTTGTTGGATCTGATCATTTCCAACAACGCAGAGCTGATTGGTAATGTAACTGTGCGGGAAAACCTTGATAATCGCCACCACAATATAGTTACTTTTGACTTAAAATGTAGAAAACAAAGACAGACGGGGAAAGCAAAAACATATAACTTTAAAAAGGCAAATTTCCCTGGGCTGAGAGCTGCACTACAGGACATAGACTGGGGGGAGGTGTTCTCAAATACTGATACAGAAGGTAAATGGGACATCTTTAAATCAACTCTAAATAACTATACAGCTAAATATATACCAAAGGGGAACAAATATAAACGATTAAAACTTAATCCTACATGGCTGACAAATGAGGTTAAAAGAGCAATAAACAACAAAAAAATAGCATTCAAAAAATTCTAATCTGATGGGTCAGCTATAACATTTAAACAGTACAAGGAGCTTAATAAAATCTGAAAAAATGTAATAAAAAACAGCAAAAATTCTAAATGAGAGACAGGTGGCCAAAGAAAGCAAAACTAATCCTAAATATTTTTTTAGATATATAAATACAAAAAAACCAAGGACAGAGCATGTAGGACCTCTTAATAATGATAATGGGGAGGTTGTCACGGGCAATCAAGAGAAGGCGGAGCAACTGAATGGGTTCTTTAGTTCTGTATACACTATGGAAAAGGGAGCTGACATTGGCTAGGTCAATGCTGGTAACACATCATATAATGTACTGAACTGGCTTAATGTAGAGATGGTACAAGGTAACTTAAGTAAAGTAAATGTAAGCAAATCTCCAGGGCCGGATGGACTACACCCAAGAGTTCTTAGAGAGGTAAGTTCAGTAATATCTGTACCCCTGTTCATGATATTTAGAGATTCTCTGGTGTCTGGTATTGTGCCAGGGGACTGGCGCAGGGCGAATGTGGTGCAAATCTTCAAGAAGGGCTCTAGGTCTTCACCAGGCAATTATAGACCGGTAAGTCTAACGTGCATTGTCGGTAAATTGTTTGAAGGACTTATAAGGGATTACATACAGGAATACATAGGGGATAATAGTATTATAAGTGATAGCCAGCATGGGTTTACTAAGGATAGAAGTTGTCAAACCAATCTAATTTGCTTTTATGAAGAGGTGAGTAGAAGCCTTGACAGAGGAATGGCTGTGGATATAGTGTTTCTGGATTTTGCCAAAGCGTTTGATACTGTCCCTCACAGATGTCTGACAGGTAAGTTAAGGTCCTTGGGCTTTGAAACTTTAGTTTGTAACTGGATTGAACACTGGCTCATGGATCGTACCCAGAGAGTGGTGGTGAATGATTCGTACTCTGATTGGTCCCCGGTTATTAGTGGTGTACTCCAAGGTTCAGTACTGGGCCCGCTGCTGTTTAATTTATTTATCAATGATATAGAGGATGGTATGAACAGCTCTGTTTCTATCTTTGCAGATGACACCAAGCTTTGTAGCACGGTACAGTCTATAGAGGATGTGCATAAGTTACAAGATGACTTGGATAGACTAAGTGTCTGGGCATCCACTTGGCAAATGAGGTTCAATGTGGATAAATGTAAAGTTATGCATCTGGGTACTAATAACCTGCATGCGTCGTATGTCTTAGGGGGGATTGAACTGGCAGAGTCACTGGTAGAGAAGGATCTGGGTGTACTTGTAGATCACAGACTACAGAATAGCATGCAATGTCAGGCTGCTGCTTCCAAAGCTGGCAGGATATTGTCATGTATAAAAAGAGGCATGGACTCGAGGGACAGGGACATAATACTCCCCCTTTATAAAGCATTGGTACGGCCTCACCTGGAATATGCTGTTCAGTTTTGGTCGCCTGTTCATAAAAGGGACACTGCGGAGTTGGAAAGGGTGCAGAAACGAGCTACTAAACTAATATGGGGCATGGAACATCTTAGCTATGAGGAGCAATTAAAGGAGTTACAATTGTTCAGTCTTGAGAAGAGACGTTTAAGGGGGGATATGATAAACGTATATAAGTATATAAATGGCCCATACAAAAAATATGGAGAAAAACTGTTCCAGGTTAAACCCCCCCCAAAGGACGAGGGGGCACTCCCTCCGTCTGGAGAAGAAAAGGTTTAGTCTAAAGGGGCGACACGCCTTCTTTACCGTGAGGACTGTGAATTTATGGAACGGTCTACCTCAGGAACTGGTCACAGCAGGAACAATTAACAGCTTTAAAACAGGGTTAGATACATTCCTGGAACAAAATAACATTAATGCTTATGCAGAATTATAAAACTACATCCCTTTCCCTTATCCCCTTACACCCTTCCCTTCAATTCCCTGGTTGGACTTGATGGACATATGTCTTTTTTCAACCATACTAACTATGTAACTATGTAACTATGCCACCAACTGCTGGTTCAGGTCCTGCTCCATGTCTACCTGCTGCTGATGAGTTGCTTCACTATGCGCATGAAGAAAGCTATTCATCAGCGACTGTAGACTCAGGCTGCTGCTGATTGAGCTGGTACTGCTCCTGCCACCCCTCCCCTCCCCTCCACAGCAGCCATGGCAGTGGAAGGTGAGCGCAGAGGGCCCCCTGAGTCAGACCTGCGAGTGGATGGATCATGTGGCCGATAGGCATCGGCCAACTGACTACGTAGAATCTCTCTGTAGTACGTCAGTTTGTCTTCCCTCTCAGTGGGTGTAAAAAATGCCCCCATTCTGGGACGGTAGCGAGGGTCTAATGTGGAGATCCAGAAGTCATCCCGCTGACTAATTTTGACAATTCGGGGGTCACTACACAAGCAACTGAGCATGCATTGTGCCATTTGCGCCAGTGACTCAGAGGGACTACCTGCCTCCATCTCCACTGCATATTGCCATGGTGTGTCTGGGTCCTCTGTCTCGCCTTCCTCATAACCCTCCAGCTCTTCTGGCTGCTCCTGCTCCTCCTCTCCTGTCCAATGACTAGAAACCCTGGCCATCTCATCCAAACTAAACTGTGCTCCACTTTCCCCTCATCATCCTCCTCCTCCAGTTCAGCCTCCACAGGGCTCAAGCAGCCTTGAGATGTAGGTGCAACATCTCCATTGCCATGACCAGCCATGGTTTCAATCATTTGTTGTAGGAAATGTAGGAGTGGAATTATGTCGTTCATGGCGTAATGTAAGCAACTTACAAATAATGTGTCTTCCTCAAAGGGCCTCAGCAAACGGCAGGTGTCACGTATGAGCTGCCACTGGTTCACATTGAAGTTACACAGGGGAGTACTCCTATCTGCTTGGATCATCAAGAAATCGGTGATGGCTTTTCTTTGTTCGTATAGTCTGTCCAACATATGGAGGGTGGAATTCCAACGTGTGGCAACGTCACAAATAAGACTGTTGTGGGATACCGTTCTGACGCTGCAGCTGACGCTGGAAGGTGTGCTTGGCGGTATACAAGTGGCTGAAGTGCATGCACAGTTTCCTTGCCATTTTCAGGATGTTTTGCAAATGGGGTGAAGACTTGAGGAAGTGCTTGACAACGAGATTCAACACGTGTGCCACGTAGGGCGCATGTTTCACACTTCCTTGTCGCAGCGCGGACACGATGTTCTTCCCATTGTCGGTCACCATGGTTCCCATTTCCAGATTTCGTGGAGTAAGCCATACTCTGATTTATTTACGAATGAACTTTAGCAGTTCCTCCACTGTGTGACTCCGTTCGCCAAGGCAAACCATGTGAAGAACAGCTTGACACCGCCGTGCCCTACATACATGGTACGATGAAGGGCCACCGAGATTTGGACGTGCAGTGGAGGCCGAGGACACGGTGGAGGATGAGGAGGAGGCATTGCACACTGTAACAGGACCAACTGCCTGGGAGCGAGAGCGTGGAGGAGGAATCAGTGACCGGTCCAAGTTACTGTTGTGGCTGTGCCGGAACCACATTTACCCAGTGGGCCATAAAAGACAAGTTTGTCCCTGCCCGTAGTTACAGCTTCACACGTCGGCGCTGATGTGCACTTTTGAACACACCGACAGGCTCAAGGACTGGCCCACCTTCTCTTGTACAAACTTATGCAGGGCTGGTACTGCCTTCTTCGCAAATAAATCACGGCTTGGGACTCTCCACCTTGGCTCGGCACAAGCCATCAATTCTTTGAAAGGTGCAGAGTCCACCACTTGAAAAGGGAGGGACTGCAACACCAGCAAATTGGACAAGAGCACATTCAACTTCTGCACTGTTGGATGAGTGGGCGCATAATGTTGTCTCTTGGACATGGCTTCGCCGATGGACTGTTGGCAGAATGGCTGACTAAAAGCTGGAGAAGCAGGAGCGACAGAAGGAGGATTTGACACACAGCTCCCTTCGGCTGAGGTGGTGGAGCCTTGGCTGGATGAAGGAGGGAGCGGAAGGCCACTGGGTGATGCGGCAGGCTGGACCACTACATCGGAGCCATGGTTCTCCCAGACCGCTTTATGGTGGCGAAGCATGTGTTGACGCAGGGCCGTGGTGCCGACATTGGGACCCTGGCCACGCTTCACCTTCTGCCGACAGATCTTGCATGTGGCTACTTGAACCTCCTCCGGGTGCCTTATGAAAAACTTTCACACCGCCGAGTAGCTGATTTTCCCACCCGCAGTCCGCACTAATTGACTGCTACTGGCGCCGTCTCCAGGAACCCCTGTTCCACTACCTCCCGGAAAGGTAGGCTGACACGAAGCAGGTGCTCTCCCCCGGGGCACGTTTGGCTCCTAAATTTCCACTCCTGCCACCACAATGACTGCTAACCGTGCTACCGCCTTGCTGCCTCAAGGGCAACCTGCAACTCTCTTCTCCTGATGATGATGATGATGAAGCCCCTTCTGCACCCGGCTCCCAATTGCGATCGGCTTCATCATCATCATCATCAACAGGTGTGTGCACGTCACTGATGTCCTCCTCCGGTTCCCCAACAGTGTCTCCTTCAGGACCCTGAATACTTGCAACACCGCCTCCCACGTTACTCTCCGCATCGATCACTACTTGGCCGCCTAGCAGAGCAAGCGGCGCATGTCTCCTCCCCTTCTTGGCTGTCCATTAGCTGCTGACTGTCCTCTATTAGATCGTCCTCAGTAAATAGTGGAGCTGAACCCACAGCATAAGATACTACTTTAGGAGAGGGAACAGCATAGGACAAAGGCAATGGGAGGACAGAGACTTCTCCCGGGCCATGCCAACTGAGAGTTGTCTGCGGAACCCACCGACTGTTGACTGGGGGTGTCCGATGTCACTTGTGGTGATGTGGATGAGCGTGTTAACCAATCGACGATGGCAGATGGGTTGCTGTGGTGGAGACACAACCACTGGCTGATAACGGGAGCTCAGGTCTCTCGCTGCGACTCCTGCTGTCACTCGCCCCAAGTCTGTTGCCAACTCTGCCTGAAGTATTTAGGCCTCTGCCACTCCTCTGTGCACGTCCTGGCACTTCTCTGCCTGACATACTTTGTGCGTTTATGAGGGTATTACAATACGCTACACTACTGTTTAAACAGTATTTGTCTAGAACAGCAGCAGGTGATTACTTACGGCTGTCCTTTCACAGTATGTAGGCCCTTTACAGATTAACAGGTACAAGATGGTACACTACTTGGATGTACGTATGCGATATGCACTGATGAGGGCAGTAAGATGCGCAACTATAGGCAGAAAAAACTCTGTATTTTTTTTTAAACGCCAGCCGGTTAATACTATTGTTTGTACTTTAACGGTATGGAGCACCTTGACAGATTAACAGGTACTAAATGATACAATACTTGGATGTACCTATGCGGTATGCACTGATGAGGGCAGTAATATGCGTAACTATAAGCAGAAAAAACTCTGTATTTAAAAAAAAAAAAAACAGCCGGTGAATACTATTGTTTGGACTTGCACAGTATGTAGCCCCTTGACAGATTAACAGGTACAAAATGGTACAAATGCACTACAGTCCACTGAACAATCACGTATTTCTGAACAGCAGCAGGACCCAACAGTGCAGCACCACAAAAAATACAGGGATTAAACCCTAAATTGCACTCTGTCACACAATTCTGAGCAGCAGAAGATTTGTGGAGCAAAAAAAAAAAACACTCAATTGGGCTGAAAAATTAGGAGATAAGATGCTTCAGAAAGTTCAGGCAGCTTGGAGATCTGTATGAGGCAGCTGGCAGCTATCTGCCCCTCTCTGCTGCAATGCTCAATAACGTGAATAGGAGGTTTAGCAATCAATGATCCTTCTCAGTATAACAGCAAAGTACTGTGCACTCCTGTGTTTCCCTAATGTGACTAGCAGTTGCAGTGTAACGCAGTGGTATGAGCTATTCACACACACACAGTCCCGTCCTCTCCATCATCGAGTGCATAGATGAAATGAAGTGAGGCAAGATGGCCGCCGATTATATAGGGGCTGTGACATCACAGGGGTCAGTGAACACTGATAGGCTGCATCTCACATGTGATTAAGGGTCATCCAGCCTACCTTCATTCCCACCGCTGTTTCCCGCCCTCCCATAATCCCCTGCCCCATGTACTCACATGTGGATCCGCCATCTTAGGTCTCCAATAGCCTGGAACACTGTAAAATGGAGTTTAATGAAGCGATTCGCGCGATCGAATTCCGGCAATATTCGCATTAGTTGCTAATAGAATTTTTCATGAAATTCGTAACGAATTCGGGTTTGTCAACTTCGATTCGCTTATCTCTAGTAGTGGTCATGATGTGGCTGTATTTTTTGTCCCTAGTATAGTGGTGTTATTGGTGATACAAGTCTTTGTATATTGGTCTTATTTAGTATCAGTATGGCAGCATTATCACATCATTATATGGTAGTAATGTTTGTAGTTATGGTGTGGTGCAATTATTTGTCCCTTGTGTAGTGTTCTCTGTATAGTGTTTTTTTTTATTTTTTATACAATAACAGTATGATAGTACTAGTCACTGCTATAGAAATATGTTGACCTGTTGTGGAGGTATTATTTGATGTGAAAATCCTATACTAAGCTATACCATATGCATCATCATTTTCTTACATTCACAGCGAAGGGATGCACAATATTTTGAGTTGTCGGGGTGCTTCCAACCTACGATACGTCAGTGATTGGGGAAGGAGGCACCAAAATGCAACTTTGCATGTGTAGACAAAAATCCTTGCACCAGCCCTGTTCACATACATTTTTGTAAGGTCTGGGCTGGTGTAGATTTTAGACAAATTGAGGGCACATGATTGGTTAACTTTTTGCTGTGGTTTTTAATCAGACTATTGCATCACTACACAATTTGGAAAAAGCTTCTAAAGCAAAAGTTGCTATGAAAAGTCTCTGAATAGCCAATTAGATATTTGTGAGACAAATTGACACCACAAAGCAAAAAACAATGATAAAACCAATGAAAAATTCCCCCATAGTCTGTATGTAACAGTAAGAAAACGGGTGGCTATAAACTTATCACTGTCAACAAGTTAATGTTAATCCACACAAAGGATTATACTCAAAGATAGCCCAATAGTGATTCACAACAGATATCAGCTATTATAACTGGGTTTCTTCAAATGGAATTCACAACCAGTGTGTGTTGATAGTTGGTGATGCAAGGAACAAATACAAGATGTTAATAAAGGCCCCAGTATCTTCTCTTCTAGGGTGTAAGGTAAGGGTATGTTCACAAGGTAGAATGTCCGTGCGGAATTCTGCCGGAATATTCCACATGGACATTCCACTGCAGCAGAATCCCATTGAATTTAATGGGATTCTGCTGCACTGTGCACGCGGCAGAATTTCTGAAATCCCATAACGATGTCCACAGAAAGATTAGACTTGTCTACTCTTTCTGCGGAGTCCACTCTGAAATGCATTGTGATCTATGAGACAGCGCATTTCCCAGCGATCCTAGTGCCCGCCAGATTGTGCAAATGTGCAGAATGTCCTTCCATGTTTTCAGGGTGGATATTCTGCACATTTTTCCCAATGTGAACCCGGCCTAACTGGTCAAGCTGGTGAAATTTACTATTTGTCCAGGTTTATTTTGGCTTTTCTGCTTATGAATACCTCTACACTTGAACTGTTACCATATTTCTTCCGGATTCCCTACTGCTATTAAATCCTTTAAGTTGCTTTGTCAACTCTTATCTCCTTGGACTTGAAAAACTACAGCATGAATGTCTGGCAGAGGGCATTGATATGACGAATGCTCCCATAGAACATAAGTTCAGTAGAAAAAAAATCTCTCCGTAAGATTACTGACATGGAGATTCCTGAACACTACCATAGACACACACTTTTACGGATGAGGGACCATCTGAAAAACACTTAAAATGCAGGCTTAGCCATAAGCATCACCCGCACTAACCTGTTGGTATAGGCTTATAGTGCAGGTGACAATGATGACAAGGGTCTTTACCATTTTGCAATTCTTGGCTCTGTTCCTCCATTATGGTAATTTATCTGTGCAAATGTGCTGGCTTTCTGCTCTTGGGGCTCTCCCTAATACCAGTGCATCCTGATGTCTGTCCATCTTCCTCATAGCAAACGCCCTCCTTATGAACACAGATATACCTTCTCCTGTGAAATCTTACTGCCTCCTTTAAGCAATTACTGCAGATACTCTGTGTCCAGGTGTACACTAAAGCGGGGCATGAGCAGTACTTGCCGAAAGTAAGCAGTAAGTATCAGAGAAGGGACATCCATATTCATAAGGAGGGTGTTTTCCATGAGGAAGTGGGCCAGACATCAGAGTGGGCTTGAAAACACCCCAAGTGCACCAAACTATCTAATTTGCATATAGAAAAGGTGGTATAACCGAGGAATTGGCCCACAGATCACAAAACGGTAAATACCTGTTACGCCGAGCGCTCCGGGTCCCTGCTCCTCCCCGGAGCGCTCGCGGCGTCTCTCTCTCTGCAGCGCCCCTGTCAGACCCGCTGACCGGGAGCGCTGCTCTGACATTGCCGACAGGGATGCGATTCGCATAGCGGGACGCGCCCGCTCGCGAATCGCATTCCAAGTCACTTACCCGTCCCGGTCCCCGGCTGTCATGTTCTGGTGCGCGCGGCTCCGCTCTCTAGGGCTCCCGCGCGCGCCAGCTCTCTAAGGTTTAAAGGGCCAGTGCACCAGTGATTGGTGCCTGGCCCAATCAGCCTAATTAGCTTCCACCTGCTCCCTGTCCATATTACCTCACTTCCCCTGCACTTCCTTGCCGGATCTTGTTGCCTTGTGCCAGTGAAAGCGTTTAGTGTTGTCCAAAGCCTGTGTTCCAGATCTCCTGCTATCCACATTGACTACGAACCTTGCCGCCTGCCCCGACCTTCTGCTACGTCTGACCTTGCCTCTGCCTAGTCCTTCTGTCCCACGCCTTCTCAGCAGTCAGCGAGGTTGAGCCGTTGCCGGTGGATACGACCTGGTTGCTACCCGGATCTACTGTTAGGATTTGGCTAGCTGGATGTGGATCCGCTGTGTCAGCGAGGGATTGGCGTGGACCGTGTCGGTGGACGCAAGACCGCAAGACCATCCCGCTTTGCGGCGGTCTCTGGTGAAAACCAGTAGCAACCCTAGAACCGGTCCACCGACACGGTCCACGCCAATCCCTCGCTGACACAGCGGATCCACATCCAGCTAGCCGAATCCTAACAGTAGATCCGGCCATGGATCCCGTTGAGGTGCCGCTGCCAAGTCTCGCTGACCTACCCACAGTGGTCGCCCAGCAATCGCAGCAAATTGCCCAACAAGGACAGCAGCTGTCGCAGTTGACCGCCACATTACAGCAACTTCTGCCACTGCTACATCAGCAACCATCTCCTCCGCCAGCTCCTGCACCTCCTCCGCAGCGAGTGGCCGCTCCTAGCCTCCGCTTGTCCCTGCCGGACAAATTTGATGGGGACTCCCGACTCTGCCGTGGCTTCTTGTCTCAATGTTCCCTACATATGGAGATGTTGTCGGACCAATTTCCTACAGAACGGTCTAAGGTGGCGTTCGTAGTGAGTCTTCTGTCTGGAAAGGCCTTGTCTTGGGCCACACCGCTCTGGGACCGCAATGATCCTGCCACAGTCCAGTCCTTCTTTGCTGAAGTCCGTAGTGTCTTCGAGGAACCAGCCCGAGCTTCTTCTGCCGAGACTGCCCTGCTGAACCTGGTCCAGGGTAATTCTTCAGGAGGCGAGTACGCCATCCAATTTCGTACTCTCTCTTCCGAATTATCTTGGAATAACGAGGCTCTCTGCGTGACCTTTAAAAAAGGCCTATCCAGTAACATCAAGAATGTGCTGGCCGCACGAGAGATTCCTGCCAACCTGCAAGAACTTATCCATTTGGCCACCCGCATTGACATGCGCTTTTCTGAAAGACACCAGGAGCTCCGCCAGGAAAAAGACCTTGATCTCTGGGCACCTCTCTCACAGTATCCTTTGCAATCTACCCCTGTGCCTCCCGCCGAGGAGGCTATGCAAGTGGATCGGTCTCGTCTGACCCATGAAGAGAGGACTCGCCGTAGGGACAAAAATTTATGTCTGTACTGCGCTAGTACCGAACACTTCTTGGTGGATTGCCCTATTCGCCCTCCACGTCTGGGAAACGCACGCACGCACCCAGCTCACGTGGGTGTGGCGTCTCTTGGTACGAAGTCTGCTTCTCCACGTCTCACTGTGCCCGTGCGGATTTCTCCTTCTGCCAACTCCTCCTTCTCAGCCGCGGCCTTCTTGGACTCTGGTTCTTCTGGAAATTTTATTCTGGCCTCTTTGGTGAATAAGTTCTGCATCCCGGTGACCCGTCTCGTCAAGCCGCTCTACATTTCTTCGGTCAACGGAGTGAAGTTGGACTGCACTGTGTGTTACCGCACAGAGCCCTTGCCTATGAGCATTGGACTGCATCACGAGAAAATTGAATTTTTCGTCCTTCCCAACTGCACCTCTGAAGTCCTCCTCGGTCTGCCTTGGCTCCAGCATCATTCTCCCACCCTTGACTGGACCACCGGGGAGATCAAGAATTGGGGTTCTGCTTGCCGCAAGAAATGCCTCACGTCTGCTCCCAGTCCCGTCTGTCGGGCCTCAGTGTCTCCTCCTGTGCCTGGTCTCCCCAAGGCCTATCAGGACTGTGCCTCCTCATAGCCCCGTCCTGGTGACACTCTGCCCCGTGACAAGCTTCACCCTCTGCCCCCCCTCCCCATTCCCACTTCTTCTGAACTACCTGCCGCTGGGATAGCTACCCAGTACTTCTTTTTTCAGAAGGAGACTCAAGAGGCGTCCCCGATGTTCTCGTCTCTTTTGAAGGGACAAGGAGACAAAAAGAGGGGGAGACCTAAGGGGGGGGGGGGTACTGTTACGCCGAGCGCTCCGGGTCCCTGCTCCTCCCCGGAGCGCTCGCTGTGTCTCTCTCTCTGCAGCGCCCTGGTCAGACCCGCTGACCAGGAGCGCTGCACTGACATTGCCGGCGGGGATGTGATTCGCATAGCGGGACGCGCCCGCTCGAATTGCATCCCAAGTCACTTACCGGTCCCGGTCCCCGGCTGTCATGTTCTGGCACGCGCGGCTCAGCTCTCTAAGGTTTAAAGGGCCAGTGCACCAGTGATTGGTGCCTGGCCCAATCAGCCTAATTAGCTTCCACCTGCTCCCTGTCCATATTACCTCACTTCCCCTGCACTTCCTTGCCGGATCTTGTTGCCTTGTGCCAGTGAAAGCGTTTAGTGTTGTCCAAAGCCTGTGTTCCAGATCTCCTGCTATCCACATTGACTACAAACCTTGCCGCCTGCCCCGACCTTCTGCTACGTCTGACCTTGCCTCTGCCTAGTCCTTCTGTCCCACGCCTTCTCAGCAGTCAGCGAGGTTGAGCCGTTGCCGGTGGATACAACCTGGTTGCTACCGCCGCAGCAAGACCATCCCGCTTTGCGGCGGTGTCTGGTGAAAACCAGTAGCAACCCTAGAACCGGTCCACCGACACGGTCCACGGCAATCCCTCGCTGACACAGAGGATCCACATCCAGCTAGCCGAATCCACATCCAGCTAGCCGAATCCTAACCTTGTCGTCAGTGTCACCCACACAAAAAAAAATGATACCTACTTAGTGTGTTTTTTCTCTGCAGGTACATCTTTACAGCATTGACTGTGTGTGAGTAGAGGTTCTGAGGGACACATGTTCTATTTTTCAAATGGACACCATTTTAAAGGCTATTATGTCCTATTTCTCCCCCACCCCATGTTTGCTTTTTTATTTTAGGTACCTGGAGTCTTGCGGTTTTTCTATTTCCCACAGCATGAGGTCTACTATATCGACATACTTGACATTATAAGTATCGGACTCACATCTAGCTGTTTGGGATACATTTATTTTTGATTTACACTAGAATTGTACCATAGTATGCAATTTTATGTTATGCAATTTTCCTTTCTGGTTTCCCCTGAGGACGCCGTTACATCTCAGCAGAAACGCGTTGAGAAACCAATGAGTCAGTTTACGGGTTTACCCATGACATACTGTGTTACAGTGAGTAACCATTGAACCAGTTATGTGTATAGTGCATCCATCATTTGTACTAACATTGGTGATCGCAGTTCGTTTGTGAATCTGGGTCACTAAATAGTGTTGCTCGCGAATATTCGCAATACGAATTTTATTCGCGAATATAGCACTATATATTCGTAATTACGAATATTCGTTTTTTTTATTTTTGTTTAATTTTGTTGTTTTTCACAGTACACATAACAGTGATCATCCCTCTCTGCTTCCAGCTTGTGTGGTGTAAAGAAGGCTCTAATACTACTGTGTGAGACTGGCGTGCGAATGTTCGCATATGCGAAAATCTGCATATGCTAATTTCCGCATATGCGAATTTTTGCTTGCACAGGTTTTTGTATATGCAAATTTTCGCATATGTTAATTTTCACAAATGCGAATATTTGCATATGCGAAAATAAAACGCGAATATTCGCGAATATATGACGAATATTCGTCCATATATTCGCGAATTCGAATATGGCCTATGCCGCTTAACACTAGTCACTATATGCTCTATTGTCTGGCAATACATTGTTTTTACAATTGTTTCCCAGGAATGGGATGTGTAGCCTACTATATTTTATTTGGTTAGTTGTAAAAGTTACATTTTACATAAGTCACTCACCACTCTATTGGTTTGCACCAGGAGTTTATTTCCACGTCATAGGGAATAAACATGTATAGCAAAACATGTGTTACTGCAACCCTTTTCTGTGAGAAATACTTCATTTTCTTAAAATATTTTAGGGGTGCCAACATTTACGGCCATGACTGTATTGATTCACATATACAATATGTCTACTTTATGTTTGCATTATAAAGTTTACGTGTTTTTACTTTTAGAAGACATCAGAGGGCTTCAAAGTTCAGCAGCAATTTTACAATCTTTCACAAAACTTTCAAAATCGGAATTTTTCAGGGACCAGTTGAGTTTTGAAGTGAATTTGAAGCTCCTTCATATTAGAAATACCCCATAAATTACCCTATTATAAAAACTGCACTCCTCAAAGTATTCAAAATGACATTCAAAAAGTGTTAACCCTTTAGGTGTTTCACAGGAATAGCAGCAAGTGAAGGAGAAAATTCAAAATCTTCATTTTTTTCCACTCGCATGTTCTTGGGGTAAATGGAGAGAAATACGCCCCAAAATTTGTAATCCAATTCTCTCAAGTAAGTAAATACCTCATATGTGGTATATTGTCATATGCGACAAAGGGATTTTGGAGAGTGAGTTTTTCTATAATGGCTTTTGGGGGGCATGTCACATTTAGTAAGCTCCTATGGTGCCAGAACAGCAAGCAAAAAAAAACAAAAAAAAAAACACATGGCATACTATTTTGGTAACTACACCCCTCAAGGAACATAACAAGGGGTACAGTGAGCCTTAACATCCCATAGGTGTTTGGCGACTTTTCGTTAGTCGGATGTATAAATAAAAAAAATGTTCCCACTAAAATGCTGGTTTCCCCCCAAATTTTACAAGAGGTAATGGGAGAAAATGCCCCCCAAAATTTGGAACCCCATCTCTTCTGAGTATGGAAATACCCCATGTGTGGACGTCAAGTGCACTACAATGCACTACAATGCTCTGAAGAGAAGGAGTCACGTTTGGCTTTTGGAAAGCAAATTTTGCTGAAACGGTTTTTGGGGGGCATGTCGCATTTAGGAAGCCCCTATGGTGCCAGAACAGCAAAAAAAAAATAAAGAATAAAAAACGTGGCATACTATTTTGGAAACTAAACCCCTCAAGGAACATAACAAGGGGTACAGTGAGCCTTAACACCCCACAGTTGTTTGATAAATGTTAAAGTGGGAAGTGAAAAGGAAAAATATTTTTTACACTAAAGTGCTGGAGTTACCCCAAAGTTTTCATTTTCACAAGTGGCATTAGGAGAAAATGTCAGCATAAATTTGCAAATACTTTGGAGTAAGGACAAACCTCATATCTGGACGTAAACTGCTATGCGGGTGCACACCAGGTCTCGAAAGAGCAGGAGCGCAGTGAGGGGCCTTGTGCATTTACTGAGCTACCTACGTAGCCAGAAGAGTGGGACCCCCCCTCAAGGAACGCTACATGGGGTACACTGAGTTAGTAAAGTGAGGTACAGTGGGCCGTAAAATGACAAAATAGGTTATTATCCCAGAATGATGACCCAGAGCATAGCCAAAACTAAAAAATATGCCCACCCCAAACCCTGGGACGATCCTGGCACCTATAACTCCGGTTCCTTGGGAACTCTGGCCTACTCTTTACTGGTCGCTAGTGTTGCTCGCGAATATTCGCAATGCAAATTTTATTTGCGAATATCGCATATTCGCGAATATAGCACTATATATTCTTAATTACGAATATTAGTTTTTTTTTTAATTTATTTATATATTTTTTTATCACAGTACACCTCATAGTGATCATCCCTCTCTGCTTCCAGCTTGTGTGGTGTAATGAAGGCTCTAATACTACTGTGTGAGTGGCACGCGAATTTTCGCATATGCTAACTTTTGTAAAATGCTAATTTCCGCATATGCTAATTTTCGCATACGAGAATTTTCGCATATGCGAAAATAAAACGTGAATATTACGAATATGCGAATTTAGCGAATATATGACGAATATTCGCGAATATTCGCAAATTCGAATATGGCCTATGCCGCTCAACACTACTGGTCACCAAAGATCAGGGTCCTTAGAATTTCTATTCAGAACCAGAGGTATGTCCCTGTGTTGCCAGCTTACTGGGACAGTACAAAAGAGTTGTACATGGCAACCTATACCAAGTCTGACCAGCAACAGGTTTTCATGGGTAAGGGCATGGGACTCATCCTTGGGTATAGGTGTCTGGAGTAAATTTAGAGAGAGGCCTCTCTGGTTCTTCTGCACGGTCCCACAAGCAGATATGGATCTGGCAGCAAGGGATGTGAACAGAGGGATGCTGGTATAAAAGTTGTCCACGTAAAGGTGATAACCCTTATCCAGCAATGGGTTCACAGGGTCCCAAACGATTTTTCTGCTAACACCCAGAGTGGGGGGACATTCTGGGGGTTCAATACGGCAATCGCGTGCCTCATATACTCTAAACTTGTAAGTGTACCCGGGTGTACACAAAGTTTGTAGAGTTTCATGCAATACCGCGCCCGCTTTGAGGGAATATACTGGCGGAAGATGAGTCTCCCCTTTAAAACTGATAAGAAACTCATCTACCAAGAGGTCCCTGAGGGGTACGTATTTATTTTAATATCTTTAACTTTTTTTTTTTTTTTTTTTAAACTCCTACCTGTCCCTGTATTGGAAACTCCCCCTGAGCTATTAGACACTGGAGGACACTTGGCAGAGGGGGGTCCCTGGCTCCTTCTCTCATTAACATTAACTCCTCCTCTCATTAACATTAACCCCTCCTCTGCCTGACAACCAATAGCAGCGCTCCTGGGGAGGTGACAGGATCACCACCTCCCCCCAGCTACAGGAGATGATTGGCGGTGTATAGTACACCACCCATGACAAATGCCTGTGGGAGTCCTGAGACTTCCACATGTTGGCGATCGCAGGTGAATTCACACTGGCGACCAGTCCTTAAGTACCAGGGCATCAGGGCTTACCTGTATGCCCTTGGTCCCGAAGTGGTTAAAGGTGCTTCAATTTACTTTTTATTTAGCAATGGAGTCTTACTCAGTTACACACTTACTCTATTTTTATTTACAGTATACTTCTTTTAAGATTTCACTGTGCCATATGTTTAAGATGTGCAGCTTTGTAACATCCATGTATATTTAGGACCAATTTGATGCAATCCTGTCTCAATGCTTGACAATAGTAGACAAGGCAACTACCAACAGGTGGCAGTGGAGGAAGTGAATTCTTTCTTTAGAAAATCTTCCATCCCTCGTTTCACATGGCAGTATTTGGCTCAGCATTTTGCATCAGTATTTGTAAGATGCCAAAGCATAGAAAGAGTAAACCTTTCCAATAGGTTTTTTTTCTCTGTAGATTCCACTCCCGGTTTCATCTTACAAATACTAATGCAAAATAGTTCAATGTGAAAGTGGCCTAGAATTGCTATAAAGAGAAACCTTTCATATGTCAGACACACCTGTCAATAATTTTTGATCGCTAGGTGTTCAGACACAAACTGAGTGCTCAGATCCCAACTGATCTCTAGATAGCGCTGGAAGATGCGCACATTAGCGTTCTTTACTTCCCAGCTGGTCACGATCTCCATCCAAGTGATGGTCTTTAGAGATCCTGAGTGTTCAAAACTTTTGACATGTCTGTCTGGCATGTCAATATTTGTTCTAAATGACAGGGACAGTTTTAAAGGGGGTTATCCACCAAAACGTGGTTTTAGTATGTACCTGCCAGACAATAATGGACACGCCTAGGAAGGATCTTTGCTTGTCTTGGCTAAATGGCTATGTTCTGAGTCAACCATAATGCTTTGGCTATCTTTTTGTGAACTGGCTATTTCCTGTTGGAGTTCCCTCCCTCCAACGACAATCCCCATGATTCTTTGTTTATAAGTGTGAGGTAATTTTTCTCCCTTCCACACATCAGCCACCCCACCAAATGAAACATACCTGTGCTCCATTCAATACAATAGACCAGTGTTTTCTAACCAGGGTATCTCCAGCTGTTGCAAAACTAAACTTCCCTGCAGAATGATCTCCCTCCCACCCAGAAGTCGCTCCACCCATAGAAGCAAAGACAGGCTCTCTATGAACACCTGACTAGTGATGTAATGTCTCGGGCCACACTGGAACCTGGGAAAACCTGAGATGTCAATAATTTTGTATAATTGAACAATTGGGGCAAGAATCACAGAAGAATTGCGAGACCACAATGAAACACAGGTACAGACACTATACAGTATTATGAAATACACTAACTTTGCAGCCCCTGTAGCATAGTCAAATAAAAAAAATCCTGGAATACCCCTTTAAAAGGGTACTTCGCTGCTAGACATCTTATCCCCTATCCAAACGATAGGGGATAAGATGTCTGATTGTGGGGGTCCCACTGCTGGTGCCCCCTGTGATCTCTGTGCAGCATCCAGCTAAACAAACTCTGGGTCACTGCGGCAGTGGTTGTGATGTCACGGCCACGCACCTCGTGATCTCATCCCACGCCCATGGGAGGGGGCATGATGTGATGTCATGAGGGGGTGTGGTAATGAAGTCACGATCAAGGCCTCTGGCTCCAAGCGTTCTGACCATAATGTTCAGAACGCTGGAGCACCGAAGTACCCCTTTTTGTGTTAGTGTCAGTTGGAAACGTTTTTGACAGGTCATCAAGATCGCACTAGGTCTCAGTCCTAAGACCCTCTGCAAACGTTAGTTATAACCAGGTGAAGTGAAGGGCCTGGCCATACACTTCACCTGGTTATAACTAACGTTTGCAGAGGGTCTTAGGACTGAGACCTAGTGCGATCTTGATGACCTGTCAAAAACAACTGCCCAATCAGACTCATTACAGGAGATTAGCACCATAGACTATAATGGAGCCCATCTCCTGTAATGAGTTGGAATGGGTGGCTGGCTGAGGAATGATGTACATAACCATGTGCTTCATCTGGCCATAAGTAATGATTGATGCGATCTAACTGAGACCCAGTGTGATCTAAACTTTTGACATGTTTGGACAACATATCACTATTTTTCCAAACACTTTAAGCATATTTGTAAAGATACGTATTAAAAGGATAATATGGATTTAGGTTTTTGTTGTCACTGGAATGTATAATCTTGTTCCAAAGCTGTTACACACTAAGTAGTTTTACATAGTGGTGTGTAAAAATGTAATTAATATTTAGGTGTTTTTTCTCTCTCTACTTGTACAAAGCATATAATCATTGTTAATGATTGAACATACATATACAACTTTTGTAGAATACTAGCAGTAAAGGCGTATTCCCATAATATAAAGTGATGGAATGTCATTAGGAGTCCCGGAGTGCCCGCACTGCCGCATCCCTGCACGCTTGATATGCACTACTAGCAGACATTAAAGCCGATACCTGGATGGTGAGTGCTGTCTTCTGTCTTTTCTTCATGTCCATGGAATGTCATTAGGATATGCCTTCATTTTATGATTAGTGTAGGTCAAACCTACACTAGGGACTACAGTGTTGATTTATCACTGCATCGCCTTCCTGGTTTCCCTGCACACCAGTGCTACCACAGAACTGCAACTGGTTCCATTTATCTGAATGGCGCTATGCTGAAGGTTGCCTGCACAGTGTGTAGACAGGGTGTGCCTGTGCATGAATATTCTGCTGGGGAACATTTATATTAGTGGGTATCTGGATCAATGACCGAAAGCATACTCTGATTAGGATATTTAGTATTGAGGTACCCCAAGGGTCAGTTTTGGGCTCAATTCTCCTTAAAGGGGTACTCCTTTGCTAGACATCTTATCACCTATCCCTGTCTGATCACAGTGGTCAAGCTGCTGGGACTACTTGCGATCTCCGTGCAGAGGCCATGGTCATGACATCCCGCCAGGCCCCCTTGTGATGTCACATCACACCCCTTTATTCATGTCTATGGCAGGGTGTCTGCACAGAGATTTTGGGGGGTCCCAGCGGCGGGCCACCCGCGATCATTTTATCCCCTATCCTATGGATGTCTAACAACGGAATACCCCTTTAATATATTTATCAGCAACCTTGTGGAGAGATTGCACAGTAACAGAAAACAATTCCAGAAATTTTACACCTCTAGTTAGCAGTATAGATAGTCTACACTATAGGTCTACAAGTGAACATGAAAAAATAGTGCCAAAGCTTTGCAAATGCAATCCAAAAAGAAAGAATATCCTAGTACGCACTTCTCTTTTATCTGCTTTTTTATTCATATGTCAAAATAGTCATGCAGAGGACATGCTTTGACCTCTCCTGGGTCTTTTTCAACTACAAGACTCAAGAGGCAGATGAGGTTTAACACCATTAAATATAACCAATAGAAAATAACAAACTAGCTAATAAAACACCGGTGGAAAACAGTAGCAGCTTCTAATGCAACGGAGGTGCTCAGTGCTATCATTGGATCTTGGATATGTGCTTGCCACTGTATTCCTAAGTGCAGAACTTGGCACTCACCGTTCAGATTTCAAGATCATGTTAAAGCACAACTGTCACAAATTTGTACCCCCATAAACTAATCACAGGGTGACAAAGTTCTTTATAATTACTATTCAGGCAAACCTTTTGCTGCTTTCTAGCAGCTTTGATCAGGCTAACAAATGCTTTCTATGACGGTCCGGAACAGTCGGATAGGCGTGGCGGCCACAGGGTCTAGCCACGCCTATCCGACTGTTCCGGACCGTCATCCCCTGTATCTCACTACTGGGACAGCTGTGTGATTGATACACAGGTCCCAGCACAGCACAGAGCCCTTATTATCCTTATCTGCTGGTGGGGAACATTCAACTTTGTAAGAAAAACCAGTGCCCTTTCTCCTGTCTGCTTACAGTGCCAGTGCAATAGTCTGCTAGTTTTCATAGCAAGCACTCGCTAGAGGCAGAGCATTACACCGTGCACTGGGGCCGGGAGTGAGCACTTGCTATGAAAACTAGCCGCCCGCAGCACAGCACCGGTGTTGTGAAGAAAACTGTCTCCTGATTTCCTACAGTGCTGGTGATGTGAAGAAATCTCACCGGCGTTGCAGCCTGCCAGCGCTATCTCCCGATGGCCCCAGTACGCTGCAAAAACATCAACGGTGCTGCGCTTTGGGCAGCTAGTTTTCATACCGATCACTCCCAGCCCCAGAGCTCGGCCTAATGCTCTGCCTCTAGCGATCGCTTGCTATGAAAACTAGCCGCCCGATGCGTTGGCACTGTAAGCAGACAGAAGAACGGGCACTGGTTTTTCTTATAAAGTTGAATATTCACCGCCCGTGGATAAAGATAACAAGGGGCCTATGCGCTGGGACCTGTGTGTCAATCACACAGCAGTCCCAGCACTGACATACAGGGGATAGGCAGGTGGGGCATAGAGAACCACAGGCCATGCCTATTCGACTGTTGCTGACCATTATGTAAAGCATTTTTTAGCCTGATCAAAGCTGCTAGAAGGCAGCAAAAGGTATGCCTGAATAGTAATTATAAAGAACTCTGTGATTAGTTTATGGGGGTACAAATTTGTGACAGTTGCGCTTTAAATCTATTGTGGCATCACAGTATAAACATTAAGATTGTAGAAGCTGCTACACCACAGAGTGCAGGTGCATGGTTTGAACAGGCAATATTCATTTTGTGTTACATGCCTCCATTCCAGCTTCCAAGGAGGCACCAGCAACTTCTCACCAGTGTCCATTGGTCAGGAATCAGAGTTGGCATGGGCGCTGCTTCAGGTGTTCTTTTCACAAAGGTGCAGTGCTGCAACATGTTCCTATGTTAAACCTGCATCCATTCTCTGGTTTCACCTCAAACACTCAGATCCGTATTTCCGTAAATCTGTATTTGGCTGTTGCATTACCTTATAAGGCCTGAACCTGGTCCCCACAAAGTCCCAGTTTCTGAATAACCAAGGCGTACATCTCCTAAATCCTTCTTCGATGTTCTCTCATTCACATACTCCCAAAAGGATTCCTCCACCATCAAATAATCCATCATCACAACTGTAGTGCATAATGAGTTTGAATATTACCAACTGGGGCCTGTTGGTCTCCAGCTCTTGCCAAGTTACAACTCCAGCAACTCTTAGAAATGTCCTTTAACACCCCGCACACCTTACTTTGCAGTGGTTCATGTGCCTCCTAGGTACTGCCAGTTTTAAAGTCTCTGGATTTTTCGGACTGAAAGAATCTCGATCAAGGGAGCAAAGGTGTTATCCTGGACACATTTTAAATCTTTGCTTATTGAATCTAACCCTGTTGGATGGTCCCTGGGGTCCAATAAGAAAATTCTGTTTCTATCTTTAGCTATTGTTTACTAGCATCTGAAAGTTGTTCTTTTAGCTCAATGTCTCCCAGAATTATTTTCTGCCCACTCTAAAGCTTTGATATTTGGTTCTTAAAACCTATGATATGATAGTGAACTAATCTCAGGACATGAAGTGAACACACTAAAACATTTTCAACAAGGTATAGCTAGGACTCTCAGGGATTTCATGCTTTGCACACTAAAATGTGCAGAATATGGATTTTGCACAGGTAATTATTAGGTGTGATAACGCTGATGGCTTACAATAATACATAGATAAAGAATCCTAAGGTAAAAGTGTAGTTTGTTCATATTAAAAGACAGGAAAAGCAGAGTTCACGTGGGTACACAAATGTGGGTTAGGACAGACAGTGATCAGAAAACAAAGTCAATAAATAGCCTGGATTTCTCTAAATATAGTAAATGATAATCACACCTTCACACTTACAGAAATGTTGCCTAGGCATAGTGTAGTGCAACAAACAACAAATTAAATAGACAGACATGCTCCGTTATTGGCCGAGGATGAACTACAGTGTGGCAAAAAAGTATTTAGTCAGCCACCAATTGTGCAAGTTCTCCCACTTAAAAAGATGAGAGGCCTGTAATTTTCATCATAGGTATACCTCATGAGAAAAAAATCTATTAAATCAAATTGTCTGATTTTTAAAGAATGTATTTGCAAATTATGGTGGAAAATATGTTTTTGGTCAATATCAAAAGTTCATCTCAATACTTTGTTATATACCCTTTGTTGGAAAACGTTTTCTGTAAGTCTTCACAAGGTTTTCACACACTGTTGCTGGTATTTTGGCCCATTCCTCCATGCAGATCTCCTCTAGAGCAGTGATGTTTTGGGGCTGTCGCTGGGCAACATGGACTTTCAACTCCCTCCAAAGGTTTTCTATGGGGGTGAGATCAGGAGACTGGCTAGGCCACTCCAGGACCTTTAAATGCTTCTTACGAAGCCTCTCCTTTGTTGCCCGCGCGGTGTGTTTGGAATCATTGTCATGCTGAAAGACCCAGCCATGTTTCATCTTCAATGCCCTTGATGATGGAAGGAGGCTTTCACTCAAAATCTCGCGATACATGGCCCCATTCATTCTTTCCTTTACACGGATTAGTCGTCCTGGTCCCTTAGCAGAAAAACAGCCCCAAAGCATGATGCTTCCACCCCCAAACTTCACAGTAGGTATGGTGTTCTTAGGATGCAACTCAGCATTCTTTTTCCTCCAAACCCGACGAGTAGAGTTTTTACCAAAAAGTTCTAGTTTGGTTTCATCTGACCATATCACATTCTCCCAATACTCTTTTGGACCATCCAAATGCTCTCTAACAAACTTCAGATGGGCCCCGATATGTACTGGCTTAAGCAGGGGGACACATCTGGCACTGCATGATTTGAGTCCCTGGTGGCGTAGTGTGTTACTGATGGTAGCCTTTGTTACTTTGTTCCCAGCTCTCTGCAGGTTGTTCACTAGGTCCCCCAGTGCGGTTCTGGTATTTTTGCTCACCGTTCTCGTGATCAGTTTGACACCACGGGGGAAGATCTTGTGTGGAGCCCCAGATGGAGGGAAATTATCGGTGGTCTTGTAGGTCTTCCATTTTCTAATAATTGCTCCCACAGTTGATTTCTTCAAACCAAGGTGCTTGCTTATTGCAGATTCAGTCTTCCCAGCAAGGTGCAGGTCTACAGTTTTGTTTCTGGTGTCCTTTGATAGCTCTTTGGTTTTGGCCATAGTGGAGTTTGGAGTGTGAATGTTTCAGGTTGTAGACAGGTATCTTTTATACTGATAACAAGTTCAAACAGGTGCCATTAATACAGGTAACATGTGAAGGAGAGAGAAGAAGTTACAGGTCTGTGAGAACCAGAAATCTTGTTTGTTTGTAGGTGACCAAATACTTATTTTCCACCATAATTTGCAAATAAATTCTTTAGAAATCAATGTGATTTTATTGATTTTTTTCTCATTATAGCTCTCATAGTTGAGGTATTCTCCCATCTTTTTAAGTGGGAGAACTTGCACAATTGGTGGCTGACTAAATACTTTTTTGCCCCACTGTAATTTTTGCACACTGGGCCCTTAAAAGAAAGTATGTGCAATGCTCATATAGGTCCCTGGATTAGGAATTCTGCCAACAACATCATGCTTTATAGGCCTCATATTAGCATCTCAATTCATGTTCACTAATGGAAATGAAATAGTGAGCACAGAGCAAGAGTATTCAAACCCAAGTTACCAATATCTCTTTCACCTGGCATTATGCTCACATGACTTGCCTAAGCACACCACATTTCTGCAGCCAACCAATGAAAACCTGGGGAGAGAAGAAGCCTGTGGAAATGACCGTGCTATGCTAAGACAAAAGTGAAAAAAATCTTGAGAGACTTTTTAATCTCAGAGGGTCAGATTGAATCTCAATGGGTTGCTAAAGTGTATGGCAGATATATGGCACAACTTGTCATATCACATTTTAGACATAATTATAAAGAAAATACACTAAAAATAATAGTTGACTGCACCTTTCTCGTATGCATCAGATTCTTATGAAAGTTGGCAGAGTTTAGTAGCACAAAGTCTACAGAGGGAATTCATCAAGAGTGGTGTAGGTGCACCCCTATTAATTTGTTCGGTGGAAACTGTACCTGTACCTAATTTATTACAAATGTATTTATTGCATATTGCTAAATATGGTGCTAATTACATTTCTAACTACAGTATGGTGCCCCCTCTGCAACTTTTTAACCCATGCGACAAAATGTGCAACTTTTTAATAATGCTGTCCAAGGTCAATTTGTAAGCCAAGTCAGGCTGGTGTAGGTTTGCACAGTTGCGCCAAACGATGCGACAAACTGAAAAGTCGCACATCATAAATTGCTGACCACTGCATGATATCAACTGAAATCATGACTTTGTATTTTCTTTTAGAAAAACCTTTTAAATGAAAAGTCACAAAACTATGGCCCAAAATAGAGCCAAATTTCAGCAAAAAAAAAAAGCTAAAATTATTCATAAATAGCCCCTTTGTCTTGAAATGTAACACTGTCCAAAGCTTCAACTTTATCATATAGTATGGGCCACTAATAAAAAAGGGGAGCATCTTTAGAATGCCTAGTCCAAGTTTCTACTGTCTTAGCATTGCACAGGTTCAGTAATATGCCCGAAGTGTTTATCTTTGTCTTACACAGGTCCAAAGGTCCTGTATCACACATAATCACACAGTAATAAAAACATATTTTGGAAAATAATTTGTGATGGAAATGTAACCTTTCATTCAGTACAGTGGTGATGTAATGTGACTATTTTATATTGTAATACGGAATAAATAATGGTAACGTAGATGCTGACTAATGTGAGCCCAATATATAGAAGCATGAAAAAGGGTTAACAGCAGTTGTTCACCTGCTAGCCTCCCGCACATAGCTCCACTCTCTGTATAATCCATGCTCACACTTTACATCAGCTCCCTGTCTGCCATTCTTGTTTTAGGATTTGCAGTCTGGGGAAAAGATTAAACAGAATCACTTGATCACAAATTAATCTGTTATCTCTGCATTACACCCTTTCCTCCTCCTCTCACTTCTTTTTTTCTCCGCTATAATAACATTTAGCAGAATCCCACTGGCTGTCTCTGGCTTCTGTCCAGGGACCTGTCTGCGTGACGCAAGCAGAGACTACTTAAAGGCAGATTACAGGCAGTAAGACAGTGTGTGCAGCCTTCCCTAGCAGGGACACCTCTGATCATCGCGCTGAGATTACACTGAGTACAGGTCACCTACACCCGGTGGCTTTCCCCAGAGAAGGTGAGAAGCCTCCCGCTGCATAAGGTCTCCGATGTACAGCGATGGGAGAATGGACTATACTAGAAAGACTTCTAGAGGCTGCTGTGCAACAGCACAGTACTATGATAGGAAGGTAAGAATTCTTCCAAAACTACAAACGAAAAGACTTTGCAAAGTGGACTCTTTACTATTGGCTGCTTACCTTATCAGACTGAAGAGAAAACATATCACTGAATACAATAGGAGTTTATTTTATAATGTTCGATAATCATGACTAATACCGATGTATTGTATTTGATTGTAAACCACTGATTGTTTTTTGTTAGTATTAGTCGATTTTTCTCCATATTGGTAAAGGATTGCATGGAAATGAAGCGATTTTGAATATATAAGGCATGTCTCTTTTGAACATAGCATCAGTTTGCTGAGTAAGATCAGCACCAGACCCCCAACCTATAGTGACACCGCTGCCTGAAATGTGATTGATGTCTCTCATTAGTATCAGGTGCATGCTGCATATAAGCATTGGAGGCTGTGTCTACCAGATGGGGCTGATGAAAGGAAGCCTTGGTATGGAAAGTTTACTGACTACAGGCATGGTGAAATAAAACATGTGTAAAAGAGAACATTACAGTAATATTCTACTTTAATTATATGTTGTATACAGTGCTGATAGAAACTCGACATAGACCTGACTTAGGTTACTCCGTTTTCTAAATTCACATCAAGGGTTTTTATGCTTATATATTATCTCGGAGAAACCTGCCATGACCTACAACTGAAAGGGTTTAGAGTTCAATCTTCCTCTCATCCTGTCATGCTTAATTATTATATACCTTTTCACAAATACCATGCACCATGCATGGGGGTTACTACCCTGCTGATCTGGTGTATTATTTAAAGGGTGCTATATGCAACTATACTGTTTCATAACAACCACGACAGTAAAGTAATACCAATTATGAATACATCTCTTGTATGATCTCCAGAGCCCTTAAGGAATAGAACATCTGTAATTAATAGACTTAATTAAAATGTAGACTTAGTTAAAGCTACAGCACCCACATTTGTCAAGACTGATATAAAAACTGCCAGACATTAGTATATTTGTGTAACTGTGATCTACTATATGACTGAAATCATTGCAAAATACAATTATATATATATATATATATATATATATATATATATATATTTATATTTAGGATTCTAATCAAGACAGAGTATGGAGTAACATCCCAATGCTTTCATAAGCTAAAAAGGTGTAGAGCATGTACATTAATCAGAAACAAACCCAAAAAGTTAGTACACATGTAAAAGACACAACAATCTTAGTTTTGTAAGAAAAAATGCTTACATCTAAATGACATTAGGTCCTCTCCACGCCATAGGAATTGACAAGAAAAAATGGTGCATGCTAACTTTACTAGAATTGCATATTTTGTTAAAGAAAAACTGATAATATTACACAACTGGGTGTATTCAGAATTGTTGTGTGTGATATCACACTATGAAAAAAAATTCTATATGAAGAGGCAATTACTATGCCAACCACTTAAACATTTACAGTCACCTGCAAAGCGCAAGCAGGAGATGGTTTTAACTCTAACATAAAGAAATAAGCAAGTGTGGTATAGACTAAATATATCCCCATTCACTAACTTGACAAACCATCTGGTGTCTAAATCTTATCCGCAGATTTAATCGTTTTGATCTGTTTAATAAATATGCCAATATTATTTGAATAAATAGGATTCACAAAAGGAGGGACAGGACATTTACACTAAACAACTTACTGTACAGCCACATAAGAAGAATAAATTACCTAAATCAGTAAATTCCCCGCAAAAGACTAACAAACACATCAGAAAAGTAGATGGTACAGTGGAATTTTTTATGGCAATGACAGAGTGGACTGTATGTGCAGCCAATGAGAGATCCCCTGCAGGAACAGCTTCAGCACTGGACAGCTCCTCATACACATCAATGTGATAGAACAACCTTTTCGCAAAGATGCTTGGGAAAATAAAATATCCAATGGCCAATTATCCTAACCAAAAATATCTGAACTCTGCCTAAGGTGATTCTTTGTCATGTTGTTGCTGTCATATTATCTTGACCCTTAAATTGCCGGAGGGCCCTGTCATGTGCTGCCTTTCACTGCACTGCTGGACCTTCTGGCCATGAAAGTGTTAAGGAAGCAGCTGTATCACAGAACTTAGAAGTCATTTCTCAAACTGCAAGGACGGAGTTAATTTCCCTTTAGCTAGTATATCCTGTAGTGAATGAAAATCACATTAAATCATCTCTCCGCTATATATATATATATATATATATATATATATATATATATGTTTTTTTTTCCAACTAAAAGTATCAATGTATTTTGAGTTTGTTGATTGATCGTTAACGGTTTAATCTTTATGTAAACATAAGGGATGAACTCAACTCAAATACAAACCATTCATAAGATAGAACTATGTTTCTATTGTACCGAATCAACTCATTATTTCCAGCTGAAGCAAGCCTCAAATACTAGAACAGGTATGACAGATCTGCACTGCACAGGGTATGAACCCTTATTTGGCCTGAAGTGTATGATGATATCTTGGAATCATGTCATATGGAAGATGAACATTGTTCATTATGTGGTATGATGGATAGGCACAGTACATAATATCTCCATTAGGTTTTACATGACAGCAATTACATTTATGGAGGAACTGTCTTATGAAGAAGCAGACGATTAATTACAATAACATATATTTATTGAGCCTCAAACAAAACTATCTCAGCCATCTTTATGCAATATGATAAAAAAAAAGGGAATCTACAGTTTCAAAATAAAATTGAAGTAGCAACATTGTTAAATATTTTCTGCTTCATCTGCCTTGATATTTATAAATATATTGAGCTGTGGTTTATTTAGTCCCTTAGCTTTTTGATGATCACATCACATTTGAACATACAGAACATTAACTACATTTATGCATATTAAGCGTTAATATAATTTTAAGACATTGACAACATAGAGAACACAAGTTTAGAGGAATATGGAAAGAAAAAAATGACTGTAGTTGGAATGAGCCATATTTATTAGGTGTTCCATATCACAGACTAATTAATATAGATCAGTAATAACACAGACACAATTTGTTAGTTAGGGTTGGTTCGCCACATATCCATCGTCCTTTCTGCCACCAATCTGGATTTTGTTGTGCATTTCACAGATTCACCCCGGAATTCATCTCTATATTTGTTCCGTCTCAGAACAGGCATTAGCTCAAGCTATACCACATTCTACTTTTAGCTATTGACATTGTGCCAAAACCGGTCCCTGAGACAGCGTAAATAAATCTATTGTATGGTACAATAACCTGACAGCAAGATCTCTCTTTAGAAGTGGTGTTTCTCCATGAGTAGAACCTGCTTAACCTACTGTATTTTCTTTCAGGATCCTGCTGACTGTGGTTGTCATCTTTAGGATACTTATTGTTGCCATTGTAGGAGAGACAGTTTACGATGATGAGCAGACCATGTTTGTCTGTAACACTCTTCAGCCAGGGTGCAACCAGGCGTGCTATGACAGGGCTTTTCCAATCTCCCACATCAGATACTGGGTGTTCCAGATCATCATGGTCTGCACTCCAAGCCTATGCTTCATCACATATTCTGTTCACCAGTCTGCTAAACAGAAGGAAAGAAGATACTCTACAGTATACCTCACCCTGGATAGAGACCAAGACACTGTGAAAAGGGAGGATAGTAAAAAAATCAAGAACACCTTGGTTAATGGTGTCCTACAAAACACAGAAAACTCAACTAAGGAGGCCGAACCAGACTGCTTAGAAATAAAGGAAATACCCAACCCCTCAATAAGAACCACAAAATCCAAGATGCGGCGCCAGGAAGGAATCTCAAGATTTTATATTATTCAAGTGGTTTTTAGAAACGCTCTGGAAATTGGCTTTCTTGTTGGACAATATTTCCTGTATGGGTTTAATGTGCCCTCCCAGTATGAGTGTGACCGGTACCCATGCATCAAAGAGGTGGAGTGCTACGTATCAAGGCCGACAGAGAAAACAGTCTTTTTGGTTTTTATGTTTGCAGTCAGTGGCCTCTGTGTTGTTCTCAATTTAGCTGAATTGAACCATCTGGGATGGAGAAAGATCAAGACAGCAGTCCGAGGTGTACAGGCCAAGAGAAAATCCATTTATGAGATCAGGAATAAGGACTTGCCCAGGATGGGTGTACCCAATTTTGGCAGGACTCAGTCTAGTGACTCAGCCTATGTGTGAGGATGTTTCAAAAGCAACAACTGAAAACTGGGCCCATGCAGCATGAGGAGAGGGGAGGGAGGTGGTCTGATTAATGGAATGCCCTTGGACTTGATTGCCATTGCAATGCAGAAATGTGCTGGCTGGAAAAGTTATCAATCAGTAGCAGTTGCCAGTGATTTAATTGGCAGCAGTCTCTGGCAGTTTAGTTGGTAATGTTTCAATACAACATATGATAGCACACCCTTCCGTACAGCAATACAGAATACCAACACAATAGCCTCCTGTATGTCTCAGAGCCACTGAGGGTATGGTTATATTACTGCACATAGACTAATTGTTACCTACAATGTGAAGATATCACTGTGGATGATTAGACGGGAAAAAGGTAAAACAAAGTGAGAGGCACATTTTAACTCTCAAACTTTTAAGGTCATTAACAGTCCATACCAGAAAATGTTGAAAGTGTCAATTCCTGAAACACCCCTCAAGTCACTAAACAACACTACACTAACAGGAGTGCTCTCTAAAGAGGTGTCTTAAAAAACCTAATACTGCCAACTCACCCACTCTCAAGCACTGAATCTACTTTCAGGTAGGTTCAACAGAGGTCAGTCACAGTAATCCTTCAGCAAATAAAACATCATTTTTGTATTCTATGGAGCAGATTAACCAAAGATATTTTGATGATAATCGGCTCAATAGAAAAACAATTTATTTCCATAATCAGTATTCTGAATGAACTTTACACGTTCCATTCCCTCTCTTCATAGCATTTGAAAAAAAGCACATATTTTTAAAACTTCTATAGCATTTACTTCATCTCATTGTATGTCCCAGCCATAAAGCATATATAGAAATATTGTAAAAAAAATGTATGGTATATTACTGTTTTTACAAGCCTCTAATAACCTACCGATTCCCTGCATGACATTAAAAAAAAGGCTTCCCAGTCCAAGTCACACACATACACACACACATACACACATACACAAACACAACACACACACACACATACACACATACACAAACACACCACACACACACACACACACACACATACACAAACACACCACACAGACACACACACACACACACATACACACACACACACACACACACACATACATGGAATGTTAGGGGAGCAAAAAACACAAAAGCAGAATATGTAAAGTGGCTCTTTATGCATGTGCCCTACTGCATGTTGGATTTTTAGCCTGCTTGTATTTACACCAAAATAGCAGTCTGATATGTCACAAAAAGAACACAAAATTTAATCTACAGTATTACTCAAGATCTCCAGCTGCAACATACAATACTAGCTCATAAAATGGGTGCTGTGCACTTCAATTTTGAAGTTGTTTTTGAAGGTAATTGTCTTTTTGTAATGCAAACCATTAGGCCCATAGAAACACTTTAACATGTGATTGAGTATGTATTTACATCTGCAGTAAGAGATAAAATATCCAGAGAGTTTTTTGCTTTTGTTACAGTAATACACTTCTCACCCCACTCCTCCTAGATGCATACTTGCAATCTTGCTGCTTGGTCATTGATGCAGTGCAGATTTTTTTTTCTACTTCATCAATACTAGAAGATGTCTTCTCTAAATACCTCTGGCTGTATCACTGTAATGGTGCAATCCTCATTGACCTTGACACGCAGATTGCTTAGTGTGCTGTCCTGTTTCCCTCGTTCATATTATGCTGAGGCTTAAGGATTCCTTGAAGCATTCGTCTTGAGCGCAGTAACACTCTGGGAAAAACAAACAAAAAAAAAAAAGAAATGAATATGTCCACATTGTTTCCAGACACTGCAGGGTATTGACCTACATAATCAGCAATTTTGTAAATGCTTTTGATTCTGGTTAGAAATTAATGCATTTATGAGGAAGACAAACAAACATAGGTCTAGGTCCCTAGAGTATAAATTGGAAGGGGTGTGCTGTGAAGCCATTTAGTTTTTGCAGATACAACTAAGAGATAGAAAAAAAAAATACACATTGTATTTAAAGGCTTACAATATTGCAAATTAAAGCTCATAGCTGTTGAGCAAAGGCCATTTATCCCCAGGTTGCCTAATATGGCATCAGTGGCCAGTCTTAGTCTTCCAATAATGAAACCAAATTGCAACTGTCTAATTACTGAATATATATATTACTAAATAAAGTTATTTTACTATCTTTTTGTGGGGTTTCATGCTTTCCTTCTGATTATGATGCAAACTGTCTGCTCTGTTCTCTCTATTGGCACGCTTTTAGTCTAGTGTACATCCTGTAAAGGATTTTCTGTTCCTTAAATTTCAGTCAACCTTACCTCCCTCCCACTATGTGGGAGGCTCCTGTTGGTGTAGTTGGTGAGGTTATAGTCAAGAAGGTATTGTGGGACAGAAATAGAGTTGGCTGAATTTCCAGAAAGAGCGTACATGAGGAGCAGGAAGTCTATTATAGGATGTACCCTAGACAGGAAGTAGGGCAATGAAGACAACAGAGCCGACAATTTGCATCTGCCGCAAAATAAAAGCATGGAAGTCCACAGTAAAGTAGGAAAAAACTTTATTGATCAATGTTTGTTCATTTATTTAACAATTGAAAGTAGGCTTTATAATTGGAAAACCCCTTTAATAAAAAAAATAAAATGATGACAAATGAGTTTCAAAGAAGAAAGCCTATTTCCTCATGTAGAAGGCACCATTTTAACCCAAATTATTTTGTCTACCACTCGAGTAAAAAATAATTCAAGACTTGAAATAACTACCAAACTATATATATATATATATATATATATATATATATATATATATATAATATAAATTTTTTTTTTCTTTTTTTTTTACCTACGAGGATACATTACTCCAACGGAAACTTCTAGATTGATACCTTAAAAAAAGCCCACAATATTTAAGTTTTTATTTACACCAGTTTATATGTGTAGGTCTAATGCCGCATGGTGCAGCTATAGAATAGCTACTTGTCATCACGAGACAGCTATGGTCTGTAACACTTTTTTTTTTTTTTAGCTTTCTTGCCATGAAGCATTATTGGGTACGGTGATGTAAGCTTTAAAAGGTAGAAAAGCTATGACTCCTTAGGTGCTTCTGACTAAAAAAACTATTTATATCTATACGGCCACAGCTTGCCAACTGTGTTCAAATGTACATTATGTGTATTCTACAGAAGCTCCATAGACAATGTCCATATGTTACACAAATGACTCTCTTTGAATGAACTTTATAACAAGACCATGATATAGATGTACTGTATGTACAGCATCGGTAGGTTTAAAGGTCTCTATTGCATCAGAGTACCATAGTAATGTGCTCTTCTGGCATGAAATTGGGCTGCATGGACTGAGCGACTTTTTTTATTTTTATTTTAAGGATGCACTGTGGATATTCCACATTTGCCACTGAAAATATGCCTGTTTGTTTCTACCATAAACCTTAACTGTTCAATGCACCTTCAATAGAGATCAAGTCACCGCTATGCGGCACCTACAGTGCCAGAAGGACATTGTGCATTGTTCTGTGATACATTGACAATGTTAAATGGGAACTGTTACACCGGGCTTTGGCATCTTGTGGATGAGTAGTGAAGAAGAAAACTTTGAAGTATGAAAAGAGTATACACACCATTAAAAGGATACATTAAGCTATAGTCTCTATAGTTAGCCCTGTGCCTGATTTGAGGGTACATAACA
This sequence comes from Hyla sarda, assembly GCF_029499605.1. Taxonomy (NCBI): domain Eukaryota; kingdom Metazoa; phylum Chordata; class Amphibia; order Anura; family Hylidae; genus Hyla; species Hyla sarda. Next base: position 54,917,189 of record NC_079199.1, on the reverse strand, counting down.
ATGTGCCCTTGTGCTTATATTCACTGCATACTTTTTGTTGGTTAAAAATGGGGCTCATGTGTAAAAAAAAAAAAAAATGTCCATGATAACCAATCATAGAGCAATGGTCAGCACTATCTGAAAAGTGGTGGTGCACGAGGAAAAGAGTAATGTAATATAATGAAGGAGGTCCCAGCACTCACCGATGCAAGCAATTAGTATTTATTGTATATCCAAGTCACAGGACGAGTTTCGGCACTTAGCCTTCCTCTGCTGTCACAGAGGAAGGCTAAGTGCCGAAACGCGTCCTGTGACTTGGATATACAATAAATACTAATTGCTTGCATCGGTGAGTGCTGGGACCTCCTTCATTATATTACATAATAACCAATCAGACTTCCTCATTTTCTGTCCTGCTCTGAACAAAGGTGACTGGTTTTCCCTGCACCAGTTTTTACACATGAGTTCCAATGAGTTTGTACAGCAGTTACACAGATATAAGCACAAGCTGTAGAAAACTATATTTGAATCTAAAGTCTAGGGAAGGGAACTACAGAGAGATAATCTCAGGTTGTAAACTAGTGTTGCTGCTTATTCCCAGTGTTCATTACGAATCATCCAGCACAGTGCTTATGTATCCATACTTGTTCTTTTTTTTTTTTTGTACTATAATTGTACAGATGGTTCTTTTTACAAGGTCAGTCCTGTGTACAGCTAGTTATTGATTGCCAAATACTCAACACTTCCTGGATGTTCTTTAAAAAAAAAGATCAGGATGCTAGTATAGGAACTGCGTGCCCACATTAATCTTCAGCGTTTGGAGAAGGCCAGCATTTAACAACAACCTAACAGACAATCAATTCTTGTAGTAATCTCAGGGCTTGATAAAGAAGGGTTGATATCTAGAAATAAAAGTGTTCCGCCTGTAAAACGCACTTCACATTAACTGGCATTTAAAGGGTAGGGTACAACACAGTGCATCCACAGTGTATTTCACGCTTGTGGATGCACTGCTGGCAGTCAAAGGGGGATGGCAGAGCGAGCTCCCAACTGTGGCCGGGTAGCTCTGTGCGTCTGCGTCACATACGCTGCGGATGCGCTGTGTGTGACCTTACCCTAACTGTTACAACAATTATATTAAAGAAACTGGGCCTTTAGAAAACAAATGTGCACCTCTAAATGAAACGGACTGATTTAGAATAATATTTTTGGCTCCATCACAGAGCTTTTTGGGTATTTGATCCTTTCTAGATCATTCTTTATTTTACAAAAATGGATAGGATGCGATCACAGATGGAAAGAAGGGAAAACTCTACATCAGAAAAGCTTTTTCTTCTATCACTCTGCTGGGATCTGTTCCATTTTTTAAAAGAAAAGCATATAGAAAGGAACACAAGCTATAGGCCGTTAGATTGGAGCGACAGTCTTTTATCACATAACAGCAATAGAAACTGTCCTGTAAATTGCTTGTAATTTTTTAGCCCATTTTTTATAACTTGCTACATAACAGCTGTTCAAAAATCTTGCAAAAGTTGCATGAAGTTGCAAGTTTTATGTATTCCTAAGGACTGTGGGGGAGATTTATCAAAACCTGTGCAGAGAAAAAGTTGACCAGTTGCCCATAGCAACCAATCGGATCACTTCTTTCATTTTTAAAAGGACCTCTCAAAAATAAAATAAGCAATCTGATTGGTTGCTATGACAACTGGTAAGCTTTTCTTCTACACAGATTTTGATAAATCTCCCCCACATGTATCTATTCTGCTACAAAGAGTCTGTGTATAGCCCAAGTCTTAGATTGGCTTCGCACAGGCATAATATAGATACATATTTGCATCTATCTTATGGCTGCAAGTCCTGTCCTGACTGTGGGTCTTAGGACCCAAAGTGACAGGTGTCAGTTCAGGTCATCAGACCAACGCTCAGACAGGGACTTGAGGCTGTAGTATGGATGCAAATAATGCGTCCATAATATGTGTGTGTGTGAGACTGGCCTTGGGGTTCACTCACTCGCTGTATTGCATCTCTGAATACAAAGCATATATTTCGTGGCAGGAACTTCCTTAGCGCAAAATATTTGGCTTATGAACTATGCCAGTATCTAGCCATTAAATTAGTCAAATGTTCAAGTGAAATAAAAATGCTTTTGTAACGAGTAACAATGATGGGATAGAGATTCTCCTGATGTGGCTGATCCATGTAAATGACACTATGCCCACATGAGGTTGCCAATATTGGTTTGATATTGCCAGTGAAATTGCAGTGTTAGCAGCAAACTGCTGTAACAATTAGGAACCGGATGTGGGTATAAGTTCATCTGCATTCAACAACCAGTGTGAGTACCCGGCCTTATGGATATATTTATGATTGCTAAAATCATGATAAAAAGACACCACGAAAATAACTTATATAAATACATCCTAAATGACCCTGCAGACCTAACATGAAGCTGCAGTGAACTGTGATTCCCCTTTCTATACAGTCCTCTCCCATATATTGGCGACTTACTGGGCATACACAAATATAAGTCTAAGCATATGTCTGTATATGGACATCAGTGAAAGCGTTAGAAGGCAAGATTCTCTAACCCACCATCTTTTGGTTCAATTCACTAAAGTGTATCCGTCGGTCCATCTCTGTTAAATGGTGCTATGTCACAAGCTTCCACCCACAAGTGGTAGTGCCACTGGGAGTGAATGGCCAAGAATCTTTCTAGAACGGCATCTATTTGTATAACACTGAAAACCCGACCTCTTTCTCCAGGGTTCAAAAATCACCAGCATTTCTGCTGCAGCTCTGCTCTCTTTATTTAATCCTTTGGCTGCTACACAGGAACCAGGCACCCTGTTACAGACAGCAGTGCTCACCTTTCAGCAGGCAACGGGTTAAGTGCCATAGATTTCACGTCAAGCTCCATTCAATCTCAGTGTCACAGGACATTTTATACTCACCTTTGTATATTGTATATGGAATTGTTTCATACAATAAAGCAACAATGTAATAATATTCAGCAGATAATAAAGTACTTGCCTTTTTTTTGTAAAATTATTTGAGTGTTTACATCATTTTCTGAGTGCCTTCTTGCCCTCTGCAGCTTGCTCTGCATTTTTCCTTCAAGGTACAGAGCTGCTGACATTTTTTTTAATTAACAGGCAAAATTTTATCTAATTAGATGCAGATTTTGCATAGACAATATGAATCTGTGCCAGCATATAATATTCTGGTGTGTGTGTGTGTGCGCGCGTGTATGTGTGTGCGTGTGTGTGTGTGCTATGTGCGTGTATGTGTGTGTGTGCTATGTGCGTGTATGTGTGTGTGTGCTATGTGTGTGTGTGTGCTATATGTGTGTGTGTGTGTGTGCTATGTGTGTGTGTGTGTGCTATGTGCGTGTATGTGTGTGTGCTATGTGCGTGTATATGTGTGTGCTATGTGGTGTATGTGTGTGTGTGCTATGTGCGTGTATGTGTGTGTGTGTGCTCTGTGTATGTGTGTGTGCTATGTGTGTATGTGTGTGTGTATGTGCGTGTTTGTGTGTGCTCTGTGTGTGTTTGTGTGTGCTCTGTGTGTGTTTGTGTGTGCTCTGTGTGTGTGCTATGTGTGTGTGTGTGCTATGTGTGTATGTGTGTGTGTATGTGCGCTCTGTGTGTTTGTGTGTGCTCTGTGTGTGTGTGTGTGTGTGTGTGTGTGTACTGCAACTGAGCTCAGACTGAGATCTGCAAAATGCATTTCCAATGTCCCTGCAGGCAGGTATTAATACATGTCCCCTAAGATACTTATCAACAGACATGTTAATCTCTGGACAAATGACCTTCTTCTATGCGTTGGAATATATATATATATATATATATATATATATATATATATGTATAGATATATATATATATATATATAGGAGCTGTAGCTAGAAAAACACAAATAAAAGAAAATTCTGTTTCAGATTATCTGTGCTACTATGCTTTTGCACCAAGATGTAAAGATGTATAAACCCTGTATAAATAGTATAAAATTATTAAAGACATAGCACTAGTTTAAAGAAGGTTTATGATTCTAAACCATTTGTAAAACACGCCAATGCAATTTACATAGCATGATGGTCATGTACTTTGTGTTACAACAGCCATGCTAATGTGAATAGTACCATGGCACGTTACAAGTAATAGCGCAGTGCGCCAAAGGTTCACTTAACAATCCTACATCTGTATTTCTTGTTGCAGCAGTATAGCAGGTTGTCTGGCAGGACATGTGACGTATGTTGAGTGTAGGGGGATGAAAAAGAACCAGTTAGTGTAGTTCATAGTATAGTGTCTGTCCCCATGTGTGACGGTTTTCTCACAATTCTTATGTGATTTTCATCCCAATATTTATTTTTATCAGCATACAAAGTGACTGCTATCTCAGATTTTTCCCAGCTTGCAATGCGGCCGAGACCTGACTCACTAGTCAGCTGATGACAGGGAGCCTGTCTGCTTCAATGGGTGGAGCGATCGCTTGGTGGGAGAGAGATCAATCTGCAATTAATGCAACAGCTGTAGGCACCCTGATTGAAAACCACAGGTCTTTTGAATGGATGCAGGTCATTTGTGTTTCAATGGGTGGGGTGTGGGTGGCTGATGTGTGGGAGGGAAGAAAATTGACTTTTCTTTTTTTACTACAAATCCCACAATTCCATCAGGAAATACCAGTTCACAAAACTAGCCACATTGTTATGGTAATCTCACAACATAGCCATTTATCCCCAAGACAAGCACGGATCCTTCCTAACCATGTTCCTTACTGTCTGCCAGGTACGTACTAAAACCTTATGGTGGATAACCCCTTTTAACACATATATATATATTTATTTTTCCCTCGGAGTTGAAAGAAAAAGTAAGTGAACCCTTGCAATCTCTCTCTCTCTCTCTCTCTCTCTCTCTCTCTCTCTCTCTCTCTCTCTCTCCCCCTCCCTCTCTCTCTCTCTCTCTCTTTTTTTCTCTCTCCATGAGATGTATACAGTATTCCTCTGTATAACTTATCCTTTTTACATATAACAGTGTATGTGCATAAAGAAAGTTTATGCAGTACAAATGTCTTTACAGGTATCAGTGTGTAGTGCTGGAGAAGAAGGCCAGCAACAGAATTTGTGCGCCTACAACTGTACACTGCAGAATGTGGATACAGAAGTCAGCAAAACAAGAGACCACAGGGGGCGCAACCACTGACATTAATGTAAGATACCCAATAACAGAAACAGTTTATTAAAATAAATGCTATGGTCAAATGTTTATTTTGATTCATGATGTGTAAATGCACACAATGGCTAATATCCCCTAGTTTTCACAATCACGCAATCACAGTTTTGAGTCTTTATCCAGCTGCTTCTATATCTTTTGGACACTAAGTGTATATGACATTTTAATGTTTATTTTTTATTTTTTTTGTGCACATGAGGTCACTAATTTGAAAATAGACCAATTTAACCCTTTCAGAATGCTGCATGTTTTGGCCATTCCCCTCCCATAGACTTGCATTAAAGGAGAACTCCGGAGCACTGGTACTTAAAAAAAAAAGTTTACCTCATCAAAGACCTTTCCAACGATCCCTCATTTGTCAAATTTGGCCCAGCCATTCTCTTGTAATTGCCACCTGTAGCAGTAAGCAGCCATGTCATAAAGACTACATTTCCCATGACTCCCTGCGCCAACTTCCTGTTAGCTGCTGCTCTCTCCCCCTCCTCTCCCTCCCCCCCCAGGAAATTATAATAAATTATAATAAAGTGACGCCCACAGCTCCTTACCTTGTGGTTATCTCCTCCCATCCTCCCCCTCCCAGCTCATCAGCCCTCTCCATGTGCCCACTAGCCCACTGATCCACCCATCCATGTGCCCACTAGCCCACTGATCCATGTGCCCACAAGCGCAGTGTTTCCCAACCAGGTTGCCTCCAGCTCGGAAACACTGCACTAGCGGTGTCACAAGAATGCCGCAGCACTACGCAAATAGCGTAGGGCTAACTTAGGCAGCGATAGGAGCCTAGCGTTAGCCCTACGCTACTTGCGTAGTACTGCGCATGCGCAGAATAAATCAACTTTGGGGGAGTAGCCGACTCCGGGCGGGGAGGCCGGCACAACCCGCAGTGACTCATGGGAGCGATGAGTCTCCGGGCTAAGATGGTGGCAGATCAAGAAGAAATACAGGTCGAGCGTCATCAAAAGACCCAGCTTCCGGCCGGAGAGAAAAGCGAGGAGAAGACCGGGAAGAAGACCATATGGAAAACTGGAGTATATTAGAATGTTATATAACTTTGCCTCATGCTCCAATTCCCCCATAAAAGGTTAGCTCCGGAGTACTCCTTTAAGGGGGCAGGGCTTGAGATCACGAGGGGCGGGGCCGTAATGTCATGATCCTCCGGCTCTTGCATCGCCAGTCGTCAGGCACAGAGTAAAGCTTGTTCCATGCAACAGATGACAGGGGTGCTGCATGAGAGATCGCGGGGGGCCGCAGCAGCGGAAACCCCGCAATCAGACATCTTATCCCCTACCCCTTTAAAGGACACAGCTCCGTATTCCTATACGCTGCGTATTCCTCGCTCTCTATACACACAGAGCTTTCCAGCCGCAGCCCTATGTGTGCAGTGAGAGTCACGCCAGCACACGGCCCCGCCTCCAAAACTCCACGCATAGGGCTGCCGGCAGAAAGCCTTATGTGTATAGTGAGCAAGGAATACGCCACAAATTTTATACAGCATGAAATACGCTGAGTATACGCCAGGTGGGAACTCACCCTAAGTGCCATAAGTCTTTTATTTTACCATCCACAGAGCCATATGAGGGCTTGTTTTTCGCACAACCAATTGTAATTTTTAAGCACACATTTCTATTTTCCCATAAACTATTATTATTTTTTAGAAAAATTGCACTGAAAAACACAATTTTGCTACTTTTGGGCTGGTTTTGTTTTTATGCAAGGCATCTAACACTAAAGCAGACATGTTTGGGTGTTTTATCAAAACTTGTGCAGAGTAAAAGCTGGCTGTTGCCCATAGCAACCAATCAGATTACCTTCTTAAAAAATAAAGAATTAATTGGTTATAGCAGGCTAGGTAAGCTTAGTATGGCCATTGACATCTATTTTTTTTTTTTTTTTTTTAATGGTATAAGGGGATGATTTAACTTTTTATTGGGGGAAGGGGCTTATTTATATTAAAAAAAGAGACAACATTTTTTATTATTCAGTTCTCATTTTTTAAATCCCTATATTTTCCTTTATTACTTTTACTGTTCAATGCTATGCAAAGGAAGCGCACTGATCAGTAATATCAGCAATCCACTTGTACACTCTACCAGACAGCAGATTAAAGCCCAGCAACTGCTTTAATTGCCATGATTAGTATTCATCACGGCATCTAATGGGTTAATGGTGGGCTTTAGCATGACCCACCATCTGAAGTTGGAATGGTGCTCAGTACGTAAATGTATTTCCTGGTGCACTAATTGCCAGGGCACAGGACATACATTTATGCTCAATGTCGTTAAGGGGTTAAAATAGTTAAGCAAAGTGCATAAGAAAAAAAAGAACACTCACATATTAGTTCTATGTTCGTGAGGTTTATGGCAACCTGAAAAAACGCTATACCTAAAGCCTGCTGCATTTAAAAAAAAAAAAAATGCCACAAAAAAATAAACTGTCTGACAATTATAACAGGATAGGGGATAGGTGTATGATTACAGGGGATATGACTTTTGAATTTTGAAAACGTACACCCCACCATTCTATTTATTTCCTATGCTAAGCTATCTCTGGAAGCTCCCAAAGAGAATTAATAAAGCTGTGGTGTTCCAAAGGGAGATGCATGTCCCAGTTGTTAAGACCACAGGGGTCCAGGCAGTCAGAGTCCCCATGGTCATGCACCTATCCAGTATGCCCTAGATAATGTGGTCATGTATCATTTGCACAATTTTGCACGTATTTTGCACACATAACTGACCAGAATTTACTAACAGGGAACACAGCCTGCCTAACTCTTACCACTTCCTGCTCCTGACTGTGAGGCTATGTTGACATAATGTCCATACGTAAAATCTCTGTGCGGACATTCTGCAGACTGAGGACGAAGGCGCTAGGGAAATGGGCCGTCTCAAAGACTGCAATGCATTCAGTGCGGAGTCCGCAGAAAGAATGGAAATGTTCATTCTTTCTGCGGACAACAGAATCAGATTTTCAACCATGTGCACAGCGCAGCAGAATCCCATTGAAATCAATGGAATTCCGTACGTAAATTCTGACATGTGAAAATAGACTGATATTCAGCTTACATTAGAGCCTCTAGGGACCATCATGTGACCCCCTGGATGCTGCACTACAAAAGATCACAGACAGGAACGAAAGGGTTAAAACATTCGTCCCCACAGTAGGCAGCTATCTATCTATCTATCTATCTATCTATATATATATAATATATATATATATATATATATATATATATATGTACTTATGGCCCACAAGGGGTTAAGTAGTGATGCTGTGCTGGTGTAATGAAGAAAACTGTGTCCCTGTAGCAGAATGTGGCCCTCCGCACAGGGACACAGTTTTCTACTTTACAGCCCGCTACCTTCTTTTAGGGGAATGGAGACACAGTTTCTCTGCACATCTCCCAGTCTTTCTCCCACCCACCTGTGCGGCACATCCACCATCCCTCTGCTAGCTGTTGCAAGACTACAACTTTATGCATGTCCTTACTGCAAGGGTATACTGTGGGAGTTGTAGTCTTGCAACAGATAACGGGAGGATGGTAGATGTGTGGTGTGGGTGGGTGATAGATGTGCGGGCAGGTGGAAAAAAGGCTGTGGAAATCTCCTCTTGCGGTGCTCCACAGTCTGTCTAGGCAATGGGAAGAGGTGCGGAGAAACTGTGTCCCCATCCCCCTGAGAGAGGGTAGCGGGGATGGAGTGAGAGGGAGCCGGCTGTGACACAAAGAAAACTGTGTCCCTGTGCGGAGGGTCACATTCTGCTACAGGGACACAGTTTTCTTTATTACACCGTCACAAAGCACTCAAAGCCAAGCTAGTGGGGTGGACAGTAAGCATTGCTACTTAACCCCTTCCCCTCTGGGTATGGGGCATACAAAATACTGCAGCTGTGTTCAGTCATTTAGCTTATGTTAAAATCCTTTAGGGGGTATTCACACATACAGTATCCTGTGCATATTTGATGTGCAGGATTTGAAGCTGCAGATTTTATTGTGGTATGGCGGGGTGTGAGATGCAGGGCAGATACTATTACCCTAGGGGCAGATGGCATTAACTCCTTGTATTCGTGATGCCAGGGCGTGGTTTAGCCTATAACCACACAAAGGTATACTGCTGGATCCTGGGCTAGGCACAGGGGCAATGAAGACACCGACGCAAAGTTACGGACAACGGTAGCTTTACTGAGGGTAGACAGTTGTTACAGTCTATACAGTACATCCGGGGCCCAAGGAGATGAACAGTGACACAGAGACCTCGCAGGCTTGCTGGGACTTGTAGTTGGACGGGAAAATTTAGTGCAGGCCACATTGGGTAGACCAATTACTTCCCTTGACTTGATTGACTTGTGACTGACAGGACGGTGACTTTATCTTACTTGCACTTGACTTGTGGCTGCAGGACTTGACTTGAGGCCTTCACTACTCTGGACACACACTCTCTAGGCACGACTTTACTGAACCTCAGCAGGAAGCAGGAGAGAGAAGCTAGCCCCACCCAGGGGTTCTATTGGGGAGACAAGCAGGGAGCCCATAGGTCACCCTTGGGGTCAGCTGGTCACTGGTACCTCCTGGGTAACAATCACATGGTACATTTTATTAAAGGTATAACACACAGCATAATGCATAACATATTTACAATGGGGGAAACACTGCAGGGGGCTCTTAGGGGATGGAAGGACACAGCCTGAAAGGTAACACCATCCCGTACTGGGCCATCACATTATGCAGTAGAGTTCATTGTAAATTAAATGAATGAAAGCATAAAACCAGTGGCATCAAATATGTGCAGGAGACTGTAAGTGTGAAGACACCCTTAGGCTATGCTCACACAATGGAATTTCTGTGCGGAATTCTGCACGGACATTCCACAGCAGCAGAGTCCCACTGATTTCAATGGGATTCTGCTGCACTATGCACATGGCAGAATCTACACGGCAGATGCTTCTGCCATGGAAATTCTCATTCCAGAGTCCACAGAAAGAATAGACATGTCTATTCTTTTTGTGGAGTCCGCAGCAAAATGCATTGCTGTCTATGAGATGACACATTTCCGAGCGGTCCTAGCATGTTCTGCCAGTGCTCTGCTGTTGGTGAAATGTCCGCCGGTAATGGTGGACATCAGAAAGTGAGCTAATGTCCACCATTAATCCCTCAGATGCCATGATCAATACTCCTCTCAGCATCTGCAGCAATGCAGCACTCGGAATGGATGATCGGATCGCCTGCGGCTTAAGTACAAGATCGCTACTAAGCTCCTAAGGCCTAAGTCTGTTATATTTAACAGATGTTCTGGCCCTACCTCTGCCCTGTTCCCACAATCTGTCCAAAACTACATCATCATAAATCATCAAACTCTCAGCATAAACTTCTGATGTCTGATCATGTGATGTCTTGCTCCCCCTCAGCATATCCACCATGATGCCTTACAGCATATCCACCATCACGCCTACCACCACCAGTCCCCCTATGCTATGCTTGGCCACTGCTACAATTAGTTTTGAAAATAATAACATTTTTAACAAGTTGACATCATTCAAATAAGAAGGATTTAGTGATGAAGTAGTGTATCTGTGCTAAAGGGTTGCAAAACATTCAAGAAAATATTTTTTGACAATAAATTTTTATGAAATATCTCTAATAAGGGATAACTTTACAAGATGGAAAAACCCATTTAAACCTTTCCCTAACCATGACGTACATGTACGTCATGGGTTGGGTGAGGGGAATATGGCATGGGCCACCCGCAAGTCTGGTCTGCGTCATGACCATCAGATGCCCACTGCTATTAGCAGCAGACATCTGCGGGTAATAACAGACATCAGATTTCTTGTCATTTAACTATTGTGATCAGTTGCAATCACAGCATTTAAAGACTAAATACCAGTAATCCCTGGTGTCTAGTGGTCCCAATCGACCTTACCTATATCTCTGTGTCTTCCTTGGACCTGTGATTACTGAAGGCTGCCTGAGGCAGCCCTTAGCTATGAAGTGCAGATAGCAGAACAATGTAATGCAATAACTTTTTTTTTAAATATGAAAAAAGTCACCTACCAATAAAATTATAAAAGAAAAACAGACTTACACAAACGTGGTAAAGTTCATGGTGCAAAACGTAAACCCTAATACAGCTCCATAGGTGGAAAAAAAAAAGTTATAGGCATCAGAAGAACAGGCAATGAACAGATTTTTTCTTTTTTAAGTTTCCGATTTTTTTTAACCATAAAACAAAATAAAAATTATCCAGGTTTGGTATCAATAGAATCGTCCTGACCCATAGAATAAGGTTTGCATGTCAGTTTTACCATATTGTAAAAGCTGCACAATTCAATATTTTTATTTCAATTTTGCCTTACATATAATTTTTTCCTGGCTTAATTATACATTATGTGATAAAATAAAGTGTGCCACTTTATTGTACAACTTGTCCCACAGAAAATGAGCCCGAACACAACATTATCAGTGTAATACTAAACAAGGGGTTAAATGACTGGAATGGTGTTGTGAATTGTACCCCACTAATCAAATTGCTCACCCTTTGTTTTCATTACAACCTAGAAAAGGCATCAAAGTGTTTCATTATACATTGAAATGCTCTGCTCATCTAGGCTCTGCTGTTAATCTGTTTTTCTGCTCTATGTAATTTTGACTATTTGCATAGTAAACATCTTTAAGTTTATTTAAAATAAATAAATAAATACCGTGCGAGACCCATGATGGTCTGAACATCCCCTAAGAATACATGTAACCAGTCTTCTCTCATATGCAACATTTTCTTAATCTGTTGGTTAATCTCCACTGTGTCCCTGAAAAAATAACAAATAGCCCAACCTCTAGGATAGTGAATTAAATTAAGACCGTGCTTCAAATAACAATGATTTTTTATTTGTAAAATAATATAAAGTGCATAGCATTCCCCTCACAGGGCCCTTGTGGGAGGAATAAGTATAAAATGCATGTACAATAAAAACATACAGCGTAGTGGAATGTTATAACAGCATAAACAGCTCATAGTCCGGCAGTATTAGTGTAACTGTTACAGCGAGCGCTCCAATCCCCGCCTCCGGATCGGAGTGCCTACCTCCGTTGCCCCCGGTCCCCGGCGTCTCCCGGTCAGAGACACCTACTGTCCCAGGAACGCGGCTCGCGTGGCGGCTGGCCACCGCTCACGTGCCGCGTCCCCCTCCTTCTCACCTGCGCTCCGGCGTGCTGCGGCCCCGTCCTCGGCATTCCGGCTTGCGTGGCCCCTATCGTAAATTTAAAGGGCCAGCGCACCAATAATTGATGTGCTGGTTCCTGATTCCCCCACTGTGTCCCTGCCAATTTAAGAGCTATTCCCCTTTCTGCCCTTGCCGGATCTTTGTGCCTAGTGCCATTTTGAGAGCGTTCCCTACAGTTGTGTATTGCCTTGCCCGTTGCCATACCCGTTGCTATTGTCCTCTCGCCTGTGAACCTTTGCCGCCTGCCCTGACCTCTGCTACGTCCGACCACGCTTCTGCCTTCTCCTTTGTACTTCGCCTGTCTTAGCAGTCAGTGAGGTTGAGCCGCTACCGGGGGACATGACCTGGCTGCTACCGCCGCAGAAAGACCATCCCGCTTTGCCGTGGTCTCTGGTGAAAACCAGTAGCAACTTAGAACCGATCCTCCGGTACGGTCCACGCCAATCCCTCACTGACACAGAGGATCCACCACCAGCCTGTCGAATCCTGACAGTAACGTTCAATCAAAATGCTATATCGGTAGTGGAACAGTGGTTAAATGTCCATAAAATGTCATTAATTGTGTTCATATATTGATGTTACCGCTATATCATAGTGCTCTATATTACCAGCTGTAGATATCGTCTCCTTTCGTTGCGCTCAGCGGAGCACGAGCTGACCTTTCAGTGCTGGCAGTTGCTGGGTGCAGCTGGTCCAGACTGCGCTGGACCCGATGTAAGTCGCACAGTGATTCCAGGGACTGACACGAATGGCAACGGAAGTTGGATTTCAGGAGCCGCAATCGTCAGTGGGGAGCAGAAGCAATCAGAGGCGGTAGATGGATCTCAGGAACGGCAACTATGACTCTTAGAACAGGTAGATATATCCCATATGTGGATCATGGAGATGAAGAATTCAAAGTCAATAGCAAATATAATAGCGCTGTATGTCAGCTTTTGATAATTCGGACTATCGCTGACTTTCCGTCCACAAGACTACCAGTGCGTCTTTTTTCTCGGCTAAACGCGTTTCAGGGTACTGTAGCATAAAAATAACCTCCACTGTGTCTCCGCCTGATAATATAATTCTGTAAATAGACCTAAATCCTCACGTGATGGTCATTCATGCCACTGACTTTAACACATGGAACTAAAGTAAGTGGAGGCGTGCATCTAAAACACATCTAAGTGTCTCACTATACGGACAAATCTTTTGGACATAAACTCTTATTTCATGTTTTTAGTAGTTTTAACAATTTCACCTTTCAATTATTGGAAGATGCTGAAAGCAATAAAGTCCAATTTACCATGGTAAATTTAGCTTTAAAAAATCCAGGTAATTCACTAAGGAGGTAAAGATTTAGCAGCAATAAAAGAGTCAGGAAGTAAAATATGGTACAAAAGAGGCATGGACTCAAGGGACCGGGACATAATACTCCCGCTTTATAAATCATTGGTACGGCCTTACCTGGAATATGCTGTTCAGTTTTGGGCACCTGTCCATAAAAGGGACACTGCGGAGTTGGAAAGGGTGCAGAGACGCGCGACTAAACTAATATGGGTCATGGAACATCTTAGCTATGAGGAGCGATTAAAGGAGTTACAATTGTTTAGTCTTGAGAAGAGACATTTAAGGGGGGATATGATAAACGTATATAAGTATATTAATGGCCCATACAAAAAATATGGAGAAAAACTGTTCCAGGTTAAACCCCCCCAAAGGACGAGGGGGCACTCCCTCCGTCTGGAGAAGAAAAAGTTTAGTCTCAAGGGGCGACACGCCTTCTTTACCGTGAGGACTGTGAATTTATGGAACGGTCTACCTCAGGAACTGGTCACAGCAGGAACAATTAACAGCTTTAAAACAGGATTAGATACATTCCTGGAACAAAAAAGATTAATGCTTATGAAGAAATATAAAATCTCATCCCTTCCCCAATATCGCGCCACACCCCTACCCCTTAATTCCCTGGTTGAACTTGATGGACATATGTCTTTTTTCGACCGTACTAACTATGTATGTAACTATGTAACTATGTAACCTCACACCAGTAAGGGAGAGCAAGATCAGAAGCTATGAGCAATGTATCATAAGTTGTGGATCAGGAGAGGAAATGTTTCTTATTGAGGAGAGCACCATAAAAGTTTTTAGAGACGTATAGGCTATTTATGATCCAATAAGAATTCTGAAAAAAGGGTATGCAAAGCACCTCTCTAGCATCACCTTTGGTGAGCAGCTTCCCCTTGTGTTCTTTTAAGAAGCCTCAGCACATGACTGGGGATTTAACCCATGCCAGAAAAGTTCCTCAGAAGGAGAAGTGACCCCTCTATAGAGAGCAGTTTTATAGCTTTCGCCCCTTATCAGTACAGAACAGCGTGCAGGCTGGCTGCATAAAGGCTTTTGTTGTTGGTCCTTACAATAGACACACAAAGTATAAAGATATAATGAGAGTTTACTCACGATCAACAAGAGCGTTTTCAGTTCACTTATGCTTTTTATTCATATTCAGACATGAAGTGCAAATACATAGCAGAAGTATATCACATCATCTGCATCTCCTGGGCCATGGCACAATGTTTTGGGGGAGGAGCCCCCCTTACTTGCACATGAGTAAGGGGGCTCCTCCCCCAAAACGTTGTGCCGTATACTTACCAGATGGCCCATTGTGTGTCTATTGAAAATAATGGTTAAGAGTCTAATGGAACTCTGAATACTGGGACGGTTCCCACCTGTCGAAGAGACTCATTGGGGATCTGTGCAATATTGTGCTTTATAGATTTTGTTGTGGGTCCGAAGGGGTAATGTTTCTCCTTGAGGATACCACCATTAAAAGCTGATGCAGAGAACTGCTTTGCATATCCTTCTTCTTAAAAGTTGTCCAGATAACAAGTTGACCTTCCAGTCGTTGTTAAAGTGCAGCTAAGGAGGCAGACTTGACAAAAGTGAATAGAAGCTTGAAAGGCATTTTTATGGTTGTATCAACCTTTGATTTAGCAGCTAAAAGATAAATTTAAATTATTTTATTAATTATGGCATGAACCATGACAAGTAGTTAGGCTGAGGTGGCACTATGTGCTTGCTTGTGAGGGTCCACTAGATGTAAATTAAGAAGCCCAAGTTTCAGTACATGTCATGCAGCAAATTTTCATTATTATGAAATTGCAGCAGTTTTCAATCTGTGGGAAATCTAAATAAAAAAATACATAGTAAAAAAAAAAGTCTGAAAAAGTTGGACTCCTGTGCTGTTTGCAGCAGATTTTCCTCAGTGGAATATCTTGTTGAAGTCAATAGGGTCTACGGCGGATTTTCAACAGCGGATATTCCGTTGCTGAAACTCTGCTGCGGTAAGCCTACAGAGAGCTCGCCCCTTTTAAACTCGCAGCCGGAAACACGTTGCGAGTTTGAAACAAAATATGCTTGGGTGAACGCACCCTAAAAAAACACTGCTGAATCTGAACATAACATGAAAAGCAGCTGCAGAAAATTATCATGTCCCTGCACATGCTAGTTCCAGGGAGCAATTAACTGGCTTTCTCGAATAAAAAGTCACATTCTTGCGTAAGTCCCATTTTACACAATGATTTAGTAACTTTTACAAATGCAACACATTTATTTAGAGGCCTGCACCTCTTAATATATTTATAGCAACTTACTCCAACTGGCATGAAAAATACAGTTTTTTTTTTAGTAAATCTGCCCCAATATGTTTATTTTGGGTAAGGGAAAATGTATTCCTATCCTAAATAGATCTTGTGAATGACACATACTCTAGGGGAATAAACATGTTAGAAATAGGAGATGGTTAACAAAAAAGGTAGAGATGCGATTAATGATTAGAAGACAGCATTCAGACTATTGAAACAACGAGCTAATGGGGAGGCACTAAACATGATAAAGATAACAATAAATTCTAAATAAAAAAATAATAGATATCATTAGCAAACGATTGTGATAAAAAGTTAAAAGAACCCCAAAACATTATTCATCTACATAAATAATAAGAAATGTCAAACTGAAAATGTTGGCCCACTAAGAAGTAATCTCACTGTTATGGTGGGGGAGGGGGAGGAAAAGGCCAATCTACCAAATGTCTTATCTCCATTCCAGAGTTTTGGAGGAATCAAGTACCATACTAGGTAAAACTTATTCCTTATATTTAAATACTCTATAATGACAGGGATTGTTCTACAAGACTGACTCTGGGACTTGGGGAGCATATATATGTAAATGGGTTAGAAACTGCCCCGTGACAGGAAGTAGAGAGTTACACTGGGTATCAATGGAACTTACTCTGGTTGGGTCACGGTTACAAGTGGGGTACCACAGTGGTCAGTACTGGGTCTACTTGTTTTCAATATTGTCATGTTTGGCAGGGATAAGCCCAGAACTTTAATCCAGGGAGTTATTCTGATTGCCTTATTGGAGTGGGGAAATAATTTTTTCTCTGTTAGGGTACGTTCACGCATTCAGGATCTGCTGCCTATTTTTGATGCATATTTTCTGCAGCTGATTTTGCCACTCATTAAAGTTATTGGGTAGCAAAATCCGCTGCACAAAATATGCAGCAAAAATATACAGCAGATCCTGTACATGTAAACATTGCCTTAGGGGGCAATTGGCATGGGTGATGGGGAGGTTGCTTTTTTCTGGATCAATACAGTAGAGTTTTAGGTTTAACTTGATGATCTCTTGTCTTTTTTAACCTTATGAACGAAGTGACTATAAGTAATTGGTTGCCTAAGGTTAACCTTCACATAATTCAATAGAAATATGGGATGAGGGAGGAACATAACCATTAGATAAAAAAAAGTCGTAAGCTACATGAGAACTTGATGCTAGATGCTTGAGGGATAAACCATGAAGTTCTTGAAAAGGATTTCCCTTTCCACATGTTAATTTCCCCAAGGGTTTTCCATAGAACAATTGTTTCCTCTATGAAAGGTGGGGGTTAAAAACAGAATATGTAAAGAATAAAAAGAATTTTAATATAAGGATAATAACAGTAGTTAGGTTTAAAATATTTACAACTATGCAATTCAGAATATGGTAAAAAAAAAAAAAAGATAGCACAGATATTAAACAGAGTAAAATAATGGTTTCCAAGGGTAAATCAACAAGAAGAAGACAGTACTTTCTAATACATCACACGGTATCTGTAATAGAAACAATGTTTAGTATTACATCCTGGAAGAAACATTTCACTTTCTCTCCATTGTAAATAACAAAAGACATATACCAGATGGGAGCTGACAGAAGAAAGAATCTGAACTAGGTTAGTATATAAGCTGCTTCCCTTTAGTCTTTGACACTAAGCATGTGATTTTGTGTACAGCACCTCCATACACTACTATATGTACTGTCAACAAACAGGTGAATTACCCTTAAGTAGATTGTCTAGAGGTCTGCTCTAAGTTAGGCCATGTGTGTGTAATATAGAAAGTTGCAAAGGATAAACATTTAGGCATACGAGAAACGAAAACAGACAATGATTTACAGTGTAATCTTGAACTGCTCTATAAATGTTTTTGGTTATGAAAGACTTAAATGATATTATAATAAGTTCTCTAGATGACTGGAAATCTGGTAACTTTCACTTAGTATCATTGGGGGAGATTTATCAAAACCTGTGCAGAGGAAGAGTGGTGCAGTTGCCCATAGCAACCAATCAGATTGCTTCTTTCATTTTCCACAGGCCTCTTTAGAGGCCTGTGGAAAATGACAGAAGCAATCTGATTGGTTGCTATGGACAACTGCACCACTCTTCCTCTGCACAGGTTTTGATAAATCTCCCCCATTGAGAATGACTGAAACTGTGCAGCTTCTCATCCACTAAGAACAAGGAAGGGACCCTCTTTCTTTAGCACTGGTAGAGGACCCAGCTACTCCCCCAACAATTCGACTTCTTTGATGTTAGATTGACATGATATGTCAGGGTTTATACCCTTCTGCACTGTTAGTTAAAATCAATCCTGTACAATAGGAATTAGGATATGATAAAAATGTGGAAACCTGTGGAGTGATCTCTTGTCACTTCAATCAGTTAATGGCAGGGATAGCTACTAGGGAGGATTGAAGAGAAGCTGAGGTTAAAGATCACCTGAGATCCCCTAACATGACCTACATGTAGATTCCGAGTGAGCAAGAATAAGCCTGTTAAATTGTATAGAGATTGTGCTTTATATTAAATATATATTAAATCGGTAAGATATTTAATACTGTTATGGTGTACAATGCATGCGTAAAATTCATCAGTCAAGTACATGTTACATAGTTGTTATTAAGTGTTACATTATGCGCTCCGGCCGCACACGCTGGGCGTGATTGCATGGTCCCATTACCTGCTGCTGCCTGTGGGGCTGGGATTCGCATCGCGGGACGAGCCCGCATACGAATCCCAGCCTGTCACTCACCTGGTGCTTCTTCTGTCCCGGCCTCTGCCTCTCTGCTCCGGTGCTCGTGTCCCCGTCCCCTAGGGCGTGCCCGTGCCGGAGCTTTATGATTTAAAGGACCAGTGCACCCATTAGTGAAGTAACACCTGTGGCTCATTGATAAATTCCTCCACCTCCCACACTTCTCTTCCAGATCTTTGTTGATCTAGTGCCTGAAAGAAGGCGTTCCAGAGAGTTGTCTTGCCGTGTATCATACCCTTTGCTCTGTCGCCTGACCTTGCTCCTTTGCCGCCTGCCTACTGACCACTTGCAACGTTCCTGACTACGCTACTGTGCTGACAGCTCTGACCTTCTGCTATCCTGACCAAGAGTTGCCTTATCCCACCTGTGCCTTGAATCTCCTTAGCCGCCTGTGTGGTCGAGCCGTGCCAGGGTTATCGACCTGGGTGCCGCCTGCCACAGCAAGTCCATCCCGCTTTGTGGCGGGCTCTGGTGAAAACCACTGGCACCTTGGACTCTGCTCCCTGGTACGGTCCAAGTCATCTACCACACAGGTCCAGTGGATCCGCTATCATCAGTGTTCTAGTCTACTGAAACGTGAGTGTTACATTAAGGTTGCTAAAAGACCAGTCCATCAGATTTAACATATAACATACTGTGTTGATCCGAAAAAAAACACCTTTGAGGCAGATGCCAACTGCCCCAATGTTGCTTAATCTGTTCAGATTCATTGGCACTCTACTGGACTACCACTGAATTGGATGTAGTTCAGCTGTAGTACCACACACACCCTGTGCATAGTCTTAGCACTGTGTGGAAGAAAGCAGCCATGCTTTACTAGCCATGCACAAATCTTCCATGAATTTCTTAGACTACTAGTCTAATTTTAGACTATGGCCTTGATTTACTAAGAGTGGAGTGTAGGTTTCTTTGTGGGTTTTAATTGCCTACAATTTTTTTCCACGTTATTACTAAGCTTTCCCTACATTTTCCTTTTTTTTACACATGCTCTGATCTGTAGGGTTTTCCTCAGCTCAAACCGACCACGTTTTCTGTGGAAAACTTAGTAAATATGTAGGGTTTTTGTGAAAATGTCGGGAACACGCCCGTTGTATGTGACCACGCCCCATTTGCCTGACAGACACGCCCCTTTTCCAGGTTCTCAGTAAAATGAAGAGTTGGTCAGGTTTTTCACTTTTGGTGGAGACAGAATTCTGATGCAATGAGACAGAATTCTGGCTTAAATTCTGGCCCAGACAGAATTTCTGGTGCACAACCCGAAAAAACATGTCTGGTTTACAATAGTAAATAAGGGCCTATGTGTTACAATCAGGTCTGTTATAACCACCGAGTATTTAGATAGAGGACATGCACCTGAAGAGGGTAAAATGAGAGTTATGGCATTGTAAGTATGCCTTCTGTGTGAAGGATTTAAAAAAATACACATTACTAGTGGTATAAAAATAATTGAATACACTAATAATAGTTTCATAAGTGAAGAGCTCAATGTTACCTGAGATTCACCCATGAGCCCCAGGTTTCCCCCATTGTTTTGACTGCATCCTTGAAAATATCCATTGATTCTTAGACTGCGCTTTTACATAGGACAAAAATTATTCTGTGGATCTGGCTAAAACAGTTGTACCATACATTTTGAATGTTGTATATTATACATACAGATTTTGCTGCCAGTTTTACTAGCTGTCAATTTTACTTGTTATATTGCAGTGCATAAATTCTACAGAATGTTCCTGAAGTCCGGACATCCAGCCTAGATGAATATTTTCAATTATTATCATAATGTTCAACAACATTTGTTGGGACAGACCATGCCCCCTTTTCGGCTTTTCACAGTGCAATGTCGGGTTTGTTGGATTTTTCAGGCGCACACTGTCGCAAACTGGCGCAGACATGTCTCAGACACTCTGCGCCAAAATAACCAGACAAAGAACGGTCGGTTTCAGCTTAGTAAATGAGGCCCATTTTCTTTAATATGAGTAAAAAAAATTTTATCCACAGTTAGAACCACTCAGGGAGTGCTTCACTTAGCTTTTCATTTTGGGGCATTATCTGGTAACATGATGAGATTTGTCTCACTCATTACATGATTGTCAAAGAAAAATGGTCCCACTCTCAACACTCACCCACCTTATGTTCACATGAGTAAAGAGGGTCAATGAATATTCCAGCAAATAACAAGTGTATCTCCGCAACAGCCGCTCTGATAACCTTGTGTTTTGGGTTTAGCGCAGGTGAACCAGCTGTCAGTTTCCTTTTTTAAAAAGTCCAGTGCTAAGCAATTTATCCCTGTCCACAGGATAGGGGATAAATGTCTGATCGTGGGGAGTCCGACCGATGGGACCCCTGCCTCTGTGCTGCTAGAGCATGTTTCATACCTAGCAGGTCAGCTGGTACAAACATGCCCCCTCCATTCATCTCTATGCCCCTATCCCTGCTGATAGGGGATCAATTGCTAAGCACTATACTGTACATCTTCTTTAAGGATAGGTTTGCAGCATTTCTGCAACAAGAAGGGGCATGCTGTGGATCAGAAAATCTGTTGCATACCACTGAACAAACCACTGTAAATATTTTATGCTTTGAATGAATAAAGTTTGTTAAAAATCCATCTACTAACATTATAATGTACGTGTTGTGGAGTTTTGGTTCTGTAACGCATAGATCCTGGATTATGCTACTCCTACATAAATAAGTGGACCTGTTTTGTGTTAATGTGAGTACACTTTTATATATAATGGCAAATAATTTGTACTCCAGACAGTTTAAGTACTCTTTATTCTAGAAATGTATATATAAAATGAAAGTCATATAAGACTCTGCTGCTTATAGCTACACTCCTGGCTTAGCAAAGTGGAATAAAAAAAAGGCAGATCAGGCGGGATATCAAATTAAATGGTCAGAAAAGAAGAAATTATGTCGAATTAATTTAAATTAGAGATGGGTAAAAGAGATAAAAAAACAAGTTAATTATAATGAGCATTGAAATTTGATTATAATGAACAACATAAGTAAAGTGCACATGCATTTATAAATAGTATATATGAGTAAAAATGCATGTTAAGTGGCAAACACTTAAAAATACACCTCTTCATATAGCTTGCTATAATTCTAGTGCCAGTGCACTATAAAATTAAAAAATATAAAAAGATAATGAGACATGATTTCATAATAGTTTTCTCCATGGATTTTCTTTTTTGCTATCAAACAATGAAGTATCTGAACATCACAGCACCAATTGGTCGGAGGGCAGAAGGATGTTCCTCTGCAAGTTGGACTATTTAAAAGAATTATGTTCCGGTCAGGAAACCGCATATGGGTAAAAAATGAGCCGACCATAGTCAACGTTTGACTCCGGTCGGCTCATTAAAGTAAATGGAGTTCAGCGCTGGTCCGGCTGGGGTACGGGAGAGCCTGGCCCCTCCCCAGCCGAATCCGGCACCCGTAATGTAAAAACGAGATGTGTATGCTTACACAGTGTAAACTTATACTAGACCAAGCATAGGCAACCTTCAGCACTGCAGATGTTTTGGACTACATCTCCCATGATGCCTTGGCAACATTTTGGCTGTAAGAGCATCATAGGAGATGTAGTCCACAGCATCTGCAGTGCTGAAGGTTGCCTAACTCTGGACTGGACAGTTAATCTGGCTGATGTCCGGCATTAACCCTTTAGATGCGGCAATCAAACGTGATTGCCACGTCTAAAACTAAAGTAAACATTGCCAGTTAGCTCAGTGGTGCTGTTCGGGACCAATGAAATCGCGGCATCCCGAACAGCTTGCAGGATGCGAGAAGGATCCCTACCTGCCTCCTCGCTGTCCAACCGCTGAATGACTGCTCCAAGCCTGAGATCCAGGCAGGATTGCATGGCAGTGATCAGTGTAGGAAATCAGTGTGTGCAATGTTATAGTACCTTATGAAGTGTTAATAAATGAAGTGTTAATAAATGTGATTTAACCCCTTCCCTAATAAAAGTTTGAATCACCCCCCTTTTCCCATTAAAAAAAAACGGTGTTAGAAAATGGAATACACCGACAATCCCAAACATCAAAGAGATTATACGTAGTGTGAATTCGAACTGCTGGCACGAATATAAAACAGCATGCGCCCTAGGTTCTGATAGATCCTTTCTATTCAAGTAGGATATTTGGTTAAAAAGCCCACATAACACGGTCCAGCTTTAAAGCTCTCTCTCACAGAGCGAGTATCTTCCCAGCATTGGTATATCCTTTTCGACCTGGCACCTTATAACTGAGACAACCGCTTCCATTGATAACGAGCACAGACCATGTTATTGGTTATGTTTCTTTCTTTTTCTATTTCTTACTGTATGATTAGTCTCATATATTGTTAGTCACTGTAATTCAGTTCTGTGCAATGTACATCTAGGCACTCCAGCCACGGAGTGGCCTTTTCCTCCTTTGCTGCATGCATTATTCATATTGCAATGTATTTCCTACATTGAATGTTATGCTTTGATGTACATATTTTTCTTTTTCAAAATAAAAATCTACATGTTAAAAAAAACAACTGTGTAAATAAAATTAAAATAATAAACATATGTGGTATAACCGCATGCGTAAATGTCCAAACTATAAAAATATATAATTAATTAAACCATTTGGTCAATGGCTTACACGTAAAAAAAAAAATCCAAAGTCCAAACTAGCGTATTTTTGGTCACTTTTTATACCATAAAAAAATTAATAAAACGTGATCAAAAAGTCTGATCAAAACAAGAATGGTACCGATAAAAACCAGATCATGGTGCAAAAAATGAGCCCAAACCGCCCCTTATACAGCAAAAAAAAAAGTTATTGTGCTCAGAAGAGGAAATTTTTCAACGTATTAATTTTGGTGCATGTAGTTATGATTTTTTTTAGTAGTAAAATAAAATCAAACCTATATAAATTGGGTATCCTTGTGACTGTATGGACCTACAGAATAAATATAAGGTGCAATTTTTACCAAAAACTGCACTGCGTAGAAATGGAAGCCGTGCTAAAAAAATTTTTTTTCAATATTGCCCCACAAATAATTTTTTTCTGGTTTCGCCATAGATTTTGTGATTAACTTATTAATGGTATTACAAAGTAAAATTGTTGACGCAAAGAACTAGCCCTCATATGGATTCTGAGGTGGAAAATTAAAAGTGTTATGATTTTTAGAATGTGAGGAGGAAAAAACGAAAGAAAAATCACCAAAGAGGGAAGGGGTTAAAGAATGTGCCATATTTTTAACAGCGATTCAAAATGAGGTCCACAATACTACCCCTATCCATCCCACACAGAATCCTCTGCCAGTATCTACAGGGATGTTTATATTTTGCTTTAAATTTATATTACTGAAAAATTCAACAGAAATTTCCCATGGTTTCCCTTCTGCCTGTCTGTACTCATGTCAGAGGAGGTGGGCTTGTTTCCCACATAGGATGCTTAGATTAGTAAATGTTATAATTATACATCACTCTGTTCTATTAGGAACATCCGGTGCAGAAGCCCTGGTCATCTAGGCTTCTGCACCGGATGTTCCCAATAGAACAGAGTGATGTAAAATTTTAAAATTGTTAAATTATAAAATGAAATATCTGATGGCTGCCAGATGCTTTAGTTCAGTATATCCAATGTAAAACAAAAATAGAGAAACAGAAACCTAGCCACACATGCACAATTAGTATTTTGATCTACTTGCTTCTCAGAATAATTTTAAAAACAAACAGGTTGTTAGTATACATTTTGATCAAAAAGTACAAACCCACTCGCCACGTCAAGGCCACCAAGTCAGAGTGGGTCCTTATCCTAACACTAGCCTAGTGCTGGGCAGCGACCACCACCTCTGCGACACCAAGCCCACAGGGGGACTAACTCAGTGGCCAGGCAGCCCCACTGCCGCCCAACCAAGCCCCCGGCTCCAGGCCACCCCACATACAAAGCATCACAGCAACAATGGCCACCACAGAGCACCACACGGGTGTGAACACGTAACATGTGCTCTATGCCAGAGGGCTGGGAGAATGCTAGGAGGAAACCCATATGCAGTCTCCTGCTGATTAAAAATCCCTGGGCCAAATGAGTGGAGTGGAGTGCTGGCTATGAAACAGGGGACAGACTACAAATATAAAACAAAAATAGAGAAACAGAAACATAGCCGCACTCCCGCAATTTGATTTTGATCTACTTGCTTTTCAGCTTAATTTTTGATCAAAATGTATACTAACAACCTGTTAGTTTTTGAAATTATGCTGAGAAGCAAGTAGATCAAAATACAATTTGTGGATGTGAAGCTATGTTTCTGTTTCAGTATATCTAATGTGTGTTAACAAGTCTAAAATGATCATTTACATAAATGTGAACCTCACAGAACAGACAAGAACAGGGATCAGGGAAACTATAATTGTTTAAGTTTACTGTACTTCCTGTGTTTAGTTTTTTTTATGCATGCTTTACCAAAACAATATATTTTACATGATAATTTAGGACGGACACTTTGTCAGCTAGTTACTGAAATGTAGAGCCTTGCAGAATTTATCAATGGCAATGAATTGTGCAGAAATTGTGTTCTCATGCCGCAGTTCAATTGCCTTTTATACTTCACAAGGTACTGCAAGTATTATTTTTATATACATTTATATACATATGAATGGAGGGGGCGTGGTGTGGCATGACATCACGAGGGTCGTAGCGGGATGTCACAACCACAGATGCCCAAACCCAGTATTCTGAAAATTACTTTCAGAAAGCTGGATGCTGCACGAAGATCACAGGGGTCCCAGTGGCGGGACTCCCGCAATCAGACATCTTATCCCCTATACTTTGATAGGGGAAAAGATGTAAAAACACAACAAAGGCTAGGACCACATATTGACATGGGTCATGCAACAGCAAATCGCATAAGTCATGCGACCAAAATATTTGAACAATTTGTCTTTTGCAACCAAGGTGTAGAAACATCTTGAAGATGATCAAGAGAAATGGGAGGCCCCCGGAGCAAAATTTTAAGTGTCATAACAAAAGGGCCTAAATACTTATTTTAATGTCATATCCTTATTTATTTTCCTTTTCACTTTGTCATTATGGGATTATTGAGTGCAGAATGATGGGTAAAACCTTAAATTTTTTTTTATTTTAGCACTAGGCCTCAACGTCACAAAATGTAAAAAAGTGAGAGGGTCTTAAACGTTCTAAATGCACTTAAGGTGGCAGTCACATGCAACTTGCATTGAGGTCAATGCAGGCAAAGACATTGTAACCAAAAATTAGGAACCTAATTTCATGTGCCAGGATGAGCGACATAATACCTGCACAGTTATAATGGCTGCTATGTGTGAGCAGATCCTTGCAATATAAAAACTTATATATTTTCACTCCAGGTAAGTACTATTGGTCCTCCCAGCATCCACCCATGCATTGCACAACTCTAAGGCTAGATTCCCACAACGAAATTTCCGCCTGCAATTTCACTTTGAAATTGCAGGCGGAAATTCCGCTTGCTAAAATGTATAGTGTAGTGAATGGGTTTCCGTTCACAAATTCACATTTTGGAATTTGTGAAGCGGAATTTTTGAACGGAAAATCCGCTTGGAAATTTCAGCCTGAAGAATGGCGTTGCTCATTCTTCAGGCGGAAATACTCGCGGAACACATTGCAGTCTATTGGAGACTGCAGTGTCCCCGCGGTCCAAGCGCCTACTGATTCATTCAGCACTGGCTGCACTCGGAATCTCCGGTCGGAAATTTTCTGCCCGGAGATTTCGTAGTCTGAACCTAGCCTAATAATCTTGCCAGCTATGCTGTATTCTGTCTTCACCAAAACACCATACCAACCTCTGATGGTTTCACACATATGTATCTTTAAACTCATTATAAAAGCCGGCACAGGCCTGATATTATTAAACACCACTCCGGACATCATTCTCTAAAGTGACCAAAATGTTATTTTCCTCTGTACTAATTGACATATTGCGGTCTTTTGTTGTGAATTACATGTTTTTGAATTGTTGCAGTTCCCAATATTCTTTATTCTTTCAAAGGAACTACCAACTCTTTATAGTTTATAATGAACCTTCTTTATTAATTGGATGTCTGTTTTAATCTCTACAACTAAACAGGCCTGGGGTCTTCATGTTTAATGAGGCATACATCGAGCAAGTTACTTCTAGGAATGATAAACCCAGAATGTCTCAGAATAAGTAATGTATTCATTTCATGTTGTAGAATGGATGAATCATAAAACGGAACGTTAGAAATTTATGTCAGAACGTATTTTGAGATGTGATGGGTTGCAGAGGGTTAGTTCAGCTCTGCCAATTCTAAAGCATAAAAAAATAAAGCGCAATGTCCTGGATAATAAAAGATGGCTGATTTTAATATGCTGGAATTTAATCACACGGAACAGGATATTTGAAATGTTTATTCAGAGACAGCAGGTGGTGGCTCGATCTATACCAGGATAATCTGCTCAGCAATTTCTGGATTATGCTATAAATTTTGGTTAAAGTTTAGTTTTTAAAGCTTAGATGGATGCATGGATAGATAGAAATGTCAAATAAGATAAAATGTCAAAATAAATGTAAAAATTATTTACTAGAAATAAAGATTACTAGAGAGGAGCGAGCTGAGTTCTGAAAACCCGGATTCGGCCCATATTTCATGGTGGCCGCGGCTCACAGAACTGTCGAACATTTTCTGATTCGGCTCACGCGAAATGGGCCAAATTATTAACATGAGGGATGAGGAACACATGGAATTTTGGTGCCCAGATGAAGCAGGAAGCACAGGGACAATGCAATGACATCAGGTTGACAAGCATTCCTTGCAACTATCACATGATAACCCCAGGTTTACAATGATTTGCTGGTTGATGTGTCTATCAGCTCCCAGGCCAATAAGAGACAGCAAAGGGGATAGGGACTTTAACAAAGTTTTAAAGGCATGGTGGGCATGGCTGCCAGCATTCTGGAGAGAGATGCCAGCATTCTGGAGAGAGATAGAGAGACAGACAGTGTGCGTGTGAGCAAGGAGCCAGAGATCCAGCAAAATTCTAAAAAGCCTCCTCATATCACAATAACCTCCACTGCTGGCTGAGCACAAACCCTAAACTATACAATTCCAAAGTAAGGTGAGAACATCCTTTATCTGTGGGCTCATCTCAGGGACTTCCTGTCCATTCCTGCAGAGGCCTCATCATGCACTTCAAATCCTAGACAGCCTGAAATATCTGTTCAACTACTAAGCAAAGCTGTGGTCTGATCTCAGGTACCTCCTGTGCTGACCCTTTCTGCAGAAGCCTTACCGTGCACTACAAATCCCAGCTCCTTCATTTAACGTGAATCAGCCCTCTAAAGTGCTTGTATGTCTACATTCTTGGTTTTAAAATCGCACGTTATATTTATCTGATTGTAAAGTAACAGTGTGATAAAAGTACCCTTTGCTGCTGCTAGTTCCAGCCAGGCCTTGATAAATTTAAACAACCTATATTTTTTAACCTCCTACTGTCTGATGGATACTACATGTCCTTTTAGTCCGGCCTCACCCTTGCTGCTTTTACTTTCAGCCAGGCCTTGAATAGTTTGAATGACCTAAACTTTGAAACCTATTGCTGTCCGCTGGCAACTACCAGTCGCTCTATCGCAGACTGCTGCTTCTTCCAGCCAGGCTTTGAAAATGTTGAATAACCTAAATTTTTAGACCTCCTGCTGTATGCTGGATACTACACTGTTAACAGTCCACCTCCTCCTGCTGTATGCTGGCCTGTGGGGTAACTATAGGGGGTGCAGAGGTAGCAATCACACTGGGGATCTGTGTCTGAAAGGGCCCCAAGGCACCTTTGCCCCATAAGAAAACACCAGTACTTTAAAGGACATCTGCAGCGTGATTAACACTTATCCCCTATCCACAGGATAGGGGATAAGTGTTTGATCGCGGGGGGTCTGACCGCTGGGACCCCCTGTGATTTCCTCCATGGGGCAGCGGCTGTCCCGTGCAGGGGGCGTGCCAGCCGCAGCATGACGTTGCAGCCGGCACGCCTCCTCCATACATCTCTACGAGAGAGGCGGGGAGGCAGCGTTCGTGCCTCCCCGCCTCCCCCAATAGAACTGTATTGGGACAGGGAGGAGACGGGGCGTCACCGTCGACCACTAGGTCGACGCTACGCGCCTTGGCGCTCACTATGAGCGCGGATGGCGGCGCCCTGTTAGGGAGATCGCGGGGGGGTCCCAGTGGTCGGACCCCCACGCGATCAAACACTTATCCCCTATCTTGTAGATAGGGGATAAGTGTATATTGCGCTGCAGTTGTCCTTTAAATGACACATGGTAGACATGGAGCCTTGTTACAGATTTATCACTGGGGTCCCACAACTTATCAAACGAGTGATCAGTGATGTCTGGCATTAGCCACAGGTCCCGCTATTATGTGTACTCAGCTCATGAGCATGCGTCATAGAACCGGGGCAGATGCAGGGCATTCATGTACTACCACATACCATAATCTTACCAATGATCTCATACCTTTCCAAAATAGCTACTTTTCCTTTGAGGAGGAGGGAGTTGGTTTTGGCATCATTTCCAGGCCTACAGCAGATTACATGTGTGTATAACATCCTGTCTTGTGTTCCATTCACTACAAGGACCGTCACCCCTCAGACCTATCCATTCCTTGTCAGAATGTTTGTGTGAATGGGTTGAAAAACAAATACTACCTATTGTTCCTTTGTGTCCAGGACACCTTAGAGATACCAAACACGTCCTTGCAATGGTTAAGAACTTTATTTGGAAGGAAAATAATTCATGGCCTAGATGAATAAAGGAATTCTCTCTTTATAATGTTACTTTTCAAGAAAATATTTTGACAGTTTTTTTTGTTAAACTATATTTTTTTCTAGTTTTGTAGCCAGCTTTATTTATAATTGTTAGGAATTCTGATGGGAGCTAAGATCTCCCCATCAGTTGCTAATATTTTTTATCTTTTCCCCAGAGAATCCTTTGGGGCTTGATGTTGTTTGGTATGGATTCTATATAGATAATATCTATCTAGAGATGAGCAAACTTTTTAAAAATTAGATTCGGACGATTTAATAAATTTTTCGGAAAAATTTGCTTCCATGCAAATTTATTCACGGCAAATCTATATGAATAACGGCTATTTATGGACTACAGAGAGTCTGAATGGGGGTCTAGAACACTTTGCTTTGTTCTAACACGCAAATGGAGTGTGCTGGGGTAGTGAAATAATAATGTTATTCAGAATGACATGCAGATTACAGGCATCGCTTTTAGAATCACTACCACAGAGCGGCACAATCACAGATCCTGGAGGTGGCATCACTATGAGCAGACCATATAGTGGCTGAATGACACAGCGTGGAGGTGTTGGCAGCATGAGGAGACCATATAGTGGCTGAATGACACAGCTTGGATGTGGCTGAAGCATGAGGAGACCATAGATGTGGCTGAATGACACAGCGTTGAGGTGTTGGCAGCATGAGGAGACTCTATATTGGCTGAATGACACAGCCTGGAGTTGGCTGAAGCATGAGGAGACCATATAGTGTCTGAATGGCACAGCATGGAGTTGGCAGCAGCAGGAGTAGACACTAGGGCTTCACAATCCCAAAGAATAAAAGATGAATTCTGAAATTAAAATTAAAAAGATTTTGGGTAGCTAGTGCTACCATAACAACATTTTTAGTCCCAGACCCAGGCCCAGCAGCATCAGTAAAGCATATATTGGGTGCATGGCACAGCCTGGAGTTGGCTGAAGCATGAGGAGACCATATCGTGTCTGAATGGCACAGTCTGGAGTTGGCAGCAGCATGAGTAGACACTAGGGCCTTCACAATCCCTAAGATTAAAAGATGAATTCTGAAATAGAAATTGAAGATTTTGGGTAGCTAGTGCTACCATGACAAAATGTTTAGGCCCAGACCCAGGCCCAGCAGCATCAGTAAACCATATATTGCCTGAATGAAACAGCCTGGATATTGGCACAAGCATGAGAAGACACTAGGGCTTCACAATCCCTAAGAATAAAACATGAATTTTTAAATTTACATTCAAGATTTAGGTTAGCTAGTGCTACCATAACAAAAAATTTTGGGCCAGACCCAGGCCCAGCAGCATCAGTAAACCATATATTGGCTGAAGGGCACAGCCTGGAGTTGGTTGAAGCATGAGGAGACCATATAGTGTCTGCATGGCACAGCCTGGAGTTGGCAGCAGCACGAAAAGACCATTGTAATGTAAGAATTTTAAATATAAATGTAAGATTTTTAAATTGAAATTGAGGATTTTTAAATTGAACTTTTAACTCCCAAGTTTTAGTGTTCCGGGCCCCCGCGTGTTGGTACAAAGGACCAAATGTAACAAGGAGTCACATGGCAGCACAATGACACAATGAGTCTGGAGGTGGCATCAGTAGGAGAAGACCATATACTGGCTGAATGACTGCCTGGAGTTTGTGGCAGCATGGGGAGACCATATAGAGTCTGAATGGCACAACCTGGATTTGGCTGAAGCATGAGGAGACAATATAGTGGCTGAATGGCACAGCCTGGGGCTGGCTGAAGCATGAGGAGACCATATAGTAGCTGAATGGCACAGCCTGGAGTTAGTGGCAGCATGAAGAGACCATATAGTGTCTGAATGGCACAGCCTGGAGTTGGCTGAAGCATGAGAAGACCATATAGTGGCTGAATGGCAGAGCCTGAAGGTGGCTGAAGCATGAGGAGATCATATAATGTCTGAATGGCACAGCCTGGAGTTAGTGGCAGCATGAAGAGACCATATAGTGGCTGAATGGCGCAGCCTGGAGGTGTCTGAAGCACGAGGAGACCATATAGTGGCTGAATGGCACAACCTGGAGTTAGTAGCAGCATGAAGAGACCATATAGTGTCTGAATGGCACAGCCTGGAGTTGGCTGAAGCATGAGGATGGCACAGCCTGGAGGAGGCTGAAGCATGAGGTAGACCATATAGTAGCTGAATGGCAGAGCCTGGAGTCAGTGAAAAAAACACTGCTCTCTGTCCACCAGAACGCAGATGTGACTAGGATGTGAAACGCTGCTGGAATTAGCTTTTCGGTGTAACACACAGCGATGTCTGTCCTATCTGTATGCAGTGTAATGAATTATATGACAGGCTTTAATATAGGTCTTTGACATGACAAGGGTGACTGGCTGCTGATAGGCTGCATCCTGCATGTGATTCAGGTCATACCGCTTACTTCCCTTCCAACCTTGTCTTCCCACCTTCCCAGCGTTCCTTGCCCAATGTACTGACATGTGAATCTGCCATTTTAGATGCCCTGGAGCCTGGACCGCAGGAAATGGAGGTTAATGAAGCGATTTGCATGATAGAATCATGGCAATATTTGCATTTGTTGCAAATCAAATATTTCAAGAAATTCGTAATGAATTCGGGTTCATCAGCTTCGATTCGCCTATTTCTAATGATATCATCATGGTATGAGCATCTGATGTGGCAGCTTTACCGAACTTTATTGTGTACATAAATTACAACAATTGTAACTTTTACACATTCACAGCATAAAACTGTCTGTTTTTTTAGATTTGGCCCTTGTAGGTAATGATAATGTCACATTTAACCTACCATTTAATGTCAATACCTATACCTACCAGAATACTGCTAAAAATACTAATACATATGCAGATAATTTCAATGAACCATATTTTGTAACAACATTTAGCCAGAATGTTCTCCGAAAAAAATCTGTAACATAAAAAAAATTGCTCTTATTGTATTAAGATATAGTTTTAGCGTGCATCTTAGTGGTAGGTTGCAATTTTGTGTGAAAGCTTCCTCCTAAATTAGCAAATTTACTATTTTTTAGCTTAAGACACAATTCAGACAGCACAGAATGTAATGTAATAATAGCCGATATGTATGTTGTCAATTTGCAGTAAAAACTGCCTCTATTAGGGATAATATTCAAAATAAAGTTTACCAAGTAAAATATTTCATTAATTGTGACACTAAACCTGTCGTGTACAGGATTTTTTGTGTTCAGTGCAACAAATCATACACTGGTATAACCCAGCCTCTAAAAGCTTCTAATGTCTCAAAACATTTCTGTTAAATACGCTTCAACCTCATGGACTAAATGTAAGATCTAATTTAAACTTATTGGCCGGCATTTATCATTGTTGGTGTAAGTGAAGCATTTTTCTACACCTTTTTTTTGTTTGCTGGTAATGTGTAGTAGCACCAAATTTATTAAACGGTCACAGAGCATTTGATAAATTTTGTGCAGGTCACATTTTCTGAAATTTCTCTCTTCACATACACCAAAAAGCTAAGCTAAGTCTGGGCTGGTGTAGTTTTAGAGACTTTTCTGTGGCTTTGCGCCTTTTTTGTGCCTTTTCACAAAAAGGCACAGTTCATAAAACCCTTCCATATCATGTGCATTGCCAAAATCAGTGTATTGCAACTCAAAATCAGCAGAAATGTGTAAACCAAGAGGCGCAAAAAAGGTGCAAATAAACCATTTGCACCTTTTTTGCACCTTTTCTAGACACAAAAAACTGTCTAAAAACAATGAGAAATGTCGGCCAATGTATGTATGGTATTTACTTATGATCATACTCTTTGATTACACACTGTCTATTCATTATATTGTATGTAGGTTTTTTGCTTTATATAGCGGTTGTTGATTGTACTTCATTAACTAGGAGATGAAATTAGGCAACAGATGATACACAACAGATGATGGTGCTATTGGGTATATACACCATTCCCTGTGAACACACTGTAGATCATGAGTAAGGGTTAATGCAGCCAAAAACACATTGATCTGTTCCTGCTCTCCATTTTCCCTGGTTTTCTATACTGCACATTGTTGTATAGCTTTTTAATGGACTACAATAAAATCTCTTTTTACAGAAATCCGGGAGATGCTTTTCATTTGTACTGTGACAGGTATGAAGACTTATAATGGCAACTGACCTGAAGACATGACAGGTACACTGAATAACCAAATGATTAGTCAACTGATGACATGCCAAGAATACCAACTAAGCAATACTGAAAATGAAACCAATTTACTTGCGATGGGGCTTTCTTTTTGTCCTGCTGTACGTCCGAATGACTTTAAGTTATTCTTAGATTTAAATGACTTTATTCGTAGATTAACATTGAGCCGTCATTTTTTTATCCAGAACAAATCTGATCATCAGATCATTAATACCCCCCAAATTTTGAATTTGGGAGTTTGTAATTCCAGTATTAGTAACATTTCAACTCCCGTTACCACACCAGTTAACATGACTCCAGCTCGTCATGTACTAGTAAAACCCAAATCTTCGTTTTACCCTTTACACAATCGTGGCAGCCATCTTGACACTTTTTACCATATGGTCATGCAGGATTTTTCTAATTTATGTGATAAATCTGTTATTTTTAACCCCTTAAGGACATAGGGCGTATCCATACGCCCCCGTTTCCAAGTCCTTAAGGACCGAGGGCGTATGGATACGCCCTGAGCATTTCCGGCCCCCACCGCTAGCCGGAGGGGAGCCGGAGCCGGATGCCTGCTGAAATCGTTCAGCAGGCATCCCGGCATATCGCCCAGGGGGATCATTATGTCCCCCCATGTCGGCGATTGCCGCAGATCGCTGGACAATTCAGTCCAGCGATCTGCGGCAGATTCCGGGTCAATCGGGTCTCCAGTGACCCGATGACCCGGAATTACTGACTGATCGGGGCCGTCAGAGACGGCCCCGAACAGCCATTGCCAGCAGGGGTGAGGTGGCACTGGTGCCACCTCACGATCGCCCTGATTCGTCGGCCGGATTACCGGCCGACCAATCAGGGCGCCTGCTGCGGGTGTCACTCCCGCAACCCGCTCCGCCCCTCTTTCGGAGGACGTGAGCGGTTGCGGGAAGACGACCCCCGGTGCTGGGGACCCCGATCCCCGGCGTCCCTGTTGGGATCGGGGCCCCAGGAGCAGCGGCGGCGGCGGAGACGACGAGGGACTGACCTGTGCTGCTGGATCGTTGGAGGTGAGTGACAGCCTCCTGCTGTTGCTTAGCAACAGCTCCCAGCATGCAACAAGGGCATGCTGGGAGCTGTAGTTATGCAACAGCAGGAGGCAGACCACCACAACTCCCAGCATGCCCTTATGGGCATGCTGGGACTTGTAGTTTTGCAACAGCTGAAGGCACATTCTTTCTATGTAAAAGTGTACCTTCAGCTGTTGTGTAACTACAACTCCCAGCTTGCACAATCAGCTAAAGTGCATGCTGGGAATTGTAGTGGTGCATCTGGTGGTTGCATAACTACAACTCCCAGCATGCCCGTTGGCTGTCGGTGACTGCTGAGAGTTGTAGTTTTGCAACAGCTGAAGGCACACTGAGTTAAGTAGTAAACCAGTGTGTCTCCAGCTGTTGCATAACTACAATCCCCAGCATCCCCAGCCAATGTAGTATGCCTCCGGCTGTTGCATAACTACAAGACCCAGCATGCCCTTCCGCTGTCCGTACATGCTGGGGGTTGTAGCTTTTGCAACAGCTGAAGGCACACTGGTTGCAAAACACTGAGTTTGTTACCAAACTCGGTGTTTCACAACCTGTGTGTCTCCAGCTGTTGCAAAACTACAACTCCCAGCATGCACTGATAGACCGTACATGCTTGGAGTTGTAGTTTTGCAACAGCTGGATGTTTCTCCCCCCCCCCCAATGTGAACGTACAGGGTACACTCACATGGGCGGAGGATTACAGTAAGTATCCGGCTGCAAGTTTGAGCTGCGGCAAATTTTCTGTCGCAGCTCAAACTGCCAGCGAGAAACTACTGTGAACCCCCCGCCCGTGCGACTGTACCCTAAAAACACTACACTACACTAACACAAAGTGAAATAAAAAGTAAAAAACACTACATATACACATACCCCTACACAGCCCCCCTCCCCTCCCCAATAAAAATGAAAAACGTCTGGTACGCCACTGTTTCCAGAACGGAGCCTCCAGCTGTTGCAAAACAACTACTCCCAGTATTGCCAGATAGCCACTGACTGTCCAGGCATGCTGGGAGTTTTACAACAGCTGGAGGCCCCCTGTTTGGGAATCACTGGCGTAGAATACCCCTATGTCCACCCCTATGCAATCCCTAATTTAGGCCTCAAATGCGCATGGCACTCTCACTTTGGAGCCCTGTCGTATTTCAAGGCAACAGTTTAGGGCCACATATGGGGTATCGCCGTACTCGGGAGAAATTGGGCTTCAAATTTTGTGGGGTATTTTTTGCTATTACCCTTTTTAAAAATGTAAAATTTTTGGGAAAACAAGCATTTTAGGTAAAAAAAAAAAAAAATTTTTTACATATGCAAAAGTCGTGAAACACCTGTAGGGTATTAAGGTTCACATTACCCCTTGTTACGTTCCCCGAGGGGTCTAGTTTCCAAAATGGTGTGCCATGTGTTTTTTTTGCTGTTCTGGCACCATAGGGGCTTCCTAAATGCGACATGCCCCCAGAGCAAAATTTGCTTTCAAAAAGCCAAATGTGACTCCTTCCCTTCTGAGACCTGTAGTGCGCCAGCAGAGCAATTTTCACCCCCATATGGGGTGTTTTCTGAATCGGGAGAAATTGGGTTTCAAATTTTGGGGCGTATTTTCTGCTATTACACTTTTTAAAAATGTAAAATTTTTGGGAAACCAAGCATTTTAGGTAAAAAAAAAAATGTTTTTTACATATGCTAAAGTCGTGAAACACCTGTGGGGTATTAAGGTTCACTTTACCCCTTGTTACGTTCCCGGAGGAGTCTAGTTTCCAAAATGGTATGCCATGTGTGTTTTTTTTGCTGTTCTGGCACCACAGGGGCTTCCTAAAGGTGACATGCCCCCCAAAAACCATTTGACACTCCTTCCCTTCTGAGCCCTCTACTGCGCCCGCTGAACAATTAACATAGACATATGAGGTATGTGCTTACTCGAGAGAAATTGGGTTTCAAATACAAGTAAAAATTTTCTCCTTTTTACCCCTTTCAAAAATTCAAAAATTGGGTCTACAAGAAAATGCGAGTGTAAAAAATGAAGATTTAGAATTTTCTCCTTCACTTTGCTGCTATTCCTGTGAAACACCTAAAGGGTTAATACACTTACTGAATGTCATTTTGAATACTTTTGGGGGGTGTAGTTTTTATAATGTGGTCTTTTATGGGGCATTTCTAATATGAAGGCCCATCAAATCCACTTCAAACGTGAACTGGTCCATGAAAAATAGCGAGTTTGAAAATTTTGTGAAAAATTTCAAAATTGCTGCTGAACTTTGAAGCCCTCTGGTGTCTTCCAAAAGTAAAAACTCATAAATTTTATGATGCAAACATAAAGTAGACATATTGTATATGTGAACCCCAAAAAAATATATTTTGAATATCCATTTTCCTTACAAGCAGAGAGCTTCAAAGTTAGAAAAATGCAAAATTTTCATTTTTTTCATCAAATTTGGTGATTTTTCACCAAGAAAGGATGCAAGTTACCATAAAATTTTACCACTAAGTTAAAGTAGAATATGTCACGAAAAAACAATCTCGGAATCAGAATGATAACTAAAAGCATTCCAGAGTTATTAATGTTTAAAGTGACAGTGATCAGAATTGCAAAAAACGCTCCGGTCCTTAAGGTGAAAAAGGGCTCGGTCCTTAAGGGGTTAAGGAGAATGATAATTTAACTTCTGCTGAGAGAACTGCAATTAAATCCATACAGAACAATAAATCTATTATTGTTCGCCCTGCAGACAAAGGTGGGGGGGTCGCTGTTTTGAATAGGGCTGATTATAAAAATGAAGCCCTCAGAATTCTATCAGATCTTGAATATTATACCCCACTTCCCAATGACCCTTCTCCTCATATTTTTTCACTATATTGTTTGCTCATAGGTGGAGCTGTAGAAAATCAATTGTTGGATAAAAGGGAGCACACATTTCTCAATATTAAAAATTATAATTTACCTATTTTTTTATTATTTACCCAAATTACATAAATGTTTAATTAACCCCCCCCCCCCCCCCCCCCCCGGTAGACCTATTATTTCTGGTATTGGTTCGATTACTGCAAACCTTTCCCATTTTATAGATTTATTTCTCCAACCTTACGTTCTACATTTACCATCCTATTTGAGGGATTCAGCTCAGCTCATTTCTGAACTACATGCCTTATCCCTACCCCCTTATTATAGTTTTCTTACCCTGGATGTGTGCTCCCTTTATTCTAACATCTCCACTGATTTAGGTGTTCCTGCAATTAGACATTTCCTACAAGAGGACCCCTCACTAAACCCTAGTCAGTCAGAATTCTTACTGGAATCTATTAGATTTATTCTTCTTAATAATGTCTTTGAATTTAATCATACCATTTATCGGCAGAACAGGGGCTGTGCCATGGGGACTCGATTCACCCCCAGTTACGCTAATTTGTTCATGGCACAGTCCCTGTATTTTAAGTTTGTTTTTTTCTTTCGTCGTTATATAGACGACCTCTTCTTGATCTGGGTAGGTACCAAACATGAAGCTGACCTCTTTGTACATGAGCTGAATACTAATACATGGGGCATAAAATTTACTATGCATTATGCAGAAAGCTCCATTCAATTTTTAGACCTTGATATCCATAAAACAGATGATGGCACTATTTCCACTAAGACTTTTTTTTAAATCTGTTGATATTAACAGTTTCTTGCAGTTCGACAGCGCACACTATCCAAGCTGGCTAAGAGGGGTGCCATTCGGCCAGTATTTACGAATTCGCAGAAACTGTACTTCTGATTCAGATTTTATTTCTCAAGCTGATGTTTTAAAAAAACGCTTCATACAGAAGGGCTATCCTAGATCGCTCTTAACCAAGGCATATATGAAGGTGAAGGATAAAAAACTATCTGATTTGGTTACATCTATTCCCAAAAAATCTAGCTCCAATCAGCCTCATAACCCCTTTAGATATAATTTTGTTACAAATTTCAATATTGAGGCATCTAATATTAGAAAAATACTAACTAAGAATTGGCCCATTATTCAAAATGATAAAATTCGAAATCAAATAATTCCCCCAGTTCCTAATGTCACTTACAGACGTTCTAAAAATCTTAGCAATTTGTTAGCCCCTAGTAGATTTTCCGAACATCCGACACCACAGAATATCCGTCCCTTTAAAACATACTGTTTCCCCTGTAAAAATAGTCGCTGCCTTTGCTGCGAATGGATCAAACTGACACTTTTTCTTCTTATTTCACACAACAAACATTTAAAATAAAAGATTCATTAAATTGTGACACCACTTTTGCTATTTATCTATTAACCTGTGGTTGCGACCGCCAATATGTCGGCCGCACCACACAAACTGTACGCTCCAGGATGAACAAGCAGAGATAGAACATAAAACATGTTTTTTTGTTGCACAGTTTGTCCCGACACTTCACTCTTCACCATCAAAAAAACACTGAAACATTGAAATTAATCATTTTAGAAACTATCCCCATTCATTTACCTAACAGAATACAAAGATTAAATAATCGTGAATCCTTCTGGATTCACAAATTACATACTTTGCACCCTCAAGGTTTTAATGAATGTATCGATACAGTTAAATAATCTGATAAATTAGGGTCTATAACATTACATTTCTCCTAATAGATTAATCTCCAAAATATTACATCTATACGGTTTTTTTTCGTTGTTCCTTCTGTGCTGTTCATCCTGGAGCGTCCTATCCGGGATATTGTTTCCTTCTTTCCCACTTGTTTATTGAAATTGGTTTATAGGTACGTCTTTTGTTATATTTTATTTTTATTATTTTTATTATGTGGTCATTTTTTACTGTTTATCTATTATCATTTATGCTTTATTATCCAGGTTCTTTTCTTTCTTTTCTCCTTTTCTTTTTTCTTCCTTGTATACAGAAACCTCTGCATATTTATTATTTATTTTTTATTATTTAATTTTTATTTATGATTTTTTGTTGTTTGTAAATTTTGATTTTATAAATATGTTGTTATCCTTCTATGAGTATTCACACCTTGCGTCTTGGCCGGGTGCTGTATTCAATACCGCACTAGTTATTCCAGTTCATTTCCCCCACTTCTTTTCTAAGTAGTGTTCACATGTCACCCTCGGCTCAGTTGCGATTTGTAATACCGCATTGTTCATTTTACTTTATTTGTACTATCATTACCCATTTAGATAGTGCAGTGATATATAATTCAATTTTTTTGCTTTTTGAACTAACACATATAGTATCTTATAGGTCCATATTTTTCTATACTATATATTTTGAAATAATATTCAACTTGCATTGCTGAATGCCGCACCGGTGACCAAGCGGTGTGATTGCTTAAGTCGCATGTGGGGTATATTCACACCACATGCGATAATCATATTATATGTTTATGTGATTTCATTGTGCTTCTACATTATTTTTGTGATTGTCGTCTGTCTATTTATATTTATTTATATTTTTCTATATTTTTTATATATTGTCACATTCATATGTGGATATGTAATTTTATGCAACAATTTTATGCAACAACTCTTTCAAAAAGTATTCTAATGGTTATTTCCTGGAGGTATATATATCTGTCACCAGCCTTCTCTTGTTATGCCTGATGAAGCTGCGCATGCGCAGCGAAACGCGTTGCATTCAATAAATCCATTGATTTTACTTGGCTTCCTGATGGTTCCTCTCTGCGCCAGACAAACTCCTGAATCCATGGTCATTCGGTTTTGAATTTACTTCTACCCAGGAGGGCTGCAGTGGACCTTCTTTTACATCTCTTCTGCATTTTACCTTGTTGTGTGTGGGCGCACAACCAACTTTGGTAAGCGGTTTGGGAATTACCGTCCCCTACCCCCACTAACAAGATCTGCTGATCCCGCACATGAGGCGCCTTCCTCCCTCTCTCTAAACTAATCAATACTGTTAAACCTGAGAATGTAACAGATATGCAACGGTGAAGACGTGTCAGGTGAAATTCCATTTGAAACATTTACAATGCCATTAACCTGAAGATAAGCTGAAACAGGACACAGACAGTGCTCTGTGGTGTGATAATGTTAAAACAAGAACAGGTGTAGTAAAGCTCTTACATAAAGTTACACTCCACCAAATGTAACCATGGAACAGAGATTATAATGTGAATGCCTGCAGCCGCTCCACGTCAAAACTTAACCACAATGTAAAACTTCCTCCAACTTAACAACGGGATTCAGAGAGGCTGGACACAAAAAACTGTGCCGTATAGGCAATACCAGGGGCCAGTGGGCAATTACAGCGGCATTAGGTCCGACTCACAGCCTGTTCCCAGTTAACTCCAGTGTGGATGGGCACACATGTCCTGCGCCTCTGAATCCCGTTGTTAAGTTGGAGGAAGTTTTACATTGTGATTAACCTGAAGATGTAACAGATGTAACACAGATGTATGCACAGTCACCAAAAGAAGATCAGAGAGCGTACATGAGACTGTAACACTGACCTAAATAACCGTGCCATGTTTTCAAAATGTGCAACCTGATAAACCCGAATGATGTGGATACCTAGATGTACATGTTATTTCTGTAATGACATACTCGACACTATGATATACCATACCATTCACTTGAAGTATTTAACACTCAAATTACTTACACTCCTAGATGGACTCTTCATAGACAAGCCCAGACTGAGAATCCCCCTTCCCATCAGTTCTCCCGGCTTAGCCAGCCTCTCCTGTCTAACTAATGCGAGCAGTTACTGATGGCTGGGTTA
Source organism: Hyla sarda (assembly GCF_029499605.1). NCBI lineage: Eukaryota > Metazoa > Chordata > Amphibia > Anura > Hylidae > Hyla > Hyla sarda. Next base: position 54,875,642 of record NC_079199.1, on the reverse strand, counting down.
TAAATGCCGCCAATTCCAATGTTTCAGTCTGCAGTACTGACACTGTTGAACCGTCGTGGTGGTGATATCTGCCTCTGGGGCTCCATAATCTGAGAAGAAAGGTAACTGCACTTATACAAAAGATGTTTTTTTTTAAACAATGACCATGACACCACATGAATACATGTATGCACAAACTCTAAACACAAACCGACTTTACTTAGCATTACATGTGCTGATACTTTGTGCATTTAAAGGGAGAACAGTATGCGCAAAGGCTGAGGAAAAAGTCAAATTTGATGCACAATTGGCATTACAACTATTTGTTGTATGATTTTGTTGATTTTTACCCTATAATTCAATTAACCTCTTAAGGACACATGACCTACTGGAACGTCATGTGTCCGCTCCCGATCTATAACACGAGGCCACGTCATAGCGGGTCGGGCCCGGCCTCTAACAATGGCCGGAACCCGTGGCTAATAGCGCGCGGCATTGATCGCGGTGCCGCGCGCTATTAACCCTTTAGACGCGGCATTCAAAGTTGAACGCTGCGTCTAAAGTGAAAGTGAAAGCATGCCGGTTAGCTCAGGGAGCTGTTCGGGATAGCCGCGGTAAAATTCCAAATTCCAAAATAGTGCATTTTTGGTCACTTTTAATATCATGAAAAAATTAATAAAAAGCGATCAAGAAGTCCTATCAATGCAAAAAGGGTACCGTTTAAAACTTCAGATCACGGCGCAAAAAATGAGCCCTCAAACCGCCCCTTAAGCGGAAAAATAAAAAAGTTATAGGGGTCAGAAGATGACAATTTTAAACGTATTAATTTTCCTGCATGAAGTTATGATTTTTTCCGGAAGTACAACAAAATCAAACCTATATAAGTAGGGTATCATTTTAATCATATGAACCTACAGAATAAAGATAAGGTGTCATTTTTACCGAAAAATTTACTACGTAGAAAGGGAAGACCCCAAAAGTTACAAAATGGCGTTTTTTTTTTTTTTCAATTTTGTCTCACAATGATATTTTTTTCCATTTCACCGTCGATTTTTGGGCAAAATGACTGACGTCATTACAAAGTAGAATTGGTGGCGCAAAAAATAAGCAATCATATGGATTTTTAGGTGCAAAATTGAAAGAGTTATGATTTTTTAAAGGCAAGGAGCAAAAAACCAAACTGCAAAAACGGAAAAAACCCCGGTCCTTAAGGGGTTAAAAGTTAAGTTTTATCAGGTGACGTCCTATCCCAGTAAATAAATGTTGAATTCTCAGTGTACAAGAAAGGATATCTCACTGACAGATCAGTCATTTGGAAGTCATATCTAATGGATCCCCATACCCATCTATCTGTCTTTCTACAAATTTAAGGAAATCGGTACATCCAAACATAAATATAAAGACTGCATGCCTATTGAGAAAATAAGACTCTGATCAAAAGACAACAAATTCAGCCAATGGAAACTGCAGCACGCTAGAAAAAGTACCGTTTATCAGATGATTTACCAACAGAGCATCATGTACTGTACCTAGAGAAGTTTTAGTGCCCTAACCTGGTACCAGTGAGAACACTAAAACATCTATCTATGTATTGGCGTCACTATGCAAACAGCAGGGAGGTGAATAGAAGCACCAAAGTTTTTAATTTTGCCATTTTGGGCAGTTATATTTTTTTCCTCACCAGAGAAGCTCCTGGTGTGCATATTAAACATATCCATCCATTAGGTCTCTGTTAGTTAAGGAATATGTTAGCATAACTTTTTTCTGCCAAATAAAATAATGCAGCTGATTTCTCTATTCCATACATAGCATTCCGCTAAAAAAAAAAATACTTTGCATGGTATCTTTAAACATGTCAGCCCATGGACTACAGATGCCCATGTATGCCGTGGCATCTCTCTGGGTATATATTGAACATATATAAAAAGGAGCTCCTCCAGATGTAAACCTGTAATGAACAAAAGAGTCGACACCTCTACCTAGATCCAAATTGGTGCTTTAGCAAACAATCAATACCCTTGCATTGCATATAGACAGCATTTCCAGCAACTTTTTGCCTACTTGATCTACTGCAATAAATATAACTGTAAACTGATATAGAGGAAATTGTGCTTTTCTGGTCAACCTTTAACTTTATATTTTGAGATAAAATTACTTTTCAATAGAATGAAATAAATATATTCACTACCAATTCTATGGAGCACCTCCCCCTTCTTGGTCTCTATTAATATCCTATATGGTGCAGAGATGTGTTGGCAGGCATTATTTGGATAGCACTCAGCCATACCTGGCAGACATCCACTCCAGACATTTACAGCAGAGATACACTTAAATTCTATTCAGGAAAGAGAAAAATTGTGCCAGAAACACTTGGTGTGATTTATCAATGTCAATGATTTTTTATTCTTTAAAATAGTCTTTTTCTTTTGCCTTGTTAACCAATATTAAAAAAGTATTAACACTAGAAGAGAATAGAATATGTAAGACCAGAATGGATCTGATATGCCGGTATGAGTGGTTTCTGTAATTCAAGAAGGAACATGACATAGAGTATACAGTATTTATTTACCAGGAATGAGTCCAAGCACACAGAAGAGGTGTAAATCTAACTGTTATAGTTTTTCTATGTTAAGGCTCTATTCCTGGTATTGGTTTACAAATACTGTAGCAAAATGCTGACCAAATATTTCTGTGTGAAAGTGGCCATAATTATACAGAACTGGCTGCCTAGTAGAAGATCGCAGATGCAGAAAGAATATGGGCATTTTAATTCACATGGCGATGCCCCAGAAAAGTATAATACTACCAGCTGCAGTGCACAAAGAGGAGATTTGGTGCATTCCCACAATGGAATACACATGATTGCTGCAAAAACAGCACCACTTCTGTCCACAGGTTATGTGTACCACTGCAGCTCAATCCTATTGTCTTTAACCCCTTAAGGACACAGCCCATTTTGGAAAGTTTCATTTTTGCATTTCTGCTTTTTCCTCCTCGTCTTCCAAGAGCCATAACTTTTTTTATTTTTCCATCCACAGACACATATTAGGGCTTGTTTTTTGCATGACTAATTACATAAAAAATATAAAAACATAAACACACATAAAACACGAACAAAAAACAAAAAAGTATTATTTGTGGGTGAAAATTGAAAGAAAAGCGAAATTTTGCAACTTTTGGGGGTTTTGTTTTTACCCAGTGCATTTTATGGCAAACATGGTATGTTCTCTTTATTCTGTAGCTCAGTGCGATTAAAACGATCCCAAATTTATATAGTTTTTCTATTACGGTACTACTTTAATAAGAAATCAAACTTTATTGAACAAAATCAGTATATTTAAAATTGTCCTCTTCTGACCCTTATAACTTGATCTGTAGTTTTTATTGGTGCCATTTTTGTTTTTGATCGCTTTTTGTAAAGTTATATATATATATATATATATATATATATATATATATATATATATATATATATTGTAATAAAAAATCTGTGCTTTTGGGGTTTTGTTAACGCCAGTTACTGTACGGGATTATAAACATTATATTTTAATAGTTCTGACAATTACACACACGGCGATACCAAATGCATTTATTACTTTTAAGTTGTTTTTTTTTTATTAGGGGAGGGGGTTTATATAATTTTAGAGACATTTTTTATTTTATACTCTTACACCATAGGGAATTTTAAATGTATTTATTAGGTTGCATTAACTGTGTAATTACAGTTAGTGTGATCAGCGATCCATTAATACATCCAAGCTAAGCCAGGCTGCATCAGTGTGTAGGTGATCGGCGGCAGGAGGCAAGTAAGGGGACCCTCCTCCGCCATCTTAGTTTATGGGTCCCATAAACTCCTCTGAGCTATTGCAGATGTTTCAGTTTAACTTTAGATGCCATGATCAGCATTAATCATGGTATCTAAAGGGTTAATAAGCAGTGACGGTATCGCTGCTGCCTGTCATAAGGGATGAGCGTTACTAATGGGAGTGGACACACGCTTTGAACACATGTTATTCAAAGTTACATAATGCTCCAGGGAGTACATGTACATGCATTTTTCTAATACTAGACAACCATTGAAATGGTTTATGCATAGCTGTAAGACAATTTACCATTTAACAAAATATATACTTCATATTATTTGCCAGAACAACAAGTCTAGATGAAAGTGAAGCAAGTTAAAATACTACTTCCATATAATGTAGTATGTCTAATACAATTTCTGGGGGGTAAGGCATTGATGGGCCAGAATATAAACATCTTAGCATCTTAGCTCAAAGAAGAGTCCTGGTTGTTCAAAACTTCTTCCATTTAAGAATTACGGAGGGTACTGTTCTCAAAGATCATGAAGAGAAATGGGAGGCCCCAGAGTCATGTTGCAAAGGGTTAATCCTTTTACTTTTCACTAAATGTGCCAACATTTCTAAAATCTGGTTTTCACATTCTTATGTGCACATGTGCAGAATGATGGGGAAAAATATTTGTTTTCTTTTTTTCTAGCACAAGGCCATAACATAAAATAAAAAGTTTAAAAAGGATCTGTAGAATCTCCACATGCATTGTATATCTTTGTGTAAAAATATTTAGTATAATTTTTTTATTATTTAACAAGAAAATGTATTTCCAGAAATAATGTCCCTTAAAAACAGGAGCAATCACCAAAACATACAGCTGATATGCGATTTCTTATCAAGTTATGGAAAATTCAAGCACATAACTACATCCACGGTAGGAAATATACTACTAATAACCATAAAACAACAAACTGCATGGTTATGAAATAAACATAGATCTAAAACCTGATAGTACCACAATACGTGTCAATAAGTAGTATTGACAAAGATAATCTGAAAAACTCGGCCAAAGATGTGGTCAGATGCACCAGACATAAAGATGATTCCCCCCTTGAAACGCGTTGTCTATTCACTGTTATACACACGTATAAAATAATAAAAATTTATATTTTATTTCTTTTCTTGTCGGAATTAGGGAATTTTCTAATTGAGCTTATAATATTAGTTCAGTGCCATTGAGCATTTGTCTTCTGTGAGGAGCATTGTCAAGCTACTCCCATCATCCACATCCAGTGTCTTTACTGTATCTCCAAGCTTGTATGGCAGGATAGAGACTGCATCGGAAATCTACGTGTGATACCAATTTTGCGTGATTTTTAATTTGTCATTGTTAATGGCACTTAGAGGGCCCATTTGCTTTATTTTCTTTTATATGCTGAATACTGTTCTCATGCCACAACTGACCACCAGGTTGGAGGGAGCTCTGAGGGAGAGTAGGGATAAAGGAAAATCCTTAGAAAGACACAAAGCTTGCAACTTATTGATTGAAATCATTGATATTTATATATATTTTATTTGGCTCGGGTAGGTCATTACTGCAGCCAGTGATTGGCTGAATAGGTATTTTCTATGTGTTAAGATTAAGAACAGAAGTGCTGACAGCAGGAACTGGCACTACTAAGAAGGCACTGTCGGGGAATTGGCAGCAGGTGATTTATATGTGCAGTGTTTTTTTTTTTTTTTTTGCCCTTAAGAACCTAAGCATCTCCAGAGTAGGTGTTGTTACTGCTAGACTGTAGTTGGTACTAGTGAGTGCACTGTGTGTGTAATGTTAAGACTTAACGCCATTATTTAAGTGGTGGTAGCCTTGGCATACCTGAGTTATGTTGTGTGTTTGGGGAACATATTGGGGGAGATTTATCAAAATCTGTCCAGAAGAAAAGTTGCTGAGTTGCCCATAGCAACCAATCAGATCGCTTCTTTCATTTTTGAAAAGGTCTCTGAAAAATGAAAGAAGCAATCTAATTGGTTGTTATGGGCAAGTTCCAGTGATCATGTGACTTATAGGGTGACCTATGGAACTCCTCCAGAGTCTCCCCCATATAAACCCTGGGAGGAGCTAGCTAGCCAGTTTAGCTCCTGCTGAGGCACAGTCAAGTCCGGAGAGAGTGTCTGGTGTCCTGAGGAGGCTCAAGGCCTACCACGCAGCCACGCTTTCATTAATCCAGTGCCCCACAGGCGAACGTCAAAACCTGGTAAGCTACATATGGGGGGAAGTCAGTCTAGTCAAGTCAGTCAAGATCAGTCTGTATACAGTCAGTGAGGGCCTGCAGCAAATTGTCCAAATCCAATATAGCTCCCAGCGAGCCCTAAAGCCTCTGAAGTCACTGGTCACCTCCTTGGGCCTAACTGAGCTGTAAAGACTATTACACCTGTCTACCTCAGTAAAGCTACCGTTGTTCCGTAACATGGCATCGGAGGCATTATTTGCCCCGCGCCTAGCCCAAGATCCAGTGGCTAGAGATGTCGTGAATTGTTCGCTGGCGAACAGTTCCCGGCGAACTTAGCATGTTCGCGTTCGCATTGCCGGGCAAACATATGGGAAGTTCGATTCGCCCCCTATACTTTAACATTGCGGTAAACTTTGACCCTGTGAGTCAGAGTCAGCAGACACATTATAGCTAATCAGCAGCAGTCCCTCCCTTCCAGACCATCCTACCTCCTGCACGGACGCCATTTTACCTTCATTCGGCATGCTACAGGCTTAGAAAGTGGAGGGACAGAGAAGCTGCTCCTGCTGTAATAGGGAAAGCGATAGTTAGGTTGCTGCTAAGTGGTGTATTCAGGGTCCACTTTACTCCTAAAGCACTAGTCTAACATCTGCTTTAAGGACAGCACCCAAAAAAGCCCTTTTTAGGGCTCAAATATCAGTCCGTGTGTCTTGCAACAGCTGGAGGCACCCTGGTTGGGAGGGAACCGCTGGTTAAAAGGGGTACTCCAGTGTAAAACTTAATTTCCTTCAAGCAACTAACTACAGTATTAAAAGGGCTATACGTTCAGTCCGTGTGTCTTGCAACAGCTGGAGGCACCCTGGTTGGGAGGGAACCGCTGGTTAAAAGGGTACTCCAGTGTAAAACTTAATTTCCTTCAAGCAACTAACTACAGTATTAAAAGGACTATAAGTTCAGTCCGTGTGTCTTGCAACTGCTGGAGGCACCCTGGTTGGGGACCTCTGTTTAAAAGGGGAACTCTGCTGGTAACCTTTTTTGCTCATTGTCACACTAGTGAAAATCACATTTGGTGTGACAGTTGTTCAAATAAAAATAAAAAAATACCTTTTTTGGCTGTGAAATAAAACCAGTGCTGCCTAAAGGGGGGCCCTAACTATGTGCTGCCTAATATGGGGGAATCTATGTGCTGCCTAAAGGGGGGATCTAAATATGTGCTGCCTAAAGGGGGCTCTATGTGCTTCCTAAAGGGAGGCTCTAACTATGTGCTGCCTAAAGGGGGCTCTATGTGCTGCCTAAAGGGTGGCTCTAACTATGTGCTGCCTAACATGGGGGAATCTATGTGCTGCCTAAAGGGGGGATCTAACTATGTGATGCCTAAAGGGGATCTAACTATGTGATGCCTAAAGGGGGCTCTATGTGCTGCCTAAAGGGAGGCTCTACCTATGTGCTGCCTAAAGGGGGGCTCTATGTGCTGCCTAAAGGGGGATAAAGCACGTTATTCCAAAGAATTTAGGAACAATAGGTGATTTATGCCCTTTATGGATTAGAACCAGACTGCATCAACTATGTAATTTTCCATGGGAGTTTTGCCATGGATCCCCCTCCAGCACGCCACAGTCCAGGTATTAGTCCCCTTGAAACAATTTTTAAATCACTATTGGGGCCAGAAAGAGTCCCTGTGGGTTTTAAAATTCGCCTGCCCATTGAAGTCAATGGCGGTTCGCACGGTTTGCCGGTTCGCGAACATTTGCGAAAATGTTATGCTCGCGACATCACTACCAGTGGCATACCTTCGGGTGGTGCAGAGGTTAAACCACACCCTGGCATCACGAATACAAGGGGTTAATGCCATCTGCCCCTAGTATAACAACATCTGCCCTCAACACGCCCTCACCACAACTTTTGGTGTCATGAACAGGATTTTGCACGCATATGTGAAAATAAATTGTGCCAGAAAGTGTACGGGACTTTGCAAGTGAAATTTGTTTATTGCGAGGCGCTGGTGAAATAGAGGGGGAGGTGAAGAAAACTCTGTTACCTACCATTGTGAACCGTAAAAGAATTGTGCAGGCCTGTGTAGAGTTTGTACCTGAAAGAGTCCAGCGTTTCCCGCGTAAGTGGTCGCAGCTCCGCCCACGTCAGTCCCCACCGGGTACCTGCAAAATAGAGGGCGAGTGTCTGCTGTAGTACCCCTATCATTCAAACGGGAGCTGCTACAGCCCCTTCACCAGCTCTCTTAAAGGGGAACACACATCATTCTTTTACAGCGACAGCTTACTCAAAAATCAACAAGATGTCGGAACCCAGCACCACAGATCAACCAGCGCCCCTTCATCAACCAGCGCCCCTTCATCTGCTCCAACAGCTATGATCCTGCCCCCCCCTGCCTCCAGCAAGCAACAACAGTCCTGGTGTTTCAACTTCTGCACCGGTATTAATGGGGAACCCTGTCCTTCCTACCTACAATGGAGACCCCTTCACCCTGAGGGATTTCAAAGAGAGGGTCCAGAGCTTGTCTGTCTTTTACTCTTTCCCTCCTAACCAACAGATGCAACTACTAATAGGACCGGCACTAGAGGAAGTCTGCACTTGGCCAGCATCTGAGAAGGCGACGGTGGAGCAGATCTTTGAAGGATTGTACCAGGTATTTGAGTCACATTCTCCATCAGAGGTCTTCACCAGAGCCCGCCGCAAAGCGGAATGGACTTGCTGCGGCAGGCAGCCCCCAGGTCGTTCCCCTGATAGCGGCTCGACCTCTCTGACGAAGGTGGGGGAAAAAAGGAGAACTTAGCATTAGATGTGTGGCATCAGAATCAAAATAGTAGCTGAGGCAGGTAGGCAGAAAAAAAACGGTCTCTTTTGTAAAAGTATATGAAAAAACACAAAAAAGAAGTGCACTCCTAGTGTAGACAATCATGGTAGTTTGCTTCAATGTGCGCAAAATTAGGAGGCTTACCCAGAACGTGTTGTGCTAAGAGCACAACACCTCCGCAGGCATCAAAACTCGCAGGATGAAATGGAAGTCAGCAGCCCTGGTTTCCTTTCCAGGTTCCTCTCGGTAACTGGATTGGTAGCAGAAAGTAATGGATATGATCCAGGAAAACAGGAATTACCATGTGGCGCTTCTCCTCCTAGGACAGATGTAGAACTTATTCATCCACACATGGACTAGTGCCTACATCTGTCCTAGGAGGAGAAGCACCACATGGTGATTCCTGTTTTCCTGGATCATATCCATTACTTTCTTTTGTAAAAGTGTTAGTGTGCACAAGTAAGCACTGAGGATATGCATTAAGTAAAACTTAACTTTTAATAATATGCTTAGGATAAAATATATAGACCCACAATTTTTTTTTAAATCAAACAAAAGGAAAGTTGTGCAAAAAACACCATGTGGCACCTACACCACCAAGTATTTTTTAATTCATAATTCTTTTATATTATTTTTATCACAAAAAAGAAACAAATACAAACAATACAAACATAACCATCTGCAAAGCAGGAGAACACAGAAAAAGGGGATAATTCACACTCTCATCGATATTATCTGTTTCATAACTACAGTTCCCTATTTTTATGACCAGAGGTTAGAGGGTATACCTGCTTCTTTCTACACCACCAAGTATTATGTGATCCAAAAACCTGGAAGGGAACAACGTATGGTCCATTGTAACCGGCGGGGGTACAAACTTCCCCTGTAAGGGCCTACCCTCGTATTATTAAATCCAATCTCTGCAAGTGTTACTCGCTCTAAAAATGGCGGCCCCACACAGGAACCTCTCCCTATTTTCACCTACAAACACTGCCATTTCCCAGGGTTTTTAGGTGGAAATAGGGATTGGTTCCTGTGTGGGGCTGCCCTTTTTAAGACGAGTAACACTTTCCTTGAAAAGATGGAAGGGAACAACGTATTGTCCATTGCAGCAGGTGGAGGTAAAAACATCCCCTGTAAGGCCCTCTTCTTGACCTATTAATTCCCTTCTTGGCAAGTGTTACTCACCCTAAAAAGGGCAGCCCCACATAGGAAACTCTCTATTTCCACCTAAAAACCTTGGGAAATGGCAGTGTTTGTAGGGGGAAATAGGGAGAGGTTTCAGTGTGGGGGTGCCCTTTTTAGGGCGAGTAACACTTGCTAAGATGGGAATTAATAATAAGAGAGTAGGGCCTTACAGGGGAAGTGTTTACCCCCATCGGTTACAATGGACCATACGTTGTTCCCTTCCACCTTTTAGAGGTCTTTGCATCACATCAATACTTGGTAGTGTAGGTGGCACATGGTGTTTTTTGCACACCTTTCCTTTTGTTTGATTTAAAAAACTATTTGGGGTACATATATTTTACCCTAAGAAAAGTTATGTTTTAGCTAATGCATATCCTCAATACTTACTTGTGGTCTGATGCAGAGGAATGTCTGTAAGGCTGCTTTCACACTATGAATTTGCATGCAGTAATTTTTCTGCCACAATGTCCCGTCACTGTATAACGCCCGTAATGAATTACGGGCATATACGGGTGCAAATGGGCAGTTACAAAACCCCATAGGCTGCAATGCAATTTAGTCACGGCCGTCAGCGGTTTTGTAACGGCCGGGTTTCGCAGCTGTAGTGACGGAACTTCTGACGGAAGTTCCTAAACGGAGAAATTCATAGTGTGAAAGCAGCCTAACTGGGGAGCAGCACCTTAAATATGTTTAGCACTATCCATATTTGTGAAGTGTTGGTGTGGCACCATGGTCAATCTACTCTGTTGCATCAGGCATTGGTGGGTGGAAATCCTGGCTGATCCATGCCTGATTCATCTTCACAAAGGTCAGTCTCTCCACATTTTTCGTGGACAGACGCGTTCTCCTTGGGGTTACTATGGCCCCCGCTGCACTAAACGCCCGCTCTGATGGCACACCACTGGCCGGGCAGAACAGCTTTTCCAGGGCAAACTCTGCTAGTTGTGGCCAAGATTGCCTGCCCAGAAGTCCAACGGATCTTCAAGGTGTGTTGGCATGGTCAAGTCAAGGTATGCCACCACCTTCTGGTTCAGGTCCTGCTCCAGGTCTACCTGCTGCTGATGAGTTGCTTCACTATGCAGGTGAAGAAAGCTACTCATCAGTGACTGTAGATTCAGGCTGCTGCTGATGGAGCTGGTACTGATCCTGCCACCCTACCCCTCCCCAGGAGCCATGGCAGTGGAAGGTGAGCACAGAGGGCCCCCCGAGTCAGACCTGCAAGAGGATGGACGATGGCGCAGATAGGCATCGGCCAACTGACTCCGTAGGATGTCTCTGTAGTAGGTCAGTTTGTCCTCCCTCTCAGTGGGTGTAAAAAAGGCCCCCATTTTGTGCCGGAAACGAGGGTCCAATAAATTGGAGAGCCAGAAGTCATCCCACTGCCGAATGGTGACAATTCGGCAGTCACTACGCAAGCAGGTGAGCATGCATTGTGCCATTTGTGCAAAAGACTATGAGGGACTCCCTGCCTCCATCTCCAGTGCATACTGCCACCATGTGTCTGGGTCCTCTGTCTTGCCTTCCTCATAACCCTCTAGCTGCTCCTGCTCCTCCTTTCCTGTCACATGACTTTAGGTTACACCCATCTTGTGTAACCTAAACTGTGCTCCACTGTGCCACTCCTCCTCCAGTTCTGCCCCCACAGGGCTCATGTGGCCATAAGATGTAGGCGCCACAACTCCAGTGCTCTGACCATACATCGTTTCCAACATGTGTTGTAGTAGATGAAGCAGTGGAATGACGTTGTTTATCCCGTAATCCTGGCGACTGACTAATAATGTGGCTTCCTCAAAGGGCCTGAGCAAACGGCAGGTGTCACATATGAGCTGCCACAAGTTGACATTGGATGGCTTTTCTCTGTTCGTAGAGTCAGTCCAACATATGTAGGGTGGAATTCCAATGTGTGGAAATGTTGCAAATCAGACTATGTTGGGGGATGCCGTTCTGACGCAGCAGCTCAAGGAGGATGTGCTTTGCGGCTACAAGTGGCTGAAGTGCAGGCAAAGTTTCCTTCCCATTGTTAGGATGTCTTGCAGATGGGGGGGAACACTTCAGAAACCGCTTCACAACCAGATTGAACACATGTGCCATGCAGGGCGCATGTCTCAGGCTTCTTTGTCGCAGCGCAGATAAGATGTTCTTCCCGTTGTCGGTCACCATGGTTCCCATTTCCAGTTTTTATGGAATAAGCCATGATTCAATTTTTCAATGAATGACTTTTAGCAGTTCCTCCCCCTTGTTGCTCCGTTCGCCAAGGCAAACCATGTGAAAAACAGCGTGACACCGCCGTGCCCTGCACATATGTTATGCTGGAGGGGCACTGAGACTTGTCCGTGCAGTGGAGGCTGAGGACACGGTGGAGCATGAGGAGTCAGAGTCGCACACTGTCACAGGACCAACGGCCTGAGAGCGTGGAGGCGGAAGCTACGTGACCTGTCCAATTTGCTGTTTAACGTTATTTTTATTAAGTATTACAATCCTACAAGCAATACAAATATAGTAAAACATCTTTCTATGTACATTGCAATAGATTTTTTATATAAACATACAATTAAGAAACTGATAACTTTATTAATAAAGAAATGTACCATGATGGTGAAGTGTCAAAGCATTCAATATCGTTTATTATTAAAGTAGAAACTGAAATTAGAGTCGAGGTGGATCTCACCATACTAATTAGTAGTGTTGAGCGGCATAGGCCATATTCAAATTCGCAAAATTTCGCGAATATATGGACAAATATTCGTCATATATTCGCTAAATTCGCATATGCAGATAAAACGCGTAATATTCGCGTTTTATTTTCACATATACGAAAAATTCGCATATGCGAAAATTAGCATATGCAAAAATCCGCATATGCGAAAATCTGCACATACGAAAATTGGCATATGCGAAAATTAGCATTCGTATGCCAGTCTCACACAGTAGTATTAGAGCCTTCTTTACACCACACAAGCTGGAAGCAATGAGGAATGATCACTGTGATGTGTACTGTGTGAAAAAAAACAAATATTCGTACTTGCGAATATATAGTGCTATATTCGCGAATAAAATTCGCATTGCGAATATTCGCGAGCAACACTACTAATTAGCTGCAGTCAAGGTCGTAATGTTCAGTTTAACCAATAAATTTTGAGTTGGTTATAGTCACATCTCCAGGTCCGAGGTACCTCCTTAGGCTCCAATAGAACTCAACATCACACAATATGACTCATAAGAAAGGAATATGTAGTGAAGGATTAGTCTTTATTCAAGGCGGTTTGTATTTAGAAACCCAGATATCCCATAGATAAACACATTTGTCTCTTTTATTTCTCTGACCAGCAATAGAAAGTTCACATTGATAATCATTATAGATTCTGCTTGAGAGGATGTGGGGAGCAGAGCTCTCTTAAACATATTTTCTTTAGCTGTCCTCAGATTCAAGGTTAAATTTCTGATATTAAAAAGATGATCAATAATATTTCTCCTCAACAGCTCTTGCTTACCCCATTGCTATTCTTACTCCTATTAGGGATACATAAATTACCTAGAGAAATACAGGTTCCGATATGCAATATATGCATCTCTGCTAGATTAGTTCTGGCCTCCAAATGGAAAACTCCCCAGATTCCTTCCTGTCCAATTTACTGTTGTGGCTGTGGAGGAACCACATTCACCCAGTGGGCCGTAAAGGACATGTATTGCCCCTGACCGTAGTTACAGCTCCACACGTCGAAGCTGCCGTGCACTTTGGCACACACTGACAGGCTCAAGGACTGGCCTACCTTCTGTTCAACAAAATTGTGAGGGCTGGTACTGCCTTTTTCGCAAAGAAATGACGGCTTGGGACTCTTCACCTCGTCTCGGCACAAGCCATCAGTTCTCTGAAAAGAGTCCACCACTTTAAAAGGGAGGCATTACAGCACCAACAACTTGGACAGGAGCACATTCAGCTTCTGTGCCATTGGATGAGTGGGCGCATACAGTTGTCTCTTGGACATGGCTTTGCCGATGAATTGCTGGCAGAATGACTGACTCGATGTAGGAGGAGCAGGAGCATCTGGAGCAACAGGAGATGGGTATGACACAAAGCTCCCTTTGGCTTAGGTGGTGGAGCCTTGGCTGGCTGAAAGAGGGAGCGGCGTGCCACTGGGTGATGCAGCAGACTGGACCACCACATCAGAGCCACGGTTTTCCCAGGCCACTTTATGGTGATACTGCATAAGTTGACGCAGGGCAGTGGTGCCAACATTTGGACCCTGGCCACGCTTCCCTTCTGCCGACAAATCTTGCATGTGGCCAAGTTAACATACTCCAGATGCTTGATGAAAAACTGCCACACAGCCGAGTAGCTGATTTTCCCACACACAGTCCGCACTGATTGACTGCTACTGCCACCGACTCCAGGAACCCCTGTTCCACTACCTCCCGGGAATGTAGACTGCTGCGAAGCAGGTGGTATACCCCGGGCATGTTTGGCTCCAGACTTTCCACTTCTGCCACCATGCTGACTTCCAACCATGCTACCACCTTGTTTGCTCAGCTGCTGCCTCACGGCAAACTGCAACCTTCTTCTCCTGATGATGATGAAGCCCCTTCTGCACCTGGCTCCCAAGTGCGATTGGCTTCATCATCATCGAGTTGTTTCTGCACGTCACTAATGTCCTCCTCAGGTTCCTCAACAGTGTCTGCCTGAACGCTCGCAACACCACCTCCCACGCCACTCTCCTCATCCCTACTTGCCTGCCTAGCAGAGGAAGCGGGGGATGTCTCCTCCACTCTTTGGCTGGGCAGTAGCTGCTGACTGTCCTCTAGTAGATCGTTCTCACTAAATAGTGGAGCTGAACCCACAGCATAGGATACTTCTGTGGGGGAGGAAACAGCATAGGACAGAGGCAATGGGAGGACAGGGACTGCTCCTGGGCCATGCCAACTAAAGGTTGTGTCTGAGCAACCTGCCGACTGTTTACTGGGGGTATCAGATGTCACTTGTGATGAAGTGGATGACCGTGTTAACCAATCCATAACGGCAGATGGGTTACTGGTCGAGACACGACCGCTAGCTGATACCGGGAGCTCAGGCCTCTCGCTGCGATTCCTGCTGACACTCACCCCTAGTCTGCTGTGACCTCTGCCTGATGAATTTAGGCCTCTGCCACTCCTCTGTGCATGTCCTGGCACTTCTCTGCCTGACATACTTAGTGCGTATATGAGGGAAGTACAATACTCTCCACTACGCTTAAAACAGTATTTGTCTACAACACCAGCAGGTGTGTACTTTTGGCTGGCCTTTCACAGTATCTAGGCCCTTAAGACTTTAACAGGAACAAAATAGTACACACTTAGATGTACGTATGTGGTATGCACTTATGAGGGGAGGATTATGCGCTCTAGTACGCTTAAAACAGTATTTGTCTGCAGTCGCTGTTTACTACACCCAAAATTGCACTCTCTCAAACTCACTCCCTTCCCTATCAGTGCTTCTAGGCTGGATTTGGGCTTGAGGTGAATCACTGCTGTAAAAAAGCTTTTCTGTGCAACACACTTCTCTCTGTACCTCTCTATAATAGAACGCTGATGTGACTGGGAGGTGAATCGCTGCTGTAAAAATGCTTTTAGGTGCAACAAACAGTGCTGTCTGTCCCTCTGTCTCTCTCTCTCTCTGCAATAAAAGGCTGAAGTAACTGACCGCAAGATGGCTGCCAATTATACAGGGCTGTGACATCACATGGGTGGCTGGCTTTTGATAGGCTGCATGCTGCATGTGATTCAGGGTCATCCTGCCTACCTTTGTTCCCGCCTTCCCAGGATTCCTTGTCCCATGTCATCACACGTGGATCTGCCATTTTAGATGCCCTGGAGCTTCGACCGCACTAAATGGAGTTTAATGAAGCCATTTGCACAATCGAATTGTGGCGATATTCGCATTCGGTGAAAATCAAATTTTTCCTGAAATTCGTAACTAATTTGGATTTGTCAGATTCTTTTCCCTCATCGCTAATTGTAACCAATGTGGCAGATAAGGGGTCGGCAGAATTAACTGTATATTGGGGATGAACATCATGAGGAATTGTTTTACTGAGATTCTAGATGCCTTGTATGCCTCTTTATCTCCCATATGCCCCTTTCAGACCAACAGGCTGTGCAGTACCACCTAAAAGTCCTACAAATGGAACAGAAGTTTGCCAACAAGCAAGGCGAGATCTGCAGAGTACAAGTTCAAGACATCAGGTCGGTGACCTTAGAACCCAACACTGAAACTATCATATGGTGCCGTGCACGTCCCAGAGTCAAGAATCGGGATTATCAGGCCCTGCTGAAACCTAAGCAATTGGAAGATCAGCCTTTAGTCTGAGCTGCGAGAAGCTTCATTACTGTCTCAAACAGAAGAGTCCCAGTACGGTTAGTGAACCTGTCTGATTCTGCTATTGTCTTACCCAAGTACACTCCAGTGGCTCAGTTGTACCTCCTAGAGTTGAAGGACATTGTGACAGAGCGTCTAGTCGCCCGACAACATGCGGCTCAAGTTACCGGTGGATCCAGTGCTAATCCTCCAGAGCACTGGTGGGCGCAGTGCCAGGTTGGAGACGACAATACCCCACGGGACCAAGTCAATGGAGTCGTCAATGTCGCCAAAAGGAATCATGAAGCTTTCAGCAAGTTTAAAAGTATGCCGTTTGGGCTATGTAAAGCCCCCGCTACGTTCCAGCGTCTGATGGAAAGGTGGCTGGGTTATCTGAATTTCCAAAGTGTCTTATTGTACCTGGACGATGTCATCGTGTATTACAAGTCTTACCATCAAAGTGTCACTTGCTCAAGCCTCAAGTCCATTACCTGGGTAACTTTGTCAGTACAGAGGGAGTTAAGCCAAATCCTGAAAAGGTGCATGCTGTCAAGAACTGGCCTACCCCGCGCACGGTGAAGGATGTCAGGAGCTTCCTGGGATTCGCCGCCTATTACCGCTGCTTCATCCCACTCTTCGCCCAAATTGCAGAACCCTTCACAGCTCTCCTATGGGGTATGGCGAAGGAGAATTACAATGGAAGACTACCTATTGAATGGGACGAAGAGCAAGAGACAGCGTTCCGAGCTCTTAAACGTCTACTGACAGAACCACCCATCTTGGCCTATGCAGACTATAGTCAGCCGTTCCAGCTATATACTGATGCCAGTTTTGAAGGTCTGGAAGCTGTTCTGTCACAAGTTCAGGATGGACAAGAGAGAGTGATTGCCTACGCCAGTCGTAATCTGCGAGGAGCAGAGAAGAATGATGCCAATTACAGCCCATTCAAATTGGAACTTCTTGCCCTGGTATGGGCCGTGACAGAAAAGTTCAAAGATTATTTGGCTGCCACGCCATTTACTGTCTACATGGATAATAACCCTTTGGTGCACCTGAACACTGCCAAGTTAGGTGCCATTGAACAGCGTTGGGCTTCAAAAATAGCTATTTACAGCTTCACCATCAAGTACAGAAGCGGCAAGTCAAACATAAATGCTGATGTACTGTCTCGGATGACCCCCAGCGAAGAACCACCTGTCGAAGACATGTGGGAAGACGTGGAGATGTCCCCATTTTATCAACGGTTTGTAAACCAGAATGTTGTAACCGCCCTCATGCACAGTGAACCAAGGTCCCAAAAGGTTAAAGAAGACCTATACAGCTGGAAGACTCTTCAAGATGAAAGTTGAGTCAGGGGGGATCTGTTGGACTACCTTCTGGCAAAAAAGGTGCCAACCCGTCTACGACGGGCCCAGTGTGACTATTAGTTGAAGCGTCTGTGGCGACAGAGCAAGCGACTGTTTGTACACAAAGGACTGTTGTACCGAAATTCTTTGGATCCGGTCTCTGGTGATCGACTTCAGCAGATTCTGGTTCCCCGAAGAGATGCGGCTATGGTCCTCAAAGCATATCATGACCAGTCAGGACATTTTGGAGTCCACAAGACCGAAGCCACTGTCAGGCGAATATTCGATTGGATCGGAATACGGAGTGACATTGAGAAATGGTGCAGTGAATGTTCTGTTTGTAACATCACCAAGAATGTGCACAAGGACGCAAGAGCCCCCCTCCACTCCATCCAGAGCGACAGACCCAACCAATTGGTCTTGCTAGACCATGTGAAATGGTCTCCTACCCGGTCTGGGCATACCTGTGCTCTCACCATGGTGGATCATTACTCCGAGTGGGTTGTCGTTGTTCCCGTCAAAGATCTCACAGCCAAGACAGCGGCCCAGATGTTCTACTCTAAATGGGTACAAACCATTGGATGTCCTGAGTCTGTCTTAACTGACCGTGGAACGGCCTTTGAAGCCCAACTCTTTCAAGAACTGTGTCAATTCCACCACTGCAAAAAACTTCAAACCACCGCCTATCACCCTCAGGGAAATGGGCTCTTTGAGCGTATCAACCAAGTCTTCATGCATATGCTGAGAGCAGCCTCTGTGTCAAGACAAGAATAATGGCCTGGTTATTTCCTGAGTTGCTGGAAATTTATAACAAGACAGTGCATTGCTCCACTGGATACACCCCCTTCTACTTGATGATGGGACGACACGGGCAACTGCCTAAAGACCGGACGTATGGGTTGCAAGCGCCGATCAACAATTCCCCTAAAGCGTCCCTTCCCATCTGGGAAACAGAGCCCTACACGGTGACGGCTATACCCTATCCTGAGTCCGATGTGTGCGAAGTTCAAAAGCCAGGGTATGAGCCGCAAGTTATCCACCGAAACCGTATCAAGATATGCCTAAAGGAAGATCTACCAGTACTTCCACCACAACTCTTCCAGAAGTAAGACCTGCAAGGGAATATGTTCCTGGTGAAGGGATCCACCAATCCATGGATTTCTCTATGTTCTCTCCAAGTCAGCCAGCGTTCATCTATTTGCCTCCAGCGCCGGGACCGGTCTAGCCAACGTTGGTCAACATGCTAGTTCCTGCTCTATCTTTGTTGGCTCCAGCTTATATACCTGTTCCCAGAGTGTCAGCAACAGCTCCGACTTTTCCAGTTCAAGTACTAGTGGTCCAGATTCCAGCAACTCCTGAACAAATTCCAGCTCCCGTGTTTGCTGAAGGTTTCAGACGTTCCGTTAGTTCCAGATTCTCCAGAGGTGGTTGTCACGATGCCGGCTGGCAGGAGGTGGATCCTCTGTGCCAGAGAGGGATAGCGAGGACCGTGCTAGTGGACCGGTTCTAAGACACTACAGGTTTTCACCAGAGCCCGCCGCAAAGCGGGATGGTCTTGCTGCGGCGGTAGTGACCAGGTCGTATCCACTAGCAACGGCTCACCTCTCTGGCTGCTGAAGATAGGCGAGGTACAAGGGAGTAGGCAGAAGCAAAGTCGGACGTAGCAGAAGGTCGGGGGCAGGCGGCAAGGTTCGTAGTCAGGGGAGATAGCAAAGTTCTGGTACACAGGGTATAAACACACAAAAACGCTTTCACTAGGCTCTAGGGCAACAAGATCCGGCAAGGAAGTGCAAGGGAGGAGACTAGATATAGCCAGGAAACAGATGGGAACCAATTAAGCTAATTGGGCCAGGCACCAATCATTGGTGCACTGGCCCTTTAAGTCTCAGGGAGCTGGCGCGCGCGCGCCCTAGAGAGCGGAGCCGCGCGCGCCAGCACATGACCGCAGGAGACGGGAACGGGTAAGTGACCTGGGATGCGATTCGCGAGCGGGCGCGTCCCGCTGTGCGAATCGCATCCCCAACGGCCATGACAGGGCAGCGCTCCCGGTCAGCGCTGACCGGGGAGCTGCAGGGAGAAAGGCGCCGTGAGCGCTCCGGGGAGGAGCGGGGACCCGGAGCGCTAGGCGTAACAGTACCCCCCCCCTTAGGTCTCCCCTTCTCTTTATCGGGTAACTGCCTCCCCTGGGATGAGGACACCGGGAAAGGAAGGAGGGATTCCTCAACGGCAGGCAGAACCGCAGGAGTAGGAATGGGGAGAGAGGGCAGAGGGCGAGACCTGGCACGGGGCAGTGTGACACCAGGACGAGGGCCATGAGGGGACACAGAAGCTTGCCTGGGAGGGGGGGAGGGGCATTTCCTGTGGCAGGCAGAGTCCTTAATGACCTTAGGGGGACCGGATACAGGAGGAACCACAGAGTTACGGCAAGGGTTACTGGGAACCGGTTTTAGACAGTTCTTGGCACAAGAGGACCCCCAACTCTTGATCTCCCCAGTGGACCAATCCAGGGTTGGGGAATGAAGTTGAAGCCAGGGAAGTCCAAGGAGAATTTCCGAGGTGCAATTGGGGAGGACCAAAAGTTCAATCCTCTCGTGATGAGATCCGATGCTCATAAGAAGGGGCTCCGTGCGGAAACGTATGGTACAGTCCAACCTGGCTCCGTTGACCGCGGAGATGCGGAGTGGCTTGACAAGACGGGTCACCGGAATATGGAATTTATTCACAAAGGACTCCCGAATAAAATTCCCAGAAGCTCCAGAGTCCAGACAGGCCACGGCTGAGAGGGGAGAGCTGGCTGAAGTGGAAATCCGAACAGGTACCGTGAGACGTGGAGAAGCCGACTTGGCATCAAGAGACGCCACACCCACGAGAGCTGAGTGCGAGCGTGCGTTTCCCAGACGTGGAGGACGGATTGGGCAATCCACCAGAAAATGTTCAGTACTGGCACAGTACAAACAAAGATTCTCTTCCTTACGGCGATTCCTCTCTTCCAGGGTCAGGCGAGACCGATCCACTTGCATGGCCTCCTCGGCGGGAGGCCTAGGCGCAGATTGCAGTGGAGACTGTGGGAGAGGTGGCCAGAGATCTAAGTCTTTTTCCTGGCGGAGCTCTTGATGCCTCTCAGAAAAACGCATGTCAATGCGAGTGGCTAGATGAATGAGTTCATGCAGGCTAGCAGGAGTCTCTCGTGCGGCCAGAACATCTTTAATGTTGCTGGATAGGCCTTTTTTAAAGGTCGCGCAGAGAGCCTCATTATTCCAGGAAAGTTCAGAAGCAAGAGTACGGAATTGTATGGCGTACTCGCCAACGGAGGAATTACCCTGGACCAGGTTCAGCAGGGCAGTCTCAGCAGAAGAGGCTCGGGCAGGTTCCTCAAAGACACTTCGAATTTCCGAGAAGAAGGAGTGTACAGAGGCAGTGACGGGGTCATCACGGTCCCAGAGCGGTGTGGCCCATGACAGGGCTTTTCCAGACAGAAGGCTGACTACGAAAGCCACCTTAGACCTTTCAGTAGGAAACTGATCCGACATCATCTCCAGATGCAGGGAACATTGGGAAAGAAAGCCACGGCAAAACTTAGAGTCCCCATTAAATTTGTCCGGCAAAGACAGGCGGAGGCTAGGAGTGGCCACTCGCTGCGGAAGAGGTGCAGGAGCTGGCGGAGGAGATGGTTGCTGCTGCTGTAGCTGAGACTGAATCTGCTGTAGCTGCGACTGGAGTTGCTGAGTCATGGTGGTCAAGTACGACAGCTGGTGATCTTGTTGGGCAATCTGTCGGGCTTGCTGGGCGACCAGTGTGGGGAGGTCGGCGACAACAGGCAGAGGAACTTCAGCGGGATCCATGGCCGGATCTACTGTCACGATGCCGGCTGGCAGGAGGTGGATCCTCTGTGCCAGAGAGGGATAGCGAGGACCGTGCTAGTGGACCGGTTCTAAGACACTACAGGTTTTCACCAGAGCCCGCCGCAAAGCGGGATGGTCTTGCTGCGGCGGTAGTGACCAGGTCGTATCCACTAGCAACGGCTCACCTCTCTGGCTGCTGAAGATAGGCGAGGTACAAGGGAGTAGGCAGAAGCAAAGTCGGACGTAGCAGAAGGTCGGGGGCAGGCGGCAAGGTTCGTAGTCAGGGGAGATAGCAAAGTTCTGGTACACAGGGTATAAACACACAAAAACGCTTTCACTAGGCTCTAGGGCAACAAGATCCGGCAAGGAAGTGCAAGGGAGGAGACTAGATATAGCCAGGAAACAGATGGGAACCAATTAAGCTAATTGGGCCAGGCACCAATCATTGGTGCACTGGCCCTTTAAGTCTCAGGGAGCTGGCGCGCGCGCGCCCTAGAGAGCGGAGCCGCGCGCGCCAGCACATGACCGCAGGAGACGGGAACGGGTAAGTGACCTGGGATGCGATTCGCGAGCGGGCGCGTCCCGCTGTGCGAATCGCATCCCCAACGGCCATGACAGGGCAGCGCTCCCGGTCAGCGCTGACCGGGGAGCTGCAGGGAGAAAGGCGCCGTGAGCGCTCCGGGGAGGAGCGGGGACCCGGAGCGCTAGGCGTAACAGTGGTGCTGTGAAGGTCCCAAAAGTTCACACAAGGTCGAATGCCAGCAAGGTATACAGAGTAAGAGTACCTTTGTATAGAAAAGTTATCAGTCTATAGTATACTAATATCTAGTTAGTATAGCATAATTACTTCTAATTCATTTTGTGTACAGATAGTAATGTACATAGTATATCTTTTGAATGTAATATAGTCAAATGTCATATAATTAGTCAGGACTGTAGCTAATAGTATTTATATTCAGTCCACAATAAGTCATCAAAAGTCTTAACTAATGTCTAATGTCTATTGTTTCCTGTCCATCGTGTAAAGGGTGCTCTTGTGGCCAGAGAGTTCTTCTGGAGATGTAAGTAGCACATACAGTGACATATAAATCATATAAACCCTGGGAGGAGCTAGCTAGCCAGTTTAGCTCATGTTGAGGAACAGTCAAGTCCGGAGAGAGTTTCTGGTGTCCTGAGGAGGCCCAAGGCATACCACGCAGCCACGCTTCCATTAATCCAGTGCCCCACAGGTGAACATCAAAACCTGGTAACCTACATACGTGGTGAAGTCAGTCTAGTCAAGTCAGTCAATATCAGTCTGTATATAGTCAGTGTGGGCCTGCAGCAAATTGTCCAAATCCACTACAAGTTCCAGCGAGCCCTAAATTCTCTGAAGTCACTGGTCACCTCCTTGGGTCCAACTGAGCTGTAAAGACTACTACACCTGTCTACCTCAGTAAAGCTGCCATTTTTCCGTAACTTGGCATCGGAGGCATTATTTGCCCCGCGCCTAGCCCAGGATCCAGCTGCATACCTTCAGGTGATGCAGAGGTTAAAACACGCCCTGGCATCATAAATACAAGGGGTCAATGCCATCTGCCCCTAGGGTAACAACATCTGCCCTCATCACACCCTCACCACACATGCTTGGAGTTGTAGTTTTGCAACAGTTGGAGGCACATGTTTAGTAAAACTCTGTGTTATAGTAGTGTTGCTGCAGGCTGTGTTCCTCCTGCAGCCTTGCCAATCAGCCATCTCGTGTCCATGACCCTTGGATACCCTCATGCTGCGGTGGGACACATCAGTGTCCCAGGAGCTATGTAGTATTTTCAAAGGCAGTTTTCTTTAACCTGTTGGGGACGGAGGGAGTACCTGATAGCCCTCAGCCCACTCCGGCTAATAGCGCGTGGCACTGATTGTGGTGCCGCAAACTATTAACTATGAAAATAAACTGCTTCCAGCTAGCTTAGTGGGCTGTTTGGGATAGCCGCGGCAAAATAGCGGCATTCCGCATAGCTGTAGGACAGCAGGAGGGTCCCTACCTTCCTCCTTGCTGTCTGATCGCCAAATGACTGCTCAGTGTCTGAGATCCAGACATGAGCAGTCAAGCGGCAGAATCATTGATCAATGGTTTCCTATGAGAAACCAGTGTAAAAGATCAGTGTGTATGTATTGTTATAGTCCCCTATGGGAGCTATAACATTGCAAAAAAAAAAAGTGGGAAAAAAAGTGAATAAAGATCATTTAACCCCTTCCCTAATAACAGTTTGAATCACCCCCCTTTTCCATAAAAAAAAAAAACTATGTAAATAAAAATAAACATATGTGATATCGCTACGTGTGGAAATATCTGAATTATAAAAATATATAGTTTATTAAACCGCACGGTCAATGGTGTACGCGCAAAAAATTCCAAAATAGCGTATTTTTGGTCACTTTTTATATCATAAAAAAAAGAATAAAAAGCTATCAAAAAGTCAGATTAATACAAAAATTATACCGCTAAAAAATTCAGATCATGGCGCAAAAAATGAGCCCTCATACCGCCCAGTAATTAAAAAGTTATAGGGGTCAGAAGATGACAATTTTAATCGTATATATTTTCCTGCATGTAGTCATGATTTTTTCCAGAAGTACGACAAAAACAAACCTATATAAGTAGGGTATCATTTTAATATTATGGACCTACAGAATAAACATAAGGTGTCATTTTTACCGAAAAATGTACTGCATAGGAACGGAAGCCCCCAAAATTTACAAAATGGCATTTTTTCTTCAATTTTGTTGCACAAAGATTTTTTTTCCTTTTCACCGTAGATTTTTGGGTAAAATGACTGATGTCATTACAAAGTAGAATTGGTGGCACAAAAAAAAATAAACCATCATATGGATTTTTAGGTGCAAAATTGAAAGGGTTATGGTTTTTAAAAGGTAAGGAGGAAAAAACAAAAGAGCAAAAACGGAAAAACTCTCCGTCCCCAAGGGTTAATAAAATGTGAAAAAAAAAATTTAAGAAGTATATTAGAAAAGCTATTGTTTTGACAAGATGTACAACATATAAAAAGTTGTTATATCTGACAGTGCCCATTTAACAAATGGTAGTGTGTGAGGAACGTTTGCCAGAGGATCATACTCAGAAAGCATATTTAGTAGGGTATGATATGAGCCAAGCAAGCTGTATCCAAGAGGTGTGAACAGCAAACAGAGAATCAGCAAAAACAAGTGACCTTTACACTTGGAAACAGCAGTGCATTACACACTTTTGGCAAAACCACTACAGTACTATTGTAGATGCTGACTCAGTGTGACACTGAAGGGAAATATGGTACATGAAGTCCTTCCCATCTCAAGTGACACATTGAGGACTACATCCAGTAACCTCAAGGTTGCAGGATCACATTATCCATTAAGTCACTGAGAATGTTTTAATGAGTTCAGTTGTTTATCAAATTTAACTATCAATCAGACAAGTCTTTTCTTAGTAAAGATGACTTCCCATAATAATTTTTTGATACTAGCTTTAAAAATAATACAAAGAAGGATGTTTGCCAGGGGCCAGGGGAGCAGAAACATGAAGTTTGCTATAGTGATTACTAAGGGTTGGGATGAAGAAGAAAAATAAATGACACCTGGGGGTGCAGGAGAAACATAACTGCTTGCTGGAGGATGCATGAAACATGAATTTGCATTGGGGTAAAGTAGCTGTTTTTTGTCTGTTTTGTAGAAAATTATTTGGCAGGGGTGTCCTGAGACTACAAAAAAAGAAATCTTCTAGGGATGATCAGAGGTACAAAGGTTTGGGAATCACTAATCTAGATGGTAAAGTGAGGTAGCCAGTTTTATTCAATTTTATAGCCATCTATGATCATGTCAAAAGTAACTTCTTTTGCCTCATGCTAAGGTGCTATAAAACAAAATTCCACTTACACAACGCCACAACATATTTGTTGATCAATACCTGTATTAGAACTTATCTATAAGATACAATAGTGAAACAGGGGAGATTTCTAGGACATAACTTCATTCCCTGTCGTTCTTCAGCAGCACAGGACATGGGAAATGTTAAGAGAAAACAAACAAAGCCCCGCTCCCTAGTGTATATAGAGACACCTCCCCCAGCATCACCTCAGGTATATTTTTGTCTTCGTGGTCCTGCTGGACTGGTGTGCCCCCATTCTCTTTCTACTAACTTTCCTGTCTTTTCTTTTCAGGTTTTGTGTCTGGGAGAGTGTGGCCGGCATTATTCTGTGTTTTCTGCAGCTATCTGCTGCTCTGTTCTTCTGTCAGATTATCAGACCTGCGCTGGAGTCTCTCATTACTCCCAGTGTTGGGTCTGGTTGGTAGGGGGTTTAGGCTCAGCTTATTTCTTTGCTTTGCCGGAGTCTCCCTTACTGGCACTGTGTACTGGAAATGACGTGATGGGCTCCTCCCCTAGGGGTTGGGGCTAGTTTGCTTTGGCGCCAATTGCTCCATTTAAACGCTTGTGTAGTTCAGGCTCGGGCTTTTGTGTACTGAGTGGATGCTATTTAGCTAGCTAAGTATTCTAGAGTCTCCTAACGGCTTGTTTAATTGCAGTTATTCTACTAATTATGTGAGTTTCTGCTCAGTAATTCTTGTTTTGCTGTTTTCTTGCTATATAAAATTTAATATATTTATTACATTTGAATCAACAGTATGTCTTCCAGGGATAGTGGATCCTTCTGGAGGGAAATCTACCTCCAAGCAAAGACATCTTTCAGGTAGAGACTGCAATATCTCTCTTCCTGATGGATGTGAGCAGTCTTATTGTAGGTCCTGCCATCCTCCTCCTTCCATGGATACCCAATATCACAAATGTAGTGATTTGGGTGTATGACAGCCCCAGAAGAAGCCAGTCTTTGGCAAAATGTCGGGTGGTAAGGGCCCACGCTCCACTAACTTTTTGTCCACTTGGTATTTATTTTGCTTTACTATATGTATTTCACTATGTAATGTACTGCTATTACTTGTTATGTGCACTTGCACTACAGATTAAGTCAACACCATCTTATTATGTTATGTGAGCCCTTACTTCTGTACCAGTATTATACTGGTTAACTCTCTACATCCCTGGTTTTTCAGGGTATATGTTTGCATGTATTTTTAAGTGATTTTATTCATTGTATCAATAAAGTTTACTTTTTGGAATCCCATAAATGTTTTTTTCATGTTTGTATATTCTAGTTTTGCATGGGATTTGTCACCTGTATGAGGGGTTTAGTGTTTGTTTATTTGGGTGAAGGAATATGTAGAATGCTCTATATTAAAAACTCTCTTCAAGGTTCTCAACCTTCCTCTAGAAGGAGAACTATGCAATCCTCGACCATTACCCTTTCTGAGGTGGTATCTGCATCCTGGGCGGAAAGATGTTCTGTGCCCCTTGAACAAACATGCCAATGTGCAACCTGGAGCACTCCTTAAACTTTCTTAAAGTATCAGGGCCACCATCAGGGGGATACAACCCATACACCTGTAAGGGGCCCAGAGCTTGAGGGAGGCCCGGCCGACCCTGTCCTTTTTTTTTTCAGCTTGTCAGTGAGTGACTGTGTCTGTCACTCACTGCCCACTGGGGGCCCGCCACTGTACACTGCTCGCTGACTGAATGACTGACAACATACAGTCAGTCAATCAGTCAGAATCCTTTAAAAAGGTGGCGGGCCCCTTCAAACGCTGGGCTGGCCCTGCCAGGGGACCTATGACTGGGCAATCAGACTTGCCCCGTCACTAAACTGGTACTTACATCTACCTGGGGGACTTGCTGGAGGAGGTGCACGCAGTGAGTGATGTCATTGCAAGCGCTGCGCCGGGACGCCGATGTCCTGCGCGGCGCTTGCAATGATGTCACTTATAGTGCGCACCTCCGCCAACAAGTCCCCCAGGCAGATGTAAGTAACGCAGGCCATGTGAGTGAGTGTGTGTGTGTCTTGGGGGGGTGCTTCCTAATGTGGGGAATTTATGCTACACTAATGTGGGGAATTTATGCTATGCTACGCCTAATGTGTGGAATTCATGCTACACTACCTAATGTGGAGAATTTATATACACTACCTAATGTGGGGAATTTATACTACGCTACACCTAATGTGGGGGATTTATATACACTACCTAATGTGGGGGATTTTATGCTACGCTACCTAATGTGGGGAATTTATGTTACACTACCTAATGTGAGGAATTTATGCTACACTACCTAATGTGGGGAATTTATGCTACACTACCTAATGTGGGGAATTTATGCTACGCTACCTAATGTGGGGAATTTATCTTACGCTACCTAATGTGGGGAATTTATGCTACGCTACCTAATGTGGGGAATTTATGCTACACTACCTAATGTGGGGAATTTATGCTACACTACCTAATGTGGAGAAACTATGCTACCTAATGTGGTGAATTTATGCTACACTACCTAATGTGGTGAATTTATGCTACACTACCTAATGTGGGGAATTTATGCTATGCTACCTAATGTGGGGAAACTATGCTACCTAATGTGGGGAAACTATGCTGCGCAACCTAATGTGGGGAAACTATGCTACCTAATGTTGGGGAACTGGCGCCCACCTAATGCAGATTAATGTGAGTTGCAGTGCAATTTTATGGCATAGTACTTTTTTTTTTGGGGGGGGGGAGTTGGGGCCCAGGCACATTCTTTGCACAGGGGCCCTCTGCTGTCCGTGTCTGCCCCTGGTGCCAGGCATAGGCTGCATCCCTCTATATAGGGGTGCAGCTCCATCCCCTGAAAGAAATCTCTCCCCCTGCCAGGCTGGGGATAATATATGATGGCGGCAATATGAGGGGATAATATACAATGGAGGGCAATGTGAGGGGCATAATATACTATGGGGTAATGTGAGGGGCATAATAACCTATTGCGGCAATGTTTGGGCCTCCTAATCTATAGGGACAATGCTGGGACCTAATACTATACAGCTGCACAGAGGGATCTAATACTATATGGGGCAGTGTAATACATATAGGGGGTTTGTATAGAGTTTAGGACTTTGCTGTAGCGAGAAGCCTAAAATGTTTGTCTGGCAGATTCGGTGGAGACGAGTTGTGATCGGGAGAAATCTTCATGATAACCCAGGACAGATGGAGAAGAAAGAAAAAAGTGAATGACTCAGATCAGAGACGCCCCTGTGAGTATGTACCTGTAATGACTTATATGGTCTACAGCACCTGTGTACAGCTCAAATCTACCTCTATATAGGGGTTATTGATCTTTTGTATAGTGGTTTTTAACAATATATCATTGTTAGTCAGTGGTAATGGTAGTGGTCATGGTGTGGCGGAATTATATGTCCCTTGTATTGTGGTGGTGTTAGTGATACTGGTCTGCGTATAGTGGCTTTTATTTTCTTACAGTATGGTGGTTATTATTTAGTCACTTTAGAACTAATATGGAGTGGTGATATTATTTTATGTTAAGCCTGAATCTGAGATAAAATCCAGTGTCTGTCACAGTGATGGGAGGGGTGGCGAGGGGAGGGGTGGCGAGGGGGGTGGGGGGGTGGTAGTCCCAGATTACAAGCTGTGTAAGGGGCCCCAAAATTTCTGATGGCAGCCTGTAAAGTATTATAGATTCAATGGTTCTATGTCCAACCAGCCGACTTTTGTTAAGTTGGTGTTGTTATCTGCTAAACTGTAAGGCCCTCCTCATGGGGGTAACTACTTGCTATCTCCCCATTATTGTCCTTCTGCCCTTCAGGGTGTACAAGGGCGGAGACACTCCATCATTGTGCTGCTGAGGGGACTAAGGGAAAACAGATTAACATTCTAAAGCTATTCTTCAACTCCGATGCTCCATCTCTTGTCTATAGAGCTACTAATGCTCCTTGTGTAGTGACATTGCTTACTTTTGCTAGGCCACTGGCAGAGTGCTGGCCATTAGGAATGCTCTGAGAGTTGACTGTTAGGGAAGAGGTCCTAAACCCAGTCCCCCAAAAGTTGAGGATTTGAATTTCTACCTGTTTTATTCCAAAGGAGTAACCAAACAAACCTGGAATGGGGTGCAGGAGAAACATAATTTTTTTTAGAGGTGCAGGAAAAACATAAATGTGCACTGGGGGGGGCGGACATGAAGTTTGCTATAGCAGCTACTGGGGGGGGGGGGTAGAGAAGCATGCTTACTGTTGAAGTGGGGGTACAGAAGAAACAGGAATGTGTCCTGGAGGTGCAGGAGAAATAAACACTTATTGCAGGGTACAGGAAAGCATAAATGCTTACTGGGGGGTTAAGGAGAAACAGCTGCTTGCTGGTAGGGTGCAAGAGAAGCATAAATGTTTACTGGTGGGGTGTGGGGGCTCGTATAAAACAGTTTTTTTTGTGTTTTGTAGAAAATGTGGCAGGGGTACTTTGAGATATAAAGTAAAGGAAAAGGTTAAAAAATCACAATCTAGATGCTGGAGGGTGGTAGCCAGTAGATGCTTTTTGTCAGGTTAATGGAATATCTACCGTATATACTCGAGTACAAGCCAACCCGAATATAAGCCAAGGCCCCTAATTTCACCCCAAAAACCCAGGAAAATTTATTGACTCGACTATAAGCCTAGGGTGGGAAATACATAATCCCCCCCCCCCCCGTCATCATCCCCCCTGTCATCATCAGGACCCATGTCGTTAACACCCCCGTCATCATCACTCTGCCATCATCCAAACCCCCATCATCATCGCCCTGTCATCATCCAGACCCCCATCATCATCACCCTGTCATCATCCAGACCCCCATCATCATCACCCTGTCATCATCCAGACCCCCATCATCATCACCCTGTCATCATCCAGACCCCATCATCATCACCCTGTCATCATCCAGACTCCCATCATCATCACCCTGTCATCATCCCCCTCGTCATCATCCCCCCCCTTCATCATCACCGCCTGTCAATCCCTTCAATCAGTGGTCTTCAACCTGCGGACCTCCAGATGTTCAAAAACTACAAGTCCCAGCATGCCGGACAGCCATTGGCTGTCCGGGCATGCTGGGAGTTGTAGTTTTGAAACATCTGGAGGTCCGCAGGTTGAAGATTACTGTGGGCCTTCGTCATCATCCAGACCCCCCTTTAGTTTTCTACTCACCTCCCCTCGGTGGGAAGGAAGGGTGAGCTGGTCCGGGCCATCTATGCTGCAGGGACCGTCCGGTGGGGAGGGTTAGTCCATCTTCACCGGGAGGCCCTCTTCTCCGCCCCGGGCCGGACTAGTGAGGTTGCCTTGACGACAACGCACAGGGAGGTCTCTGCGCATAAACGTCCCTGTGCGTCGTCGTCAAGACAACGTCACTAGTCCGGGGCCGGCCCGAGGCGGAGAAGAGGGCCTCCCGGTGAAGATGGAAAGCCCGGAACGACTAACCCTCCCCACCGGACGGTCCCTGCAGCATAGATGGCTCGGACCAGCTCACCCTTCCTTCCCACCGAGGGGAGGTGAGTAGAAAACTAAAGGGGGGTCTGGATGATGACGAAGGCCGCAGTGGTCTTCAACCTGCGGACCTCCAGATGTTTCAAAACTACAACTCCCAGCATGCCTGGACAGCCGATGGCTGTTCGGGCATGCTGGGAGTTGTAGTTTTGCAACATCTGGAGGTCCACAGATTGAAAACCACTGAGAAGGGATTGACAGGCGGAGAGTTCACTCGAGTATAAGCCGAGGGGGGCGTTTTCAGCACGATAAATCGTGCTGAAAAGCTCGGCTTATACTCGAGTATATACGGTATTTGCAAATTTATTGCCATCTATGATCATGTTGAAAGTAACTTTTTTGTGACTTCTCCTGCCTCTTGATAACTTGCTATAGAACAAGTCACTTTACACATTGTCATGTTGATCAATGCCTGCACTAGAACTTATACTGTAAATAAGAATGAATTGTGGACAGAGTAGATTATTAGAACATAACATTTTACAGCTATATTACCCTACAAATTAAGCAGTGAGGAAAATGAATAATGTTGTTTGAAATGTTTCAAATATTAGCATCCATAAGAGGGGAATATTTAGAAATTCTTGAATGTACATTCCTATGTGACATTGCTGCAGTCTATGCTAGGGGCTACTCTGAGCTGCTCAGTGTTCTGCATAAGAGATTAGACAGCACTGCTGGCTGTGAGAGAGATGAGGGTCTGCTTGGCACATAGGACTGACTTCACTTCTAATTACCTCTAGCATAATGTCTGACACCAACACGTGCATTCACCTCTTCTCAACTAGATGCACCTGAGGATATTAACAGGAGATTTAGCAAAAGAGGCAGTGTCCCTAGTCACTAGCCAAAGCTTTCCCCAGCAGGATGCTAATCCCCATACAAACACTCAGTCCTGTCTTAATACAGTTACTTAATCACCAACACATTAACGGGATGGAAATGTGTCCAGGGAGCAAGGTAATCTGTTTAACCCTTTAATATAAAGGAAGAGAAAAAAGAGACAATGTTATCATATATGACAGCATACTGCAAGTACTACAAATAAATATACAAAGGCAATTGTTGCTATTAACTACAAATTATATTAGCATGTGCATAAGCTGCATATGGTCTAATGTGTACTCCTACACAATATATTCACAAAGAGGGGACGGAGTCACTTTTTACATTATAAAAAGTCAAACGGCCAGATGTTCCGAGCTCCATGCGCCAGGTGCATAAGGTCTCAATCTGTCAGTGATTCAAATAGTGCTTCCTGCTGAGAGGATGCCACCCAAAACGTGTAGGATATCCCAAAACGTGCATTGGGGTCACTCCAGTAGACCACCGCATACTGTTCCTTTGCACTTTATTGGTATGTATGTATTTTCTGTTTGCTCTTCCATGGATATAATGGGCGAATGTTCTGCATGTAACCACATATAGTGCATGTGAATACTTACCGTATATACCTGAGTATAAGCCAAGTTTTTCAGCACAATTTTTGGTGCTGAAAACGCCCCCCTCAGGGTGGGCTGGGCCATCCATCTTAGCCTGTCCGCATCCCGGTGCGGAGAGTGAGCCAGTCTGAGCTGTCCTTTTTCAGCGGGAGGCCCTTTTCTCCGCTCCGCAGGGATGGCGGCTTCAATGCAGCGTCACTAGCCTGGGGCCAGTGCAGAGAGGAAAAGAGGGCCTGCCGCTGAAGTTGGACGGCCCGGATAGGCTCACCATGCCCACCGGCATGTGGACGGTCCCTGCAGCTACTAGGCAACAGGACCGAGAGAATTCGGGAGGTGAGTAGACAATGAGGGGGGCCTGAATGATGACTGAGGGGGCAGTCTCGATGATGACAGGGGGGATATTGACAGGGGGTGATGATGACGGGGGGAGGTTAACAAGGGGTGATGATGACAGGGTGGGATGATGTATTTCCCACCTTAGGCATGTAATCAAGTCAATAAGTTTTTCCTAGGTTTTTGGGGTGAAATTAGGGGCCGCGGTTTATATTTGGGTCAGCTTATACTCGAGTATAAACTGTACCTTGGAATCTTCTTTATAATTGTGATGTGGGTCTGATCTGGTGATCTGGAGTGGTGCTCATTTTTCTCATCCAGTGGAATTTCTTCTTCCCTTGTTATATATTTTTATGCTTATTTGTATTTTTTTTACATAATTATTTTTTATTATTTTTATCACAAAAGAAAAAACAAATACAAACAATACAAACATAACCACATGCAGAGCAGGAAAACACAGAACAAGGGGAAAATTCACACTCTTATTCATATGATCTCTTACATAACTACTGGTCCCTGTTTTTATGACCAGAGGTTAGTGGGTATACCTGCTTCTTTCTATAGCTAACATTACAGCATAGCTTATTTACCATCATGGGGTAACCAATGTAGTACATCTAAATAGTTTCCACACTCTCTAATTCTGTTCATATGTTTTATTATGTAGGGTATTTTGTGCTCTCAAGCCCTCCATCCTATAATTCCTATGTACAATATTCTCTAGCTCAACAATATTTGGAATATCTTCTGTTTTCCATATCCTGGCTACTTGGGTACGTGCCACAAATAAAATATGTGTTATTACTGTTAATTCTGGGGTTAACAGTGCATTTGTTGTTAGCGATAATAGTGCCACTTCTGGCCCCCATTTACGTCGACCAATAATCTTATTAATTAATAGAAAACATCTATATGGTAACTTTCTAGATATATCTAAATGATTATTGCAGTGGGAGACTCTAAAGGGTAGATTGAACTCAAACTCCCTTTATTCTTGTGTAAAACTAAGACCAAGATCCTCTTCCCATTTTTGTTAAAAATGGTGGGGGTGTAGAGTTTTAAACAATATTAAATAGGCATATACCTCAGATATCCCCTTATCAGTATGATCCTTGTTTTGAAAGTAAACTTCATAAGGGGTGCGTGCTTGTGATTTACACCATTTAAGAGAGGCTACAAGATGTCTTAACTGTAAGTATTTTAAAATATCTTTTGATAAAATACCAAATTTAGAGCATATATCAATAAATGGAACTAAGGTGTCTTGTTCACTAATATCTGCTAACTTCTCAATACCCCCTTTTCCCCACTCTTCAAAGTTAGTATGTGGAAGTAAATATTGTAAGGCTCTAAAAGGAGTGTCAGGATAGGTTACTGTGGTGTCCCGGACAGAACATGGTTCTTTACAGTCCTAAAG
The DNA here is from genome assembly GCF_029499605.1 of Hyla sarda. NCBI lineage: Eukaryota > Metazoa > Chordata > Amphibia > Anura > Hylidae > Hyla > Hyla sarda. Next base: position 54,841,513 of record NC_079199.1, on the reverse strand, counting down.
TCCCCTCAGGTAGAGTCCCTCAGGTCCACAGGGCTCTCCTGCAGGGTCCCCCTAAATCATTATATGGTATTGTATTGTACAGGGTGGGCCATTTATATGGATACCCCTTAATAAAATGGGAATGGTTGGTGATATTAACTTCCTGTTTGTGGCACATTTGTATATGTGAGGGGGAAAACTTTTCAAGATGGGTGGTGACCATGGCGGCCATTTTGAAGTCGCCCATTTTGAATCCAACTTTTGTTTTTTCAATAGGAAGAGGGTCATGTAACACATCAAACTTATTGGGGATTTCACAAGAAAAACACTGGTGTGCTTGGTTTTAACGTAACTTTATTGTTTCATGAGTTACTTACAAGTTTCTCTTTGCTTACAGCCATTGACATGTCGTCGAGATTCACACGTGAGGAGCGGATAGAAATGGTGTTGATGTCTGGGGAACGCAGTAACCAGTTCATTGCAGCAGATTTCAATGCAAGACACCCTACAAGACCACCCAACTCCCATGCTACAGTTAGCAAACTGCTAGCTAAGTTTCGTGAAACTGGTTCAGTGTTGGAATTGTCAAAATGTGGATGCTTGAAATCTGTCACAAATGAAGAAACATCAGTGGCTGTTCTAGCTTCATTCAGCAACAGCCCACAGCGTAGCACTCGCCGCATGTCACTGGAGAGTGGCATTAGTCGAAACATCCCTTCGGCGGATATTAGATACTCACAAATATCACCCTTACAAGCTCCAGCTACTGCAGCATCTATATGAGGATGACCCAGATCGGCGCACTGAATTTGCAGAATGGGCAAAACAAAAATTGGAACAGGACCCTCAGTTTACGCAGATTTTGTTCAGTGATGAGGCAAACTTTTATGTGAATCGGGAAGTTAACAAACAGAACCACCGCTATTGGTCTCACACTAACCCACATTGGATAGATCCCTCCAAGACTGTTGAAACACAAAAATTGATGGTAGGGTTTTGTATATGGGGTACAAAGATACTGGGGCCATTCTTCATCAATGGAAACTTCAAGGCCACTGGATATGCGAAATTGCTACATGATGATGTGTTTCTCTCTTTATGCACTGGAGCTGGCACATTCCCTGAGTTTTTCCAGCAAGGTGGTGCACCACCACATTATGGGTGTCAGGTCCGAGCATTCCTAGATGAACAGTTTCCTGGAAAGTGGATTGGTCATCGTGGGCCAGTTAAATGGCCCCAAAGGTCTCCCAATCTGACCCCCTTAGACTTTTATCTTTGGGGTCATCTGGAGGCAATTGTCTAAGCTGTGAAGATACAAGATGTGCAGCACCTGAAACTATGGATACTGGAAGCCTGTGCTAGCATTTCTCCTGTGGTGTTGCCATCAGTGTGTGAAGAGTGGGAAAAGAGGGTTGCATTGACAATCTAACACAATGGGCAGCACATTGAACGCATTTTATAAGTGGTCAGAAACTTGTAAATAACTCATGAAAGAATAAAGTTACGTTAAAACCAAGCACATCATAGTTTTTCTTGTGAAATTCCCAATAAGTTTGATGTGTCACATGACCCTCTTCCTATTCAAAAAAACTAAATTTGGATTCAAAATGGCCAACTTCAAAATGGCCGCCATGGTCACCACCGATCTTGAAAAGTTTCCCACCTCACATATACTAATATGCCACAAACAGGAAGTTAATATCACCAACCATTCCCATTTTATTAAGGTGTATCCATATAAATGGCCCACCCTGTATAATAATAGTAAACAATAATGGGGATAAGGGGCAGCCTTGGCGAGTACCATTATGCATTTAAATTTTTTTAGACATAGCCCCTCCCATGAATACTTGTGCAGATGGTTCTAAATACATAGCCATAACCGAGTTAACAAAGCCTATTGGTAGTCCATATTTACATAGAACTTCCCTCCTATATTCCCAACTTACTAGGTCGAATGCTTTCTCCGCATCCAAACACAGGAGCAGAGAAGGCATTTGACCAAGTTGCGCAATTATACCAAAAAATCTACCGTCAAATGTTTGATGACCCTTCACAAAACCTACTTGGTCTGCATGGATCATAGCAGGTAGTGTTTCAGCCCGCCGTAGAGCTAGGACCTTTGCATAGAGTTTGAGGTCCGTATTTTAAAGAGAAATTGGCCTATAATTTTCTACTTTTATTGTAGGTTTCCCAGTTTTAGGGATAGCTACAATAACTTACTCCAGCATCTCAGCAGGCATTTTCCCCGTAAGTTGAATTTCCCCAAATAGCCTAGGGAGATATGGAACAATGATTTCTATGTGGGATTTATAAAAATAATTAATAAGACTGTCCGGGCCTGGGGCCTTTCCACCTTTAAGAAATTTAATTGCGTTTGTTACTTCTATTTCTGGAATATCGTTTGCAAAGCTTTGTAATTGTTCTGATAATAAATTTGGAGGGGATATACCCGATAAAAATGATTTGATTGAAGCTAATGTCAGGTGGACAACACCAGGATCATTTGTGATATTATATAAACTCAAAAAATATATTGAAAAAGAGTCTGCTAATGCTTGAGGATTACATTTTTTTGTTCCATCTGCATTCTCTAAATGTGTGATTATCGATTTAGATTCCTTAGCTTTAATTTGTTGCGCTAGAAATGACCCTGATTTGTTAGATTGACCATAATGCTATACATTGAGCAGTCTCATGGCTAGGTCATATTTATATAAATCTAACAAATGCATTTCCTCACTAAGTTTGTATATACGGCTAACCAAATCAGCTGAAAAATTAAGCTTATTCTGCCTATGTAAATTAGCTAGTTCTTCTTGGATTTTTATTTTCTGTGCATGCATTTGTTTCTTATTGTATGATGTTTGACAAATGATGTGACCCCTAATATTAGCTTTAAAAGCACACCAAAGAGTAGAATGTAGCTGTACTGTACCCTCATTATGAAAAAAATTGTCCTGCATATTTTTGGCGTATGGACTTGCTCTCCATAAAAATGATCGACTCTCCATCGGTGAGTTACGAATGGTTACAGCAACTGGGCGTGATCTGTCCAGGTCATTGCCCCACCGATGACTCATCGATAGCCCCAAAATAGAGGTTCTGTAATCAATACGGAATCATATACACTCCATGACGGTGAGAGAAAAAAGAGTAATCATGCTCAGTCAGATGCTGTATTCTCCACACATCATAAAGTCCACACCAGGATATAGTTCGAAACATGTCTGTGGGCTCAGTAAAAATACGAGAAGATGTCCATCGTTGGCCATATAGTTGTATTAAAGTCACCTAATACCATTATACCATTTGTTTTGGGTCAAAGTTTTTTTTTTTGCTATCAATGAACGAAAAAACGCAGTTTGTTTTTTATTTGGGACATAAACCCCTATTATTGTATATGGGAGGTTATTAATTTTACAATTCAAGCATATGAACCTACCTTTAGGATACATTTTCCCCTGTGGATCTACAACAGCTAATGAATCCTTTATCAATAAGGCAAATCCCCCTTTTTTTCAGAGCTGGAGCTACAAAAATGCAAGGAAAACATTTATGTTGTAATCTCCAAATATCTTATTCTTTTAAATGAGTCTCTTGAAGACACATTATGTCAGCTTTCATACGATTGGCTTCTGCCCACACCAATGAGCGTTTATATGGATAACTGAATCATTTACAGTTAATATAAACTACGCGTATTCCCATGGTGGTAGCTGATTCCAATCGCACAAGATCTGATTGCCACAAGAAAGCAATGCTGTAAGACAATCGACTGCCCACCTAATTTCCTCCGGTCGACAACTCTCATTACCACATTCATACCCATTCATAAAGGAGAAAAAGATTAAAAAAACAAAAAAAACACAAACATGATCCCAACTCTTTTTTTCTCGGGCTCTGCACCCAAATTGTGTCACACGTTCCATGTGACACAATTTGCGGGGGAAAAAAACAAACCTCCATTTTACAAGAAAAAACAAAAAGGGGGAGTGGTCATGGGAGAAAGTGGGTGTGGTCATGACAAAAAAGGGGCATGTCCCTGACAGTTTTGAAAAATCCGAACATATTTACTAAGGTTTCCACATAAAATGTGGTGGATTTGAGCTGAGGAAAACCTTGCAGATCAGAACAGTTGTAAAAAAAAAAAAAAGCAAAACGTAGGGAAAAGTGCTAAGTGTAGGCAAATACCTTGGGAAAAAACCTGTCTGAAATCAAAACCCACAAAGGAAACTACACTTCACTCTTAGTAAATAAACTCCAAAGAGTAAAGACGCTCTACCTGGTTCCCAAATAATCATTGAGGGCCCCTATGCTGACCTCCAGGGCCTCTATCTGGGGAAGTATTCGCAAATAAAGAAAGACAAAAAAACATGATGCTAATACATATATATCATTTTTCCTGCTCTCCCTTGATGTTTCCACTTTCGGCCGAGGACTCCTGCCCGCCGAAACCCGGGTGGCTACACAGACTTCATATGCTATCATAGGTGGTTGTTTCTGGCACACGACCACTATATTATCAGATATACTACTCTATGAGAAGCTCTGCTGTGTTTTTTTTATCCAGACACGTTTACTCATTGTACATTCGGACCGTACATATATCCTTAGCCACACGCTTCTGATAACGGATCCGAGCAGGATTCGTCCCAACAGCATCTGAGTATCTCTTTATGGTTCTATTTTGAAACTTGATATCTGACTGTACCATTCCCATTTTTGTGCAACAAGCCTAATTACTACTATTGATCCCTGAAGGACTGATCCACATGACCATTGATATTTAGACATTCATCCGCAAGGACCAGTCAATGAGATCCAGAACTGCGTTGTAATAACCTGTGTTTTGTTTTGTTTGTGTGTGCCTCTCCACTATATATTTTATAATATATTTAATATATTGGGGTATTTCCATACTCAGAAGAAATGGGGTTACAAATTTGGGGGGGCATTTTCTCCCATTACCCTTTGTAAAAATGGTAAATTTGGGGGGAAACTGCACTTTAGAGTGAATTTTTTTTCCATTTACACATCCGATTTTAACGAAAAGTTGTCAAACACCTGTGGGGTGTTAAGGCTAATTGGACCCCTTGTTATGTGCCTTGAGGGATGTAGTTTCCAAAATGGTATGCCATGTGGTGTTTTCTGCTGTTCTGGCACCATAGGGGCTTTCTAAATGTGACATGCCCCCCAAAAACCATTTCAGAAAAATTAACTCTCCAAAACCCCATTGTCGCTCCTTCCCTTCTGTGCCCTCTACTGCGCCCGCCGAACACTTGAGATACACATATGAGGTATTTCCTTACTGGAAAGAAATTGGGTTACAAATTTTGGGGGCTTTTTCTCCTATTACCACTTGTAAAAATTCAAAAACTGGGTCTACAAGAACATGCGAGTGTAAAAAACGAAGATTTTGAATTTTCTCCTTCACTTTGCTGCTATTCCTGTGAAACACTTAAAGAGTTAACACACTTGCTGAATGTCATTTTGAATACTTTGAGGGGTGCAGTTTTTATAATGGGGTCATTTGTGGGGTATTTCTAATATGAAGGCCCTTCAAATCCACTTCAAAACTGAACTGGTCCCTGAAAAATTCCGATTTTGAAAATTTTGTAAAAATTAGAAAATTGCTGCTGAACTTTGAAGCCCTCTGATGTCTTCCAAAAGTAAAAACATGTCAACTTTATGATGCAAACATAAAGTAGACATATTGTATATGTGAATCAATGTATAATTTATTTGGAATATCCATTTTCCTTATAAGCAGAGAGCTTCAAAGTAAAAAAAAAATAAAAAATTTTCAATTTTTTCATCAAATTTTGGAATTTTTCACCAAGAAATGATGCAAGTATCGACAAAATTTTACCACTAACATAAAGTAGAATATGTGACGAAAAAACAATCTCAGAATCAGAATGAAAGGTAAAAGCATCCCAGAGTTATTAATGCTTGAAGTGACAGTGATCAGATGTTCAAAAAATGGCCGGGTCCTTAAGGTATATTTGGGCTGGGTCCTTAAGGGGTTAAAATAATCATAGTTACATAGTTACATAGTACGGTCGAAAAAAGACATATGTCCATCAAGTTCAACCAGGGAATTAAGGGGTAGGGGTGTGGCGCGATATTGGGGAAGGGATGGGATTTTATATTTCTTCATAAGCATTAATGTTATTTTGTTCCAGGAATGTATCTGCAGCCCTAGTTCAATGGCTGTCTGACTTGCTGGGAGTTGTATTTTTGCAATACCTGGAGGTTCACATTTTTGGAGACTACTGGATTAGAGATTCAAGGTAGTTTTTAGGGCTGTATTTGGCATTTAGCACCTATGTCAATGTTGAGTAGGCAGCACTAAAATGAGTATTTTTATGTCGTTTCTGCCACCATGCTGTTACCTGGAGATAACAAAACAAACAATTTTCCCCCTTTCGATAGCATTTACATGGGTCAGACTGGCTGCAAATTTACCTGCAGCTGCAGCCACCTATTATGTTGTAGATTTGGGACTGATTTCACTACATTCTGTGTATAGGACATCCATGGTATCAGTGGTGTTGCTAGGGTTGGTGTCACCCAGTGCGGTAGAAAATGGTATCACCCCACAAAGTAAGTTTTTAGCCTGTTGTGACAGACGCCACTGGTGTAGCGCATTGTGGTAAATTCCAGTATAATAATGGAATTTACCAATTGCCACAGAATGGGAAAGCACTAAAGAAGTTTTTATCATTTAAAAGCTCCCAGAATGACTTAAAGGGGTACTACACTGGAAAACATTTTCCTTTAAATTAAACCGGTGTCAGAAACTTAAACAGATTTGTAAATTACTTCTGTTTAAAAATCTTAATCCTTCCAGTACTTATCAGCTGCTGTATGCTACACAGGAAGTTATTTTCTTTTTGAATTTCCTTTCCAGTCTGACCACAGTGCTCTCTGCTGACACCTCTGTCTATGTCAGGAACTGTCCAGAGCAGGAGAGGTTTGCTATGGGAATTTGCTCCTAAAATGGACAGAGGTGTCAGCAGAGAGCTCTGTGGTCAGACAGAAGGAAATTTAAAAAAGAAAAGAACTTCCTGTGGAGCATACAGCAGCTGGAAGTATAATTTTTTTTTAAATAGAAGTAATTTACAAATCTGTTTAACTTTCTGGCACCGGTTTAATTTAAATAAAAATGTTTTCCAAATATACAAATCTATTTAACTTTCTGGCACCAGTTGAGTAAAAAAAAAAAAAGTTTTCCAGCGGAGTAACCCTTTAAGCAGTAGTACTCAGTATGTCACCGGATTCTGATCCTCTATATGAAAACAATTATTATTATAAACCTGACACATACTGCACCCTCTAAATATAATACTGTCAAACCGTACCCACTGTATATAATACTACCACACACTGTACCCACTGAATATAATGCTATGACACACTGTACCCTCTTAATATAATACTATGACACACTGTACCCTCTGAATATACTACCACACACTGTACCCTTTGAATATAATACCACGCACTGTACATTCTGAATATAATACAAACACACACTGTACATTCTGAATATAATACCAACACACACTGCACTCTCTGAATATAAACCTGCCACACACCATACCCTCCAAATACAATACTACCATTCACTGCGCTCTCTGAATATAATACTACCATACACTGCGCCCTCTGAATATAACCTTGCCATACAGCGCACCCTCTGAATACAATACCGCAACAGCAGTAACACCCCTCATCATCCATTAGCTGATGTTATTACCACGGGAGGGGGGGGGTGATTGGTGGTGTTGCTGGTGGCAACCACCCCTGGCAGTAGCACCCCCATCATCCATCGGCAGGATTATCCTCCTGGCAGCAACACCCCCACCATCCACCAGCAGGTTCTGCTGATAGAGGTGCTACTGCTGGGGGGGGGGTGTTGCTGGTGGATGATGAGGGTGCTACTGCATTAGGTAGGCAGCAGTTCCCCCACATTACATAGGTAGCAGTTCCCCACATTAGGTAGCATAGTTTCCCCACATTAGGTAGCAGTTTCCCCACATTAGGTAGCACAGTTTCAACACATTAGGTAGCATTGTTTCCCCACATTAGGAATAATAGATTCTCCACATTAGGTCGCAGTTTCCCCACATTAGGTGCAGGTTCCCCACATCATGTTGCAGGTTCCCCACATTAGGGGAAGCAACAGAAGTGGTGGTGGAGGGGGGGGGGGGGCGGGGGGGTTGTAGTGCTATCGATCAGACAGCCGGGCACAGCTGAAGACTGGGGGGGGGATGCTGAGCGACATGGTGTCACCCATCAGGCTACGGGGGTCGCTACGCCACTGCGTGGTATTCACAAAATCTACTCTCATTACTGTACAGGAACAGGGCTTCAGTACTGTACCCAGGGGGAACTTACCGTGCACGTCGTGTAAAATGAGATTATGTCATCTCATCATACGTGGCTTGCTAAAGAAGTCCTTTGCTGGAGCTAGGAACTGAGGAAGAAAGAGGTGTCAATGCAGGAAGGTGAGTTAAAATTGATTGCTTTTTTTTGAGGGGACTTATCTAATAAATGGGGCTCTCCCTACCCATCTTAGTACTGGGGGTTTCCCTGCCTAACTACCTGGGGTTTCCCTACCTATCTTAGTACTGGGGGCATGTACCAAATAAGTGGGTGATAGCTTATTTCCCTATCTATCTACCTGAGGAATTCCCTACATATCTATCTAGGGGATACCCTACCTATCTACCTTGGGGATTCACGTAAAACGCATGTATAACACTGCCTAAGAGCACTAAAGCCCTGTATATCACTGCTAGGGTCAAGTAGTTTCAAAGTGGTTTTAACCCCTTAAGGACCAAGGCCATTTTCACCTTAAGGACCAGAGCATTTTTTGCACAACTGACCACTGTGACTTTAAGCATTAATAACTCTGGGATGCTTATACTTATGAATTTGATTCCTAGATAGTTTTTTCATGACATATTCTACTTTAAAATAGTTATAAATTTTTGTCGATACTTGCATCATTTCTTGGTGAAAAATTCCAAAATTTCATTAAAAATGTGAAAATGTAAAATTTTTCTAACTTTGAAGCTCTGCTTGTAAGGAAAATAGACATTCCAAATTAATTTTATATTGATTCACATATAAAATATGTCTACTTTATGTTCGCATCATAAAGTTGACATGTTTTTACTTTTTGAAGACATCAGAAGGCTTCAAAACTCAGCAGCAATTTTCTAATTTTTCACAAAATTTGATATGGTGCCACATAAACAGTTGGTACATAAAATAAGAATGCTTGGTCTGGGGTAAAATGTGTGTAAATGGGTAAGTAACTGGCTCAGTGATAGGAAACAGAGGGTGGTAATTAACCCCTTAAGGACCCAGCCAATTTTCACTGTAGGACCCGGCCATTTTTTTGCACATCTGACCACTGTCAATTTAAGCATTAATAACTCTGGGATGCTTTTACTTTTCAGATTTTTTTTCATGACATTTTCTACTTTATGTTAGTGGTACAATGTTGTCGATACTTGCATCATTTCCAAAAAATTCCAAAATGTGATGACAAAATTTAAAATGTTGCTTTTTTTTTTTTTTACTTTGAAGCTCTCTGCTTATAAGGAAAATGGATATTTCAAATAAATGATATATTGATTCACATATACAAAATGTCTACTTTATGTTGGCATCATAAAGTTGACATATTTTTACTTTTGTAAGACATCAGAGGGCTTCAAAGTATAGTAGCAATTTTCGCAAAATTGTCAAAATAGAAATTTTTCAGGGACCAGTTCAGTTTTGAAGTGGATTTGAAGGGCCTTCATATTAGAAATACTCCATAAATGACCCCATCATAGAAACTGCACCCCTCAAAGTATTCAAAATAACATGCAGAAAGTTTGTTAACCCTTTAGGTGTTTCACAGGAATAGCAGCAAAGTGAAGGAGAAAATTCAAAATCTTCGTTTTTTACACTCGCATGTTCTTGTAGACTTAGTTTTTGAATTGAGAAAGAAGAAAAAGCCCACCAAATTTGTTACTCAATTAAGTAAATACCTCATATGTTGATGTAAAAGTGCTCTGTGGGTGCATTAGAGGGCTCAGAAGGGAAGGACCAACAATGGGGTTTTGGAATATGAATTTTGCAGAAATGTTTTTTGAGGGCATGTCGCATTTAGGAAGCCCCCATGGTGCCATAACAGCAACAAAAAACACATGGCATACTATTTTGGAAACATGCCTCAAGGCATGTAATAAGGGGTTCAGTGAGCCTTAACACCACACAGGTGTTTGATGACTTTTCATTAAAGTCAGATGTGTAAATGTAAAAAAAAAATTCTTCCCTAAAGTGCCGATTTTTTCCCAAATTTACCATTTTTACAAAGGGTAATGGGAGAAAATTCCCCCCAAAATTTGTAACCCCATTTCTTTGGAGTATGGAAATATCCCATGTTAGATCGTAAAATGCTCTGTGGGCGCACTACAATGCTCAGAAGAGAAGGAGTCACATCTGGCTTTTGGAAAGCAAATTTTGCTGAAATGGTTTTTGGGGGGCATATCGCATTTAAAAAACAAAAACAAAAAAAACACATGGCATACAATTTTGGAAACTACACCTCTCAAGGAACGTAACAAGGGGTACAGTGAGCCTTAACACCCCACAGGTGTTTGATGACATTTTTACAAGGGGTAATAGGAGAAAATGCCCCCCCAAATTTGTAACCCCATTTCGGAAAATTTGCCGCAGTTCAAATTTGCTGTTGCTGACTGACAGACCGTGCATGCTGGGAGTTCTACTTTTGCAACAGCTGGAGGCACACTGGTTGGAAAATGCTGAGTTAGGTAACAGAACCTAACTCAGCATTTTCCAACCAGTGTGCCTCCAGCTGTTGCAAAAATACAACTCCCAGCATGTACTGATTGCCGAAGGGCATGCTGGGCGATGTAGTTATGCAACAACTGGAGGCAGGCAACTACAACTCCCAGCATGGCAAGACAGCCGTTTGCTGTTCGTGCATACTGGGAGTTGTAGTTTTGCAAGATTTAGAGGGCCTCGGTTTAGAAACCACCACACAGTGATCTCCACACTGTAGCCCTCCAGATGTTACTAGGCAACAACTCACTGGCTTCTGTAGTCTGCACCAGGGAGCCACACCTTATCGCCGCCTGCCGCCGTTAAGTGACCGTCGGAAGTAAACTTTAACCCCTGACCCCGATCTGCTATGGGTCACTTCTGACCAACCAATAGCAGGGATGGGGGGGTGGCACCCCGGCCATCTCACTTTTATCCCTTCAGGGAGATCGTGGTTGTGAGTTTTTCAGCATTAATGCAAACTGGGCAAGTTTGGACCAATGGTCTAATCTGGTGACTAAGAAGTCAAGGGGGTCTGGGCCATGGTGTCTGTTAGAGAAAGGGCACAGCTTAGGCATGCATTAACCTGGTTGTTCAGGTGGTGGTTTACATCCCATTTGTGATGATTCATGCCAGGGTGGAATTGTGGATGTAAAAATGTTGTCATTATGTACTCCAACCTGAAAATGCTGCTGCTCCTGCAGGGGTTGTGCTAGCTGAGAGAATGGAACATTGAGTTACTGGGGACTGGAGAGTGGACCCCTATTCAGAAGGTGTTTTCTGTTTGAAAGCCATGGTAAGCTGGTTGTTTAACTTTTCCCTATAAAAATTCTATTTAGTGCAAAAAATCTAAACTCTATGAACAATGGAAAAACCGTTTCCATGCAGATTCTTAAAGGAAATCTGTCACCGGTGTCACCTGCACTAACCTGTCATGCCGTGGTGGGCATCTCTGGTAATCTCCTCCGGGCACCCTGCTTGGGGCACGGGCGCAGCTTATTGACGTCACCACTGCTGCGAGACCCAGCAGAAAGAAGCAGCAGCTTGGGCATGGGCGTAGCTTAGTGACATCACCGCTGCTGCTCCCTGCTGTGTCCCGCTGTGAGACAACAGCAGTAGTGATGTCAGTAAGCTCCACCCATGCCCCAAACAGGGTGCCCGGAGAGGAGCTAACGGACGACATTACCGAAGATCCCAGCCACGGAACAGGACAAGGTGAGACCCGTTGTCATCAGTGTCACCTGCACTATCTGCCGATGCTGACAGGTTAGTGCAGGTGACACTGGTGACAGATTTCCTTTAACCCCTTAACGACGCAGAACGTATATTTACGTCCTGCGCCGGCTCCCGCGATATGAAGCGGGGTCGCGCTGCGACCCCGCATCACATCGCGTCGGTCCCGGTGCTCATCAACGGCCGGGACCCGCGGCTAATACCACACATCGCCGATTGTGGCAATGTGCGGTATTAACCCTTTAGAAGCAGCGGTCAAAGCTGACCGCCGCTTCAAAAGCGATAGTGAAAGTATCCCGGCTAGTCAGTTGGGCTGTTCGGGACCGCCGCGGTGAAATCGCGGCGTCCCGAACAGCTTGCAGGACACCGGGAGGGCCCTTACCTGCCTCCTCGGTGTCCGATCGACGAATGACTGCTCCGTGCCTGAGATACAGGCAGGAGCAGTCAAGCGCCGATGACACTGATCGCAGGCGTGTTAATACACGCCAGTGATCAGCATAGGAGATCAGTGTGTGCAGTGTTATAGGTCCCTATGGGACCTAGAACACTGCAAAAAAAAAGGTTAAAAATAAGTGTTAATAAAGGTCATTTAACCCCTTCCCCCTTTTCCCATAAAAAAAAATAAAACTGTGTAAATAAAAATAAACATATGTGGTATCGCCGCGTGCGTAAATGTCCGAATTATAAAAATATATTGTTAATTAAACTGCACGGTCAAATTCCAAAATCCAAAAAAGCGTATTTTGGTCACTTTTTATACCATTAAAAAATGAATAAGTCCGATCAAAACAAAAATCATACCAATAAAAACTTCAGATCACGGCGCAAAAAATTTGCCCTCATACCGCCCTGTACGTGGAAAAAATAAAAAAGTTATAGGGGTAAGAAGAGGACATTTTTAAACGTATACATTTTCCTGCATGTAGTTATGATTTTTTCCAGAAGTACGACAAAATCAAACCTATATAAGTAGGGTATCATTTTAATCGTATGGACCTACAGAATAATGATAAGGTGTCATATTTACCGAAATATGCACTGTGTAGAAACGGAAGACCCCAAAATTTACAAAATGGCGTTTTTTCTTCAATTTTGTTGCACAATGATTTTTTTTCCGCTTATTCGTGAATTTTTGGGTAAAATGACTGATGTCACTGCAAAGTAGAATTGGTGACGCAAACAATAAGCCATAATATGGATTTTTAGGTGGAAAATTGAAAGGGTTATGATTTTTAAAAGGTAAGGAGGAAAAAACGGAAAAACCCTGAGTCCTTAAGGGGTTAAAGAGAAACTGATCCACACAAAACCCAATATACTGGGTTATAGTGCGGGTGAATAGCTGTAAAAAAAAAAGGGGGTTACTTACATATTTAGGTTAGGTAATGCCTGTTAGTAACTCTGTTTCCAATGTGCAATGGAGGCGGGTCGCCCACCTCCTCTGCCTCATCAATATTCCGCCCCTGGCCCGCCCCCTTCTGTGACATGAGAGTCTGCGGAGGGATGAGCGCAGGCGCTGCTGCCTAACCACAGTGGGGTGTATTGAGGAGCAGAATGACAGCTGAAGTCAGATTCCAGCATTGGAGCTAGCTCAGATGCTAGTCAATTAACCACCTAGATGCCACAGCTTAAGGGTTAAAGGCTGCATACCGGTCAATTTTGGAGTCTGGACTCCTACAGTAAGATTGTGGGGTGCTGATTGGTTGGTTATGTGAATAATTGATCTGATTATAGAAACTTCATTGTAACTTTAACTACACATCTAAAAACAATTAAGAAACATGCAACACGCCCATTGGAAAAAGACCCAATATATGCTGTGCTCACAAACATATTAAACATCCATAGTTCCATCTTGCTCTACAATGACACCTCAACTATAGCACACATAAAATATGGAAGGAAACCATCCAGGTTCTAGCTAAAAATTTCAGAGATCTCTAGGGCGGCCTGTGCCAACTGAATCAGTTTCCATAGATTAGAAGGTCATCGACCGCAATGGGGTTCTGTTGAACCGGAACTTCCGCATGGAATTTCAAAACATAATTCTGCTAGGAAATTCCATAGTATGAACCTTGCCTTCAAACTTGCACAAACGTGAATAGCTACATTAAGTTTAGTAGCTGTCAGTGGGTGAAAAAGGTCAGTTTTGTAGAATTTAATGGAACTGCACCAAACAATATGTTTTTACTGAGGGAAACTAGTAGCTTGGATAGTCATTATATTGAAGATCTTGTACAATGGGCTCTTTACAGAGAATTCTAGAGATACAATCAAGAATATGGGGTACAATTCACTCTCAGTATTACAGGCCCTGAGATGCCAGTGCAGAGCTGCGAATGTTGCACAGAGCTCACTAGCTAAGCATAAGTGCATGTATACAATAATGAACTGTTATCCCCATCGCCCCCTACCCTTGCAGGATTTTATGAGATGACTAGTGTTGAGCGGCATAGGCCATATTCGAATTCGCGAATATTCGCGAATATATGGACGAATATTCGTCATATTCGCGAATATTCGCATATTCGTAATATTCTCGTTTTATTTTCGCATATGCGAATATTCGCATGTGCGAAAATTAACATATGCGAAAATTCGCATATACAAAAAATTAGCATACGCGTAAATTTGCATATGCGGAAATTAGCATATGCAAATTTCGCATATGTGAAAATTCGCACACCGGTCTCACACAGTAGTATTAGAGCCTTCTTACACCACATAAGCTGGAAGCAGAGAGGGATGATCACTGTGATGTGTACTGTGAAAAAAATAAAAATAAAAAAAAGAATATTCGTAATTACGAATATATATCGCTATATTCGCGAATATTCGCGAATTCGCGAATATGCGATATTCGCGAATAAAATTCGAATTGCGAATATTCGCGAGCAACACTAGAGATGACATACATCTGTGCCCCCCTATGTGCCCCTCAATTGAAAATTGCACTTTTGTTAGGGATCAATATAGAAAAAAAAGGTGTACAGTTCCACTGACACTTCCTGCCTGCAGGTGGTGCCAATCTGTTTGGGCACATAGACTGTATTTATTAGTAATCAGGAGCTCCGGTAAGTACCGTAGTGAGCAGTGAGTGGGGGGGATGGGGTGCAGGGGAGACGAATCTGCTACATAACAGGACTGTAGGGATCTGTACAAACCTGCACCCTTAACCCCCCCCAAGGACCCCTTAACACTCCACCAGGCCCCCTTTAACATCCCCACCACCCATGCCCGCTATAACACCCCCATGACCCCCTTAATACACCCCCCCCAGGCCCCCTATAAAACAACCACCCCCATAACACCTCCCCCCCCCCCGACCCCCTTAACACATGGTACTGCACTGACACACTGCGCAGCTCCTCCTGCTGTGAAACACTGCAGCATTACATTCGAGACGAGCTGGTGGAGGAGGACGCCGCACAAGGGTGTTTTTCAGAAGCACTCTCAGCCAATCAATGCCAGAAGTCAGCGTCAATTATATTATATTATATTATATTGTAGTGCACCTACATTTCTGTATTGTATTCTAATTGTTACACATCCACACCGTTTACCTGGTGTAGGATTCTATTGTGGCACTTGTAGTCCGCTGCAGGCATCCTCCATTGTATGCATTTTTATGCTGGGGATCGCCCCTAGCAACGGACTACAAGGGCAGGATCTGCTCCCCCAGTATATATGCACAACTGCATTTGGGGTTGAGCACCTCCAGCCATTTGAGACCACGTTTTTTGTTGTTGTTTGTAAATTTATACGTGGAGGTGTGTAAACTCCATATGTTAATGCGCCTTGAACATTTTCCAGGCAGCATTAGGGTTGCACCTGTGAGGCCATGCACCTATATCAGCCAACTTGGGTGGGGCTTGTAGCCTCTCTCCCCCCTTCCATTGTATGTGTGCTTAGTCACGCTGGAGGGAACTGGGAGCAGGCTGCATGTCGACCTAGTGCTGCTGTAATTGCCCACTGGCCCCTGGTTTTTGCTTATTACGCACAGGTAGGTTAGCGTTAGGTCCCATGCCATCTGAGAAACCTTGGCGTTGGTGTGCGGGCTCTGGTGTGTCCTTAATATAAGGATACACTGGCGAATGTCTCAATTTTAACATCAGTGGTGAGGGATAGCCAATGTCATTGTATACATCTACCACAGTAGTGCACCTACATTTCTGTATTGTATTCTAATGGTTACACATCCACACCGTTTACCTGGTGTAGGATTCTATTGTGGCACTTGTAGTCCGCTGCCGGCATTCTCCATTGTATGCATTTTTATGCTGGGGATCGCCCCTAGCAATGGACTACAAGGGCAGGATCTGCTCCCCCAGTATATATGCACAACTGCATTTGGGGTTGAGCACCTCCAGCCATTTGAGACCACGTTTTTTGTTGTTGTTTGTAAATTTATACGTGGAGGTGTGTAAACTCCATATGTTAATGCGCCTTGAACATTTTCCAGGCAGCATTAGGGTTGCACCTGTGAGGCCATGCACCTATATCAGCCAACTTGGGTGGGGCTTGTAGCCTCTCTCCCCCCTTCCATTGTATGTGTGCTTAGTCACGCTGGAGGGAACTGGGAGCAGGCTACATGTCGACCTAGTGCTGCTGTAATTGCCCACTGGCTCCTGGTTTTTGCTTATTACGCACAGGTAGGTTAGCGTTAGGTCCCATGCCATCTGAGAAACCTTGGCGTTGGTGTGCGGGCTCTGGTGTGTCCTTAATATAAGGATACACTGGCGAATGTCTCAATTTTAACATCAGTGTTGAGGGATTAGCCAATGTCATTGTACACATCTACCACAGTAGTGCACCTACATTTCTGTATTGTATGTCAATATGTATATGTAGCATGTTGTAATTGCCCCCCTGCTTTTGTCCTGGCCCACAGTGTCCCCCCCCCTCCCAAATATGAAAGCTGGAGACGCCTCTGCCTCTATGTAAATCACACCCTCAGCCCCTTGTCACACACAGTATTATAATGAACTATCAGCGCCTCTTGCGGATTCCCCTAATCGTCAGAGGGGTGCAAAAAATGTAATGACTAGGGAAAGGAGTGTGTCATATTAATAAAATATAAACAGTACTACACTCAGGGTACCCTAAGCTATCAGGAGAAAAATTAGAGAGGAAACATGCAGAGTATAAATCTGCTAAAAAATGCCATATACAAGTTATATAATGGCCAAAAATAGCGCTGTTCCTCATGGACACACAAAGGGCAGCTTATAACGATAAAAACTTGAAATGACAGGAACGCTTAAAAAGATAGTAGAGATGTTTTCTTCCGTGTATACAGTGCAGCATATGGTATTATTACAAAATAATGCCTTCTACTAACCTGTTTTATTTAATGTGACAGGAATGGGTTTACAACCATTTCTTAAAGCAAATCAGGTAATTTGTAACTTTTACTGGATTTGTGCATGCTGGATCAACCATCTTTTCTTCTAAGTTATTCTGTTTAACTAATTTATTAATGATATAGAGGATGGGATTAACAGCTCTGTTTCTATCTTTGTAGATGACACCAAGCTTTGCTGCCCGGTACGTCTATTGAAGACGTGCATATGTTACAAGTTATAAGTTGACTTGGACACACTGAGTGTCTGGGCACGCACTTAGCAAATGAGGTTCAATGTGGATAAATATAAAGTTGTGCATCTGAGTACAAAATGCTGCATGCAAGACTTTTAGTCTTTGGGGGGGGGGGGTTCTGGGAGAATCGCTAATAGAGAAGGATCTGGGTGTACGTGTTGATCATAGACTGCAGAATAGCATGCAATGTTAAGCAGCTGCTTCTAAGGCCAGCAAGAAATTGTCATGTATCAAAAGAATCAAAACAGGGTGACCGTAAGTTCAGGAGTTAGTCCGTCGCATGCGCAGCGAAACGCGTTGCATCTAATAAAGCCATTGATTTTATCTGGCTCCCTGATGGTTCCTCTCTGCGCCGGACTAACTCCTGAACTTATGGTCACCCTGTTTTGATTCTACTTCTACCCAGGAGGGCTGCAGTGGACCTATACTTATATTCATTCTACACTTTACCTTGTTGTGTGTGGGGGCGCACAACCAACTTTGGTAAGCAGCTTGGGAATTACCGTCTCCCACCCCCACTAACAAGATCTGCTGATCCCGCACATGAGACGCCTTCCTTCCTCTCTCTAGATTTCTATGTATCAAAAGAGGCATGGACTCGAGGGACAGGGACATAATGGTTTTGGGCACCAGTTCATAAAAGGGATGTTGTGGAGCTGGAAAGAATACAGAGGTGCACATCTAAACTAATAAGGGTCAGGGAACATTTTAGTTATGAGGAAAGATTAAAAGAATTACATTTGTTTAGTCTTGAGAAGAAACGTTTAAAGGGGGATATGATCAATGTATTTAAGAATAAAAATGGAATATATAAAAATATGGATAAAAACTGTTCCATGTAAAACAAGGGTGCACTCCCTCTGACTGGAGAAAAAAAGGTTTAGTCTCCAGGGGTGACATTCTTTATCATAAGAACTGTGAATTTATGGAAAAGTCTGCCTCAGGAACTGGTCACAGCGGGAGCAGTTGTGGGCTTCAAAACAGGATTAGATACATCCCTAGAATAAAATAACATTAATTCATATGTAAAAATATAGAATCATACCCCCTCCACTTCATTTAACATACCTTTTCCCTTCACCTTCTCAAGTTTAATTGATAGACATGGGAAAGCCCTCACTCACCACATACATCAAAAAGCGTAAAGATATACTGTATATAATAACTGCTTCAAAAGATAAAATTACTTCTGCGCACTTGCACATTACTTAACTAAATCACATTTTAGACTTTTTACCACTCTGCAGAACACAGAGTACAAAGAGGTCTGTATGGTCTGTATAGTCTGTGCCTAGGTCTCTAAAATGGAGTGCGCTACAGAGGCTCCACCGGGAGGTATAGGAACTTGGCTGCTATTCTGTTTGGCTTAGATGCAAGGCTTTCTAATAAAGTCTACTTTTAACTTTGTTTCATCTCAGCTTGCTAGCAGTCTACACTCAATGGTGACCTGGAACTGAACCAGCATTCTGGAAATGGCAGGCTACACAGTCAGCAGTTATGATTTATTGCTGCCGTTTACCTTGTGAAAGAATCTCAAGGACACTTTATATATAACAAGACAAATATTTGTCTGTTTTTATTTGCTGTATTGAACTATAAGGATTTCTAGATATGTAACCTATGTAGTCTATATTCATATATTGTAGGGTATTTGCACACATACATTTAATGGGTTGTAAAGATTGTCACATCTGATTCACAATACTTCTCTGGCAGGGACAGATCACTTTTGTGCCATAAACGCTTCCATTGTTGAGGTTGCTAAAATTTCTGGGGTACAGAGGACAGTGAACTGGTGTTATTTCTTGGAAGAAAAATAGCATACTGATGTCTAATAAATTTGCTTTTGCTGAGCACCAGCTTTCTACTTTCTTCACGACTACAGTGCTCTCTGCTGACCTCTGCTGTCCATTTTAGGAACTGTCCAGAGCAGTATATGTTTGCTATGTGGATTTTCTCCTGCTCTGGACAATTCCTAAAATGGACAGCCGAAGTCAGCAGAGAGCACCGTGGTCGTGACATAATAGAAATCAAAAAAGAAAAACATTTCCTCTGTAGTATACAGCCCCTAAAAAGTAATGGAAGGATTAAGATTTTTTAATAGAATTAATTTACAAATCCATTTTCAATCCTTTACCCTTAGACTTCAATGTTAAATTTATAATTTCCATTTCTATTGAGTTATTTTTGACGGAAGAAAAAATACTGCATGCACCGTCTTTTCTTCTACCCAAAAAAACGGAAATGAGAGCACATGGGTGCAAACGGCTGACAAAGGATTGTAAATAAATCATGAACCCTCATGTGATATAAAGAACAAAGACTGATGTATAGTGCGGAATTCACAAAGAAAGAAGGTCCACAAGATTTACATATTCTGAGTTTTGTATACATGGGTGACAAGTGGGTCATTGTAATTGCAACCAAAGTAGAGATAAAGGTCTTTATGTAACAGATGAGCATAGTGTGGCAGCCACGTGGAGTTAGACAGATGATGGTACGTGACTCAGGGTGGTTTGATATATCACTTTGTGACACCAGGGCACCTTTAACCTACACGGTCCAAGGATAGGACAGCGTCTCCTGGGCCAGGAGCGGAATAAGAAATACACCAATGCTGGGTTACGGATAACAGTCTCTTTACTGATGATAGAGGTATCAGGTTTTTTACAATACAGAAGTATGTGCAGTGAGATGGGTAGAGTGGAACCGGGGGAGCCTATCGCCTTGCTGGGAGATGTAGTGGCCGCTGAACGCAGCCTGAAGATTAGTGGCAGCACACAATGACTGAAAGCTTTAGCTTGAATGACTGACTGACTGAAGTAGATATTTTCCCCACGGAGCTTTTGCCTGCCACCAGGCTTTGACCTGCACAACGGTCTTTTCCTGAGATTTTGCGTGGCTGTGGAATTTAGTAGATTTTTTCTCCCTTAGGCTTCTCCTCAGCTTGCCAGCTGGAACACACTCTCCTCCTCTGAACTCCTGACTAGAACTGCACGGAGCTGCAGCTCCTCACAAGACTCCTCTTCACAACTGAACTCTCTTCCCCCCCAACACTACAATAAGGGCTAGGTTTGGGGGGTTTCCATTGGGTATCAGGGTTACCTGGTCACTCTGCCTCGATCTCTTAAGGGTACCGCACGTAATGAAATACTAAACATAATATGACAATGTCACGATCACACCCTATCGGTCCAGCCAAGACGCTAGAGAGAGTGTGATGGTGCAAGGGTTAAGGCCACCAGACCTCTGGGTATCCACTACTAGTCCCAGCAAGTCACCAAATTAACCCTTAGATAAACGTGTTTTACCAGAGCCTCCTTCAGAAAGGTGAGCTCATATATTTAGAGATCAAAGACCAGAGCTGATTAATTAAACATTTAATCTGATAAAAGGTATCACAGTGCTATGCATAAAAAATACAGAAACAAATGACATACAGTTACAAAAATATATAAAAGAGTTTCGCAAGGCAAGTTCAGAAAACAAAAGATGAAGTTCTTACAGCATGATGATATAGCAGTCCATGAGTGAGTGAGAGTGCTGTTTTTAGGATGGTCTTGTCAGCTTGGGGCACAGCCTTGAACAACCAACTTTTAGTCTAGCATTGTTTTAAATATCATATCTGCTTTCTTTGGAGGGAGACTCCATTCCCCCCCTCCCCTCTGATCCCACCAGGTGGGGCATCTCTCTTCCTGATCCCTTATCTGTTTGATGCATGACTTCAAAAGAGCCTTTGACTTCAAAGGAAATGTAAACAAACAGCCAGACCCCCAATAAAATGCAATACACAAAACACAGTCTGAATGACCTCTCACCCATGTCTTGGATGATCCATCACACACAGTTATAATTATAATACACATATAGGATTTTAATAATCAGGCCTTGGGTCTGACAGACAATATGACAAAATATAATAAAGTGAAACATTGAAACAGTGGGCCCAGTAAACAGTAAGGGTGGCCGAGGCAATCTCTAGCCCACAGGACAGCCTTTCGTGCTGAGACACAACAAACTTCCCCTCTTAAGAACAGTCGTCCTTGGCACCCAGTCCTGGAGGCTGGAGATTGACGAGGGTAGGCAACTGGAATATTTACTATTTAGTACAAACTGTTCCTCAGATATGATTTAGGCATAAAAAATGCAAAGTTCCTTCCTGAAGGATATAACACTGTGTGGTTGGTGCCTTTGATGTTGACCACTCATTTGATGTTTAAGTGCTGTAGATTTTTACCTGAGTTTGACATTTTTACCACTTTACTCTTACTTAGCATTTTCACTGAATAGAGCAAGGACATACAAACGGATAAGAGAAACATACATGGGACGTACATACATAAAACAAATCTTGAAGCTCTTCCTCTCTGCTCTACTCTGAGATTCGGGACGGAGCTAAGGGAGGCTTTCTACTTCAGGTCCTGTACCATGGGGCCCATTGGTTTACAGCATCTTCTCCCCTTGACTGAAGAAAGTTAAGCACACCTCTTGGCCACACCTAAGGGACATGACAAGAGAATAAATGGACACCTCCTGTGCTCAAAATTTTCAACCAGAGTACTCCCTTGAATTTAGGGAGCATCAACTGGACATCAGAAGACAGTAGACAAATACCACATGAAACAGAAAAATAGCAAATAAATGCATCCTGATAGGAAGTTCACGGCATTATACTGGGTACTAAAGCATATTAGTTTCTTCATGGCAAGACGCCAGGCACATTACTTGAACGTTGCTGTAACTTGGAACTTGAAGACCATAAAGTTATGCTGTCCTGGGACATTGCACTTAAAGGGGTACTCCACTGAAAAACATTTTCTTTTAAATCACCTGGTTCCAGAAAGTTAAACAGATTTGTAAATTACTTCTATTACAAAAAATCTTAATCCTTCCAGTACTTATCAGCTGCTGTATACTACAGAGGAAGTTACAGTGGGGATCAAAAGTTTGGGCACCCCAGGTAAAATTTTGTATTAATGTGCATAAAGAAGCCAAGGAAAGATGGAAAAATCTCCAAAAGGTATCAAATTACAGATTAGACATTCTTATAATATGTCAACAAAAGTTAAATTTTATTTCCATCATTTACACTTTCAAAATAACAGAAAACAAAAAAATGGCATCTGCAAAAGTTTGGGCACCCTGCAGAATTTATAGCATGCACTGCCCCCTTTGCAAAGCTGAGACCTGTTCTCAGTCATCATCTGGGAAGACCAGGTGATGTCAATCTCAAAGGTTTTAAATGCCCAGACTCATCTGACCTTGCCCCAACAATTAGCACCATGGGTTCTTCTAAGCAGTTGTCTAGAAATCTGAAACTGAAAATTGTTGATGCTCACAAAGCTGGAGAAGGCTATAAGAAGATAGCAAAACGTTTTCAGATGTCAATATCCTCTGTTCGGGATGTAATTAAGAAATGGCAGTCATCAGGGACAGTGGAAGTTAAAGCAAGATCTGGAAGGCCAAGAAAAATATCAGACAGATCAGCTCGCAGGATTGTGAGGAAAACAAGTCTAATTATATCCAGGAGAACCTTCGGGAGGGATTTATCAGGAAGTCCTCTTCCCCTGACGGAGCCGGTTTCTTCTTCATGGAAAAAAAAAGATGGGGCTTTGCCACCTTGCATTGACTACCGAGGTTTGAATAAAATTACAGTAAAGAACCGCTACCCACTTCCTTTAATCCCAGAGTTATTTGATCGTCTGCGAGGTACCAACATTTTCTCTAAATTGGATCTTTGTGGGGCCTATAATTTGATACGTATACGAGAAGGGGACGAATAAAGGACCACATTTAATACTCGTGACGGTCATTTCGAGTATCTAGTGATGCCATTCGGACTCTGCAATGCTCCAGCAGTCTTCCAGGAGTTTGTCAATGATATTTTTCGTGACCTCTTATACTCCTGTGTTGTTGTTTATTTGGATGACATACTCATCTACTCGCCCAATATCTAGTCTCATCGCACTCACCTCCGCTAAGTGTCACAGAGTCTCTGTGAAAATCATCTCTACACTAAACTAGAGAAATATACTTTTGAAAAAAACAGCCTTCCATTTCTGGGGTATATTATTAGCAGTCAAGGTCTTCAAATGGATCCCAACAAGCTGTCCGCAATACTGGACTGGCCTCAACCCTCGGGCTTGAAAGCGATTCAGCGTTCCTCGGCTATGCCAATTACTATCAGCAATTTATTCCTCATTACTCCACTCTGGTAGGTCCCCGTCGTCTCTCTTACCAATTAGACTGCTAATCCAAGAGTTTGGCCTCCTCAGGCTGAAGAAGCTTTCAAACAGTTAAAGTTTGCCTTTGCTTCAGCTCCTGTTCTATCTAGACCCGATCCTAGCAAGCCATTCATCTTGGAAGTGGATGATTCATCAGTTGAAGCAGGTGCAGTGTTGACACAGCAGACTTCTAAGAGGAGAACTTTAACCTGTGGATTTTTCTCCAAAACCTTCTCCCCTGTGGAGAGAAATTATACCATCGGAGATCGCGAGCTCTTGGCCATTAAGTTGGCATTAGAAGAATGGCGTCACCTCTTGGAAGGCTCTGTACATCCGATTACTATCTATTCCGACCACAAGAACTTGCTTTATCTCCAGTCTGCCCATCGTCTCAACCCCTGACAGGCTCGTTGGTCTCTGTTTTCCCCCAGATTTAAATTCTTAATCCATTTCTGTCCTGCAGAGAAGAATCTTCGTGCTGACGCTCTGTCCAGATCCTCTGATGTTCAGGGCCTGGAATCCCATTCTCAACATATTATTTCCTCTGATCATCTCAGCAGCGCCAACGAAGACTTATGTACCTCCCCGTTTAAGACTCTGAGTCCTATAATGGGGTCATTCCTTTCTATATGTCGGTCATGCTGGAATACGTCCATACAGCTCATCGCCCGACATTATTGGTGGTCAACTCTAAAACAGGATGTTGTTGATTTTGCCCAGTTTGTGCCCGGTCCAAGCCAGCTGGTCTACTACATCCTTTGTCAGTTCCAGAGCAACCCTGGACCGATATTGCAATGGACTTTATTACAGATCTTCCCACTTCTGGCAGAAATACGGTCATTTGGGTTCTTGTGGATCGCTTCTCTAAAATGGCTCATTTCGTGCCATTACCGGAATTACCCTCTGCACCACAGCTTGCGAAGTTGTTCCTCTGCCATATCTTCTGCCTGCATGGATTGCCCACCCATATTGTCTCCGACCGAGGAGTCCAATTTGTCTCTAAGTTTTGGAGGGCCCTCTGTTCAAGCCTTCAAGTTAAATTGGATTTTTCTTCGGGTTACCACCCTCAATCCAATAGACAGGTCGAAAGGGTAAACCAGGTCTTGGAAGACTATCTCCATTTTATTTCCACTCGCCAAGATGACTGGGTGGATCTGCTACCCTGGGCCGAGTTATCCTACAACCATAAGGATTCTGAATCTTCTGGGTCTTCTTCTTTCATCCTTGTCCTATTTTACCCCTGTCCGCTTCCTCTGGAGTTCCCATGGCCGATGATCAAGTGCAGAACTTCGTCTCCATCTGGCAAAAGACTCGTCACTCTCTTCAGCATGCCGTCCCTCGTATGAAATTGCAAGCGGACAAGAAAATACATCCTCCTCCCAAATTCTCTCCAGGGGACAAAGTGTGGCTGTCTTCCAAGTTCCTCTCTCTGGATCTCGAATTCTTTTCATGTATCCCTCTTAAAACCTGTCATCCATAACCGTTTCTCACTTCTACTCCCATCACTGGTACCTCTGATGTTTATGTCGTCAAAGAAATTTTAGATTAAAAGTTGGTCAGAGGAAAAGTTTTTTCCTTGCAGATTGGGAAGGATTTGGCCCAGAGGAAAGATCTTGGGAGCCGCAGGACAACATTTTAGACCGGGACCTTATCCACAAGTTCTTGTCCTAAAAAAAAGAGGGGGAGACCAAAAGGGGGGGTACTGTCACACTCCCCGCCCGCATGCAAATCTCAGCCCGTCACTCACCCTTCTCCCCTGCTGCCTCCACTGTGTCTCAGCTCGGCGCGGGCATCCCCGTCCCTTAGGGCACGCACGCGCTGGAGCTCAAAAATTAAAAGCCAGTATGTCCACAATTATTGTGTGCACCTGACACCATCCTATAAGTCCATGCACCTCCCACTTTTCCCTGCCGGATCTTCAGTGCCCCTAGCCTGAGATTAAGCGACCCTTATAGCCTGTTAGCCTTACCCGTGTATCCAGAACTGCCTTGACCTTCTGCTACGTTTGACTACGCTACTGCCTTATCCTTCGGTACCTCACCTTGCCCAACTACCTGTGTGGTCTAGCCGTGTCGGGGGTAGCGACCTGGGTGTCGCCTGCTGCAGCTAGCCTTGCAGCGGGCTCTGGTGAAGACCAGCGGCACCTTAGACTCAACTCCCCGATACAGTCCGAGTCATGAGCCACACAGGTTAGAGGATCCACATCCAGCTCTGTTAAACCTTGAGAGGGTGTCAGCATTGATGTTTGTCTTGCCACTCTGGTATTTCATGGTAAAGCTGTAGTTTGCTAATCCGGATGTCAGGATCCGGAGTGGTATGCGGGTAGACAAAGGTAGTGGATCCTCTATGTCAGTGAGGTGATTGGCCGTACCAGGGGAACGGAATCTAAGGGGTTACTGGTTTGCACCAGAGCCCGCCGCAAAGCGGGATGGACTTGCACTGGCAGGTAACCCCCAGGTCGTTCCACCCAATAGCGACTCAACTTCACTGACTGCTGAGTCAGGCGCAGTACAGAAGGACTAGGCAAAAGGCAAGGTCAGACGTAGCAGAAGGTCAGGGCAGGCAGCAACGGTTTCGTAGTGAAGGGCAACGGAAAGGGTCTGGGTACACAGGCAAAGGACACATGGGAACACTTTCACTGGCACAAGGCAACAAGATCCGGCAGGGACAGGAAGGGGAAGTGGGTTAATATAGTGTAGGGAGGTGATTGCACTGATTGGGCCAGGCACCAATTAGTGGTGCACTGGCCCTCTAAATTTCAGAGAGCCGGCGCGCGTGAGCCCTAGAGAGCGGGGCCGCGCACGCCGGGACGGGACTGAAGGAGGACAGGGCAGGTGAGTGATATGGGGCGCGATCCGAGAGCGGGCACGTCCCGTGCCTCGGATCGCGTCCCCTCCAATGACACGGGAGCAGCGCTCGCGTTCAGCGGTGCCGAACGGAGCGCTGCATGTAGAGGCACGCCACGAGCGCTCCGGGTCCCGCTGCCTCCCGTGACAGTACCCCCCCCCCTTGGGTCTCCCCCTCTTTTTAGAACCGAGGAATCTGTGGATGAGATCTTTGTCTAAAATATTGGCCTCGGGTTCCCATGATCTCTCCTCAGGGCCACAATTCTCCCAATCTACCCAAAAAATTTTTTACCTCGGATGATCTTGGAGGCGAGGATTTCTTTAACGGAGAAGACATCAGAGGAGCCAGAAATAGGAGCAGGAACAGTGACCTTGGGAGAAAAGCAGTAAAGTACAAGAGGTTTGAGGAGAGACACATGGAAAGAGTTAGGAATGTGAAGAGAAGAGGGAAGACAGAATTGATTTGATTCTTGATTTTAAAAGGCCTGAGGTAACGAGGACCCAACTTGTAGCTAGGGACACGAAACCGTATGTATTTGGCCGAGAGCCACACTTTGTCACCCGGGACAAAGACAGGAGGGGTTCTTCTCTTTTTATCTGCATGTTTCTTCATCCGAGAAGAGGCCAGTAAGAGCGACTTTTGAGTCTCCTTCCAGATAGCGGAGAAGTCCCGGGTTACCTCATCCATGGCAGGGACTCCAGAAGAAGTGGGAATGGGGGGGGCAGCGGGTGACGGCCGTACACCACAAAAAATGGAGATTTGGCGGAAGACTCAGAATTTTTTAAATTGTACGAGAATTCAGCCCAGGGCAGAAGGTCGACCCAATCATCTTGGCGGGAGGAGACAAAATGTCGCAAGTAATCACCAAGAATCTGATTCACTCTTTCTACTTGTCCATTGGATTTGGGGTGATAGGAGGACGAGAAATTAAATTTGATCTTTAATTGATTACAGAGAGCTCTCCAAAATTTAAACACAAATTGAAAGCCTCTATCCGAGACGATATGCGTGGGAAGCCCGTGAAGACGAAAAATCTGCAGAAAAAATTGTTTCGCCAACTGTGGTGCAGAAGGAAGGCCAGGAAGCGGAATAAAGTGAGCCCTTTTGGAAAAACGATCAACGACCACCCAGATGACTGTGTTGCCATGGGATAAAGGAAGATCAGTGATGAAGTCCATGGCTATGTGGGACCAAGGCTGTTCAGCCACCGGCAGTGGAAGGGGAAGACCTGAAGGCTTCTGGCGAGGGGTCTTGTCACGTGCACACACTATACAGGCTCATACGAAATCGGTCACATCCTTTTCCAGGGAGGACCACCAATAGTGTCTGGCAATCAACTGTAAAGTCTTTTTGATTACAGCGTGACCAGCCAGAAGGGAGGATTCGCCCCATTTGAGGATCCGGAGGCGAAGACGGGGAGGAACATAAGTCTTTCCTGGAGGGATAGGCACCAGAGAAGCAGGGGCAGAAGAGATCAGACACTCAGGGGGGATGATGTGCTGAGGAAGGGTCTCGGCTTCAGAGGCATCGGTGGTACGAGATAGAGCATCAGCCCTGACATTCTTGTCTGCGGGACAAAAATGGATTTGAAAGTTGAAACGGGCAAAAAACAACGACCATCTAGCCAGGCGAGGATTTAGCAGCTGGGCAGATTGAAGATAAAACAGATTTTTGTGATCTGTATAGATGGTGATGGGATGAAGGGATTCTTCCAGAAGATGTCTCCACTCTTCAAGGGCCAACTTAATAGCCAATAGTTCACAGTCTCCAATGGCGTAGTTTTTTTCTGGAGGAGAAAAGGTTTTGGAGAAAAATCCGCAAGTGACATTTTTTCCTTTAGTGGATTTTTGTAGGAGAACAGCTCTGGCTCCTGACGGGCATGAAGGCAATGTTCCTCTAGGTTGGAGGGAAAAAAAAGGATGTCGTCAAGATAGACTACCACACAGGAGTAGAGCATGTCCCGAAAAATCTCATTAACAAAGTCCAGAAAAACTGCTGGGGCGTTGCATAGACCAAAGGGCATGACTAGGTATTCAAAGTGACCCTCTCTGGTATTGAAGGCGGTTTTCCACTCATCACCTGCTGGAATACGGATGAGGTTATATGCGCCCCTTAGATCAAGTTTGGTGAAAATCTTAGCTCCACGCAGTTGGTCGAAGAGTTCGGAGATGAGAGGGAGAGGATAACGATTTTTTACGGTAATTTTATTGAGACCGCGGTAGTCAATACAGGGGCGTAGAGATCTATCTTTTTTTGCAACGAAAAAAAATCCAGCTCCAGCTGGAGAAGAAGATTTCCAGATAAAACCTCTTTTGAGGTTTTTCTGTATGTACTCAGACATAGCTTGTGTTTCTGGGGCAGAAAGTGGGTAAATCCTACCACGGGCGGTGTGGTACCAGGGAGCAGGTCGATAGGGCAGTCATAGGGTCTATGTGGAGGTAAGACCTCTGCTTGCTTTTTACAAAAGACATCCGAAAAGTCCTGATAGGCCTTAGGAAGACCTGGCAATGGAGTAGCCATGGAGACCTGGCAGGAAGAAACTGGGTGGAGACATCGCCTGTGGCAAGAAGTTCCCCAACTTTTGATGTCCCCGGTGACCCAGTCGAGGCTAGGCGAATGACGTTGGAGCCAGGGCAAGTCCAGAAGAATTTCAGAAGTGCAGTTGGGTAGCACAAAAAATTCAATATGTTCATGATGGTGAACTCCAACACTCATGAGTAGCGGTTGAGTGCGGTAACGCACGGTGCAGACCAGTCTCTCCCCATTGACGGATGAAATGAAGAGAGGTTTGACAAGACGGGTAACTGGAATATTGAATCTGTCGATTAGGGAGGCTTCAATGAAACTTCCTGCTGAACCCGAGTCCAAGAAGGCCACAGCGGGGAAGGAAGTATTAGCGGGTATGGCAATCCACACAGGTATAGTCAGTCGTGGAGAGGAAGAATTCACACCTAGCAACGCCTCTCCTACGTTAACTAGGTGCGAGCGTTTCCCTGACACGGCGGACGAATAGGACAGTCTTTTAGGAAATGTTCGGTGCTTGCACAGTACAGACACAGGTTTTCGTTCCTATGGCGAATCCTCTCTTGTTGGGTCAGGCGAGACCGATCCACTTGCATAGCCTCCTCGGGGGAAGGCACAGGAACAGATTGCAAAGGACACTGGAACAGAGGTGCCAGGGGAGGAAACCGCCTGGTGCGAACAAGATCCTTTTCCTGACGAAGCTCCTGGCGTCTTTCAGTGAAACGCATGGCGATGCGGGTGGCCAAATGGATGAGTTCAGACAGGGTTGCAGAAATCTCTCGTGTGGCCAGAACATCTTTGATGTGACTGGATAGGCCTTTTTTGAAGGTCGCGCAGAGGGCCACATTATTCCAGGATAGCTCAGAGGCAAGGGTGCGGAACTGAATGGCGTATTTGTCCACTGAAGAACTCCCTTGGACTAGATTCAATAGGGCTGTCTCGGCTGAGGAAGCCCGGGCTGGCTCCTCAAAGACACTGCATACTTCTGAGAAGAAGGACTGGACGGTAGCAGTGGCAGGATCGTTGCGGTCCCAAAGCAGTGTGGCCCAGGACAAGGCCTTTCCAGACAGCAGGCTGACCATAAACGCCACCTGTAGGAAACCAGACCGTTCTGTAGGAAATTGGTCTGACATCATCTCCAGGTGTAGGGAACACTGGGACAGGAATCCACGGCACAGTTTAGAGTCCCCATCAAACTTGTCTGGTAGAGACAGGCGGAATCTGGGAGCGGCCACTCGCTGCGGAGGAGATGCAGGACCTGGCTGAGGAGATGGTTGCTGTTGTTGCGGCAGAAGCTGTTGCAGCTGTTGTCCTTGTAGCGCTATCTGCTGTGATTGCTGGGCGACCACAGAGGTTAGGTCAGCGACACTGGGCAGCGGGACCTCAGCGGGATCCATGGCCGGATCTACTGTCAGGATCCGGAGTGGTATGCGGGTAGACATAGGTAGTGGATCCTCTATGTCAGTGAGGTGATGGCGTGGGCCGTACCAGGGGAACGGAATCTAAGGGGTTACTGCTTTTCACTAGAGCCCGCCGCAAAGCGGGATGGACTTGCAGCGGCAGGTAACCCCCAGGTCGTTCCACCCAATAGCGACTCAACCTCACTGACTGCTGAGTCAGGCGCGGTACAGAAGGACTAGGCAAAAGGCAAGGTCAGACGTAGCAGAAGGTCAGGGCAGGCAGCAACGGTTCGTAGTCAAAGGCAAAGGCAAGGGTCTGGATACACAGGCAAAAGACACACGGGAACGCTTTCACTGGCACAAGGCAACAAGATCCGGCAGGGACAGGAAGGGGAAGTGGGTTAATATAGTGTAGGGAGGTGATTGCATTGATTGGGCCAGGCACCAATTAGTGGTGCACTGGCCCTTTAAATTTCAGAGAGCCGGCGCGCGCGCCCTAGAGAGCGGGGCCGCGCGTGCCGGGATGGGACTGAAGGAGGATGGGGCAGATGAGTGACATGGGGCGGGATCCAAGAGCGGGCATGTCCCGTGCCTCGGATCGCGTCCCCTCCGATGACACGGGAGCAGCGCTCACGGTCAGCGGTGCCGACCAGAGCGCTGCATGTAGAGGCACACCGAGAGGGCTCCGGGGAGGCAGCGGGACCCGGAGCACTCGGCGTGACACCGGAAGCCCATCTTTTCTCTATAGTGCCAAGTTTTGCAGTGTTGAGATGATGCGCCAGCAGGTTGTTGTTGGTGAAGACAGTAAACGGGTAGCCACAAAATAATCCTTGAATTTTTATGTCACAGTCCACAAAAGAACTAGGAGTTCCAGCTTGAAAGAACTGTAGTTGTCGTCATTTTTCTTCTCGCAGACTTTGGTCGGCATAGGCAATCACATATTATCTTGCACTTGGGAAATGACGGCTCCCAGGTCTTGGAAACTTGCGTCCGTATAAAGTCGGAATGGTTATGCGAGTAAGAGCTTCAGGGTTTGAAAGGCAGTTTCCTGTTCTTCCGCCCAGGCAATGGGGGTCTTCTTTTGTAGTTCTCCTTGGCATATTCCCGTTGTACAGCATTCAGTGGTTCTGCCACTTGGGCAAAGTGTGGTATGAAGTGGTGATAATAGCTAGCGAACACAAAGAAGCTTCAGACCTCTCTTATGTTGGTAGTAGTAGGCCAATTCTTGACTGAAGCCACTTTTTCAGGATCTGGCTGGACTCCATTCGTGCTCACCACATGACCATGGTATTGGACTTTTGGCTTTAGCAGATGGCACTTTGAGGGCTTATTCTTGAGGCCATGCTGTATCAGTATGTCAAAGACGTCAGACAGATGTTTAAAGTGTTCTTGATAAATCTTCGAATAGACAATGGCACAGATTATCAAACTGTGTGAGAGAAAAAGTGGAGTGATTTCCCACAGCAAACAATCACAGCTCAGCTTTCACTTACCAGAGTTTGTGAGCTGTAATTGGCTGCTGTGGGAAAATCTCTACACTTTTTCTCTCACACAGTTTGATAAATCTGAGCCTAAGGCATTGTCTAAGTACAGGAGAACGCTCTGGAAGTTCAGATAGCAGAGACACCTCTTCATCAGTCACTAAAAGGTTGCTGGGGCATTGCATGGCCCAAACAGTATACTCTTGACATTGTATAGGCCCATTGGAGTGGTGAGGCCGTTTTCTCTTGGTCCTCTGGCACCATGGGTACCTTCCAGTTCCAGAGTGGAGAAATAGGCAGCAGAGCCCAGCGCTGTGAGCGATTCTTCGATCCATGGCAGGGGGTACGCATCCTTGTGCGTGATGTTATTAAGTTTGCGGTAGTCAACACAGAATCGGATGGTCCAATCTTTCTTCTTTTCGGCACAAGCAGTGCGGCCCACAGACTCTGGCTCTCTTGCATCAAAGCGGCCCATTTCCGTCAACATTTTCTTTACGTTGTGGAATATGGCTTGGGCCGCCGGTCGGTGTCTCTCCTTGATGGGCGGATTTTCGCCTATGTGAATCCGGTGTTGTATCCGATAGGTTTTCCCAAAGTGAGTAGGACGTTTGACACCTGAATATTCTGCTGACACAGTGGCCCATTCTACTTAAGGATCAATATCTAGGCCCCCTATTACCCACCAACCTGGTAGCCCCCAGCAAACTGAAATCTTGCACCATCCAGCCATCTACATCCAATTTCCTAATCAACAACGGGAGTTACAGATGTGGGCACCCTAGATGTAAGTGCTGCTCAGTCATCTCACACAAATGCAATACCTTTTCCTATGCCACCACCAACACCACGTATCCCATCAAATCTCGCTTGAATTGCAATTCTCAATAAGTGGTGTACCTGCTACAATTCCCCTGCGGACTTCAATATGTGGGGCGGACCATTTGCTGCTTCAGGCAGCGCATCAATAAACACTGCAGCAAGACCAACAATGCTTTTCATCTACACAGTGTATCCCGGCACATGGCTGAACACCACAACAAAAATTTTGACACCATAACAGCCACTCCAATAGAACAGATCAGCAAAGACGTTTCCCATAGGTTTAGCACCCTGAGACGCAGAGAAAACTTCTCGATCTATTCTCTCCAGACCCTGGACTAAATTAAATGATCGAGTGCAACCTTTAGGTCCATCCCCACAGTCCCCTTCCCCCTCCCTGCCGTGGCCACTTATTGCCACCACTCCCATCCCTTCATAACCTAAATTTACAATTTTCTCGCCTGACATTCCCATACACATTTTCCATATTATCTGATAATATAGCTGCCACTTACCACTCCTAGAGATTTAATTACACACACCCCTATTTTCATCATCCGGCACTACTGCGATCCCTTGCCCCCTGGGAGTTTATTGCACACTCCTGACATCCAGCCTTTGCCCCCTGGGAGTTTATTACACACTCCCACGGCTCTGACATCCAAACCTTAGCCCTCAGGGAGCTCATCACACACTCCCATGGCCCTGTCTCCAGGCTTACCCCTGGACACATTCATATCCTATTTATGCCCTTATTTCCCCTTCCATTCATGCCCCTGGATCATCCCTGGATCCATAAATTTTTTGCCCCCTGGGAGTTTATTACACACTCCCACTGTCATGTTTCCATGTTCCTCCCTGGACTCATTTGCTCTTGCCCTCCTTTGTGCCCCTCCATTCATGCCTGATTTTGTGCTTCACCTCTCCTTCTATTTATGCCCCATTTGTGCCTCTCTTTACTCAGACTCATACATCCATGCCTCATACATCCACACATCATCCCCCCCCCCCTCCCGCACAGCTGACGGCGTGATCCACGGTCTTCCATCTGACAGCGCTGCTCCACACACTAACAGTGACAGCTGCCCCATCTATCTCTCCGCCCATTGTCTGCGGCGCGCCCTCTCACACAGGACGCGTCCCCATGGCAACCAGCCCCTGACACGTCATGCGCACTGCTATCCCTACCAGCGGTGCGCTCTTCCTCACAGGACACGTTACTCTGACGATGCGCCGCTACCACGTAACACGCACGCTAGTACCCTAGCGACGCATCCATGGATACCCACACTTCCGCTCCTCGCTCAGGATGTACGGAGCGGGCAGCAATACTGTCCACTATGTGTACATTCTTACATTTGCTCCAGCAGCTTGTTGATTCCTCTGCCGTTCACCAGCATTTCCTTTATAATGTTTATTGTGCATTTTTGCATGTACCTTGCATGTACTGCACTCACTCCCTGCACATTCTTGTGGCTTCTCCCCCTTATGTTTTTGGCACCATTTTGAAATGCATTTATACCCTGTTTGTGACAACATGTGGTAGCTTTGATCTGAAGAAGGGGGCGCTGTCCCCCGAAACGCATTATCCTGTGTATACCTGTTTACTTTGCTTAATAAATGGATCCTGCGTGGTTCTACACTCCACTTTCCCGCTTGATCACTTACCTCCACTCTGGACATCCTCCTCACACTGGACCTCAGCAGCGCCTCACTTGAAAAGGTTTTTTTTCCTATATCTCCTGGCTACCCCTTGAGGATGTGGTAGGTTTGACAACAAACTCCATAATTGCTATAGTTAGTTCCACTAGATCTTGCAGTGACTGAGGCAACAGCTTAAGGGGTCCGAGCAGGGGGGCAGAGCAGGAGGTGAGGTAGGAGCAGATGCAACAACAGCCTCTAGGGTTCCTGACTCATGGTAGGGGCAGTAGCAGTATCCACTGACTCAGTCTCTGATTCTACTACCTAGACAGCAAGTCTTTTGAATATGGAGAATGAGATACCCGGGTTCTGGGCAGCAGGCATTTTTAGTTCGCCTTGTGCCACTTGGCGTATACTCCGTATGTGAACCTGTCCATCAATACTTTGTTCCCTCTATCAGGGGGTATCCCCTCTAATTTCTGGACAGTGGCAAAAGCGTTTTCGAGCACTACTGCGTATGCTCTCATGCTTTCACCTTGCTTCTGTCGCCGTTCGTAGAATCTCAGCCGTACCTCAGATGGTGATCAACTTTTAAACACTTGGTGTAGTCCTCTGAAGACCTGATCTCTTCAGGCCAGGTGCAGACTTCCTTTGGTGCTTGTCCCTGCAGCTTACCCATCAGTAACAACAACTGTTGGCTAAAAGGGAAACTGTAAAATTCTGAGAGGCTCTGGAACTTCTCCTTGAAGTCCCGCAGGCTAAAGAGGTCTCCGCTGTAGGTGGAGGTGTGGGATTCCCCATGAAGACCGGTGTAGAAGCAGCGACTAAAGCAACTGGAACAGCTGGGACATCTGGAATACTGGCAGCAGCTGAAACCGGTGGTGATGTGGCGCTTGTACCCAGTAATCTGCTGGTACTTGGTACAGACATGCTATTGATTTTTTAGTGCGATGTCGCTTTAAAAGAAATAGTGTGCATGGGCATTTAAGAAATTTTCTGAAGTGCTGCAGCAGCTTGGAACAGGCACAGAGTTCATGGCTATAGTGATTTGGGGTGCTCCCCCTCTGGTACTGGGCAGCAAAGAACTTGTG
The DNA here is from genome assembly GCF_029499605.1 of Hyla sarda. Classification (NCBI taxonomy): domain Eukaryota; kingdom Metazoa; phylum Chordata; class Amphibia; order Anura; family Hylidae; genus Hyla; species Hyla sarda. The sequence continues at coordinate 54,805,829 of NC_079199.1, read as the reverse complement.
GCTGACAACTGTGGACAATAGCAGAATGTGCAATGACAGCTGCGGAATTTGCAACAGCATATTGGGATACCGTAGATCCTGCGCAGCACTATGCTGGTGGTGGCTGAGACTCACTTTTTGTACTTTGCAGCGGAACAGTCCCAGAGGGTGATCGCAGCAGCTGCAAGCTTTTCAAGATGCAGCACCCAGGGACTTCCTGTAAGGTCCAGCTGGGAAGATCTTCCCCTGTGCAACATAGGGTGGCACCTTTGGTTCTTTCTTGCTGTTGGGAATAAGATGTTGCTCCCGGAGGTTGCCGGTAGGAGGAGCATGGACTTTGGCGCACGCAGGAGATTCCAGGGACCAATTAACCCTCCCAGGTCTGGCAGAAACTTCAGTTGGGTGGCACAGCTTGCAGCCAGTAGCCAAAATAAATGGTTTTGTAGACAATATGGCCGACAATAAACCTTTCCCCCCGCTATTTCTTTGAGCCGTCCTCACAATTAAAGGGTACTCCCATGGAAAACTTATTTTTTAAATCATCTGGTGCCAGAAACTTAAACAGATTTGTAAATCACTTGTATTAAAAAATCTTAATCCTTCCAGTATTTTTTAGGGGCTGTATACTAAAGAGAAATCCAAAAAAGAAATGCATTTCCTCTGATGTCATGACCACAGTGTTCTCTGCTGACCTCTGCTGTCCATTTTAGGAACTGTCCAGAGCAGGAAAAAATCCCCATAGCAAACATATGCTGCTCTGGGCAGTTTCTAAAATGGACAGCAGAGGTCAGCAGAGAGCACTGTGGTCAGGACATCACAGGAAATGCATTTCTTTTTTGGATTTCTCTTTAGCATACAGCCCCTAAAAAGTACTGGAAGGATTAAGATTTTTTTTAATAGAAGTGATTTACAAATCTGTTTAACTTTCTGGCACCAGATGATTTAAAAAAAAAAAAAAAAAAAAGTTTTCCAGTTTCCACGGGAGTGGAAAAAAAGTTTTCAGTTTCCACGGGAGTACCCCTTTAAGAACAGTCTCGTACACAAATGGTGCATACACCAGCGCACCACAGGTGTATTTTTCACTAGTTAAAGGAAAACTGTCAGCTTGCTCCCCCCGCACTAACCACTACTGGCTGATGTGCAGGGGACGCTGATCAGTTTGATGCCTTTTCTGTATAGGCCAATTAGGTGCTAACTTGCACAGGCGGGGTAACTGGCACTCTGATGTCAGCACCAATAGTCCACAGCGCCGGCCAGCTCATCAATATTCCTCCCCTCCCTCCGCCTCTCACTATTCATTACAGAGCGGGGAGAAGAGGGAGAGGGAGGAATATTGATGAGCTTTGCGGCACTGCAGACTAGCGGCGCTGACGTCAGAGTGCCAGATCCGGGCACGGTTGGCATCAAACTGATCAACATCCCCCACACTACTGGTTAGTGTGGGGGGAGCAAGCTGACAGTTTACCTTTAAGTCTCTGTTCAGACTAAGGGGTTTTCTAAGGCACCCACCTGTATCCTGTTTGTGACGCCATGATTTATGGCAGCCACGGGGAGTTAGACAGATGGTAGTACGTTACTCATGGTGGCTAGATGTATCACTTCGTGATGCCAGGGCACCGTTATTCCACATTGTCTGAGGATACGTCAGCTTCTCCTGGGCCAGGAGCGGAATAATAAATGCACAGATGCCAGGTTACAGATAACTGTCTCTTTACTAATGATAGATGCACATGAAATGAAAAAGAGGGGAGGGAGAGACAGACGAAAGGCGCAGCCTGTGCCGTTATCCCAATAGGAATCGGTGCTGTAGAGTAAGTGAAACAGTGCTCACCTGGTAGTGTTGTACGCAGAGTACAACACCTAGTAGCTTGTGTCACCCAATTTCAGGGTAAGATGCCGGGAGCTGCCAGAAGTGATCCCGTGTCGGAGGTTGTCTCGGACCGATGCAGGATGGATGAAGTTGTCCCGTGGGAGCAAAAGAGAAGATCCTCGTAGCGGCGCTCGCTCGGTGGTAGCTGGCAGTAGCTTAGAGAGGCATGTATAACCTCAGTCGGCATAAAGCGGAGCGGACAAGTGAAAAAAATAATAAACCAAGAATTTTATTAAAGGGACCAATTACTAATGATAGAGGTATCAAGTTCACCTGAGCACCGGGGTATTTTCCTGAGATTTTGCATGGCTGTGGAATTTAGTAGACTTCTTCTCCCGAGGCTCTTCCTCAGCTTGCTAGCTGGAACATTCTTTTCTCCTCTGAACTCCTGACTAGAACTGCACTGAGCTGCAGCTCCTCACAAGACTCCTCCCCCTAGTAACATAGTTCATAAGGTTGAAAAAAGACCAGAGTCCATAAAGTTCAACCTACAACCCTAATGAGTCCCTACTGAGTTGTGTTGATCCAGAAGAAGGCAAAAAACCCTCATGCTAGAGGTAAAAATTCCTTCCTGACTCCAAATATGGCAGTCAGAATAAATCCCTGGATCAACGTTCTGTCCCTATAAATCTAGAATCCATAACCAGCGATGTTATTACTCTCCAAAAATGCATCCAGACCCCTTTTATACTCTTTTACAGAGTTCACCTTGACCACCTCCTCCGGGAGAGTATTCAACAGTCTCACTGCTCTTACAGTAAAGAATCCCCATCTGTGCTGGTGTAGAAACCTTCTTTCCCCTAAACGTAGAGGATGCCCCCTTGTTATAGATACAATCCTGGGTATAAATAGATCATGGGGGAGATCTCTGCACTGTCCCCTGATATATTTATACATAGTTATTAGGTCTCCCCTAAGCCTTCTTTTTTCTAAACTAAATAACCCTAATTCTGATAATCTTTCTGGATACTGCAGTCCCCCAATTCCCCGTATTACTCTGGTTGCCCATCTTTGAACCCTCTCTAGCTCCACTATATCTTTCTTGTACACTGGTGCCCAGTACTGTACACAGTATTCTATGTGTGGTCTGACTAGTGATTTGTACAGTGGTAGAATTATTTCCTTGTTGTGGGCATCTATGCCCCTATTGATGCACCCCATGATTTTATTTGCCTTGGCAGCAGCTGCCAGACACTGGTCACTACAGCTAAATTTACTGTTAACTAAGACTCCTAAGTCCGTTTCCATGTCAGTGGTCCCAAGTGTTCTCCCATTTAATACATAATCCCAGCCCGGATTTTTCTTCTCCATGTGCATTACCTTACATTTATCAGTGCTGATCCTCATCCGCCACTTCCCAGCCCAAACCTCCAACCTATCCAGATCCATTTGTAACAGTGCTCTGTCCTCTATAGTGTTTACCGCTTTACAGAGTTTAGTATCATCTGCAAAGATTGCTACTTTACTATTCAACCCCTCTACAAGATCATTAACCCCTTAAGGACCGATCCATTTTTTACCTCTATGACCAGGTGTGTCGCCCCTTGAGACTTAACTTTTTCTTCTCCAGACGGAGGGAGTACCCCCTCGTCCTTTGGGGGGGGTTTAACCTGGAACAGTTTTTCTCCATATTCTTTGTATGGGCCATTAATATACTTATATACGTTTATCATGTTCCCCCTTAAACGTCTCTTCTCAAGACTAAACAATTGTAAATCCTTTAATCGCTCCTCATAGCTAAGATGATCCATGCCCCATATCAGTTTAGTCGCGCGTCTCTGCACCCTTTCCAACTCCGCAGTGTCCCTTTTATGGACAGGTGCCCAAAACTGAACAGCATATTCCAGGTGAGGCCGTACCAATGCTTTATAAAGGGGGAGTATTATGTCCCTGTCCCTCGAGTCCATGCCTCTTTTTATACATGACAATATCCTGCCGGCTTTGGAAGCAGCAGCCTGACATTGCATACTATTCTGTAGTCTGTGATCTACAAGTACACCCAGATCCTTCTCTACCAGTGACTCTGACAGTTTAATCCCCCCTAAGACATACGATGCATGCAGGTTATTAGTACCCAGATGCATAACTTTACATTTATCCACATTGAACCTCATTTGCCAAGTGGATGCCCAGACACTTAGTCTATCCAAGTCATCCTGTAACTTATGCACATCCTCTATAGACTGTACCGTGCTACAAAGCTTGGTGTCATCTGCAAAGATAGAAACAGAGCTGTTAATACCATCCTCTATATCATTGATAAATTAAACAACAGTGGGCCCAGTACTGAACCTTGGGGTACACCACTAATAACCGGGGACCAATCAGAGTATGAATCATTGACCACCACTCTCTGGGTACGATCCATGAGCCAGTGTTCAATCCAGTTACAAACTAAAATTTCCAAACCCAAAGACCTTAACTTACCTGTCAGACGTCTATGAGGGACAGTATCAAATGCTTTAGCAAAATCCAGAAACACTATATCCACAGCCATTCCTCTGTCAAGGCTTCTACTCACCTCTTCATAAAAGCAAATTAGATTGGTTTGACAACTTCTATCCTTAGTAAACCCATGCTGGCTATTAACCCATGGTCGCTATTACCAAGGTTTTCCCGCACAGTTACATTACCAACCAGCTCTGCGTTGTTGGAAATGATCAGATCCAACAAGGCATCACTTCTTGTTGGGTCCTCCACAAACTGGCCCATAAAATTATCCTGCAATAAATTTAGGAATTGACGCCCCTTTGTAGTTTTAGCCAGCCCCCGGCCCCAATCTATATCTGGATAGTTAAAATCTCCCATTATTACCACTGTACCTGCCCGGCGGCCCTCTCTATTTGTTTATGTAGCCGAACTTCTATCTCTTCAGTGATATTAAGAGGTCTGTAGATTACACCAAATATAATTTTTTCAGTATTTCCCTCCTTTTGTAATTCTACCCACAGTGATTCCACCTCCTCAAAATCATCACACACTATGGCATCGTTCACACTGACTTTCATTCCACTTCTTACATACAGACAGACTCCACCATCTTTTCTGTTCATTCTATCCTTGCGAAACAATGTTAACCCCTGCAAATTGACAGCCCAGTCATGCGAGGAGTCCAGCCATGTCTCAGTGACCCCAACTATATCAATATGTTTCTCCAGTATCAAGGCCTCAAGCTCCCCCATTTTATTTGCTAGGCTTCTGGCATTTGTGAACATACACTTTACATTACCATCCTTTATGTTATTGGGGTTAATGGGATTCAAGGGTGTTAGTTTTATTTTCCTATGAAGCCTATTCCTATTAACTATTCTAACCCCTCCCTCCGCTCCACCCCCAGGTACATATATAATTCCCACCTCTCTATCTACACTATCTTCCCCCTCTTTGCTGTAGGTTCCCTCCCCCCAAGTCCCTAGTTTAAACACTCCTCCACCCTTCTAGCCATCTTCTCCCCAAGCAAAGCTGCACCCTCCCCATTGAGGTACAGCCCGTCCCTACGGTAGAGCCGGTAACCGACAGCGAAGTCGGCCCAGTTCTCTATGAACCCAAACCCTTCCTTCCTACACCAGCTTCTGAGCCACTTGTTTACCTCCCTGATCTCCCGCTGCCTCTCTGGTGTGGCTCGTGGTACTGGTAGTATTTCAGAAAATACTACCTTGGAGGTCCTTGCCTTAAGCTTGCGGCCTAAGTCCCTGAAATCATTTTTAAGGACACTCCACCTACCTCTTACTTTGTCATTGGTGCCAATATGTACCATGACTGCTGGGTCCTCTCCAGCCCCGCCCAGCAACCTGTCAACCCAATCCGCGATGTGCCGAACTCGTGCGCCAGGCAGACAGGCAGGTGATCCCGGTCTTTGTGACAGATTGCCCAGTCTGTCCCCCTAATAATTGAGTCCCCCACCACTAGTACCTGTCTGGCCTGCCCTGTACTCCTCCCTCCCTCCTTACTGGAGCAGACACCCCCCTGGCGGTCAGAGGCGGTATCCTGCTGCAGTTCTGCTAGCTCTGTAATGGCATCCCCCTCATCTGCCAAGCGGGCAAACTTGTTGGGGTGTGCCAGTTCAGGACTAGCCTCCCTGACACTTTTTCCCCTACCCCTCTTTCTAACTGTAACCCAGCTAACTGCCTGACTGTCCTGCAACTCCGTCCCACTGTCCTCCCCCACCTCTATTCCCGAGAGTGCCTGCTCAGTGAGCACGAGACTCCTCTCCATGTTGTTAATGCTTCTCATTGTTGCCAGTCACCCCTCTAGATGCAGGATCTGGGCTTCCAAACAGACAACTAGCACACATCTCGCACAACAATATGCACCCTCAAACTGTTGTTCAAGGATTGCATACATTGAACAGGATGTACATTGGACTGCATTTTCTAACATGGAGGCCATCTAGTTATGGGGATTTCACAAATGTATAGGAAAAAACAGACAGTCAAAATTACACTTAAAATTTTTTGTAGACCTTGTGGGTTCAGAAATTAACACTCACAGCGATCTCAACCTCCTGCTTTCAACCTCCTGTTTTTGTAACTCCTCTTTCACGCCCCCCCTCTTACACAGCAACACTCAGAAGAGCAAGCTCTCAATAAGAGTCCCAAGCTAAGATTTATACACCTGTGCCCAATCTACTCCTCCTCCCCCTAGAGGTGGAACAGAGAAAAAAATTTAATAAAAATGAAAAAGGGTGTTTAAACTCTAACAGTTATCCCACTATGTGCAAAAGAGAAAGACTTACCCAAAATATGAATGTGGACTAAAGGCAGTCGCACCCACTCTACAGATTCACTCCGCACAACAGATAATCACAGTTTTTGTAACTCCTCTTTCACGCCCCCTCTTACACAGCAACACTCAGAAGAGCAAGTTGTATCTCTTTAAATGGTAATACCTTTAGAATGTTTTTTCTGAGCAGAGCGATTCTGAGATTGTTTTTTCGTGACATATTGTACTTTATATAACTGGTGCATTTTTGTTGACACATGAAGCATTTTTTTTTTGAAAAACTTCTAAATATTGTGAAAAACTGGAAAATTTCTGGCATTTAAAAAATTTTTTTTTATGGTGTACACTGTGTGGTAAAAGTGATGTTATATTTATTCTGTGGGTCTGTACGATTATGGCGATACCCATTTTATATAGATTTCTATGTTCTGTTTCCTTTTCTGAGCAAAATTATTTTTCTGCCATTCATTTTCCAACAGCCGTAACTTTTTTATTTTTCGTCCGACGCCATTGATTAGGGGCTTATTTTTTTGCGGGATGAGCTGTACTTTTTATTGGTATAATTTTTGTGCTACGTGCTACCTTTTGATCTTTTTTATTCCACTATTTGTACCAAAATTGGCAAATTTTGCACTTTTTTTAATGTTTTTTTTTACGGCGTTCACCGAGCTGGATAATTTATATTATAGTTTTATAGTACACATCATTACAGACGTGGCAATATGTATATGATTTGTGTTTTTGATCTTTTTTTGTGATAATACAGGGCTTTTATTGGGAAAGGGGAATTTTTTTTTCTACACTTCATACTTTTATTGAAGAACTTTTCAAAAAATTTTTTACACTTTTTACAGGTTATACTATGCTGCAATACATTTGTGCTGCAGCACAGTATAACCTGATGAGCTTCAGACACTACAGCCTGTGCGATCCAGCCTGTTGCATTGATAGGACTTAATGATTTTTATTATTGATTTTTAAATGATATAAAAAGTGACCCAAAATGCACTATTTTGGACTTTGGAATTTTTTTGCGCGTACGCCATTGGCCGAGCGGTTTAATTAACGATATATTTTTATAATTCGGACATTTCCGCACGCGGTGATACCATATATGTTTATTTTTATTTACACTGTGTTTTTTTTATGGGAAAAGGGGGGTGATTCAAACTTTTAATAGGGGAGGGGTTAAATGAGCTTTATTCACTTTTTTTTCCCACTTTTTTTTGCAGTGCTATAGCTCCCATAGGGACCTATAACACTGCACACTCTGATCTTTATCATTGATCACTGGTTTCTCATAGGAAACCAGTGATCGGTGATTCTGCCGCTTGACTGCTCATGCCTGGATCTCAGGCACTGAGCATTCATTCGGTGATCGGACAGCGAGGAGGCAGGTAGCTTCTGAGCCACTTGTTTACCTATCTAATCTCCCACTGCCTTTCTGGTGTGGCTCGTGGTACAGGTAATACTTCAGAAAATACTACCTTGGAGGTCCTTGCCTTAAGCTTGCGGCCTAAGTCCCTGAAATCATGATGTGCCGATGTGCGATGTGCCGAACTCGAGCGCCAGGAAGACAACACACTGTTCGGCGATCCCGGTCTTTGCGACAGATCGCCCTGTCTGTCCCCCTAATAATTGAGTCCCCCACTACCAGTACCTGTCTGGCCTGCCCTGCACTCCTCCCTCCCTCCTTACTGGAGCAGAAACCCCCCTGGCGGTCAGAGGCAGAGTCCTGTTGCAGTACTGCTAACTCTGAAATGGCATCCCCCTTATCTGCCAACCGGGCAAACTTTTTGGGGTATTCCAGATCAGGACTAGCCTCCCTGACACTTTTCCCTCTACCCCGTTTTCTAACTGTAACACAGCTAACTGCCTGACTGTCCTGCACCTCCATCCCACTATCCTCCCCCACCTCTACACCAGAGAGTAGTTGCTCAGTGAGCAGGAGACTCCTCTCCAGGTTGTCAATGCGTCTCCGTGTTGCCAGTTGCTCCTCTAGATCCAGGATCTGGGCTTCCAAATGAACAACTTGCACACATCTCACACAACAATATGCACCCTCAAACAGCTGTTCAAGGATTGCATACATTGTGCAAGATGCACACTGGACTGCCTTTTCCAACATGGAGGCCATACTAGATTTAGGGATTGCAAAAATTAACAGTAAAAAAAAAAAAAAAAATCAAGTATTTAAATTTAAGTCCTCTCACTTTTATACTCACTCACTTGTATACATCACAATCTTGTATACAGACACACAATCGCTAGCTCAACAATCAAATGGCTAGCTGGCTGCAAACAGCTGCAATTTATCAGCTTCTAATTATTTAGTTACTCCACCCTCTCTCCACCTGTAATCCTCCCAGACAGAAAAAGAGAGGGGGAAAAACTAAAACAACAACAAAAAAAAAAACAAAAAAACACAGAAATGCACTCAAATGCTCACAATACTTCTATACTTCTCACATACACAAGGGTATGTTCACACTGAGGAATTGGGGCGAAAATCAAGCAGAAATTTTCTGCCTCAAAATATTGTTACTTTTCCACAAGAACTCACAGAGATTTCGCGCGGAATTGGAGAGGAATTGGCGCGGAATTCAAGCGGAATTCCACACACGGAAATGAAAATTTCAAGCGGAGGAGGAGAAGAGTATAATATATATATATATTATCCTCTTTTTTTTCATGCGGAAATTCCACGCCAATTCCGCGTGGAAATGATTCTGACTGAAAAAAAAAATTAACATTGATCTCTATGGGAGTAAGATGCTGATTCCGCCTGAAAGAAAGAACATGTTCTTTCTTCAAGCGGAACAGACTTCCTCGTCAGAATTCTGCTTGAGGAAATTCTTCAGTGTGAACTGAGGGGCAGAAATTCTGCACAGCTCTATGGGGATTTTCACTGCTGAATGAATTGGAGAGGAATAAGCGAGCAGAATTACAATGGCCGGGACCCGCGGCTAATACCACACATCGCCGATCGCGGCGATGTGCGGTATTAACCCTTTAGAAGCAGCGGTCAAAGCTGACCGCCGCTTCTAAAGTGAAAGTGAAAGTGACCCGGCTGCTCAGTTCGGCTGTTCGGGACCGCCGCGGTGAAATCGCGGCGTCCCGAACAGCTGACCGGACACCGGGAGGGCCCTTACCTGCCTCCTTGGTGTCTGATCGGCGAATGACTGCTCCGTGCCTGAGATCCAGGCAGGAGCAATCAAGCGCCGATAACACTGATCACAGGTGTGTTAATACACGCCAGTGATCAGCATAGGAGATCAGTGTGTGCAGTGTTATAGGTCCCTATGGGACCTATAACACTGCAAAAAAAAAAGTGTTAATAAAGGTCATTTAACCCCTTCCCTAATAAAAGTTTGAATCACCCCCCTTTTCCCATAAAAAAAATAAAACAGTGTAAAAAAATAAATAAACATATGTGGTATTGCCGCGTGCATAAATGTCCAAACTATAAAAATATATCATTAATTAAACCGCACGGTCAATGGCGTACGCGCAAAAAAATTCCAAAGTCCAAAAAAGCGTATTTTGGTCACTTTTTATACCATTAAAAAATGAATAAAAAGTGATCAAAAAGTCCGATCAAAACAAAAATCATACCGATAAAAACTTCAGATCACGGCGCAAAAAATTAGTCCTGATACTGCCCTGTACGTGGAAAAATAAAAAAGTTATAGGGGTCAGAAGATGACATTTTTAAACGTATAAATTTTCCTGCATGTAGTTATGATTTTTTCCAGAAGTGCGACAAAATCAAACCTATATAAGTAGGGTATCATTTTAACCGTATGGACCTACAGAATTGTAATTTTAAGGTGTAATTTTTACCGAAATATGCACTGCGTAGAAACGGAAGCCCCCAAAAGTTACAAAATGGCGTTTTTTCTTTGATTTTGTCGCACAATGATTTTTTTCCGTTTTGCCGTGCATTTTTGGGTAAAATGACTAATGTCACTGCCAAGTAGAATTGACGACGCAAAAAATAAGCCATAATATGGATTTTTAGGTGGAAAATTTAAAGGGTTATGATTTTTAAAAGGTAAGGAGGAAAAAACGAAAGTGCAAAAACGTAAAAACCCTGGGTCCTTAAGGGGTTAAATATATGTAATGGTTTTATGTACAAACAATCTGCAGAAGTACCTTATTCTAACCAAGAAGAGAGTTCAAGTTTTTAGTGCCAGAAGCATTTTTTTTTTTTTTTTATCCCATTGCCATTTTATTTTGGCCCCATCCAAAAATCATAACTAAACATTTGAAATCATTACCAGAATTTGGTTAAACTTGCAGCTCTCCTCCTGGTAGAATTCTTACATCTAACTTTAAAGGGGCATTCCAGCTCTTAAAATCTTAGTCTCTATCCACAAGATAGGGGATATGCATTTGAGTGCAGGGGAGGTCTGACCTTAGGGTTGGCACGCACTTTATGTATTGTCAATAATAATGAAGTACAGCGGACCAGGTACTTTTTTAACCTATGTAACCTTCTACTCCCTTTTTATTCTATTTTTAATAAATGTATTTTCCAGTCATCCAATAGAAAAACATGAAGAAAACATGTACAATTTGTATGATGAACAGAGGTTAATTTTAAATGTGCATCGTCCTTTAAAAAGCTTTCGTCGTACCATATATCAGTATTATACCACTTATCAAATGTTTTGATCAGTTGGGGTCTGAGTGTTCAGACCCTAGCCAATCAGAGTGATCCAGAAGTAGTGCATGCTTAGTGTGTTCTCATCTTGGTCACATAGACACAGAGGGGGATATTTATCAAAGGATTTAGACTGGTTTTTCCTGTCTTAATTTGTCGCACAGAAAGTCGCAGTCTAAATATGTGCGACTTTTTTGTGACTTTTGCTCTAGAGGATATTTAGAACAAAATGCATGCTAGTCTATTTTAGACAGAAATGCATTGGAAAATGCATTGGTGCTGAATTTATCAAAAGCGACTTTTCAGCGACAAGTTGCATCGGCTGAAAGTACGCCGAAATGTCAGACCATGTTGGAGCAGGTTTAAATACAGTCTAAAGCATAGATCACAAAGTCTGTGCGCAGAATTTATCAAGAGCTGTGCGCCTTTTGATAAATTAGGTGCACAATAGACCGGCCTAACCCTCTGTAGTTTGGTCTATATTGATGCGGGACATAGACAACTTTGATAAATATCCCCCAGAGTGAACTAAAGAAAGAAATGTAAAAGCACATCTCCCTTGGCCTCTAGTGGATTCTGCTTTCATCTGTTATGCACACAGTGTCAGTCCCCAACCTCATAGCTCCAGGACATCGAAATGGAAGTATAGCAGCATCAGAAGTAGTGCTAGTATTTTTATAGACACCGAGCCGGGAGAGAATCGGAACTGATCAAAACTTTTGACATGTCCCTAGGACCTATGAGTTTTTTTTTACACTTTTTCAAACACTATTTTCAAATATTTAAAAAACCCTGGTATGTCAGCTACTGTAGGTGTCGCCCCATCATCTATGGTCATCTAGGAGGTCATCTATGTAACTATGTTGGTCAACATTGTATCTGCAGGTGACAATCCCTGTAAAAAAAAGAAAAAAAGATATTTGACAAGAGAAATTGAGTTAGGCCCCTTTCACTCTACCATTATGACCCGTGAATAACGACTATCAAACGCTTTTTTTTGGAGTCTGATGGCCAACAGGCAATAACGGGTCCCAATGGACCCCATTATAGTCAATGGAGTCCATTGGGTACCCTATTTTCAGAGAGAATAGCGGGAGAAAAAGAAGGTGCAAGAACTATTTTTTTCCTCGCTATTCGCGATCATAAAATGACGGGCTTCACACTGCCGGAGACAAACGGCAGTGTGAAAGTAGCTTTACTGATAAAATGTACTCTTTCCGGTCCACAACACAGTGGATATATTCAGTCAAATGATGTGATGGTGCTACTAAGTTATATACAACAGTCCAAATAGACACCAACAAATACATAAAATACATTTCACATGCATATTTATTTAATGATGCCCTTATAGTCCTTATAGGTAAAGGAGAACTCCTACACAAACTATTACACCACAAAAATGAGTTCATGACAATCTCCTTTATCTTAAAATCAATACACCTTTATTACCTATTATTAAAAAATTACAAAGAAAAATACTGAAGTTTTGCAGTGTCTTAGAGGATAAAAGCCTAACATTAAAGCAAATAAGCACCAGTATAAAATGTGTATGTGAACATCTAGAGTGGCATGCTGTGAAATTGCATCATATGTAATCCAGGTGTTATACAACTGGTCCCATACAAAATTTTTCATAAAGTTCTTTTGTGTCTTTTATAGAACCTGATGTTTTGCATGCACTGCATACCAACAATAGTAACAAATCATTCAGCCAGGTACATCATCTCTCTGTAAGGGATCCTATATCTGAATTAAAATGTCAAAAGGTTGGTGGAGATTATAATTTTTTTTCTATGTCTCTTTGGCAAAGTATAAAAAGAAGAAGATATGCTGGGAAATGTATTTGTTTGCGATTGTTATAGGAGTTAAGTCAGCTGTTTTAACTTGTTCAGTAGCGCAAGATGACAAATTGAAGAAGGTCACATAATCAAGTAATAATTTATAAATTTCTAACACAACTACAGAACTACCCTTATCCGTAGAACAGATCAATGTGTTAGGGTTCTTGAGAAGCTGTGTCAGGTAAATCCTTTCTTTTCAGATAAGATTGAAACTGCTGTCCCTACTTTGTTGATATAAAATCTTTTTCTCTGTAGTTTGAAATGCATCCACATCCGAAGCCCTACAAGTAAAAATCAGTATTGCTGTGTCCTGTGATGGACCAAAAAGCCAAAAGATCATCTATCATAAGGGAAAGGATTTAAACAAGAGCCTTTTATTCTACTGAAATAGTTAACAAACATACAGCAAATAGCATGTGAGTCTCAGCAGCCAGATCTTGCAATAAAAGGATTCTCTCTGAATACAAGCCCTGGGCATGTCCTCTCTGATCAGCATCAAATCTGCGGAGAGGGGAGATGATGCTTTATTTAGAGAGACAGCAGAGTAGCCAGGCAGATAGGATGGAAATGGAGAGAAGAGATACTGTTGAGACATAATCCTCAGCGGGTACAGAGAAGCCCCCCGGGGTCAAGACGAGTAGACATCCAAACATCCTCAACAGTGAGGGTGAGATTACCAGATAACAGTCAGTTTATGAGCAAACAATCACATGCAAGCCTACTCAACCTTTTACATAAGTGAATTACCCATTATAACTGGTATTAGATGGCTTCTCCATAAGCAGTACAACCTATTAAAGAAATATGTTTATGTAAAGGGATGTCTAATGTAATTAAGTGTGCTTACTCTTGCTAACTGTAACTTTAACTACCATATTTTGTGTTTTTTCTAAACAGTGTTTGCTCATAAAGATGACAGTCTGAACACACTGCAGCCAATCACTGGTTTCACCAATAGCTTGCCCCAAATCTTCAGGTGACTGCCCCCCTTGAGTGCCCCTGCATCCCTGGACGCAGATGCAGTTGCACATAATGGCGAAGCAGCTCCCTGCTCCAACACTTCAGGCCGGCAGGCGATGGGCTGCTGAGGCACGATCCCCATACTGGCTGGCACGATAATGTCACATCTTCACACCTGCCCTGTGATCCCATCCATGCTGCTCATAGGCTGCACGCTAGAAGAGAGCATTGTTCCATTATTATTATAGGAGGACATTGTTAGTATATGCACATGAAAAATGATTAATACAAGGGGCATTATTACTTCATGGAGTGAAGAGGGGGCATTATTACTACATGGGGGCACAATAGATGCAATATTTCTGCATGGGGGAACAATAGGGGCATTATTTCTAGATGGGGCATTATTACTACAGGGGATACAAAGGAGCATTATCACAACAGGAGGACGTTATTGCTAGATGAGGGCATAGGGTGGGGCATTAATACTACATGAGAGCACAGTGGTCGAATTATTACTAAATGGGGGCAGAGCGAGGAATTATTAGGCAGTGGGGGTACTGTTTGGGCAAAATTTTTTAATGAGATCACAGTTGGAGCATTACTATTGAGTAGGGGACAGTTGGGACATCCTTAGTTAGGACATTATTACCATATGGTACGCTAATGGAGACACCATACGCTGCAGAGACGAGTTGCAGTTGGGTGAAGCCATCATGACAGTCGGTTGGAGAAGAAATGGCATAGTGATAAACTCTGATGATAGAAGACATCACCTGTGAGCCACTGGATCTAATTTTACATATGGGCTGCAGAGCTCTTATAGAATACATTCATGCACCCCTATGGGAGACATTTATCATTGTTTGCTTGGTAAGCAAGTTCTGTAGGCATTTTTCTTTTGCTTTAGTTTTGCTTATGTACTACATATCATACTATAACAGGAGTTCATAAATTTGGAGGTTATAAATTTGCTCACGCACGGGAGTTTTGTACTCCAAGTCAGACCTGGAGCAGACTTGCGACTTTTTGTAAGGGGTTTGTGACTTTAGCATATCATAAAATTGTGACCACTGCAAAGTGAAAACTGAAGTTTGCTTATGTAAAGCTGTTTGTAGCTTTTTGCTTACCCACAAAAGTCGCACAAAAAGTGCTTAGGCGCACATGCGACTTTTTGTGCACCCGTGGTAAGCAAAAACAACAACAACAAAAAGGCTCTAAATACCTTGATAAATGTCCCCCTGTATGATTACTGTATGGAGGGATAATATTTGTTATATTGCTCTTTGTGATAGATGCAGTATATCTTGTAATATGTGGAGGGATTTGTTTGGCCCATGTATAGTGCTGATAGTAAGTGCAAGACTGTATAATGCAAAGATATGCTGTTTTATTAAAAACTTTTTTAACCCCTTAAGGACTCAGCCCATTTTGGCCTTAAGGACTCAGACAATTTAATTTTTACGTTTTCATTTTTTCCTCCTCGCCTTCTAAAAATCATAACTCTTTTATATTTTCATCCACAGACTAGTATGAGGGCTTGTTTTTTGCGCAACCAGTTGTCCTTTGTAATGACATCACTCGTTATATCATAAAATGTATGGCGCAACCAAAAAACACTATTTTTGTGGGGAAATTAAAACGAAAAACGCAATTTTGCTAATTTTGGAAGGTTTTGTTTTCACGCCGTACAATTTATGGTAAAAATGACATGTGTTCTTTATTCTGAGGGTCAATACGATTAAAATGATACCCATTATTACATACTTTAATATTATTGTTGCGCTTAAAAAAAATCACAAACTTTTTAACCAAATTAGTACGTTTATAATCCCTTTATTTTGATGACCTCTAACTTTTTTATTTTTCCGTATAAGTGGCGGTATGGGGGCTCATTTTTTGCGCCATGATCTGTACTTTTTTTTATACCACATTTGCATATAAAAAACTTTTAATACATTTTTTATAATTTTTTTTTTAATAAAATGTATTAAAAAAGTAGGAATTTTGGACTTTTTTTATTTTTTTTCGTTCACGCCGTTCACCGTACGGGATCATTAACATTTTATTTTAATAGTTCGGACATTTAAATGGCGAACTGCCGCAGATGCCGGGATCTGTATTGATCCCGGCACCTGAGGGGTTAATGGCGGACGCCCGCGAGATCGCGGGCGTCGGCCATTGCCGGCGGGTCCCTGGCTGCGATCAGCAGCCGGGATCAGCTGCGCATGACACGGGCATCGCTCCGATGCCCGCGGTTATGCTTAGGACGTAAATGTACGTCCTGGTGCGTTAAGTACCACCTCACCAGGACGTACATTTACGTCCTGCGTCCTTAAGGGGTTAAGGGGGGCAGGGCTGATGTATCTATGTGTACAGATATAATGGTAAAGTTACGGTGATGTAAATCTTTTTCTTTCTACCTACACAGTCACAGGCCGACATTTATCATTGTTTTTAGACAGTTTTTTATCATTGTGCTGATTTTGAGTTGTAATCCACTGATTTTGGCAATACACATGATATGGAAGGGTTTTATCAACTGCGCCTTTCCACAAAAAAAAGGCGCAAAGCCACTGAAAAGTCTCTAAAACGTCACCAGCCTAGACTTATCTTAGCTTTTTGGTGTATGTGAAGAGAGAAATTTCTGAAAACTTGACCTGCACAAAATGTATCAAATTCTCTGCAACCATTTAATAAATCTGGTGCTCCTGCACATTACCAGCACACACAAAAAAAAAAAAGGTGTAGAAAAATGCTTCACTTACACCTACAATGATAAATGCCGGCCATACAGTTTTCTTTTTAAGGGTCCAATTGTACTTTGAAATGACATCTTTCATTTTACCATAAAAAACACAATTGGGAAGGTTTTAGCTTTCATGCTATGCACTTTACGATAAAACTGACATTTTATATTCATTTTGTGAGCCTGTATGATGACAATGATACCAAATTTAGTTTACTTTTGTTTTATTTTACCACTTAGTATAAACAAAATTGCCATGTTCTGGCCCCATTTTTTATTTTTTACAGATCTGTGTGAGGGCAAATTTTTTTCCACCATGACTTTTTTTTTTTTTTTATCACTTTTTATGCAGTTATTTTCTGGGATGTGATAAGACGAAAATTCTGAATTTTTGACTTTGGTGGTTTTTTGCTTTTACGCCGTTGACTGTGCAGGATCAGGAACATGATGATTAAATAAAGCGGACAATTTTACACACGATGATACCAAATATGTTTTTTTGTTTTAATTTTTTTATTTGAAAATTGTCAAAAAGGGCTCATTTCAATTCTTATCGGGGACTAAATCTTATCAATTCTTATCAGGGACTAATTGCATAGCATTGATCCCTTAGAAAGGCCTAGTATAGGCCTTGGGCTGTCATGAAACCGCACTGACACCCTGTGATCACATTGTGATCAAGAAATCTGGTCATGGGCAGGTTATAGTTAAATGAGCACTGTCCTTTTAACAAACATTGCATAAATCAATAGTGTGAATATAAAAAACTTTGTAATGTATCTTGAGAGAAATGCCTGTTTCTCCCCTAATCGGGCTTGTGTATGTGTCTGTGTGTATCTGTGTGTGCCCAGTGTATGGGAGACCTCTTAGATGCTAGCCTCCACCCACTGTCATGAACAACTTAAAATTAGAGAGAATACAGACCATAAAAATGCCAAATACAGTTGATGTAATTGGCAAAAATAGTGCTTCTCCTCATGTACACATGACAGCTTATCCTGATAAGTTATCTGAATTGACATGTGGAGTCAAGGGTGCAAATAAGGGGAGGGGGTAAGAACAATAAATTACTGATAGGGATTTGTTATAAGTAGCAAGTGCAATGGATGTCATTAACTACCCTGATATAGACTGGGAAGCTAAAACCTGTAGGTCCAGAAACAGGTTTTTGGCAATAATAAAGGACAATTACCTTTCCCAACTAGTGCAGGACCAAACAAGGAAGGGGGAGGGACACTTCTGGACCTTATACTAGTACCAATAGGCCAGACATAGTATCCAAAGTAGGTAGAGGGTTATCTTACTGTAGTGATCACAGCATAAGTTTTCATTTATATGTTGCTCACTTGTTTCGTCTTCTTGCCTTCTGGAGGGGGTGTGTCCATCTGTCTCCCTCACTGTGGATGACTCATCTGCTCTGAGTTTCAGGAGCGAGCCTGGGAAGTCAGCCAATCACTGCACTCTGCGCTGTAACCCTTTCCTCTCTGTGAAACACTGTGTTACAGCAGTGTTGCCTCCACTTGCATGCCTCCAGCTGTTGCAGAACTACAACTACCAGCATGCCTGCACATCTTTACTCTGTAGTTTTGCAAGAGCTGGAGACACAAAGCTGGAGAATACACAGCTCTAGCACAGTTTTACAAACATTGTACACCAGCTTTTGCAAAACTACAACTTCCAGCATGCCCGCACAACCTTTGGCTGTCCTGGCATGCTGGGAGTTGTAGTTCTGCAGCAGTTTGAGTGCCCAAAGCAGGGGAGACAATGCCTGCAGCCCCTGAGGTCTACCCCCTCACCTACTTGCTGGCAATCTCTACTGCACAGAGCTCTATGTGCACCCTGGGCTGTGACCTTTTGCAGGCAGGAAGGATGTGCCGCAGACGTTTGCACAGGGACATTCCGGCTCTATGTCTCAGCTGGAGACTCCTCCACACCTCACTACATGATTCCAGGTGAAGCCTCTGTCCCTGCTCCACAGAGGTTGGATAACTAAACAACTAACTAACTATTGCTGTAGGGCCGGTGAGTGTTTTCCCAGCTCTCTATTCATTTATCCTGGAGGATAACTCTGCACTGCCTGTGTGTGTGCTCACTGCGCTTGCTCACAGGCAGTGCGTGCCCGTGCCTACACTGTCCCCAATACAGCAGCGATCTCATATACTGGATACCGGAGCGCTTTACGGATGGTATTCAGTATGTTGCAAAATACAGACTAGTCTGTCTGTATAAAGATAGATGACCCATAGTGGTTGCTATTTTTATTTACACTTTTTTGTAAAATTTACTTTTTAATAAACATATATTGAAAAATGTCAACTTAGTAGAAGTTCTATAGAATATAAAGTTTTTCATTATGACAGTTACTCTTTAATTACAGAGATTCAAAAAGGGATCAAAAGGGATTCTGGAAAATATAGGCCTGTAAGATTAGTATCTGTTCTGGATTACGTACATGAAAATACCATCTAACAGCACCAATATGAGTTTATGCAGGATCGGTCCTGTCAGATTAATCTGATTAGCTTCTATTGGGAGTTCAGTTATAGATTGGACCAGTGTGAAGCTGTGTATGTCAAATATTTGTACTTTTCTTGGGCATTTGATACCATGCCACACAAAAGGTTAATACATAAAATGAGGATGCCGTGACTACGAAACAATATATGTAATTGGGTTAGTAACTGGCTTAGTGAGGGGAAGCAGAGGGTGGGGATCAATCTGGTTGGGTGACAGTTAGTAGTGGGGTACCGCAGGGGGTCAGTACTAGGTCCATTTATTTTCAATATGTTTATTAATGATCTTGTGGAGGGATTACTGAGTAGAATTTCAATATTTGGAAATTACACTAGACTGGGTAAGGTGATCACCACAGAGGATGATAACATAATATTACAGAGGGATCTGAGGATGCTGGAGGCTTGGGCACAGATATGGCATATTAGATAAAATTTTCTTAAATTTAAGGTTATGTACTTGGGCCGTAAAAACAACATGTACATTTATGTGCTAAATAATAAAACATTAGGGAAAACTACTACCAAAAAGGACTTGCGGGTACTGGTGGACAGTAAGCTCAACTTTAGTGATCAGTGCCAGGCAGCGGCTGCCAAGGCTAACAAAGTCATGTGATGTATAAAGAGAGGCATAGATGCTTATGGCATAGTTTTGTCTCTGTATTAATCAAAAGTCAGATCACATATGGAGTATTGTGTCCAACTTTTGGCACCTGTATATAAGAAGGACATGGCAGAACTGGAAAAGGGCAGAGGATGGTGACCGAGGTAATAATTGGTATGGAAAAATTACAGTACCAAGACAGGTTATCAAGCTTGAGCTTGGAGAAAAGATGTCTTAGGGGCGATTTCATTATAATGTACAAATATATGAAGGGACAGTACAGAGATCTTTCTAGTGATCTTTTTATACCTAGATCGGTAACCATGACAGGGGTCATCCTCTACATCTACAGGAAGATTTCACCATCTTCACAGAGATTCTTTACAGTAAGAGCAGTGAGACTATGGAACTCTCTGCCACATGATGTTGTGATGTCTGACTCAATAAACAAGTTCAAGGGGGGGGCTAGATGTTTTTGAGGAAAAATATATTATATGTTATTGATCCAGGGACTTAGTCGGATTGCCATATTGGGGTCAAGAAGGATTTAGTTTTTTTTTTTTTTGAGGGGGGGTTTGCCCAGGGGTCAAGTCCTGGGAAAAAATTGTGGGAACTCAAACAAGATATCCATATATCCATTCAAGAGCTGGTTGTGCGGTTGTAAGGTTTGTACAAAGTAAGAGGTAGGTGGAGTGTCCTTAAAAATTATTTCAGTGACTTATGCTGCATGCTTAAGGCAAGGACCTCCAAGGTAATATTTTCTGAAATATTACCTGTTCCACGAGCCACACCAGAGAGGCAGCAGGAGATCAGAGAGGTAAACAAGTGGCTCAGAAGCTGGTGTAGGAAGGAGGGGTTTGGGTTCATGGAGAACTGGGCTGACTTCACTGTCGGTTACCGGCTCTACAGTAGGGACAGGCTGCACCTCAATGGGGAGGGTACAGCTGTGCTTGGGGAGAAGATGGCTAGAAGGGTGGATGAGTGTATAAACTAGGGACTGGGGGAGGGAACCTACAACATAGAGGGGGAAGCTAGTGTAGATAGAGAGGGGGGACTTATTAATGTACCTGGAGCGGAGGGAGGGGTTAGAATAGTTAATAGGGATAGGCTTCAAAGGAAGAAAAATATACACTATTGAATTGCATGTTGACTTATGCCAGAAGTCTGAACAATAAAACAGATGAACTGGAGGGGTTGATGTCTGAGGAGAATTATGACATAGTGGGTATAACAGAGACTTGGTTGGACGATAGCTGTGACTGGGTGGTCAACATACAGGGTTATAGTCTATTCAGGAAGGATCGGACAAAACTGAAAGGGGGAGGAGTCTGTCTTTTATGTAAAGTCCAGTCTGAAGGCCGCACAGTGGGAGGATAATGTGGAGTCATTATGAGTAGAAATATATGGTGATAAAAATAAAAAAAATTCTGATAGGGGTTTGTTATAAGCCACCAAACATAATGGAAGAGGCAGAAGATCAATTAATGAGGCAAATAAACAAGGCAGCAAATCAGAATGATGTGATAATAATGGGGGACTTTAACTATCCTGACATAAACTGGGAGACTGAGACCTGTGAATCTCATCAAGGAAACAGGTTTCTGACTATAACTAAAGACAATTATCTGTCCCAAATGGTGCAGGGCCTGACCAGAGGGGGCGTCCTACTAGACTTAATATTAAACAACAGACCTGACAGAGTAACTAATGTGCAAGTAGAAGGACACCTAGGAAATAGTGATCATAATATAATACATTATAACTTGCTCTTCAATAAGGGAATCTCTCGAGGGGCCACAAGAACAATGAACTTTAGGAAGGCAAAATTTTACCGACTCAGAGAAGCCCTTAACAATATAAAATGTGATAATGTCCTCAAAAACAAGAATACTGACACTAAATGGGAGACTTTTAAAAATATCTTAAACTCTCACTGTAAGATGTTTATACCTTATGGGAATAAAAGGGTCGGAAATAAAAGAAAACGTTAAGGGGGCAATAAATGACAAAAATAAAGCATTTAAACTACTAAAAGAGGATGGCAGTGAAGAAGCATTAAAAAGCTTTAGAGAAAAATGTAAAATAAGTAAAAAAAAACAGATAAAAGCCGCACAAATAGAGACAGAAAGACTCTTTGCCAAAGAGAGTAAAACTAACCCCAAAATGTTCTTTAAAGGGTACCTCTCATCAAAAAAACTTTTGATATATTATAGATTAATGTATGCAGAATAACTTTACAATTGCATGTTATTAAAAAATATGCTTCTTTCTATTTAATTTTCCACTTTGAAGAAATGACCACTAGGGGTCTCCCTACCAGTCCTGGCAGCAAGCATTTCAGACTCATGACTCATACTGGAGTCCTAAACACTACAAGCTGCCAGTCTGCTTTGTTCACAAAGGAGAACACTCAGAGCTGCCAGCCTGCTTTGTTCACAGCCTGTTTGGCTGTGAACAAAGCAGGCTGGCAGCTCTCAGTGTTTAGGACTCCAGCATGAGTCAGAAATGCTTGCTGACAGGACTGATCGGGAAAAATACAATAGAAAGAAGCATATTTTTCATTAACATGCTATTGGAAAGTTATTCAACATTCATTAATCTAAAATATATCAAAAGTTTACTTGATGAGAGGTACCCTTTAACTATATAAATAGCAAAAAGGTCAAAAATGAAAGTGGAGGTCCTTCAAAAAAAGATAAAGAGGAAATTATCAACGGGGATCAGGAAAAAGCAAATATCTTAAACAAATTATTCTCCACTGTATTCACCGAGGAAAATGAAATGCCAGGTGAAATATAGCGAGAGAAGGTAAACTCCCCAGTACAGGTCACCTGTCTAACCAAGGAAGAAGTACAGTGCTGCCTACAAAAAATCTAAATCGACAAATTGCCAGGTCCAGATGGCATTCACCCATGTTGTTACGCCGAGCGCTCCGGGTCCCTGCTCCTCCCCGGAGCGCTCGCGGCGTTCCTCTCTTTGCAGGGCCCCGGTCAGACCCGCTGACCGGGAGTGCTGCACTGACACTGCCGGCGGTGATGCGATTCGCATAGCGGGACGCGCCCGCTCGCGAATCGCATCCCAAGTCCCTCACCTGTCCCGGTCCCCGGCTGTCACGTCCTGGCGCACGCGGCTCCGCACCTTAGGGCGCGCGCGCCAGCTCTCTAAGATTTAAAGGGCCAGTGCACCAATGATTGGTGCCTGGCCCAATCAGTCTAACTAGCTTCCACCTGCTCCCTATCTATATAACCTCACTTCCCCTGCACTTCCTTGCCGGATCTTGTTGCCTATGTGCCAGAGAAAGCGTTACAGTGTTTGCCTTACCAGTGTACCTGACCTCTTGCTATTGTTATTTGACTACGAACCTTGCCGCCTGCCCCGACCTTCTGCTACGTCTGACCTTGCCTCTGCCTAGTCCTTCTGTCCCACGCCTTCTCAGCAGTCAGCGATGTTGAGCCATTGCCGGTGGATGCGACCTGGTTGCTACCGTCGCAGCAAGACCATCCCGCTTTGCGGCGGGCTCTGGTGAATAACAGTAGCATCCCTAGAACCGGTCCACCGACACGGTCCACGCCAATCCCTCGCTGACACAGAGGATCCACATCCAGCTAGCCGAATCATAACACGTGTTCTAATGGAATTAAGTAATGTAATAGACAGACCCCTATTTTTAATATTCAGGGATTATATAGTAACATGGACTGTTCCCCAGGACTGACGCATGGCAAATGTGGTGCCAATATTTCAAAAGGTGACCCAGAGAATTATAGACCTGTTAGTTTAACCTCTGTTGTATGTAAATTGTTGGAGGGTTTTCTAAGAGATGCTATTTTGGAATATATTGATAAAAATAAATGTATGTCTCCATATCAGCATGGCTTTCTGAGGAATCTGTCCTGTCAAACCAACCTGGGGGAGAATGTGTGTAAGTGGGTAAGTAACTGGCTCAGTGATAGGAAACAGAGGGTGGTTATTAATGGTACTTATTCTGATTGGGTGACTGTTACTAGTGGGGTACCACAGGGGTCAGTCTTGGGTCCTGTCCTATTTAATATATTCATTAATGACCTTGTAGAGGAGTTGAATAGTAAAGTAGCAATCTTTGCAGATGATACTAAACTCTGCAAAGCGGTAAACACAATAGAGGACAGTGCACTGTTACAAATTGATCTGGATAGGTTGGAGGTTTGGGCTGGGAAGTGGCAGATGAGGTTCAACACTGCTAAATGTAAGGTAATGCACATGGGGAGGAAAAATCCGGGCTGGGATTATGTGTTAAATGGGAGCACATTTGGGAAGACTGACATGGAAATGGACTTGGGAGTCTTAGTTGACAGTAAATTTAGGTGTGGTGACCAGTGTCGGGCAGCTGCTGCCAAGGCAAATAAAATCATGGGGTGCATCATAGATGCCCACGACAAGGAAATAATTCTACCGCTGTACAAATCACTAGTCAGACCACACATAGAATACTGTGTACAGTACTGGGCACCAGTGTACAAGAAAGATATAGTGGAGCTGGAGAGGGTTCAAAGATGGGCAACCAGAGTAATACGGGGAATGGGAGGACTACGGTACCCAGAAAGATTATCAGAATTAGGGTTATTTAGTTTAGAAAAAAGAAGGCTTAGGGGAGACCTAATAACTATGTATAAATATATCAGGGGACTGTACAGAGATCTCTCCCATGATCTATTTATACCCATCTATAACGAGGGGGCATCCTCTACGATTAGAGGAAAGAAGGTTTCTACACCAGCACAGACGGTGGTTCTTTACTGTAAGAGTGTGGAATTCTCTCCCGGAGGAGGTGGTCATGATGAACTCTGTAAAAGAATTTAAAAGGGGTCTGGATGCATTTTTGGAGAATAATAACATTGCTGGTTATGGATACTAGATTTATAGGGACAGAACGTTGATCCAGGGATTTATTCTGACTGCCATATTTGGAGTCAGGAAGGAATTTTTACCTCTAGTATGAGGGTTTTTTGCCTTCCTCTGGATCAACTCAGTAGGGACTCATTAGGGTTATAGGTTGAACTTGATGGACTCTGGTCTTTTTTCAACCTTATGAACTATGTTACTATGTTACTAATTTGGTAGTTCATATCTTTATATCGAAATTTACGCAACAGGATTTTTAATATTCCTCAGTAGCATGTGTTATGACTAATCATATATTGTGCATTATCATATTTCCCTTTTTAAATAAAAGCTAAGGTCTCAAACACTAGGCAACAATGAACCCAAGTGAACAGAGTAGCAGTATATTAACCCTTGCCTATATGTAGCTTTCCAGCAGCTTTAGAATGTAAACCAATGAGACTAATGCACAGGCAGAGCAGCCCTTCGCAGCTTCTTTCCTCATCTTGATACTTTCATCTGGCCGCAATTAGATGAGCAGTAAAGCAGTTTGGCAACAGATGGTGCAGCCTTTTCACAGATATCTAATCTCATGGTTATTGCAATCTGATAATGTGCCTAAACATAGAAATGCAAGACTGTGGCAGTTAAAGTGAATGTAAGGTACAGATACTCCTTTACCATGAATAGACCTTTACAATGGTTGTCAGTGACTTTGATGGAAATTGTAAAAAAAAATTATTTGCTACACAATTGTACAAGTTTGATCATATTAAAGAGTTTTACCCCAGGGAGGTGGTAAAAAAAAAAAAAAAAAAACAACTATACATTTACCTTCTCAGTTCCCCTGCTGCCAGTATCACTTGGTCCCTGCTGTGCTTTTAGATTCAGGCACATGACGTAAAAGCCACTGATTGATCATTTACTACCTCCCTGAAGCTAATTATAAATGTATAATTATAATCCTCAATCTATTGCTGCCTACATAACCCTTTTAACCATTTAATGAGGAGGGTGTATGACGCGGGCTCGGGACTTCAGCTTTGGCTTTCAGCGGCTAAGGAATACGGCCGTGATGAAGCAACCTCTAATGCTGGCTATTAATCGATTATATGCCGCTGTCAAATCTGACAGCAACATTTAAATGGCTTTACTAAGCTTCATTGGTGTTACCATTTTAACTCCCCAGGACATCCATTTATGTCACAGGGTGGCTACAGAGAGAGCTAAGGAGTCTGTCCTCTCTATACCCAGTGACCAGCAGCCAAAGCTCATCGTTAATAGGTGGTGCATTCACTGGGTTTGCTTCCATGAAAATTGGCTGCATTCTTACAAAGTTAGGTAGTATATGTTACTTGCAAGCAAAATTCTTTATGTCTGCCAAAGCCACAACACTTTCTCTCCTCTATACATCTGCATAACAACTGTACATGAAAATCAAAACCAAAAAAACAGCAATATGCCAAATGTGAAATTCCCCATCTAAAGCAGTCTGTTGCCAGTATTTCTACTCTTTTGTGGCTGTCTGAATGCGTGTGGAGAAAAGGTGCATCAGAACTTTCTGAATGCATGGCGCAGCCATAGAATTTGGACACAGGACAAGAAAGCAAGTGATAATGTGGCACTTGAGCCGCTTAGCCATGCTTCCTGAGGCCATGAATAATGATGAAGAATGCAATGTTTTAGTATGTTTTTCATTTTATTTGTCATTAATGAATATTCCCCTGAATAGTCAGGTAGATGTGAGCTTTATTTAAAAAAAGGTTTGTGAATGCTAGGCTCATTGGTATGAGTCTGATTTAAGCCCACTCAGCTTCATATTCACATTCCTATGAGCTTAACCCCTTAAGGAATCAGCCCATTTGGGCCTTAAGAACTCAGAATCATAACTATTTTATATCTTCATCCATAGACTAGTATGAAGCTTGTTTTTTGTGCAACAAGTTGTCCGTTGTAGTGCCATCACTCACTTTACCATAAAATGTATGGCGCAACCAAAAAATACTATTTGTGTGGAGAAATCAAAAAGAAAACCGCAATTTTGCTAATTTTGGAGGTTTTGTTTTCACGCCGTACAATTTACGGTAAAAATGACGTGTGTTCTTTATTCTTTGGGTCAATGCGATTAAAATGATACCCATGATAAAATACTTTTCTATTATTGTTGTGCTTAAAACAAAATCGCAACCTTTTTAACAAAATTAATAAGTTTTAAATCCCCCTATTTTGAAGACCTAAAACCTACAATTTTTGAAACGTGATCTGTACTTTTTATTGATACCATATTTGCTTATATAAAACTTTAAAAAAAAATGTATAAAATTTTTTTGAATAAAATGTTATTAAAAAAAGCAGCAATTTTGGCCTTAGGGGACTATTTATAGCAATCATTTGATTGCTAATACTGTTCAGTGCTATGTATAGGGCATAGCACTGATCAGTGTTATCGGTCATCTTCTGCTTTGGTCTACTCGATCTCAGACCAGAGCAGAAGACCTGCGGAAGGCAGCAGAGGCAGGTGAGAGGACCTCCAGCTGCCATTCATGGCCAGAAGTGGATCCATGAGTAAGTATAAGTCCTTCCTTTATATTCTCAATTCCTTCTGAATACACTTCTGGATGTGGCTCAGAAACTGTAGTGGCAGTTTAAAAAACAAAAGTGGAAACACAGCCTTAAAGCGTACCCGTCACATCCAACAAAATTTTTTTTTTTAAATATCACTCAGTACCTAATCCTGACTATGTACCTCAAATTTTTTATGTGTCTAGCATCTTTATTTTTTTTTTTTATTACACTTTTAATTTAGCTCACTAGTCTGAATTCCTCTCAAAGGGAGGAGGCGTGGTCTCACTGTGCAGGTCTCTGCCCCCTCCCTCAGTATGCTGTCTGCTCACCTCTCCCCTAACATTAGCAAAACTACAACTCCCAGCTTGTCCTCACTGACAGTAAGGGAACACAAGCTGACAGTGAGAGGATTTTTCCTCCCGCTGCGAGCCCTGCGCTCCAAGCTGCCAGTCAAGGAAGTGGGTCCATGATATAGGTGATGATGCATGGACACAGCTGGACTAGTATGTGTTTAAGAAGGCAGGGGGGGGGGCAGTTGTTTTATTAGTTTTGCATGCTTTACAACATATCAAATGTTTTTCTATCTGACAGTGCCCATTTAACCCCTTAAGGACTAAGCCCTTTTCACCTTAAGGACTGAGCCCTTTTTTGCAATTCTGACCACTGTCACTTTATGCATTAATAACTCTGGGATGCTTTCAATGATTATTCTGATTCTGAGATTGTTTTTTTTGTGACATATTCTACTTTATGTTAGTGGTAAATTGTCGTCGATACTTGCATCATTTCTTGGTGAAAAATTCGAAAAATTTGATGAAAAAGTTAAAAATTTTGGATTTTTCTAACTTTGAAACTCTCTGCTTGTAATGAAAATGGATATTCCAAATACATTTTACATTGATTTACAAATACAAAATGTATACTTTATGTTGACATCATAACGTTGGCATGTTTTTACTTTTTGAAGACATTAGAGGGCTTCAAAGTATAGCATCAATTTTCAAAATGTTCACGAAAATTTCAAAATTTGAATTTTTCAGGGACCAGTTAAGTTTGAAGTGGACTTGAGGGGCCTTTCTGTGAGAAATACCCCATAAATGACCCCATTATAGAAACTGCACCCCTCAAAGTATTTAAAATGACATTCAGAAAGTTTGTTAATCCTTTAGGTGTTTCACAAGAATAGCAGCAAAGTGGAGGAGAACATTTTTTTTACACTAACATGTTCCTGTAGCCCCAATATTTTCATTTTTAAAAGTGGTATTAGGTGAAATAGCCCCCCCATAATTTGTAGCCCAATTTCTCTCGAGTGTGGAAATACCTCATATGTTGACATAAAGTGCTCTATGGGCTCACAACATGACTCAAGAGGGAAAGAGCAACTGTGGGATTTAAAAAAAAAAAATTTAGCTGTCATTGTTTTTGGGGGCCATGCTGCATTTAGGAAGCCCCCATGGTACCAGAACAGCAAAAAAAAAAACACATGGCATACTATTTTGGAAACTACACTCCTCAAGGAACGTAACAAGGGGTATAGTGGGCTTTAACACCTCACAGGTGTTTGACAACTTTGCGTTGAATTTGGACGTGCAAAATGGAAATTTTTATTTTTAACACTAAAATGATCGTGTTACCCCAAATTATTCTTTTGCACAAGGGGTAATTGGAGAAAATGGACCCCAGAATTTGAAGCCCAATTTCTCCCAATTAAGAAAATGCCCCATATGTGGATGTTAAGTGCTCTACAGGTCTCAAAACAGAAGGAGCGCCATTGGTCTTTTGAAGAGAGAATTTTGCTGAAATTGAAGTAGGGGGTCATGTGCATTTTCAAACCTCTCATGCTGCCAGAACAGCAGAAACCCCCCCACATGTGACACCATTTTGGAAACTAGACCCCTCCATGAACGTAACAAGGGTTACAGTGAGTACTTACACCTCACAGGTTATTTTAACAGTGTGCCGTAAAAGTGAAAATTTTTATTTATAATACTAAATTGCTGGTATTAACCTAAAAAAAATTTGTTTCACAAGTAGTAGGAGAAAAAAAGCTCCACAAAATTTGTAGCCCGATTTCTCCAGAATTAGGATATACCCCATATATGGCGGTAAAGCACTTTGCGGGTGCCAAACAGGGCTTAGGAGTGAGATAGCACCGATGAGATTTGAGGCCTAAAGTGGTGCTTTGCACTGCAATGGCTGAGGTTCTGACATAAAATCTAAAAAAAAAAACCCGGCAAGTGGCCACAATTTTAAAACTTCACCCCTCAAGGAAGGTAACAAAGGGTTCAGTGAGTACTTATACAATACAGGTTTTTTGAACAGTGGTCCGTAAAGTGAAAAATTAGATTTCTTTACACAAAAATGCTGGGGTTACCACTTATTTAGATTTTCACAAGGGGTAATTGGAGTAATTGGATTACATATTTTGGAGGGCTTTTTCTCCTGACTATGGAAACACATCCACATATGGGGTAACACGCTTGGTGGGCGCACAACAAGGCTCAGAAGTCATAGAGGTCAGTTTGCATTTGAGGCCTATGGCATATCAGTAGCTAACGGTTAAATACATTCAGAGGAAAATACAAAAATGAAACACCCATATGTGACACCATTACAGAAAGTAACCACCCTGAGGAATGGGTAAACGGCTAAAGAGGACATTTTGAACGTGTGTTTCCTAAATTTATTTTCCAGGAATGAATGAAGGGTAGCTTTTGAAAATTTAAATTTCCAACCTATACTCTGCTTCATCTTTCTGGGAACAACTAACATATGACTCCGAATTGTCACCTGGAAATACGACAGAGCTCAGCGAGAACTCTTCGCATTTGAGGCCGATGTTTCTTACGGACCTAACAGTAATATACATTGAGAGGAAAATACAAGAAAGGAACACATGTGAGCCTATCAGAAAGATCAACTAACCCCACATACCGATTGTAGTCCAGAATACAATCGGGCTTGAGGACCGGTTCCGCGGTACCTCGCACAGGGACAGGGGTGCTGCCGTTCTCATGAATAGTGGTGAGCATAAGGACATCCCTCTTGTCCTTATACCTGACCAGCAACAGGTTTTCATGGGAAAAGGCAGAGAACTCACCCCGTGGCATAGGAGCATGTACGGTAATGGGGCGGAAGGCCTCTTTGATTCTTCCGGACTGTCCCACAAGCGACCGTGGATCTGGCGGCGAAGGATGTGAAGAGAGGGATACTAAAAGAGGGATTATAAAAGTTATCCATGTAAAGGTGGTAACCTTTATATAGCAATGGGTGCAAAAGGCCCCAAATTATTTTCCCGCTAACACCCAGAGTGGGGGGACATTCTGGGGGTTCAATACGGAAATCTTGTACCTCATACACCATAAACTTGCAAGTGTACCCTTAGGTACTCTCGCAAAGTTTATACATCTTCACGCCATACCGTGCTCGCTTGGTTGGGATGTATTGCCGGAAGCTGAGTCTCCCCTTAAAGTTGATGAGAAACTCATCAATAGGGTCCTCCCGCCCCGGGACATAGGCCTCCCAAAATTTGGCCCCGAAGTGATTGATGACCGGCCTGATTTTATACAGGCGGTCATACGCGGGATCATGCCGCATTATCAGCATAATGCAAACATACGGGGGGACATGCCGCATTATCAGCATAATGCAAACATTTCCGAATGGCCTCGAACCGGGGATGTGCCAAGGCCATATTGTAGAGCGGGGTCTGGTAAAGGACGTCCCCACTCCAGTATTGCCTAACACTGGGTATTTTAACTAGACCCATATGCAGCACGAGGCCCCAAAATGTCTTCATTTCAGCTGCATTTACTGGGAACCACTCATTGGGTTTAGCTAAAAATTAGCCCGGGTCTGGGCGATGAACTGTTGGGCGTACAGGTTTGTCTGGTCAACCATCAGATTGACAAAGTCATCACTGAAAAAAAACTGAAATAGTCCATTTCAGTGAACCCGACGATGTCAATTTTGATTCCTGAGTTGCCAACAAACTCAGGAATCACAGGCTCGTGGTCCGCTGGCTGAGTCCTGACAAGTTCATGGGGACCAGTAATCTTGGCTGGAGGGCTTGACTAGTATGAGCGCCAGGGGGACTCATACTAACATGGGGCACAGAATCAGGAGCAGAGGAGGTTTGCGGCCTCGCATGGCAGCGTCTCTGCCGCCTTCGTGGCTAATCATCAGAAGATGATGAGGAGGACGAGGAAGTAAGGTAGGTGGGGTCTTCCTCGGCCTCTGAGGCGCTTTAAGAGTCGGAGGCAAGTAAGGCATATGCCTCCTCTGCTGAAAACGCCCTGCTGGCCATTTCCCTGCTCTAATGGGGGGGGGTGAAATGTATATATGTGGGGGGGAAACTTTATTGGTGTGTGTGGTGCGACACTACCTCCCTAACCCGCCCTAACATAACTAACTAACCTGCCCTAAGAACAAAAATATAAAAATATAAAATAAAACTAAACTAAAAAAAAGAAACTTAGAAAAAAAAAGACTTCTAGCACAAAAAACCCTCCGCCAACAAAAAGCGTTTACCTAATCAGTGTTGCGCACACTGATAAATCACTGACAGCGGTGGGGCAGGCCGCACACACAGGTACGGTCCGTCCACACAGCACAGGCCTGCTACTGGTGGCACAGATCTTCTATAGGTGCAAAAAATGTTATAAAAAAGTTCACAATACTTCTTACATAGGAGAAATAGATATGGGCACTAGTGACCCATTCAGATGCTTCTTATATAGATCAGTGGGGAGCAATCAGATGTACTCGTGCGGCTGATGGTGCTCGTGGTGCGAGCGTGCAGACAATTGTCAGAAGCTATTCACACTATATATACAAAGAATAATACGCTGCACTCACCAAGTTTCCAACAAGATGTGTCTTCCTTATTCATGCAAGATAAAAGCACGCCAGCAGGTATAGCGGGAGAGCGGGTACACAGACAAGCGGGGGGAGAGGCGACGGACTGTTGCGTGCTCACAGCACTTCCTCAGGCCATCATGGCCTGAGGAAGTGCTGTAAGCAAGCAACGGCCCGTCGCCACTCCCCCCGCTTGTCTGTGTACCCGCTCTCCCGCTGTGCCTACTGGCGTGCTTTTATCTTGCATGAATAAAGAAGACACATCTTGTTGGAAACTTGGTGAGTGCAGCATTTTATTCTTTGTATATACAGTGAAAAGAAAAAAGTTGTTTAATCCCCGAAAAAGTGCCTTCACCACAAAAAAACGCTGATCAGTACTATGGGACTGATCAGCGGCGGGTGGGCTTTCGCTAACGGTGGCGGACTACTCTTTTATAGGTAAGAGGGCCCGCCACATGTTTAGCAAAAAAAAAAAATAAAAAACACAGACCTTTTGGGGGCAGACCACAGCGACCCTGTAGGGCCGGGGTCACACAGCTAAAGGTGCTGCGGACCTGCGGACATCCACAGATAGTACAGAAAACTTATCACCGAAATAATTTGATCAGCAACAACAGTTATGTAAAGATGTACAAAACTTTATTAATGATACTTTTAAAACACAAATATTAAAGTAATATAGGAAAGCACAGTGCACATAGCTGGATAAAGTAGCAGGAGACTACAGACTGAAACACTGATATAAAGGATGATAAACTGAAATATAATGCATACACCACATCATTCAGAGTAAACATGGAACAGAGATGTACACAACCTCAATAGGGATACTCAGGATGGTGGATAAACAGAAGAAAAATCAGAAAGGAATAACCAATGCAGAGCCATGCACCACCTGCACTTACCCCAATGTACGTTTCACGCCAATGCGCTTCGTCAGGGGGCGTGGCTATTCCTGCCTCACAATGCTCTATATATAGTATGGGTAAGCCTATTCTATGCTGCCACCATATGATTGACACCACTAATGGCCAATAGATATGTAGTAATGACAGGAAAACAATCGCTTGATTTATTAACCCAGCAGACGCTGCGGCCACCAGCGGTTCAGTGGGTGAACACGGAAGTGACTCCGGTCACGTGACCAGAATGGGTCACATGACCGGAGGCACGCTTGCTTGATGACGCGAACAGAAGCAGAGCCAGGTAACTAACACGTGATGCAGTGTGTCACTTCATAAATAATGAAGAGCCGCGGTCGCATAACAAAAAGCGGCGCATGCGCAGGCATAAGAGGTGTGAACAAACCAAACGTGACAGTGATGTGAAAAGTCAAACAGTGAGCACACGTGACAAAGTGGATGAAGCATATACCAACATATATTGAGTTACATCATAAAGAGTGTGTAATGGGACCAAAAAATTGACTGATGATATCTGATGATGGGGGTGTAATTGTTGTGCAGAATATGTGAATGAGTGTCAGAGTGGATGGAAAAAGGAGAGAAGTGCATGTGAGTGTAAGGAATTAAATGAAAGGAGCGTGATTGGTGCGGTCACTACGGCTGTCCAATCACTGCTGTACTGGGGGGTGGAAACAGTGCTGCCCCCAGTACTGTACGGATGATGATTGGTGGTGTATATTACACCACCGATCGTCATCATTATCCGGGTCATCGGGTCACACGTGACCCAGATGACCCGGAACTGCCACAGACCGCTGGTTAGTATTTACTCAGGATCCCGATCCCCCTCGGCACAATGCTGGGATGCCTGCTGAATGATTTCAGCAGGCATCTGGCTCCGATCACCGCCAGGCGAGCGGCGGGGAACGGAATTGCCGAAAATCGCCGATCTGAATTGACGGCATGGGGGGGGGGGGGGAACCCCCCTGGGCGATATGCCGGGATGTCTGCTGAACGATATCAGCAGGCATCCCGGTCCGGTCCCCACCCGGCGAGCGGCGGGGACCGGAATTCCCACGGGCATACCCATACGCTCTCAGCCCTTAAGGACTTTGAAATGGGGGCATATGGATAAAGCATCCTTTAGGGGTTAAACAATTCTTACCTATGCCCATTCTGGTGTGTAAAAATGAAAAGTGTTGAGTATGGTGCATTTTACCATTTTTTTTTTTGGCAGAAAGTTAATGTGGGCCACTGATTTTAGTGTGGACACATCTGTATATGCACTGCTTGTGATAAACAGTTACTTGTTGGCCTTGTACAAGATTAGGTAGCATTGGTTTCAAACTGAGACTTAAAGGGGTACTCCCATGAAAAACTTTTTTTTTTTTTTTAAATCAACTGGTGCCAGAAAGTTAAACAGATTTGTAAATTACTTCTATTAAAAAATCTTAATCCTTCCTGTACTTATTAGCTGCTGAATACTACAGTGGAAATTCTTTTCCATTTGAAACACAAAGCTGTCTGCTGACATCATAAGCACAGTGCTCTCTGCTGACATCTCTGTCCATTTTAAGAACTGTCCAGACTAAAAGGAAATCCCCATAGCAAACATATGCTGTTCTGGACAGTTCCTAAAATGGACAGAGATGTCAGCAGAGAGCACTGTGCTCGTGATGTCAGCAGACAGCTCTGTGTTTCAAAAATAAAATAATTTCCGCTGTAGTATTCAGCAGCTAATAAGTACAGGAAGGATTAAGATTTTTTAATAGAAGTAATTTACAAATCTGTTTAACTTTCTGGCATCAGTTGATTTAAAAAAAAAAAAAAAAAGTTTTCCACCGGAGTACCCCTTTAAAACTTTTTTTTTTTTTAACATACTTCCAAAGATATACAAACAGCCCTTGGGGGGCCCCTTGGTGCACCATTCTGCTCACATAAGTATTAATCTACTGCTTTCCTGCACAAGAGGTATCGGTACATGCAAGCTAGTGGTCCAGGGCCGTATATGATAACATGCATTCAGTAACATAACAATGCCCCCCCCCCCCCCCGTGTATTATTTTTTATCAGGAACGACTAAACTAAATTGAAAACGGTAACCTGCATTAAATTCAGCCTTGCCAGCACTAATACTATGTATAAACAGATTAGTGCGAGTGATGCTGCTGACAGATTTCCTGACACCTGTAATACTTTGCATTGCCCTAGTGCCCAATTGACTTCTACAGTATTGTATTTTAAAATAAATTGTGGTCTTATGTATTATGATTTCCCTTTTTTTGTTCCACTTTTCATAGTGAATATTTATTCTCTTTTCCATCATATGCATGAATTCCACATGTCTTTAAACTTTGGCGCATCAGAAACATGTCAAAAAATACAGCAACATTTTTTAACTTCTCTGTTATGCACAAAACAGGGTAAAACATCATAAATAACTTGGATTATGGAATAAAAAATTTAAACCACACCCACTTTTCAGAAAATAAGCAGAAAGTGACAGATACGTTGGAAAACCAATGTTAATAAATAGAGGGAAATGCTTCTTCTATTCCTTTTTTCACCAACATTTTTATGGAAACACAATAGTACATAAGCCCCAGTGTGTGGGTGTTTTGGGGAGAATCTGCCTATTTTTAAATCATTAAACTAAAAAGAAAGAAAAAAAAATTAAAGATTGGTTTGTTTCCTCAGTGATAGTTTTTTGCCATTTATTTTGGAAGTGCTGAGTGAAAAGACTTTTTTAAGCATTGTCCTTTTTTTTTTCAATCACCGCTTTCCAAGAACCATAACATTTATGTTATCCTGTTAACTTATATGAGGGTTTGTTTTTTGCAGGACAAGTTGTACTTTTTATTTGGGGTACATATGAATATTTGACAACTTTATTTTATTTTTTTCTTCAGGGGAGGGGGAGACAGATTAACAAAATACTGCAATTCTGGTGTAGTTTTATTATTTCTATTTTTAAAGCATAAGGTAGTTTTAAAATTTGAGGTGGATGCAGCAATACCAATACCAAATATGTGTGTTTGCAATAATTTTATGTTATATACAGTATAAGGGGGTTTAATTTAATAGAATCTTACAAAAGTTTACTTTTTATTAGTCCTACAAGTTGACTTTTACATGCAATCTCCCAATCGCTCATATTTTCCACTGCATTACTACTGTAGTGCATTGTAATATCCTGTCAATATAAAGCTGACAAGTACAATATCCAGCCCTGCTGGAGGCATGCAGAGTAAGTACCAAGACATGGCATACCTGGGGGCCTTCATTAGGTTCATTGGTGTCTGCCTTCATCCATCCGCGTTCCAACAATCGTGTTGTCTGGGTGCCGAAGTAAATGACAGATTTCCAGGAACCACTCAGATGCTGTAATCTTAATTTGACCATAGCATCTAAGGGGATAAACTAGTAGGATCGGATGTTTCTCTGCTTCTGGTTCTTAGAGCAGAAAGCCCTGCTGTCATGCAACAGCTAAGTTCCCAAGATATTCAGCATGTGAGACCAGTACCATTGCTGCCATCAACATGTGTTGTGGTTATTAAGGGGTTAATAGCACCATTTAGTACTAGGTAAGTAGCTAGAGATATTACAAAATAGTGCTGCTTTTTCAATTCAATAAATTATTTATTTAAGCAACATAACAGAAGTACTATGTGATCAGTGGATTTTATTCTAAATGGTGGATGTCTGGAAGTTAGCATTAACCCATTATAAAATATAGATGCATATATGGTCTATATTGCACAACGCACGCTTCATGCTCACTGTGGGGTACCTAATCTGTTTTGTGTATTTTGTCTCTGAACATGAAAACTCCTCCCCATCCATTTAATTCTAAAGTAATATTAGAATTGAGTCCAGGAAATCACTTAATCTCAGTCCTTCAGAGACACAGTGATTAAGAGAGCAGCTATGTTACAGTATCTCTCAGAATCCAGGGACTTGCAACAAGGCTGTTTGGCTATGAAAACAAATCCAAGTCTAGCTCGTTGTGAAAATAGGGTTATTCTACCAGGATATGGATAATGGGTGAGGGATAAAGCCAGAAGTGAAACATGTGTCTGGATGGCATGTGTGCTGGGTCTCTTGGTCCTATCTATCATCAATATCTATCACCTTTAAAGTGCGTCACCAAGAATATGCTTATGCAAACCGTGCACTAGGGTTTGACAAGCATATTCTAGGCATACCTTTAGTGGCACATTAGGCTGCATGATACTTACAGCATCTAGCTTTATAATCCCCTCGGGAGTCAGGCTGACAATCGGGAAGGCGGAGCCTGGGGTCCACTTTGCTGTTGGCCACACCGCCTTTCTGCCTACATCACACAGTTGTTTAACAGACAGGGCTCGTCTCCTGCAGCGGTCCTGTGTAGCCATGCTGCCCATGCACCTTGCCTGTCAAATCAGACTATATAAGCTTTATTTTGCATTGTGAGGAAATAGCAGACCCCATTATAATGTACAAAAATTAAATAAATAAAAATTACAATTAGAAAAAGCATTCATTTTAAAGGGTTGGATTTAAGAGACAATTTAATTATTTACCAGATTTTATTTAACAATGTTTTATAAGCGAAAAGCTAAAATCACTTCAAATTTGCACATGTTAACCTGTCTATATATGTACCATATTTAGCATCCTGGCCCCATGAAGTTCTACATAACAGAACTTATGGCACCATAGAGAAAAATTAAAGACCCCACACTAGTGAAAACAATAAAGTGGCATCAAAGATTTAAAAGTCCATGTGGCTGATTGTCCTTGCATCCTGGTACTTAAGGAAGCAGAAGCTTTATATCCAGTGGGTCCTGACTGCTATCAGCAGCGAGGACTCAGGGTTAATGCTGGGCCGATTGGGCCGATGCCTGGCATTAACCCTGTAGACGCTACGATCAAATTTGATTGCATCATCTGAAAATGTAAAGAAAACGATCCTGGCAGCTCAGCAGAGCTGATCAGGTACATCATAGTGAAATCGCAATGTCCCAATCAGCTGAGAGGATGGCGGAAGGGCCCTTACCTACATCCTCGATGTCCAATCGGTGCTCGGAAGCTCCCAGCCAGCCATGGTAGGCTGGAGTAGCTGAGCACCAATAACACTTATCAATGCTGATCCAAAGCTTAGCATTAAACACTGCTAAGTGCATGGTATAGCCCCCTATGGGGACTAAAATAAAAGTAAAACGTTAATAAATGTCCCTCCCCTAATAAAAGTTTGAATCACCTTCCATTTCCCATTTTTTTTAAATAAAATATTGTAATTTAAAATAAACTTATGAGGTATCTCCGCATGCATAAATGTCCAATCTATCAAAATATAAGGTTAGTTAAACCACAGGGTCGATGGCATACAGGTATACAGGTAGATAAAATTGTGCATTTTTGGTGACTTTGTATACCATAAAATTTTTTATAAAAAGCGATCAAATAGTCCCATCAAAACAAAAATGGTACCGATAAAAACTACAGACAATGGCACAAAAAAAAATTTGCCCTTATATAGCCCTGTATGTGGAAAAACAAAACAGTTATTATTATAATATTAAGTTAAAGGGGTTATCCAGCATAAAGTTATTTTAGTACCTACCTGGCAGACAGTAATGGACATGCTTAGGAAGGATCTGCGCTTGTCTTGGGCTAAATGGCTATGTTGTGAGATTACCATAATACTGTGGCTAGCTTTTTGTGAACCAGTATTTCCTGTTTAAGTTTTCTTTTTTATTTACTACAAATCCCACAATTGATCCCTCCACCCATTGAAGCAGACAGGCTCCCTGTCATCAGCTGACTAGTGAGTCAGGTCTCGGCCGCATTGCAAGCTGGGAAAAATCTGAGACAACAGTCATTTTGTATGCTGGTAAAAATAAATATTGGAGTGAAAATCACAGAAGAATTGTGAGAAAACCGTCACACACAGGTACAGACACTATATTATGAACTACACTAACTTTACAGCCCCTGTAGCATAGTCAAATAAAAAAAAAATCCTGGAATACCCCTTTAATATTAAACATACTAATTTTGGAACATATAGTTATAATTTTTTTAAGTAAACTAAAATAAAACCTACATAAATTGGGTATCCTTAAACCATACGGACCTACAGAATAAAGATAAGGTGTCATTTTCACCGAAAAGTGCACTACGTAGAAACGGAAGCCCCCAATAGTTACAATTTTTTTTATTTCAACCCACAAATAAGTTCTTTTTTGTTTCACTGCAGATTATGTTATAAAATAAGTGATGTCATTACAAAGTACAATTGGTGATGCAAAAAACAAGCCCTTATATGGGTCTATAGGTGCAAAATTGAAAGCGTTATGAGTTTTAGAAGGGGAGGAGGAAAAAACAAAGGTGCACAAAACTAAAATTGGATAGGTTCTTAAGGTAAAAATGGGCTGAGTCCTTAAAGGGGTACACCACCCCTAAACATCTTATCCCCTATCCTAGGTATACGGGATAAGATGTCTGATCGCTGGGGACCGTCATCTCTCCTGCAGCACCCCCGTTCACCAGCTACACGGAGCGAAGAATGCTCTGCATATCATGGTATTTTTGTAGGTTATGGCGGTTCCACAGTATTTAACGGTATTTCCCCCCCCCCCCTCCTCCAGAACTAATCTGCTTCTCTCTGCTTCTTTAACCCCCCTCATCCATTTAAAGGCCGTGGCGCTTTTAATGAACGAGTTGTGGGCCGCCGCCGCTTTAAATGATGAAGTTGTGGGCTGCCGGCGCTTTAAATGAATGAGTTGCGGGCCGTCTGCGCTTTAAAGGAACGAGTTGCGGGCAGCGGCGCATTAAATGAAGGAGTTGCAGGCCGAGGCGCTTCAAATGAACGAGTTGCGGGCCGCGGTGCTTTAAATGATTAAGTTGTGGGCTGCCGACGCTTTAAATGAATGAGTTGCGGGCTGCCAGGGCTGCCAGGCTTTTAGCGCTTGCTTGGGGAGGTGACAGCTTCCGGCTCGCAACTTAATCGTTTCCAGCGCCGTGGCCCGCAACGTAATCATTTAAAGCGCCGGTGGCCCGCAACTTAATAATTTAAAGCGTCGGCGGCCCGCAACTCGTACATTTAAAGTGCCACGGCCCGCAACTTAATAATTTAAAGCGCCGGTGGCCAGCAACTCGTACATTTAAATCACAGCGCCCCACAACTTAATCATTTAAAGTGCCGGCGGCCCGCAACTCGTACATTTATAGTGCTGTAGCCCGCAACTCATTTATTTAAAGCGACCCACAACTCATTCATTTAAAGCACCGGTGTCCCGCATCTCATTCATTTAAAGTGCCAGCAGCCCGCAACGTATTCATTTAAAGTGTCGGCAACCCGCAACTCATTCATTTAAAGCGCCGGCAACCCACAACTCATTCGTTTAAAGCGCCGTCGGCTCACAGGAGTACGGGGAGAACATATGATTAGTTCCCCGATGTAGGGACAGCTGCTGCGTCTGATAATTAATTCATTCAAGGAGGGGGGGGGGGCTCAACCGGTATTGCGGTATAGGAAAAATTGACATTGTACAGAAAAAAAAATACCAGTATTCGGTATGAACCGGTATACTGCCCAGCACTAGCGTGATGTCATGAGGGGGCGGGGCCATTATGTCAGGATACTCTGGCCCCTGTATCGCCCGTCATCACCCACAGAGCATTCTTCGCTCCATGC
The DNA here is from genome assembly GCF_029499605.1 of Hyla sarda. NCBI lineage: Eukaryota > Metazoa > Chordata > Amphibia > Anura > Hylidae > Hyla > Hyla sarda. The sequence goes on along the minus strand of NC_079199.1, from coordinate 54,765,054 downwards.
AGCTGGTGGACAGGGGTGCTGCAGGAGAAATCACGGTCCCCCGCAATCAGACATCTTATCCTCTATCCTTTGGATAGGGGATAAGATGTTTAGGGGTGGCATATCCCTTTAAGGACCCAGCCCATTTTGACCTTAAGAACCTAGTAAATTTTAGTTTTTTGAACTTTAGTTTTTTCCTCCTCCCCTTCTAAAAAATCATAACGCTTTCAATTTTGCACCTACAGACCCATATAAGGGCTTGTTTTTTGCATCACCAATTGTACTTTGCAATGACATCACTTATTTTATAACATAATCTGCAGTGAAACAAAAAAGGACTTATTTGTGGGGTGACATCACGTGGGGGCGGGGGCCATGACATCACGATACTCCGACCCCTGTATTGCCCGTCATCATCCACAGAGCGTTGTACACTCCGTGCTGCTGGTGAATGGGTGTGCTGCAGAGGAGATCGCGGGGGACCCAGTGGCGGGACCAGGCATCTTATCCCCTATCCTTTGCATAGGGGATAAGATGTCTTGGGGTTGAGTACCCCTTTAAAGGGTTGAACACACAGTAAGCTGTCATAACAGTGTAGGTTTAAAATCCATATGGCAGACATGCTTGTTAAACTCAGTCTTAATGTAGGCACCAACAACAAAAATGTAAATGTGCAATCTTTATTAAATAGACATAGTTACATCAAAACATGAATAAAAATGCATGAGAAAAGTAGTAAAGACACCATGGTAAGCTAAAAGGTAGAAAATGCAGGTCATGAAGCAATAAACCATGGCCATAAAGTAAAGAGCAAAAGAACTAGTATGACAAGAGGTATTAAGCTAAGTTAACTGTCAGGATTCGGCAGGCTGGAGGTGGATCCTTTGTGTCAGCGAGGGATTGGCGTGGACCGGTTCTAGGGTTGCTACTGGTATTCACCAGAGCCCGCCGCAAAGCGGGATGGTCTTGCTGCGGCGGTAGCAACCAGGTCGTATCCACCGGCAACGGCTCATCCTCGCTGACTGCTGAGAAGGCGTGGGACAGAAGGACTAGGCAGAGGCAAGGTCAGACGTAGCAGAAGGTCGGGGCAGGCGGCAAGGTTCATAGTCAATAGCAACAGCAAGAGGTCAGGTACACTGGTAAGGCAAACACTGTAACGCTTTCTCTGGCACAAAGGCAACAAGATCCGGCAAGGAAGTGAAGGGGAAGTGAGGTAATATACACAGGGAGCAGGTGGAAGCTAATTAGACTGATTGGGCCAGGCACCAATCATTGGTGCACTGGCCCTTTAAATCTTAGAGAGCTGGCGCGCGCCCTAAGGAGCGGAGCCGCGCGCGCCAGGACGTGACAGCCGGGGACAGGGACAGGTGAGTTACTTGGGATGCGATTCGCGAGCGGGCATCCCCGTCGGCAGAGTCAGTGCAGCGCTCCCGGTCAGCGGGTCTGACCAGGGCGCTGCAGAGAGAGGAGCAGGGACCCGGAGCGCTCGGCGTAACATTAACATTGCGGTTTATATCTGTCTCATTCAGGGTCCGGTCTTTTTTTTTTCTTGCGCAGAATGGACCCTGAAACCAGAGTTTAGCAGACAAAAAAATGTGCATACACAATTTTTTTCTCTGTTAAAACTCTTGTTTTTCTGACAGAATGGCAGACAGAACTCCAAATTGCAAAGTCTGATGGCGATGTGAACTTAGCCTTAGCTGTAAAATACACAAAGCAGACAAAGAATTTATTGCATAAAAGGGAATAAATACAGCAACAATAAACAGAAAACTAGATAATGCCCATAGAGAAACTAAAAAGGTCTAGATAGAAAAGAGATCAGCCCTGTACGATGACCGCCACATATGTATGCATAAGGGGATAAAGTTACTTGACACTATTCATGGATGGTAGCTTTAATATCTAGCATTGGCTCGATGAAGTGCTGGTAAGCACAAAATCGTGGTTGCCTATTCACGTACAGTCCTGCAGTCTTCTCAAGAGTGTATCCCGTTTTTGCTACTAATGCTACTAATAAAGTAGAAACCATAAGACTGATGGGTGCGACTTTCCTTTTTCTTTGGCGATATTTGTTATGGACTAGCTAGTTAAGCCAGCATTATTGATATTTTGTGGCTAATAAGCACAAACACAGCTGTGGATGGAATGTGTTCCTAAGCCGAGATAGCATGCCTAAACCAGAGCTACCTGCTTTTCTATCTAGACCTTTGAAGGTCATCTATAGGCATTGTCCAGTCTCCTGTTTATCATGTATTCCTTTTTATTCCATTATCCCAGCTCATCCTGGTGACCGGCATTCAGAGCTCACCTGACCACAGGAGCCCTTGATGTCACATGCTCAGGATAACTAAACAGGGCTGCCATTGGCAGGAGAGCCCTGTGTGTCCTACACCAGGAGGAGCAGGTGTGATGTCAGCAGAGAGAGGAGTTGTTGGGTCCCAAGGCATAAAGGATCCTGGCCATGTCTCTCTGACACTCGGTCATGGTAAGAAAGCATTAATCTCCACCAAATCTCCAAAGAATTGGATGTCTGGTATATGCTTGTTAACCCCTACAGCAACATGTCACCAGTTTAACAGATCCATTTGGCCTATACAATTAGGCTGATCAGTGTTTGCTTGATCACTTTCATGATTTTTGAATCATAGCAGGATAGATCATCTTAGATCTGGAAGACACACAGATAGGCAATATATAAGTATGTAACGGAGGCATTTTACTTGCTTTAAATTGTTTTTCCAATAACAAGCAATGCCATAAATAATCCATAGGTGAGGTATGGCCTATAATTCAAAAAGTATTGTTTTTTATCTTCATACATTTTATTCCTTCTATCTCCAGGTATCCAGTGTTTTTTTTTTTTTTTTTTTTTTGCTCAATAGCTCCATTATTAGGAGGCATTGCTGGCATAAAGAGTAATGTGAATGTAAGCAGGGCCATCTTTTATTTTGATTGGGCCTGGGCAAGCAATTTGACCCTGGGCAAGCAATTTTTTTGATTTTGTATGCAGCATTGTTCCCCCACATTAGGTAAGCATAATAGTTCCCTCACATTAGGTAGACAGCATAGTTTCCCCACATAAGGTAGACAGTATAGTTCCCCCACATTAGGTAGGCAGTATAGTTTCCTTACATTAGGTAGAGAGCATAGTACCCCCACATTAGGTAGACAGCATAGGTCTCTCACATTAAGTATGAAGCAGTGTTCCCCCACATTAGGTAGACAGCATAGTTTCCCCACATTAGGCTAGACAGCACACTACCCCACTCCTGACGGACTGATGCACACTAACAGACATATGTGGTATCCCAGTACCGCATTCTGTATGGTACTTGTTTATTTATGGGTCCCCATAGCCAGAGTCCCTAGGACTTAGGGATCCCTCTTAGCCAGTCTACCTCTAGTCGCCTCTATTCTAGTGTATAAATCTCAAATTTATCCATAGGTTAATGTAAATAGGATAGTATATGTAAATAAATGGTTAATTACTTGTTTACATGGCGTCGCAGGGCCTTTGGGTCATGTGATGCGTTCCAAGCCTCACTCTGGATGCGTTCCAGGCCTCACTTTGGTATTTCTAGCCTCGTTTTGGTTTTATTGTGTGTATAGGACCTGTATAGGAAGTCAGGTGACGGTGAGTGACAGCTGAACCTGAACCTATCAAATTAGGCTCGCCCCCTGTCCATATAAGGGACACGGCAGCCATTTTAGTTCTCTTTGTTCCTGGGTTGCCAAGCGAGCAACATCTCTCTATAGAACCTGCGCTGCTAAAAACCGTGAGTTAGGCCCAAGCCTCGCAGCAACGGCGGATCCTTAGCAAATATAGAGTGTATCAATCCCCAAACACTCTGCGGGACCACCGGACCTAATCTACCCCTAAATTCGGACGGATCCACCAATTACCTTGATTCTATTAACCTGCAAAAGACGCAAGGTCCGCAGCAACTGTCAGTCATTGAAGTCTATAGAAGTGTATTGCAAAGACTGTAACTATATCCTGAATGTACTGCAAGTTCAAGAGTAAAGTTTACTTCAGTTCAAATTTAACTACAGTGTGGACCTTCAGTCATTACCTGCATACGCCTGTCGTTTCTGGGAAGGGCGCGATAGGCCGAAGCTATACCTCAGTAATACCAGCCCTCACCCTGGCTTCACGAGTGACAGGGTTAATATTAACCCCTCATATAACGATACCATACCACCACCACCATACATCCCCCCAAGGGCTACCACACATACATTTACAGACACACACTACAGACAGATACACTTACAGACACACTCACCTGGCAGTATGTGGTCTCTTCTTTCCTGTGGCGGCCGGGACTGTGACGTTGCTGACGTCCTCCTGTGTGGGTCTGTGGAAGAAAGTCACTTGCGCCACGTCCCCCGTCAGTCCCGGCCGCACGCTCACTGTTTTAAAGGCTGTGGTGCCACTGCTTTAGCGTGGGTCTAAAGGGCTAGCTGCTCTGGGTCCCGAGGAATGACAGGGCCCAGGGCAGCTGCCCCTTTTGCCCCGCTTTAAAGATGGCCCTGAATGTAAGTATAATTTATTTGAGAACAATACTGATATAATCATAAGATGTCATTGATATAGAAGCTATGCTACACTAGGTACAGTTTTAAATAATAATATGCATCAACGTGTTTGGAAGCAAAGCTGAGTTTGTAAAAATCCCTAGCTGGAGAGGACACAGAATTAAGCAATGGACACATCTATGTCTTCTAACAATAATTTTGATATTAGAACAGTTTTTCAGTTTTATAAAGCTTAGTTATTGTATAAAACAAAAAAATATACAAGTATATGACAAATTAGCTATGATATCTTGATTTATCATAATACAGTGTAAGGGTATGTTCAAATGGCAGAATTTTTCTGACAGATTCCTTTCAGAAAATTCTGTTGCAGTAGAGTCCCATTGTTTTCAAGGGGATCTTGCTGCATCATGTACACCGTGGCAAATCCGCTAAGAAATGCATTGCTATCCATGGAGATGGTATATTTCCAAGTGGAGCTAGCGCTGACAGAACATGCTATTTGCAAATTGTCCACCCGTGTTTTCTGGGCAGACTTTCCGCAAATTTTCCTCCTTGGAAATGAGGCCCAAAGGCGTCTTTATACTTATATCCATGCAAAATGTTAGTTTGTCTTTAGCAATAAATTTTATGTTTTCACATTCTCATTATGGGGTATGGAGTGCAGACTGAATAAGGAAAACTTAAATTTTGTTGACTTTGGCACACAATGTGAAAAAAAATCCAAAGGGTCACTCTCAAGACCTGCACTGAATATGTCAAAAATAAAATACCTTAACACATGACCGTCATTTGGAAAAACTTTTGACATGTTGCAAAGACATGTCAAAAATTCATATTTCACCAAGTTTCAGTCTTGAAATCTGCTGTGATCACGTGTTATAAACTTGTGAAGTGTGCGGCATTGCTCTTCACTCCCCGGCTGGCCGCTCCGTCTGACTGACTGATTGCATTAGAGTCTATGGGGAATAAGTCAGGTTTGAGTGATAGCAGAGAAGTAAGGCATGCGCTGCCACAAACTTTTTTTGGCATGAACTCATGATCACAGCAGGTCAATCTAAGCTAAAATAAAGTTACGGTAACTACAGAAATAATAATGCTAGTAAAATGCTGGATACATTTGTGTAAACAGTAAAGCACAAGTAGTGTCTTTATAGATAAATACTATGTGTAAAAATTGTGTTATTTATTTAAAAAAATGCAACTAATCATGACAATTAATATAAAATGTAAAAATTAAGTGCATGTTGATTTAAAAAAATATAATACAACTTTGTAATTCTCATAATGTGTAACCAATGAAATGCACTTAGTATCAGTGAAAAAACATGATTTTTTTGTAAAATGAATATTAAATGGTGCAATTGTCTAACATACAAATAGCGTAAAACTTTTGTGATGCATTTTTAAAATAAATATAACGTGATGAGAATATGTAAGATGCAAATAAAGTAAATTGATAAATTCTTTAAAGAAAACATATAAATATAATGATTAGAGTTTGGTTCTTAGGGTTTGACCAATATAGTTAAGTCCAAGCCTGAACTTTACCAGTAGCCCAGTAATGTGTGTATAACACTGCCTAAGAACACTAAAAGCCTTCTATAACATTGTTGTGAACCTATGTTCTGACAACATGTATGGCTAACGGTAAACTAAAGGTACCTGATATTACCTTACATGTTGAGTAATAACACACTGCGCAAGCAGATTTTTTAAAATAAATGTGCAAAAATTATCCCATTTTGGAGGCAGTCTGCTGGTGTTCATATGCACATCAAGGTATTGAAAGAAGCATTTGTTTTTTCTTAGTGCTCCAAAAAATGTCCATTTATGGGAGTAGCAACAGGTTTTGAGCAATGGCTTATAAAAGACAATGGCTTTTTACAAGCTGTGAAAAAGTATTACCATTTTGAGGCATAGCAACTGGGTTAGCAAAAGCTATATTTTTTTTTACAATGTGTGTAAATAAGAAAAGAACTCTCACACTTAACTTCCAATTAGGTTAGGGTCACATGTAGCGCATCGGCAGCGTATTTGATGCTGCTGATGCGCTACTGATCGTCCCTAGAGTGTGCCTTCTGCTGTGCCCTATGTGTCCTGCTTTGTCTGCTCGAGCAGCAATCCACACACAGTGATCTGCAAGTCGCATGCTCAGTGTACTTAAAGGCATTGTGGCCTCTCTCTGCCTGGCTCAAGGGAGCAGGGGGAGCAACTGTGATGTCTGTAAGTACACTGCACATGCGCGCAACAAAGCAGGACACACGGGGATAGCAGGAGGCATGCTCTAGGAACGGTCAGTAGTGCATCAGCAGCATCAAATAAGCTGCGAATGTGCTACGTGTGACCTTATCCTAAAACAAATTTTGCACTGACAAAACAGACACGCTACTACAACTTTTTGAAGTAAATTATAAATCAAAGTAACAAAGTTTCCTGCCCTGTTCCACCTTCTATGAATTTGCATTGCAGCCCAACTGGCATACACCTGTGCATCGACTTCACTATGGTTGGAGGATCTTTGTCCATGAGGCAAGAACTTTTGCTCTAAGGAGTATATAATGGGCAACAATTCAGATACATTTGGAGAAATTTGGACCCTCTAGGACTGATCGCCTCAGGATTCACATTTTATTTCTCTTGCTGTACAGTGTGTAAGATGCTTTCACTGCAGCTGGCCAAACACATTACTTTAATGTTGGCTCAGGCTGCAGCTTTGGATTCTGGTTCTTCATTATGAAGAATATTTTATGTGAAATTGACAACCTATTATATACTGTGCCTCACAAAACAAAACATAAGCAGAATATAAGCACAACGATAATATGTTATCGTTATCGATAATATGTTGTACAGACATATCAAGCATTTTGGATCAGTCAGGGTCTGAGTGTTAAGACCCCTACCAATCAGCAGAACAAACCAGGAAAAGGGTGTTCTTAGCACTTTCTCTCCTGGCTCTGACCAGTCATGTGACTGATATAGTCTTATGTAAGTCTATAGGACCGTCTTGGGGTCTGAACACTCCAACCAATAAAAACTTTTGACATGTCCCTATGTGGTGAGCCACGGTGAATGGCGGTACCACGGGGTGTAGCGGTGTAGGTGGATGGGGCAGATAGTATTAACCCCAGGGGTAAATTGTTATTAAACCCTAATGTTCGTGATGCCAAAGTGGTTTTTGGGTATTGGGAACCACCCAAATAATATCTCCACTATCCCAATGGCTAGGCAGTGAAATAAGAGTCCACGGCCAGGTTATGGTTTAACGGAGGATTAGAAATTTCAAACAGTTGTTATAGTCTTTACAGCTAGGCCAGGATCCCAGAGAGGGTGCCAGGAACACAGAAGGACCTCACAACTTGCTGGGACTAGTAATAGACTTTAGATCTACCACACAGACTAGGATAGACTGGACTTTGGAATGGACTTTAGGCTTGGCTGGACTGTAGGTCGTGACAGCAGACATAGACTTGACTTACTGTAAGTGGCGGTAGATATGAGGCCTTCCAGGTAGCTGGACACTAGCACTGAGACATCTGGTCTTGACTATACCCCAGTAGAAAGAGAGCCAAAAGAAGAAAGAGCCAGATTGCAGCACCTCCCTTCCTGAAATAGAAGCCCATAGGTCAAGCTGTGGGTCATGTGTTAAGCTGGTGCTCTCTGGGTAACATGTGATAACATCATGTGAACATATCATGTGACCTCCACAGGTCCTTAACACCTTATATACAAAATACATAACTTTATACTGACTATACATATAGTACATAACCTTTTACTGACTAGACATAGTCATACCCACTTCATTATGGGGGAGACACTCCAGGAGAGCCCCCAGGAAACTGAGTGATTCAACCTGAAAGGGCCTAAGGTTATTGAACAGGATGGCATCCAGTACTGGGACATTACACCTTTTTTTTTTTTTTTTTTTTTAAAGGCAGGTACACTTTAAACATTTAAAGCAGTGACTCACATTTAAAGTTTTCTATCATACTTAACTTGCTACCTATGGTGGCATGTAATGAATAGCTGGATTTCATAGTTCCAAATATTATGCAAGCAATAAATGCTTAAATAGAAATTTTTAAATAACATTTTATTTTTAAATGGATTTAAAACAGAGGTTCTTGGTACAAAATTTGATCAAATTGTATGAGTCCACCTGTCATGACAGGAGAAGCTGCCTTGCACACTGTCTATGTATATATATATATATATATATATATATATATATATATATACAGAATAAATGCAGATACTGACAATTACTCCCATTGTACATGACAGAAGAAGTGGTACTATGCATTGTCCATATACATAGAATAAGAGGCGGCTCTCTAATTAGGTGATTTAGACAGCCGCCTAAGGCCTTGCACTAAAAGGGGCCTCGCGGCAACCTAAATCGTATAATTAGCCCGTTCCCGCAGAATGACATATATAAATGTCATGATGTGCAGGTAGTTCGCGCATCATTACATTTATATATGCCATGCAGTTAACCCAGTGAAGCGCGGCATCACACTGGTTAACTGGCAGAAGTCCCGCTGTTACCAGCGGGGGGACAACTTCTGCAAGCCCCCCACCCAGGACCATCTGTGGATGGTCCTGGTCAGCGATCACTGTGATTGGTCCCTGTGGACCAATCACAGTGATCGCTGACTGGGGGGGTTAAAGTTCAGATCCCCCTGCTCTGCCTGCCCCTAGAAGTCGGGCAGAGCGGGGGAAGAGGATCCTGGGAGCTGCGGGGGGGGCCGCAGAACATACCTGCGGATGGACCGACGGGGACTGCGTGGCAGTAAGGACCGGGGACCAGCGGCAGACACAGGTGGAGGTGGCGGCAGGCAAGTCTAGAAGGCAGCGGCAGGCAAGTGGAAGCAGCAGTGAACATTGCCGTTAAGTGATATTCACTGCTGCTTCTAGGAGTTTCAAAACTACAACTCCCAGCATGCCCACACAACCTTTGGCTGTCTGGGCATGCTGGGAGTTGTATTTTTGCATCATCTGGAGGGCCGCAGTTTGAAGACCACTGTGCAGTGGTCTCCAATCTGTGCTCTTCCAGATGTTGCAAAACTACAACTCTCAGCATGCCCAGACAGTCCAGGCATGCTGGGAGTTGTAGTTCTGCAACATTTGGCCCTTCAGATGTTGCCAAACTACAACTCCCAGTTGGAGTTGAAGTTTTGCAACAGCTGGCCGCACACGGGTTGGGAACACTGAGTTAGGAAACAATGTTTCCCAACCAGTGTGCCTCCAGATGTTGCAAAACTACAACTCCCTGCATGCCCAGACAGCCGAAGGGCATGCTGGGAGTTGGACTTTTGCAACAACTGGAGGAGAACAGTTGGGAGACCGCTAAGTAGTGGTGTCCAAACTGTAGCCCTCCAGATGTTGCAAAACTTCAACTCCAAGCATGCCCAGACTGCCCAGGCATGCTGAGAGTTGTAGTTTGGCAACATCTGAAGGGCCAGATCTTACAGAACTACAACTCCCAGCATTCCTGGACGGTCTGGGCATGCTGGGAGTTGTAGTTTTGCAACATCTGGAATAGCACAGATTGAAGACCACTGCACAGTGGTCCCCAAACTGCGGCCCTCAAGGTGTTGCAAAACTACAACTCCCAGCATGCACGGACCGCCAAAGGGCATGCTGGGATTTGTAGTTTTGCAACAGGTTTGCACAGGGTACATTCACACGAGCGGGGCGTAGTTTCTTTTTTCTTCTTTTTATCGCGCTTGGGGGGGCCTCAGATTTATTTTCGCCTAAGGCCTCAAAAAGTCTAGAGCTGATCTGATCTCAAGTGCCATGTCTTCTGTAGCACTCCTTTAGCAGCAGCAGCAGACTGTGCATACCCTCTAAGGCTGACCCAGGGATCAATATTTTATAAATACATTATGGAAAAGGTAACCTGTATACAGCGTTTCTATTAAAAAGTAAAGCTAGATTAAGAATATATGCAACATATCCATTTACAATTACAAGTCTCTTTCACTGGTAAAGTACTCAATTTGTTAATGTCATGGAAAGAAGATGTAAGGTAACCAGTGGATACGGCATAGCCCTGCTGAATATAACAAGCCTATAAGCAAGCTCAGTTAATCAGAAGCTGTTAGCTGTTTGTGAAGGAGAACATTGTCTAAACTAATGAACCATGCTTCTATTGCTTGTACCCAATTAAGCAAATGATGCATGCAACAAGGCCATGTGGCTCGACAAGACCTACAGCAGCTGGTTAGTGAACACAGACCAGAGGAGGGTTTGCATAATTGTCAGCACTTTTAAGCCTACAGCTAAAGTAAGACTTTTTGTAGAAAGATTTTTGACTACTGAAGGACAACTGCAGCCCACAAAAGAGCATACAACTCATTGACCCAGATTTCCTAAAACTGTCTAATTCTTAAAAAGCACAAACTTACTCTTCAATGGGACCTAAGTATAAGTTTGAACTAGCTATAAGTTGGCTTATTTCAAACCAGACTTGTGCATCACATTTAGATCATGCCCTGTAGCTTTTTTTTTTTTTTTTACTGAGGCCACACCCTTTTTATCAGACTAAAAGTTTCCCAAAACTCAAAATAAATGTGGTGAAAATCAAAGAAGTGTGACATATTTCTAATGCATCTGGACTAGTGTATTCCTTAGACTGCAGCTGTAGCATGATAGTTTTAAGGCTGATAAATAGCTAATACCATGAGACTCTGACTGTGGGAGAAGGTAGGGGTTAATGGGTAGTCCGCATTGTAGGGCACGGGCTGTTCCCTTTTCTGTTAAAGGGGTACTCCTAGTCTGTTTTTTAAAATAAATAAATCTTAAATAAAATCTTGTCCTCTGCTTCTTGCAACATAACTTGACATCTTGAGATTAGAGCGTCGGCAGACAAAGTGTTTTGTGTAACACGAAACGGCGTCCGTCCCAACAAAGGGTCCCTGCTTTTCTGACCATTGTACCTGTTATGATCTCAACAATAAAGAAGTCTGTTATTAATGGTGAGTGCAGCATAGCCTCTTTTCACCATTCTCGTCCATTGATATATAACTTGAAATCTAGCTCTCTTTGGGTTCTTGTTTTGCTGTGCCACCCACAACTGTCTGGATTTTAACAGGGTTCATACAAAATGCTCAACCAAAAACCCCAAAAAACACACTTTTCCAATCTATCTAACAAATGATTCTATGAAAGGATTTGGAAGACTGTTCCTGCATGTTACACATGGGAGGAGCAGTTCTTTGAAAAAATTCTGAATGTCATCAAGAAATGACATCAAGATTACGTGCATTGGTAGCCAGCTTGATTGCACAGCCCCCCACCACTGCGGGTGCAAAACTTTAACAGACTTTGGATGCCGGAACAAACCTATGGATGGTACCCTCCGTTACATGATAACTACCCCATCTAGAGATGTTGTTATCACTAGAACTGGATGCATGCACCATATCTACCTAGATGGGTTATCTTTACATTAAGCTGCTGTGGGTATAGGCAGCACCCTGTATGGTTAGCATCTCAAATCTTTATTTATGCACCCCCCTTATTGCTCCTGAGGAGGCCACATAGACTACTGGACCGAAACGGATGGACTTGGGCTGGTGGTGTGTTTCACAATGTTTTTATTGAATTTTATAAACATAAGAAATGTAACATATAACATATTATGACATCAGATGTGTCAGAGTTTACATATGAACATGCATAACAACCTTGACCGGTGGAGCATAATTGTTCATCCAAACAGTGTCATGCATATTCACAAAGGATCTATCAGGTCCAAAGGGACCTTAATTGAAATTTGAGAGCAAGAAAATAACATGGTGGTGTGAGATATACGTATGGCAAGTGTAGAGACTTGCTCATACGAATACCTTTGACCTTTTAACAGTTGGTATAGGGCACACTTACTTTCATCTGTGTCCCAGGAGACCTACACCTTTGGCTTGTGGACTCAGTTATTAGGGGGACAGACAGGGATCGCCGAACAGTGTGTTGTCTTCCTGGTGCTTGAGTTCGGCACATTGCGAATCGGGTTGACAGGTTAGGCTTGGTTCACACTATGGTTTGTAATTACCGTTCCCGTATATGGCTTGGAGGAGGGGTGGGCGGGGCTTAATCGCGGCACCCGCACTCAGCCGTATTCGGGAACAGTAGTTAATGTATGTCTATGAGCCGACCGGAGTGAACCGCAGCCTTCCGGTCGGCTGCTTTTTCGGCCGTATGCGGTTTCCCGACCGCAGGCAAAAACGTGGTCGGTTAAGCCCCGCCCACCCATCCTCCCAACCGTATACGGGAACCGTAATTACAAACCGTAGTGTGAACCCAGCCTTACTGGGTGGGGCTGGAGAGGACCAAGCAGTCAAGGTACATATTGGCACCAATGACAAAGTAAGAGGTAGGTGGAGTGTCCTTAAAAAGGATTTCAGGGACTTAGGCCCCTTTCACACTATAAAATTCATCCATTAAAACATCTGTTAGAAAAGCCTTAATAATGGATGTTAAACGTCCGTTACAAAATCCCATTCAAGTCTATGGAATTTTTTGATTATCCGTTATGACCCGTTATATCCCGTCATGAATAACGGACGTTACTTGTGACGGAAGAAAAAACGGCACATGCATTAATTTTTCTTCCGTCACAAGAAACGGGTAAATTAACTGCCGTTATTTTTAACATTGAAGTCTATGGCAAACGGATGAGCCTTTATGTCATCCGTTTGCACCTGGTTTATAATATCCGTTATTATTTCTGAGCATGCTCAGAAGAGGTGACATCAGCAGACTCCTGCAGTGCTGAGGGACTACTACTCCCATCATGGAACAGACTTGATTCCATGATGGGAGTAGTAATTCCCCAGCTTCGGGAGTCTGCATTAGTGTTTGTACTACTACACCAATCATGGAACAGAGTCTGTTCCATGATGGGGGTTGTAGTACAGGGGCTGAGGGATTGATCGCACCGGGTTTCACTTCTGAGACCCGATGCGATCTGAATATATTAAGCAGGGGAGCGGGCAGCATGCTGCGCAACCCTGTGATGTATCAGTGTGTTTTAACTTTCATTTTTAAATCCCCCCACTGGGAGCCGTGAATGGCCGGTACCGAGGAGCCAATCAGGGCTCCAAGCGCAAGATTTAAAAATGAAAATTGTGAGTAGCAGGGGGGCTATATGTACAGGGTGGGCCATTTATATGGATACACCTTAATAAAATGGGAATGGTTGGTGATATTAACCTGTTTGTGGCACATTAGTATATGTGAGGGGGGGAACTTTTCAAGATGGGTGGTGACCATGGCGACCATTTTGAATCCAACTTTTGTTTTTTCAATAGGAAGAGGGTCATGTGACACATCAAACTTATTGGGAATTTCACAAGAAAAACAATGATGTGCTTGGTTTTAACGTAACTTTATTCTTTCATGAGTTCTTTACAAGTTTCGGACCACTTATAAAATGTGTTCAATGTGCTGCCCATTGTGTTGGATTGTCAATGCAACCCTCTTCTCCCACTCTTCACACACTGATAGCAATACCGCAGGAGAAATGCTAGCACAGGCTTCCAGTATCCGTAGTTTCAGATGCTGCACATCTCATATCTTCACAGCATAGACAATTGCCTTCAGATGACCCCAAAGATAAAAGTCTAAGGGGGTCAGATTGGGAGACCTTGGGGGCCATTCAACTGGCCCACGACGACCAATCCACTTTCCAGGAAACTGTTCATCTAGGAATGCTCGGACCTGACACCCATAATGTGGTGGTGCACCATCTTGCTGGAAAAACTCAGGGAATGTGCCAGCTTCAGTGCATAAAGAGGGAAACACATCATCATGTAGCAATTTCACATATCCAGTGGCCTTGAGGTTTCCATTGATGAAGAATGGCCCCACTATCTTTGTACCCCATATACCACACCATATGATCACTTTTTGTGTTCCAACAGTCTTGGAGGGATCTATCCAATGTGGGTTAGTGTCAGACCAATAGCGGTGGTTTTGTTTGTTAACTTCACCATTCACATAAAAGTTTGCCTCATCACTGAACAAAATCTTCTGCGTAAACTGAGGGTCCTGTTCCAATTTTTGTTTTGCCCATTCTGCAGCACCCGAAACTACGGATACTGGAAGCCTGTGCTAGCATTTCTCCCATGGTCACCACCCATCTTGAAAAGTTTCCCCCCTCACATATTGTCACGATCCCGGCTGGTAGGAGGTGGATCCTCTGTGCCAGAGAGGGATTGGCGTGGACCGTGCTAGTGGACCGGTTCTAAGTCACTACTGGTGTTCACCAGAGCCCGCCGCAAAGCGGGATGGTCTTGCTGCGGCGGTAGTGACCAGGTCGTATCCACTAGCAACGGCTCAACCTCTCTGACTGCTGAAGATAGGCGCGGTACAAGGGAGAAGACAGAAGCAAGGTCGGACGTAGCAGAAGGTCGGGGCAGGCAGCAAGGATCGTAGTCAGGGGCAACGGCAGGAGGTCTGGAACACAGGCTAGGAACAAACAAGGGAACGCTTTCACAAGGCACAAGGGCAACAAGATCCGGCGAGGGAGTGCAGGGGAAGTGAGGTATATATATGGAGTGCACAGGTGAACACACTAATTAGAACCACTGCGCCAATCAGCGGCGCAGTGGCCCTTTAAATCGCAGAGACCCGGCGCGCGCGCGCCCTGGGGAGCGGGGCCGCGCGCGCCGGGACAGGACCGACGGAGAGCGAGTCAGGTACGGGAGCCGGGGTGCGCATCGCGAGCGGGCGCCACCCGCATCGCGAATCGCATCCCGGCTGGAGGCGGTACCGCAGCGCACCCGGTCAGTGGATCTGACCGGGGCGCTGCAGCAACGAGGATGAGGCGAGCGCTCCGGGGAGGAACGGGGACCCGGAGCGCTCGGCGTAACAGTACCCCCCCCCCCTTGGGTCTCCCCCTCTTCTTGGGGCCAAAGAACCTGAGGACCAAAAACTCAATTTTTTCGTGATGAGGTCCGATGCACATTAGGAGGGGTTCCGTGCGGTAACGCACGGCACAGTCCAATCTTTCATTGTTAACACAATTGATGTAGAGGGGTCTGGCGAAACTGGTCACAGGGACGTTGAACCTGTTGATAAGAGAGGCCAAAAAAAAATTTCCTGCAGATCCGGAATCCAAGAAGGCCATAGTAGAGAAGGAGAAGGTAGAGGGAGATATCCGCACAGGCACAGTAAGACGTGGAGAAGCAGAGTTGACATCAAGAACTGTGTCACCTTTGTGCGGAGTCAGCGTACGTCTTTCCAGGCGGGGAGGACGGATAGGACAATCCTTCAGGAAGTGTTCGGTACCGGCATAGTACAGGCAAAGATTCTCCATGCGGCGTCGTGTCCTCTCTTGAGGTGTCAAGCGAGACCGGTCAACTTGCATAGCCTCCACGGCGGGAGGCACAGGAACGGATTGCAGAGGACCAGAGGAGAGAGGAGCCGGGGGGAAAAAACGCCTCGTGCGAACAAAGTCCATATCCAGGCGGAGCTCCAGACGCCATCCAGAAGAACGCATGTCAATGCGAGTGGCAAGATGAATGAGTTCATGTAGGTTAGCAGGAGTTTCTCGTGCGGCCAGAACATCTTTAATGTTGCTGGATAGGCCTTTTTTAAAGGTCACGCAGAGGGCCTAATTATTCCAGGATAATTCGGAAGCAAGAGTACGGAATTGAATGGCGTACTCGCCAACGGAAGAAATACCCTGGGCCAGGTTCAGCAGGGCAGTCTCGGCAGAAGAAGCTCGGGCAGGCTCCTCGAAGACACCACGGACCTCAGCGAAGAAGGACTGGACTGTGGCTGTGGCAGGATCATTGCGGTCCCAGAGCGGTGTGGCCCAAGACAAGGCCTTTCCAGAAAGGAGACCACGGCAGAGTCTAGAGTCCCCATCAAATTTGTCCGGCAGGGACAAGCAGGGGTTAGGAGCGGCCGGACGCTCCGGAGGAGTTGCAGGAGACGGCGGAGGAGATGGTTGTTGCAGTTGCAGCTGCTGTGTCTGTGACAGCAGCTGCTGTAACTGTGACTGCAGTTGCTGTGTCACGGTGGTCAAGTATGCCAGCTGGTGACTTCGTTGGGTGATCATTAGGGAAATGTCGGCAAGACTTGACAGCGGCACCTCAGCGGAATCCATGGCCGGATCTACTGTCACGATCCCGGCTGGTAGGAGGTGGATCCTCTGT
Organism: Hyla sarda; assembly: GCF_029499605.1. Lineage (NCBI taxonomy): Eukaryota > Metazoa > Chordata > Amphibia > Anura > Hylidae > Hyla > Hyla sarda. Next base: position 54,748,360 of record NC_079199.1, on the reverse strand, counting down.
GCCAGAGAGGGATTGGCGTGGACCGTGCTAGTGGACCGGTTCTAAGTCACTACTGGTGTTCACCAGAGCCCGCCGCAAAGCGGGATGGTCTTGCTGCGGCGGTAGTGACCAGGTCGTATCCACTAGCAACGGCTCAACCTCTCTGACTGCTGAAGATAGGCGCGGTACAAGGGAGAAGACAGAAGCAAGGTCGGACGTAGCAGAAGGTCGGGGCAGGCAGCAAGGATCGTAGTCAGGGGCAACGGCAGGAGGTCTGGAACACAGGCTAGGAACAAACAAGGGAACGCTTTCACAAGGCACAAGGGCAACAAGATCCGGCGAGGGAGTGCAGGGGAAGTGAGGTATATATATGGAGTGCACAGGTGAACACACTAATTAGAACCACTGCGCCAATCAGCGGCGCAGTGGCCCTTTAAATCGCAGAGACCCGGCGCGCGCGCGCCCTAGGGAGCGGGGCCGCGCGCGTCGGGACAGGACCGACGGAGAGCGAGTCAGGTACGGGAGCCGGGGTGCGCATCGCGAGCGGGCGCCACCCGCATCGCGAATCGCATCCCGGCTGGAGGCGGTACCGCAGCGCACCCGGTCAGTGGATCTGACCGGGGCGCTGCAGCAACGAGGATGAGGCGAGCGCTCCGGGGAGGAGCGGGGACCCGGAGCGCTCGGCGTAACACATATACTAATGTGCCACAAACAGGAAGTTATTATCACCAATCATTCCCATTTTATTAAGGTGTATCCATATATTGATCCACATATACATTACGTCTACTTTATATTTGCATCATAAAGTTGACATGTTTTTACTTTTGGAAGACATCAGAGGGCTTCAAAGTTCAGCAGTAATTTTCCAATTTTTCACAAAAGTTTCAAAATTGGAATTTTTCAGGGACCAGTTCAATTTGAAGTGGATTTGAAGGGCCTTCTTATTAGAAATACCCCATAAATGACCCCATTATAAAAACTGCACCCCTCAAAGTATTCAAAAGGACATTCAAAAGGTTTGTTAACCCTTTAGGTGTTTCACAGGAATAGCAGCAAATTGAAGGAGAAAATTCAAAATCTTCATTTTTTACACTGGCATGTTCTTGTAGACCCAGTTTTTGAATTTTTACAAGGGGTAAAAGGAGAGAAATCTTCCTAAAAAGTGCAACCCAATTTCTCTCGAGTAAGGAAATACCTCATATGTGTATGTCAAGTGTTCTGTAGGTGCACTAGACATACATGTGATTTTAACATGGGATTTTGGAGAGTGAGTTTTTCTGAAATGGTTTTTGGGGGGCATGTCAAATTTAAGAAGCCCCTATGTTGCCAGAACAGCCAAAAAAAAAAATAATATATTTTTTTTTTTACAAGGGATAATAGGAGAAAATGCCCCCCAAAATTTGGAACCTCATCTCTTCTGAGTATGGAAATACCCCATGTGTGGACGTCAAGTGCTCTGCTGTCGCACTACAATGCTCAGAAGAGGAGGAGCGCCATTGAGCTTTTGGAAAGAGAATTCGTTTGGAATGGAAGTCAGGGGCCATGTGCATTTACAAAGCCCCCCGTGGTGCCAGAACAGTGAACCCCCCCCCCCCCACATGTGACCCCATTTTGGAAACTACACCCCTCACAGAATTTAATAAGGGGTACAGTGAGTATTTACACCCCACTGGCATTTGACAGATCTTCTGAACAGTGGGCTGTGCAAATGAAAAAGTAAATTTTTCATTTTCACGGACCACTGTTCCAAAAATTTTTCAGACACCTGTGGGGAATAAATTCTCACTGCACCCCTTATTACATTACATGCATGAGGGGTGTAGTTTCCAAAATGGGGTCACATGTGGGGTGGGAGGTCCATTGTTCTGGCACTATGGAGGCTTTGTAAACAAACATGGCCTTCAATTCCGGACAAATTTTCTCTTCAAAAGCCCAATGGCGCTCCTTCTCTTCTAAGCATTGTAGTTTTCCCACAGAGAACTTTACATCAACATATGGGGTATGTTCTTACTCAGAAGAAATGGGGTTTGGGGGGGCTTTTTTTCCCTATTTTCCCTTGTGAAAATGAAAAATTTAGGGTAACACCAGCATTATAGTGAAAAAATATTTTTTTTTCATTTTCCCATCCAACTTTAATGAAAATTCGGCAAAAAACTCTGGGGTGTTAAGGCTCACTATACCCCTTGTTATGTTCTGTGAGGGGTGTAGTTTCCAAAATGGGGTCACATGTGGGTATTTATAATAAATACCTGAACCGCTGTAACATCAGCCACCCGTGTGCAAATCCCCAATTTAGGCCTCAAATGTACACTCCTGAGCCTTGTTGTGCGCCCGCAGAGCATTTTACGCCCACATATGGGGTATTTTCGTACTCAGGAGAAATTGTGTTACAAATTTTGGGGGGTCTTTTTTTCCTTTTACCGCTTGTGAAAATAAAAAGTATGGGGCAACACCAGCATGTTAGTGTAAACATTTATTTATTTTTTTACTAACAGGCTGGTGTAGCCCCAAACTTTTCCTTTTCATAAGGGGTAAAAGGAGAAAAAGCCCCCCAAAATTTGTAGTACAATTGCTCCCGAGTATGGAAATATCCCATATGTGGCACTAAACTGTTTCCTTGAAATACGACAAGGCTCCGAAGTGAGAGAGCGCCATGTGCATTTGAGGCCTAAATTAGGGATTGCATAGGGGTGGACATTGGGGTATTCTACTCCAGTGATTCCCAAACAGGGTGCCTCCAGCTGTTGCTAAACTCCCAGCATGCCTGGACAGTCAGTGGCTGTCCGGAAATGCTGGGAGCTGTTGTTTTGCAACAGCTGGAGGCTCTGTTTTGAAAACACTGCCGTACAATACGTTTCTCATTTTTATTGGGGGGAACAGTGTAAGGGGGTGTATATGTAGTGTTTTACCCTTTATTATGTGTTAGTGCAGTGTATTGTTTTTAGGATACATACACACAGGCGGAGACACAGTGAGTTTCCCGCTAGGATTTGCCGCAGCTCAAACTTCAAGCAGGAACAAACCTCCAGCTGTTGCAAAACTACAACTGCTGGGCATGCACTGATCGCCAAAGGGAATGCTGGGAGATGTAGTTATGCAAAAGCTGGAGGTACTCCGCTACAACTCCCAGCATGCCGAGACAGCAGTTTGCTGTTTGGGCATGCTGGGATTTGGAGTTTTGCAAGACCTAGAGGGCCACAGTTTAGAGACCACTGCACAGTGATCTCCAAACTGTAGCCCTACAGCTGTTGCAAAACTGCAAATCCCAGCATGCCCAAAAACCAAGCAGCTGTCTGGGCATGCTGGGAGTTGTAGTTTTGCAACATCTGGATGGCTACAGTTTAGAGACCTCTGTATAGGGGTCTCAAACTGTAGCCCTCCAGATGTTACTAAGCAACTCACCGGCTTCCGTAGGATCCAGGGAGCTGCATCGCCATCCTCTTCTGCCATTGATCACCGCCGCCGGTCTCTGCCTGCTGCCGCCGCCGATGGGTAAGTGGACCTTCGGCGCCGGTCCTCGTCGGTTTCCCCGTTCTGCCCCACCTATTGTGGGTGGGCAGAACGGGGAAACCGAAAGTTAACCCCCCCGGCGCCCCCAATCTGCTATTGGTCGTCGCTTTTAGACGACCAATAGCAGGGATAGGAGGCAACCTTGCCACCTCACTCCTATCCCTTCAGGGGGATCGTGGGTGTCTTGGATAACCCCGATCCCCCTTATTTTCTGGGTCACTGGAGACGTGTATACCCCGGAATTGCCGCAAATCGCCGGTGTGAATTCACCAGCGATTTGCGACGATCGCTGACATGGGGGGTCTGATGACCCCCCTGGGCATTTGCGCGGGGTGGCTGCTGCAGGGTGTCAAGGCGTACCTGTACGTGCTGGGTCCATAACAGGTTAATGGTGCATATTCTGATTAAAAATATCAAAATAGATGGACAGCTCACAACAAAAATTGTATGAGGTTAACTGGGTGGACCTGTACCCTCAGGTGAAATGACAATGGAATGTAAAATAATAGAGTTCCCAGTCGTCAAATACCTCAGCCAAAAAGTTTGGCAGGCACCATGCTCTATAGGGAAGGTGCCTCTGACTGCTGTGTTGACTCTTCCCCCTCCCCACCCCTGCATTTGGGGTTGTTTAGTATCACCCAATTTGCATGGCAGTTCATAAGTTCTTTGTGACAGTCACTCCTTCCAATTAAAATTTTAATAATTTGTCCTCAACCTATAGAAGTTAAAGAATCTTAACCAGTGAGGATTCACCCCAGATTATATATATCCCTGTAGTTCCCGGGTTATTCCTCTTTTCAAGTCATTTTCAGACTGATTAGATATTTAGACTGCAGGTATGTCTGATGCAGATAGACTGCGTGCCCAGCAAGAGGCAGAAGGGTGGCTGCGGCGTTTACTTGATGTCATCGGGTCACCCGACTCCGCTCCTGTTCCCTCATCTCCCCTACTGAACCCCTCACCTGCTGCTCGGCGATCTGCTCGCCAGTCACGCCCCCCTCTCAGGCTTAGTCCCGGTCAGGCCGGAGTTTCGGGTTCTGGCCGGCGGGGACGGTCTGCGGCCTCTGCCCCTGCCCTGTCCATCCCCTTTTCAGTGCCTGCTGCGCAGGGTGATCCTCTACCCGTTCCCCTGCCAAGTACCTCTCAGTTCCGGCCCTCCTGTAGCTGTGGGGAGCTCCTCTCCAGCGGTCCTCCCTCCTCACTTTCCTCTGTTGCCTGAAGTTACGGCCTCCACACGCTCTCTGGCTGCTGACGGTGTGCAGTGCCAGCCTGCGGTGTCCGCGGCTGTTGGCACTACCTCTACTGTTAACCCCTCATGCCCCTCTGCCCCTGCACAGCCGGAGCAGGCTCTGGCTGTGTTCCAAGTTCCCACATCTAGTGCACCTCACAACTCGGCGAGTGTGCTGCATGCTGATGCAGCACATCCCTCCCCAGCTTCAATAAACGTTAGGGATGCCCCTGGTGTTACTGGGTCATGTGACCCTCCTGCCAATGTCCTCCTCGCTCCGCCCGTTAGAGGGCATGAGCGTTCCCGTAGTCGCACTTACTATAGTGCTCGTTCTTCTCCCTCTGTCTTTACGGCGGCGCGGCGTCATTTCCCGCCACAAGTCGTACGGCAGATGCATGAGGCATTCCCGGTCTCACCATAGGAGATACCGGTCCCCAAGCAGCTACTGCTGGTCCCGCTCCCTGGATAGCAGATCTAGGCATTCTAGGTTGTGCTCCCCGTCCTCATCTTCTGGGACCTCTACCATCTCTAGGATGTCGGACATGAATGTCCATGGCCGTGGCCAGAGACGATCCCGGCGCCGGACCTTGGGGACCGCGCGGGAGTCCACAATACCTTCCAGGGTTCCCGCTGCCTCGGAGCAGTTAGCGTGTCCACTGGTGTTGTCTGTTCCGGTGGTCTCCTCAGCCCCTGTAGTTTCCCAGACGGTGGTCCCTTCTTCTCCGCTGGTTGCCGCACGGAATGCGGTCATTTCTGCTTTGATGGTGCCCACATCTGCAGTGGTCCCTCCGGCTCCTCTGCCTGCCCTGACTCCAGCAGAAAGGTCATCTATCGAGCGGATCGCTCATACGGATGGTGGTGAGTCCTCTTGTGTGGGGGCCAGGGGGTTGTGGGCGGTCACGGATATAGGGGCGGCCTTACAGGCCCTAGTTGCGCAGCTCGCTGGCAAGAATGTCTCACCCCCTCCTCCCCTCCATACTACGAAAGATCCTAAGTTGCTGGCAGGTGTTCATAAAGAGGCGGTGTTCTGTGGGATGAGCCCTTTGGGTGCTCATCTGGATGAAGAGGTGAAAACTAAAATATGGAACAATGACTATGTGGATATATGGTCATTGAGTTCAGCAGATCAACATACTGTTGATCGCGAGCGCCGTCCAGCTGAGGCCAGGCCTTACGACCGGCAACCCAGGGTCGCTAAGACTATTAACAACTGGATGCAGGCTTTTGCGGTCCTCGGGTGCGTAATGGGGCAGAAGCATCCGGAGCGCTACTCCGAGCTGTTTGTTTATTTTGACATAATTTTTAACTCCTATAAATCGTATAGCGGCTCGGTGTGGTGGCGCTATGACGAGGAATACAGGCGGCGCCTGGCCCTAATGCCTGATATGGGTTGGGGATGTAAAGCGACGGATGTGTGGCTCCGCCTCATGCTGGCTCAAAGGACGCCCTTTCAGCAGGATGCCACTGGCCCGGGAGCAGTCGCCACTGGGTCGGTGGCGGTACGGCGACCCGGGGCCTGCTGGCTCTTCAACGAGGGGCACTGCAGGTTGCAGGAGTTAAGCAAATACAAGCACGAGTGCTCCGCCTGTGGGGGGGGGGCATTCGGCTGGTAAGTGCCCCCGCCCCCCAGCATGCCTCCCCGGCAAGGGCGACCCTCAGCCCAAACCCAAGGACCACGGTGAACGTGGTCGCTATGGGCCCATGGCTAGATGAATACCCCAACAGCAGCACAGTTGCGTTTTGGTTTTTCGGACGTTTTTCATTCCTTTTTGTTTTTCTAAGTCTCCCACCTTTGCTCACAACCTGACTTCAGCCAGGGCCCAGCACAAGCTTCTATGGGAAAAGATGATGTAGGAGGTGGCCAAGGGGAGGGTCGACGGCCCTTTCCATTCGCCACCTTTGCGAAATTTGCGGGTTTCTCCTTTGGGTGTCATTCCAAAGAAGGAACCTGGCGCATTCCAGTTGATACAGCATTTGTTCGTCAATGACGGAATTCCGACGGAGGACTTGGCGGTATCTTATTTCTCTTTTGACAGGACTGTCTGTTTGGTGCATCAGGCGGGTCGGGGGGCCCTGATGGCAAAGTTGGATATTGAGTCCGCTTTTCACCTGTTGCCGGTACATCCGTAATGTTACCATTTACTGGGGTCTTTTGTTGAAGGTTTTTATTTTTATGACGCCTGTTTGCCCATGGGCTGTTCCATTTCGTGTCACTATTTCGAGATGTTCAGTTCCTTTTTAGAATGGGTGACTCGTTATGAAATGGGATCTCAGGAAGTCATCCATTAGTTGAATGATTTATTTTTTGTCTCCCCAGCGTCCTCGGATGGTTGTCAGTTTTTACTGGATTCTTTCCGTTTTTTGATGGCGCGTTTCAGGGTCCCTCTGTCGCCCAAGAAAACGGTGAGACCGTCTACTACTCTTTCCTTTTTGGGGATAGAGATTGATTCGGTCGCCATGGTTTTTCGTCTGCCGACCGACAAGGTCACCGCTATGCGTGAACTCGTGGCCGGTTTACTGGTGGTCAAGCGGGTCATGCTGCAACAGATGCAGTAGCTGCTGGGCATGCTGAATTTTGCATGCAAGGTCATGCCCATGGGGCGTGTATTCTCCAGGCGCCTCTCCTTATTGACTAAGGGGGCCCGGCTCCCGGCTCATCGAATACGGATCACAAGCCCGCTTCGGGCGGACCTCAGGGTTTGGGATTCCTTTTTGGAATCTTTCAACGGGTGCACCTGTTTCATGGACAGGGAGGTTCCGAATAGTGAGCTGTCCCTGTTCACGAACGCTGCTGGTGCCTGTGGCTTTGGTGACATTTTTGGCACCTCGTGGTGTGCTGAACCTTGGCCGGAGGCTTGGTCATCTGATGATTTATGTAGGAACATGACCTTGCTTGAATTATTCCCTATTGTGGCTGCAGTGGAGCTTTGGGGTCCTATCATGGGCAATCGAAGGATTTGTTTTTGGTCGGTCAATATGAGTGTGGTGCATGCCATCAACTTTCTGTCCTCCTCCTCCCTCCCGTTGGTGAACATGTTGCATCATCTGGTTTTGCGTTGCTTGCTGTTTAACATCTGCTTTCGGGCACGGCATGTTCCCGGTGTTGATAATATTTTAGCCAATGCTTCATCTCGCTTTCAGTGGCAGAAGTTTCGGAAGTTGCACCCGCGGGCGGACGACGTTGGGACGCCGTGTGAGCTCCCCCTTTGGAATCTTGCCCGGCTGGGCTGATGTCGTTGGTGCGAAATTCTGTGGCTCCTTCTACATGGCAAGAATACGGTAAGGCATGGGAGAACTGGCTGGGCATGGTAAGTGGCTGCCCGGTGGATTCAGTGGATGATATCAGGCTGGAGGTCACTCTGGACGATCTTTTGTCCCTGAGAGGCGCTGGTGTTTCGGGTTGTGTAATACAGCGTTGTTTGGCGGGGGTTTCTTTCCGTTTTCAGATGTTGGGTTGGTGAGACGTTTTTCTTAGTCCGTCAGGCCCAAAGGCTGGAAGCGCGAGAGGGTCCTGTGGGACACCAGGCGCCTAGTGTTGTATGCTTTGCTTTGCCGGCTTGTCGACGTTTTGTCGTTGGTCTGTTCCTCTTCATGCGAGGCCTCTCTCCTTTCGGTGGCTTTTTGCCTGTCGTTTTTCGGGGCCCTTCGGGTCAGCAAGCTAGTCCTGGCTTCCTGCCAGGACACGGGTGGCCTGTCGGTCGAGGATGTTTTTGTGGCCTGTCCCTAGTTAGAATTCATGTAGGCAAATCTAAAACAGACCAAGGGGCACGGGGTTTGTGGCTGCCTATCCACCCAGTCTGTGTCCGGTCTTGGTCGTCGGATATTTTGCATCTATTCGATCGGGGGGGACGAATTTTCTTTCACACTATGATGGGACCTCCCTCACCCGTTTTCAATATCAGGCCCTTTTCCATCGCTGCCTGCTGGCCAACGGCCTTCATCCGTGGGATTTCGGTACCCATTCGTTCCGCATTGGCGTTGCGACTGAGGCGACCCGGGCGGGCCTTCTGGAGACGGATGTCCAGCGTATAGGTAGGTGGTGCTCTAATTGCTACGCCAGGTACATTCGCCCTGATTTATTGCCCTATTTCTGATTTCCGGTTCCTCGCAGCCGAAGGTCTGGGTGTTCGGTGACTACTACATCCGTCGTGCCGCCAATCGGGCAAGCTGCCGTCCGGGCGGTTGGATTCTTGGCTTTCGTGATGTGGCTGAGGTCTGGAGAGGGATTGGTGGATTGCGGTGGTACCAGGGGTTAATGGAAGTGGTTGAGATCAGTCGGCGCAACTTCATTCCCACGATCCTGCTGCTGCGTGCGGGGGGGGGGGGGGGCGACGACATGTGCTCCCTACCTGGATCGTTTCCACCATTTCTTTGCGGATCTGTTGGTCGGAAGTTGTGCCTCATCTTTGTTGGCTTGGCGCCCCCGACCCCGCAGCGGTACAGAGGGCACGGAGGACAGTGAAATTGAGAGTTTCGCATTTGATCCGTTCCTGCTCCGGGGTCGTGGTGCGTCATCCACTGCTGGAAGGGGACAGTTCCCAATTGATTGTAGAGGACGGAGTCCACTTGACAGATTCGATATCTTCCTGTCTGGTCTACAGGACGGTATCGAACGAGCCCTGTTTTTGTTGGGTGGGGGTTGGAACCCGGAGTAGGATCCGGTTTCCGTCCTTGGCGTAAATATGGTCAGTATTTGTAGACACATAGGTTGACTTGTGTTACGCCGAGCGCTCCGGGTCCCCGCTCCTCCCCGGAGCGCTCGCTTCACTCCCCCCGCTGCAGCGCTCCGGTCACGTCCTCTGACCCGGGGCGCTGCGATTCCGCTGCCAGCCGGGATGCGATTCGCGATGCGGGTAGCGCCCGCTCGCGATGCGCACCCCGGCTCCCCTACCTGACTCGCTCTCCGTCTGTTCTGTCCCGGCGCGCGCGGCCCCGCTCCCTAGGGCGCGCGCGCGCCGGGTCTCTGCGATTTAAAGGGCCACTGCGCCGCTGATTGGCGCAGTGGTTCCAATTAGTGTGTTCACCTGTGCACTTCCCTATATCACCTCACTTCCCCTGCACTCCCTTGCCGGATCTTGTTGCCATTGTGCCAGTGAAAGCGTTCCTTGTGTGTTCCTAGCCTGTGTTCCAGACCTTCTGCCGTTGCCCCTGACTACGATCCTTGCTGCCTGCCCCGACCTTCTGCTACGTCCGACCTTGCTTCTGCCTACTCCCTTGTACCGCGCCTATCTTCAGCAGCCAGAGAGGTGAGCCGTTGCTAGTGGATACGACCTGGTCACTACCGCCGCAGCAAGACCATCCCGCTTTGCGGCGGGCTCTGGTGAAAACCAGTAGTGGCTTAGAACCGGTCCACTAGCACGGTCCACGCCAATCCCTCTCTGGCACAGAGGATCCACTACCTGCCAGCCGGCATCGTGACAGTAGATCCGGCCATGGATCCCGCTGAAGTTCCTCTGCCAGTTGTCGCTGACCTCACCACGGTGGTCGCCCAGCAGTCACAACAGATAGCGCAACAAGGCCAACAGCTGTCTCAACTGACCGTTATGCTACAACAGTTACTACCACAGCTTCAGCAGTCATCTCCTCCGCCAGCTCCTGCACCTCCTCCGCAGCGAGTGGCCGCTCCTGGGATACGCTTATCCTTGCCGGATAAATTTGATGGGGACTCTAAGTTTTGCCGTGGCTTTCTTTCCCAATGTTCCCTGCATCTGGAGATGATGTCGGACCTGTTTCCCACTGAAAGGTCTAAGGTGGCTTTCGTAGTCAGCCTTCTGTCCGGAAAAGCCCTGTCATGGGCCACACCGCTCTGGGACCGCAATGACCCCGTCACTGCCTCTGTACACTCCTTCTTCTCGGAAATTCGAAGTGTCTTTGAGGAACCTGCCCGAGCCTCTTCTGCTGAGACTGCCCTGTTGAACCTGGTCCAGGGTAATTCTTCCGTTGGCGAGTACGCCGTACAATTCCGTACTCTTGCTTCAGAATTGTCCTGGAATAATGAGGCCCTCTGCGCGACCTTCAAAAAAGGCCTATCCAGCAACATTAAAGATGTTCTGGCCGCACGAGAAATTCCTGCTAATCTACATGAACTTATTCACCTAGCCACTCGCATTGACATGCGTTTTTCCGAAAGGCGTCAGGAACTCCGCCAAGATATGGACTCTGTTCGCACGAGGCGTTTCTTCTCCTCGGCTCCTCTCTCCTCTGGTTCCCTGCAATCTGTTCCTGTGCCTCCCGCCGTGGAGGCTATGCAGGTCGACCGGTCTCGCCTGACACCTCAAGAGAGGACACGACGCCGTATGGAGAACCTCTGCCTGTACTGTGCTAGTACCGAACACTTCCTGAGGGATTGTCCTATCCGTCCTCCCCGCCTGGAAAGACGTACGCTGACTCCGCACAAAGGTGAGACAGTCCTTGATGTCTACTCTGCTTCTCCACGTCTTACTGTGCCTGTGCGGATGTCTGCCTCTGCCTTCTCCTTCTCTACAGTGGCCTTCTTGGACTCTGGATCTGCAGGAAATTTTATTTTGGCCTCTCTCGTCAACAAGTTCAACATCCCCGTGACCAGTCTCGCCAGACCCCTCTACATCAATTGTGTAAATAATGAAAGATTGGACTGTGCCATACGTTTCCGCACGGAGCCCCTTCTTATGAGCATCGGATCTCATCATGAGAGGATTGAACTGTTGGTCCTCCCCAATTGCACCTCGGAAATTCTCCTTGGACTTCCCTGGCTTCAACTTCATTCCCCAACCCTGGATTGGTCCACTGGGGAGATCAAGAGTTGGGGGTCCTCTTGTTCCAAGAACTGTCTAAAACCGGTTCCCAGTAACCCTGGCCGTGACTCTGTGGTTCCTCCAGTAACCGGTCTCCCTAAGGCCTATATGGACTTCGCGGATGTTTTCTGCAAAAAACAAGCTGAGACTCTACCTCCTCACAGGCCTTATGATTGCCCTATCGACCTCCTCCCGGGCACTACTCCACCCCGGGGCAGAATTTATCCTCTCTCTGCCCCAGAGACTCTTGCCATGTCCGAATACGTCCAGGAGAATCTAAAAAAGGGCTTTATCCGTAAATCCTCCTCTCCTGCCGGAGCCGGATTTTTCTTTGTGTCCAAAAAAGATGGCTCCCTACGTCCTTGCATTGACTACCGCGGTCTTAATAAAATCACGGTTAAGAACCGCTACCCCTTACCCCTCATCTCTGAACTCTTTGATCGCCTCCAAGGTGCCCACATCTTTACTAAATTGGACTTAAGAGGCGCCTATAACCTCATCCGCATCAGAGAGGGGGACGAGTGGAAAACGGCATTTAACACCAGAGATGGACACTTTGAGTATCTGGTCATGCCCTTTGGCCTGTGCAACGCCCCTGCCGTCTTCCAAGACTTTGTCAATGAAATTTTTCGTGATCTGTTATACTCTTGTGTTGTTGTATATCTGGACGATATCCTAATTTTTTCTGCCAATCTAGAAGAACACCGCCAGCATGTCCGTATGGTTCTTCAGAGACTTCGTGACAACCAACTCTATGCCAAAATTGAGAAATGTCTGTTTGAATGCCAATCTCTTCCTTTTCTAGGATATTTGGTCTCTGGCCAGGGACTACAGATGGATCCAGACAAACTTTCTGCCGTCTTAGATTGGCCACGCCCCTCCGGACTCCGTGCTATCCAACGCTTTTTGGGGTTCGCCAATTATTACAGGCAATTTATTCCACATTTTTCTACCATTGTGGCTCCTATCGTGGCCTTAACCAAAAAAAATGCTGATCCCAAGTCCTGGCCTCCTCAAGCAGAAGACGCCTTTAAACGACTCAAGTCTGCCTTTTCTTCGGCTCCCGTCCTCTCCAGACCTGACCCTTCCAAACCCTTCCTATTGGAGGTTGATGCCTCCTCAGTGGGAGCTGGAGCTGTTCTTCTACAAAAAAATTCTTCCGGGCATGCTGTCACTTGTGGTTTTTTCTCTAGGACCTTCTCTCCAGCGGAGAGGAACTACTCCATCGGGGATCGAGAGCTTCTAGCCATTAAATTAGCACTTGAGGAATGGAGGCATCTGTTGGAGGGATCAAGTTCTCCTGTTATTATCTACACCGACCACAAGAACCTCTCCTACCTCCAGTCTGCCCAACGGCTGAATCCTCGCCAGGCCCGGTGGTCTCTGTTCTTTGCCCGATTTAATTTTGAGATTCACTTTCGTCCTGCCGATAAGAACATTAGGGCCGATGCTCTCTCTCGTTCCTCGGATGCCTCAGAAGTTGAACTCTCTCCGCAACACATCATTCCACCTGACTGCCTGATCTCCACTTCTCCTGCCTCCATCAGGCAGACTCCTCCAGGAAAGACCTTTGTTTCTCCTCGCCAACGCCTCGGAATCCTCAAATGGGGTCACTCCTCCCATCTCGCAGGTCATGCGGGTATCAAGAAATCTGTGCAACTCATCTCCCGCTTCTATTGGTGGCCGACTCTGGAGACGGATGTTGTGGACTTTGTGCGAGCCTGCACTATCTGTGCTCGGGATAAGACTCCTCGCCAGAAGCCCGCTGGTTTTCTTCATCCTCTGCCTGTCCCCGAACAGCCTTGGTCTCTGATTGGTATGGATTTTATTACTGATTTACCCCCTTCCCGTGGCAACACTGTTATTTGGGTGGTCGTTGATCGATTCTCCAAAATGGCACATTTCATCCCTCTTCCTGGTCTTCCTTCTGCGCCTCAGTTGGCTAAACAATTTTTTGTACACATTTTCCGTCTTCACGGGTTGCCTACGCAGATTGTCTCGGATAGAGGTGTCCAATTCGTGTCTAAATTCTGGAGGGCTCTCTGTAAACAACTCAAGATTAAATTAAATTTTTCTTCTGCATATCATCCCCAGTCCAATGGACAAGTAGAAAGAATTAACCAGATCTTGGGTGATTATTTGCGACATTTTGTTTCCTCCCGCCAGGATGACTGGGCAGATCTCCTCCCATGGGCCGAATTCTCGTATAACTTCAGGGTCTCTGAGTCTTCCTCCAAATCCCCATTTTTCGTGGTGTACGGCCGTCACCCTCTTCCCCCCCTCCCTACTCCCTTGCCCTCTGGTCTGCCCGCTGTGGATGAAATTTCTCGTGACCTTTCCATCATATGGAGAGAGACCCAAAATTCTCTCTTACAGGCTTCATCACGCATGAAGAAGTTCGCGGATAAGAAAAGAAGAGCCCCTCCCGTTTTTTCCCCTGGAGACAAGGTATGGCTCTCCGCTAAATATGTCCGCTTCCGTGTCCCTAGCTACAAGTTGGGACCACGCTATCTTGGTTGTCACGATGCCGGCTGGCAGGTAGTGGATCCTCTGTGCCAGAGAGGGATGGCGAGGACCGCGCTAGTGGACCGGTTCTAAGCCACTACAGGTTTTCACCAGAGCCCGCCGCAAAGCGGGATGGTCTTGCTGCGGCGGTAGTGACCAGGTCGTATCCACTAGCAACGGCTCACCTCTCTGGCTGCTGAAGATACTGAAGAAAGGCGAGGTACAAGGGAGTAGGCAGTAGCAAGGTCGGACGTAGCAGAAGGTCGGGGGCAGGCGGCAAGGTTCGTAGTCAGGGGAGATAGCAAAAGTACTGGTACACAGACTATTAAACACACAGGAACGCTTTCACTGGCACTAAGGCAACAAGATCCGGCAAGGAAGTGCAAGGGAGGAGACTAGATATAGCCAGGGAACAGGTGGGAACCAAAGCTAATTGGGCCAGGCACCAATCATTGGTGCACTGGCCCTTTAAGTCTCAGGGAGCTGGCGCGCGCGCGCCCTAGAGAGCGGAGCCGCGCGCGCCAGCACATGACAGCAGGGGACGGGAACGGGTAAGTGACCTGGGATGCGATTCGCGAGCGGGCGCGTCCCGCTGTGCGAATCGCATCCCCAACGGCCATGACAGAGCAGCGCTCCCGGTCAGCGGGACTGACCGGGGAGCTGCAGGGAAAGAGACGCCGTGAGCGCTCCGGGGAGGAGCGGGGACCCGGAGCGCTAGGCGTAACAGTACCCCCCCCCTTAGGTCTCCCCTTCTCTTTATCGGGTAACTGCCTCCCCTGGGATGAGGACACCGGGAAAGGATGGAGGGATTCCTCAACGGCAGGCAGAACCGCAGGAGTAGGAATGGGGAGAGAGGGCAGAGGGCGGGACCTGGCACGGGGCAGTGTGACACCAGGACGAGGGCCATGAGGGGACACAGAAGCTTGCCTGATGGAACTGGGAGGGGGGGAGGGGCATTTCCTGTGGCAGGCAGAGTCCTTAATGACCTTAGGGGGACCAGATACAGGAGGAACCACAGAGTTACGGCAAGGGTTACTGGGAACCGGTTTTAGACAGTTCTTGGAACAAGAGGACCCCCAACTCTTGATCTCCCCAGTGGACCAATCCAGGGTTGGGGAATGAAGTTGAAGCCAGGGAAGTCCAAGGAGAATTTCCGAGGTGCAATTGGGGAGGACCAAAAGTTCAATCCTCTCGTGGTGAGATCCGATGCTCATAAGAAGGGGCTCCGTGCGGAAACGTATGGTACAGTCCAACCTGGCTCCGTTGACCGCGGAAATGTGGAGTGGCTTGACAAGACGGGTCACCGGAATACGGAATTTATTCACAAAGGAGTCCCGAATAAAATTCCCAGAAGCTCCAGAGTCCAGGCAGGCCACGGCTGAGAGGGGAGAGCTGGCTGAAGTGGAAATCCGAACAGGTACCGTGAGACGTGGAGAAGCCGACTTGGCATCAAGAGACGCCACACCCACGAGAGCTGAGTGCGAGCGTGCGTTTCCCAGACGTGGAGGACGGATTGGGCAATCCACCAGAAAATGTTCAGTACTGGCACAGTACAGACAAAGATTCTCTTCCTTACGGCGATTCCTCTCTTCCAGGGTCAGGCGAGACCGATCCACTTGCATGGCCTCCTCGGCGGGAGGCCTAGGCGCAGATTGCAGTGGAGACTGTGGGAGAGGTGGCCAGAGATCTAAGTCTTTTTCCTGGCGGAGCTCTTGATGCCTCTCAGAAAAACGCATGTCAATGCGAGTGGCTAGATGAATGAGTTCATGCAGGCTAGCAGGAGTCTCTCGTGCGGCCAGAACATCTTTAATGTTGCTGGATAGGCCTTTTTTAAAGGTCGCGCAGAGAGCCTCATTATTCCAGGATAGTTCAGAAGCAAGAGTACGGAATTGTATGGCGTACTCGCCAACGGAGGAATTACCCTGGACCAGGTTCAGCAGGGCAGTCTCAGCAGAAGAGGCTCGGGCAGGTTCCTCAAAGACACTTCGAATTTCCGAGAAGAAGGAGTGAACAGAGGCAGTGACGGGGTCATTGCGGTCCCAGAGCGGTGTGGCCCATGACAGGGCTTTTCCAGACAGAAGGCTGACTACGAAAGCCACCTTAGACCTTTCAGTAGGAAACAGGTCCGACATCATCTCCAAGTGCAGAGAACATTGCGAAAGGAAGCCACGGCAAAACTTAGAGTCCCCATTAAATTTGTCCGGCAAAGACAGGCGGAGGCTAGGAGTGGCCACTCGCTGCGGAAGGGGTGCAGGAGCTGGCGGAGGAGATGATTGCTGAAGAAGTTGCGACTGAAGTTGGTGCACAATGGTGGACATTTCTGACATCTGGTGGGTTAGATGGGCGATCTGTCGGGCTTGCTGGGCGACCACCGTGGTGATATCAGAGGCAACTGGCAGGGGAACCTCAGCGGGATCCATGGCCGGATCTACTGTCACGATGCCGGCTGGCAGGTAGTGGATCCTCTGTGCCAGAGAGGGATGGCGAGGACCGCGCTAGTGGACCGGTTCTAAGCCACTACAGGTTTTCACCAGAGCCCGCCGCAAAGCGGGATGGTCTTGCTGCGGCGGTAGTGACCAGGTCGTATCCACTAGCAACGGCTCACCTCTCTGGCTGCTGAAGATACTGAAGAAAGGCGAGGTACAAGGGAGTAGGCAGTAGCAAGGTCGGACGTAGCAGAAGGTCGGGGGCAGGCGGCAAGGTTCGTAGTCAGGGGAGATAGCAAAAGTACTGGTACACAGACTATTAAACACACAGGAACGCTTTCACTGGCACTAAGGCAACAAGATCCGGCAAGGAAGTGCAAGGGAGGAGACTAGATATAGCCAGGGAACAGGTGGGAACCAAAGCTAATTGGGCCAGGCACCAATCATTGGTGCACTGGCCCTTTAAGTCTCAGGGAGCTGGCGCGCGCGCGCCCTAGAGAGCGGAGCCGCGCGCGCCAGCACATGACAGCAGGGGACGGGAACGGGTAAGTGACCTGGGATGCGATTCGCGAGCGGGCGCGTCCCGCTGTGCGAATCGCATCCCCAACGGCCATGACAGAGCAGCGCTCCCGGTCAGCGGGACTGACCGGGGAGCTGCAGGGAAAGAGACGCCGTGAGCGCTCCGGGGAGGAGCGGGGACCCGGAGCGCTAGGCGTAACATTGGTCCTTTCAAAATTTTGTGTCAAATTAATCCTGTCTCTTATAAACTTCTTCTTCCTCCTTCCCTTCGTATCCCTAATGCCTTTCACGTCTCTCTTCTCAAACCACTCACCCTCAACCGTTTTTCTCCCAAATCTGTTCCTCCCACTCCTGTTTCCGGCTCCTCGGACATCTTCTCGGTCAAAGAAATCTTAGCTGCCAAAAAGGTCAGAGGGAAAAATTTTTTTTTAGTGGACTGGGAGGGTTGTGGTCCTGAAGAGAGATCCTGGGAACCTGAGGACAACATCCTAGACAAAAGTCTGCTCCTCAGGTTCTCAGGCTCTAAGAAGAGGGGGAGACCCAAGGGGGGGGGTACTGTTACGCCGAGCGCTCCGGGTCCCCGCTCCTCCCCGGAGCGCTCGCTTCACTCCCCCCGCTGCAGCGCTCCGGTCACGTCCTCTGACCCGGGGCGCTGCGATTCCGCTGCCAGCCGGGATGCGATTCGCGATGCGGGTAGCGCCCGCTCGCGATGCGCACCCCGGCTCCCCTACCTGACTCGCTCTCCGTCTGTTCTGTCCCGGCGCGCGCGGCCCCGCTCCCTAGGGCGCGCGCGCGCCGGGTCTCTGCGATTTAAAGGGCCACTGCGCCGCTGATTGGCGCAGTGGTTCCAATTAGTGTGTTCACCTGTGCACTTCCCTATATCACCTCACTTCCCCTGCACTCCCTTGCCGGATCTTGTTGCCATTGTGCCAGTGAAAGCGTTCCTTGTGTGTTCCTAGCCTGTGTTCCAGACCTTCTGCCGTTGCCCCTGACTACGATCCTTGCTGCCTGCCCCGACCTTCTGCTACGTCCGACCTTGCTTCTGCCTACTCCCTTGTACCGCGCCTATCTTCAGCAGCCAGAGAGGTGAGCCGTTGCTAGTGGATACGACCTGGTCACTACCGCCGCAGCAAGACCATCCCGCTTTGCGGCGGGCTCTGGTGAAAACCAGTAGTGGCTTAGAACCGGTCCACTAGCACGGTCCACGCCAATCCCTCTCTGGCACAGAGGATCCACTACCTGCCAGCCGGCATCGTGACAACTTGTTCCCCGGGCTCGGGGTTACATAGTGCTGCGTGTCCAACTTTGTGATGTAACAACTATTCTTGTAAAGTTAAACTAAAAACCGTAGCCTACCCCACCCACAAAAAGAATTATGGTTGTTGTTTTGTTTTTTTTAATTATGTGTCTCATGCAAATGTTTTCCTTATGTTCCCCTGTGCCCTTTCCCAAATTGTTAGTCACGGCATTCTGTACAATGGATGTTTGGAAAGATGCATACATTTTATTATAAATAACTTTTACACATAAAATTTCTTACAGGGCCCGTGTGATATAACAAAAATATACTTGATAATAAATGGACAATCTATAAAAAGGGAAACCTGTAAGATACAAGAAAAATGTCCAGTGTGTATGGACACTTCTGAATATATATATATATATATATATATATATATATATATATATAAAACTGCAATAGTGATTGACCGCAATTCACATTCAAGAAGTGAAAAATTCAAAAATGTCATGAAAAATTTGAAAATGTTGCATTTTTCTAACTTTGAAGCTCTCTGCTTATAAGGAATATGGATATTCCAAATAAATTATATATTGATTCACATATACAATATGTCTACTTTATGTTTGCATCATAAAATTGATGAGTTTTTACTTTTGGAAAACATCAGAGGGCTTCAAAGTTCAGCAGCAATTTTCCAATTTTTCGCAAAATTTTCAAAATCAGAATTTTTCAGGGACCAGTTCAGGTTTGAAGTGGATTTGAAGGGTCTTCTGGTTAGAAATACCCCATAAATGACCCCATTATAAAAACTGCACCCCTCAAAGTATTCAAAATGACATTCAGTAAGTGTGTTAACCCTTTAGGTGTTTCACAGGAATAGCAGCAAAGTGAAGGAGTAAATTCTAAATCTTCATTTTTTACACTGGCATGTTCTTGTAGACCCAGTTTTTGAATTTTTACAAGGGGTAAAAGGAAAGAAAATCCTCTCAAAATTTGTAACCCAATTTCTCTCGAGTAAGGAAATACCTCATATGTGTATGTCAAGTGTTCGGCGGGCACAGTAGAGAGCTCAGAAGCGAAGGAGCAACAATGGGATTTAGGAGAGTGAGTTTTTCTGAAATGGTTTTTGGGGGGCATGTCCCATTTAGGAAGCCCCTATGGTGCAAGGACAGCAAAAAAAAACCACATCGCAGACTATTATGGAAAGGACACCCCTCAAGGAACGTAACAAGGGGTACGGTGAGCCTTAACACCCCACAGGTGTTTGACAACTTTTTGTTAAAGTTGGATGTGTAAATGAAAAAAAAAAATTCCACTAAAATGCAGTTTTTTCCCAAAATTTTACTTTTTTACAAAGGGTAACAGGAGAAAATGCCCCCAAAATTTGTAACCCCATTTCTTCTGAGTATGGAAATACCCCATGTTTGGACGTCAAGCGCACTGCAAGCGAACTACAATGCTCAGAAGAGAAGGAGCACCATTGAGCTTTTAGAGAGATAATTTGTTTGGAATGGAAGTCAGGGGCCATGTGCATTTACAAAGCCCCCCGTGGTGCCAGAACAGTGGACTCCCCCACATGTGACCCCATTTTGGAAACTACACCTCTCACGGAATGTAATAATGGGTGCAATGAACATTTATACCCCACTGACGTTTAACAGATCTTTGGAACAGTGGGCTGTGCAAACAAAAAAATAAAATTTTTCATTTTCACGTACCACTGTTCCAAAAATCTGTCAGACACCTGTGGGGCGTAAATGCTCACTATACCCCTTATTACATTACGTGAGGGGTGTAGTTTCCAAAATGGGGTCACATGTGGGTATTTATTCTTTTGCGTTTATGTCAGAACCGCTGTAAAATCAGCCACCCCTGTGCAAATCACCAATTTAGGCCTCAAATGTACATAGTGCACTCTCACTCCTGAGCCTTGTTGTGCGCCCTCAGAGCATTTAACACCCACATATGGGGTATTTCTGTACTCAGGAGAAATTGCGTTACAAATTTTGGGGGTCTTTTTTTCCCTTTTACCTCTTGTGAATATAAAAAGTAAAGGGCAACACCAGCATGTTAGTGTAAAAAAATTTTTTTTTACACTAACAGGCTGGTGTAGACCCCAACTTTTCCTTTTTATAAGGGGTAAAAGGAAAACAAGCCCCTCAAAATTTGTAGTGCAATTTCTCCCGAGTACGGAGATACCCCATATGTGGCCCTAAACTGTTTCCTTGAAATGTGAGAGAGCACCATGCACATTTGAGGACTAAATTAGGGATTGCATAGGGGTGGACATAGGGGTATTCTACACCAGTGATTCCCAAACAGGGTGCCTCCAGCTGTTGCTAAACTCCCAGCATGCCTGGACAGTCAGTGGCTGTCCGGAAATGCTGGGAGTTGTTGTTTTGCAACTGCTGGAGGCTCCGTTTTGGAAACACTGCCGTACAATACGTTTTTCATTTTTATTGGGGGGGGGGGGGGGGGACAGTGTAAGGGGGTGTTTATGTCGTTTTTTACTCTTTATTAGGTGTTAGTGTAGTGTAGTGTAGTGTTTTTAGGGTACATTCACACTGGCGGGTTACGGTGAGTTTCCCGCTAGGAATTTGCGCTGCGGCGAAAAATTTGCCGCAGCTCATACTTGTAGCAGGAAACTTGCTGTAAACCCGCCCGTGTGAATATACCCTGTACGTTCACATGAGGGGGGGGGGGCAAACCTCCAGCTGTTTCAAAACTACAACTCCCAGCAGCATGTACTGACAGACCGTGCATGCTGGGAGTTGTAGTTTTGCAACAGCTGGAGGCACACTGGTTGGAAAACGTTCAGTTAGGTTCTGTTACCTAACTCAGTATTTTCCAACCAGTGAGCCTCCAGCTGTTGCAAAACTACAACTCCCAGCATGCACGGACTGTCAGTACATGCTGTAAGTTGTAGTTTTGCAACAGCTGGAGGCACACTGGTTGGAAAACCTTCAGTTAGGTTCTGTTACCTAACTCAGTATTTTCCTACCAGTGTGCCTCCAGCTGTTGCAAAACTACAATTCCCAGCATGTACTGATCACAGAAGGGCATGCTGGGAGATGTAGTTATGCAACAGCTGGAGGTACGCAACTACAACTCCCAGCATGCCCAGACAGCTGTTTTCTGTGTGGGCATGCTGGAATTTGTAGTTTTGCAACATCTGGAGTGCTACAATTTAGAGACCACTGAACAGTGATCTCCAAACTGTGGACCTCCAGATGTTGCAAAACTACAAATTCCAGCTTGACCACACAGCAAACAGCTGTCTGGGCATGCTGGGAGTTGTAGTTTTGCAACATCTGGAGGGCTAGAGTCTAGAGACCACTATAGTGGTCTCAGACTGTAGCCCTCTAGATGTTACTAGGCAACTCACCGGCTTCCGTCGCATCCAGGGAGCCGTCCTCTTCTGCCGCACGCCGCCGCAGATCTCCGTCACCGCCTGCCGATCGCCGTCGCCCCGATGCCTCCGGACGGGTAAGTGGACTCCGGCGCCGCTCCTCTTTGTTTTCCCCGTTCTGCCCTGCCTCTTGTGGGTGGGCAGGACGGGGAAAACGAAAGTAACCCCCCCCCCCCCCCGCCCCAGATCTGCTATTGGTGGTCGCGTCTAGACCACCAATAGCAGGGATAGGAGGGGTGGCACCCGTGCCACCTCACTTTTATCGCTTTAGGGGGATTGTGGGTGTCTTAGACACCCGCGATCCCCCTTCTATTCCGGGTCACCGGGTCACCATAGACCCATAATGACCTGGAATCGGCGCAAATCGCAAGTGTGAATTCACTTCCGATTTGCGCCGATCGCCGACATGGGGGGGTCTAATGACCCCCCTGGGCATTTGCACGGGGTGCCTGCTGATAGATATCAGCATTCCCCCCTGCCCGGTCCCCGCCCGGCGCGCGGCGGGGACCGAAATTCCCACGGGCGTATGGATACGCCCTTCGTCCTTAAGTACCGGGACGCAAGGGCGTATGCATACGCCCTTCGTCCCCAACAGGTTAAGCATATCATATATTGCAAATGTTTATCACGTGACCACTAAGGTCCTATACATATATTTCCTATACAATAAATTATATATATATATATATATATATATATACACACACACATTAAATAACACATTTATATAAGGCGACTAGGGGTGAACCCTACAGGAGAGCCCTATAGACATGGAGGGACTCTAGCTGCTGGGACCGTAGACAAGGGACAGGACCAGGTCCTGTACCGGGACACCACAATGGTGTGAATACACCCTGACAAGGATACATAAATGATTCTCAACAATATTTTTTGCTATATGGAAATGAGGCTTATAGGTAAGTGCTAAAACCGGTTTATTACCAATTCCCTTGGTTCTTCTATTATTGGCTAACAGTACATCAGGGCAATCCTCTATTTTCTCTGCTCTCCATTTGAGCTGGTTATTAGAACAGCCCCTTTGTTTTAATTTTAAGAAAATTTCTCTCTTTTTACCCCTTGCAAAAACTGGGTTTACAAGAACATGCGAGTGTAAAAAATTAAGATTTAGAATTTTCTCCTTCAACTCGCTGCTATTCCTGTGAAACACCAAAAGGGTTAACAAACCTTTAGAATGTCATTTTGAATACTTTGAGGGGTGCAGTTTTTATAATGGGATCATTTGTGGGGTATTTCTAATAAGAAGGTCCCTCAAATCCACTTCAAAACCTAACTGGTCCCTGAAAAAATCCGATTTTGAAAATTTTGTGAAAAATTGGAAAATTGCTGCTATACTTTGAAGCCCTCTGATGTCTTCCAAAAGTAAAAACTTGTCAACTTTATGATGCAAACATAAATTAGACATATTGTATATGTGAATCAATATATAATTTATTTGGAATATTCATATTCCTTATAAGCAGAGAGCTTCAAAGTAAAAAAAAATGCAAAATTTTCAATTTTTTCATCAAATTTTGGAATTTTTCACCAAGAAATGATACAAGTATCGACAAAATTTTACCGCTAACATAAAGTAGAATATGTCACGAAAAAACTATCTCGGAATCAGAATGAAAGGTAAAAGCATCCCAGAGTTATTAATGCTTGAAGTGACAGTGGTCAGATGTTAAAAAAAATGTCCGGGTCCTTAACGGGGAACTCCGGGGGAAAAAAAGTTTTTTCAAATCAACTGGTGCAAGAAAGGTAAACAGGTTTGTAGATCACTTTTATTAAAAAATCTTAACCCTTCTAGTATTTATCAGCTTCTATATACTACAGATATACTACAGAGAAATTTGAGAAGTTCTTTCCAGCCGGACAACAGTGCTCTCTACTGACACCTCTGTCCGTGTCAGGAACTGACCAGTAGGAGAGGTTTTCCATGGGGATATGATTCTAATCTGGACAGTTCTGACACGGAAAGAGGTGTCAGCAGAGAGCACTGTTGTCAGACTGGATAGAAATTCACACATTTCTCTGTTTTATACAGCAGCTAATAAGTACTGGAAGGATTAAGATTTTTTTAAGATAAGTAATTTACAAATCTGTTTAACTTTCAGGCACCAGTTGATTTGAAAACATTTGTTTTCTACTTCTTTCCCCTGGAGTTCCCCTTTAAGGTATATTTGGGCTGGGTCCTTAAGGGGTTAAGGAAGTGTTGTTACTAGTGGGGTTATCTGGGAAAAAGAGTGGGATGCCACTCAAAAAGTGTCCAGATGTCTGTATCCGTGTGCACTATGATGTGAAATTCTTTTAAAATGATTAAATAAAGGTTGAGATTTTATCCGTTTGCTGGATCACCTGTTAACTTCAATGTATGTCTTGTGTAATCCAGTGTGTATCCGAGCAAAGGACGCACAATGGAGGTGAGCTGGTTCATTGTTATTCTATACTCCAACCGACACTGCACTGCACTGTGTGAAAAGATCATTACAGGTGGTTAGGATCACACATAATGGATCTGCAGAATATTTTACGCTGCGGATCCGCCGGTGACCCAACCATAGTGTGCCTCCATCTGTTAAACTACCCCCCCCCCCACTCCTGGCCTGCTCGCAGCTGCAAACTGCCACTCTGTGCAGTCACACAGGGGCCTGCGAGTCGCCGAGCACACTCGCAGTGTACTCAGACATTGCAATGCAGCGGAGTACACTGCGCATGCGCCTGGCAAAGGACACTCGCAGGCCCCTGTGTGGCTGCGAGCAGGCCAGGGGGTGGGGCAAGGCAGGGCTAGGGGGTGGCAACAACTGGAAACACACTATGGGTCATGTCACTGGCGGATCCGCAGCATTTAATACGCCGTGGATCCCTTACGTGTGACCCTACCATAAATAAGTAAGTTTTCTCAATAAATAATAATTCATACACACAACATATACTGCACTAAAAAGTCTATGGGGGAGATTTATCAAAATCTGTCCAGAGCAAAAGTTGCTGAGTTGCCCATAGCAACCAATCAGATCGCTGCTTTCATTTTTGAAAAGGCCTCTGAAAAAGGAAAGAAGCGATCTGGTTGGTTTCTATGGGCAACTGGTCAACTTTTCCTCTGGACAGGTTTTGATAAATCTCCCCCTACTGAATGTCTCTGTCAATGTCTATGTCTGACACTTACTGAGCTATCCACCACTGGTGTGGTTCCACTAATAAACGGTATGGGGTTTTTGACCTTTTCTTTTTTCCAACCAGGGCCAGTCTACCCCTCCAAAGAGGACCTTTAAAAAATGAAGGTCATAGAAAGGCAGCCAAGGGAGGGGGCTGATCATATACCTGTTTATAGTATAGTGATGTCCAGGGTATTTATACAGCTCCAGCCAGTACTGACATAACAGGCAGTGGCGTTGCGACCGGGGTGTGGGGGGTGCGGCCCGCACCGGGTGACACCATCCTGATGGGGTGACACTAGGTACGCCGCCGGTCCTCAGTTGCGCTGCCTGTCTCCATACTAGCAGCCCCCCACGGCCCCCACTTGCGCTGCCTCTGTAAGAGCACCCCCCCCCCCCGGTCCTCACTTGTTGCGTCTCCGTACTAGCACCTCCCCCCCCCCCCCCCGTCACCTGCTCAGTGAACCGGCCTGCGCCCCCACGTCTTCTGTTGCGCCGGTCCGACGTCCCTCCGCAGGGCCGGCGCAGGAGGACGTGACGTCACTCGCAGAGCGCCCGGAGAGAAGGAGCGCTGCGCTGGATGGGTGAGTGAGTGTCTGTCTCTCTCTGTTTGTGTGTCTCTGTCTGTGTGTGACTGTCTGTGTGTGACTGTCTGTGTGTGTGTCTGAGTGTGTGTCTCTCTGTGTGTGTGACTGTGTGTGTCTGTCGCAATCTCTGTCTGTGTGTGGCTCTCTGTCTGTGTGTGACTCTCTGTCTTTGTGTGACTCTGTGTGTGTCTCTGTGTGAGTGTGTGTCTCTCTGACTGTGTGTGTGTGTGTGTGTGTGTGTGTCTCTCTCTCTACCTATCTGTGTGTGTGTGTCTCTGTGTTGTGTGTGTGTGTTTTTTTTTGTGTGGGGGGAGGGGGGGTTGTTTGAACCAGTGATCTAATGTGGGGAGACTTTGACCTATTGTGGGGAACATGCAAGGGAACCTGCGGCCTAATGGGGGGAAACTACTACCAAATGTGGGGAATCTATGCTACCTAATGTGGGGAAACTGCTACCTAATGTTGGAAAATTGCTACCTAATGTGCGAAGGCTGCTACATAATGTGGGAAAACTGCTACCTAATGTGGGGATTCTGTGCTACCTAATGTGGGGAAACTTCTACCTAATGTGTGGAATCTGTGCTACCTAATGTGTGGAATTTGTGCTAACTAATGTGTGGAATCTGTGCTACTTAATGTGGGGAAATTACTACCTAATGTGGGGTAACTGATACCAAATGTGGGGAATCTATGCTACCTAATGTGGGGAAACTGCTACCTACCTAATGTGGGGGAACTGCTACCTACCTAATGTGGAGAACTGCTACCTACCTAATGTGGGGGAACTGCTACCTACCTTAAGTGGGGGAACTGCTGCCTACCTAATGCCCCCCCCCCCTGGCAGTAGCACCCTCATCATCCACCAGCACCCCCCCCCCCCCAGCAGCAGCACCTCCATCAGCAGATCCTGATGGTGGATGATGGGGGTGCTCCTGCCAGGAGGATGATCCTGCCGATGGACGATGGGGGTGATACTGCCAGGGGGGATGGCCAGTAGCACCCTCATCATCCTCCAGCAACACCTCCCCAGTACTAGCACCCCCATCATCAACTAGCAACACCACCAGATTTATATTCAGAGGGTACAGCATGTGGCAGATTTATATTCAGAGGGCACAGTGTGTGGCGGTATATTCAGAGGGTACAGTATGTGGCATATTTATATTCAGAGGGTACAGTATGTGGCAGATTTATATTCAGAGGGTACAGTGTGTGGCGGTATATTCAGAGGGTACAGTATGTGGCAGATTTATATTCAGAGTGTACAGTATGTGTTGGTATTCAGAATGTACAGTGTGTGGTAGTATTATATTCAGTTGGTATGGTGTATGGAAGGTTTATAATCAGAGTATAGTGTATAGTAGTATTGTATTTAGAGGATACAGTGTCTGGCAGGTTTATAATAATTATTGTTTTCATATAGAGGATGAGAATGCGCTGACATAGTGAGGAGCCGTCTGGGCGTCACATTCTACAGACAGAAGTTTTAGCTGGACCAGGCGGTATGTACCATCTGAATTAGATAAGGGAAGACTATAGAGAAGACGTCACTGATATCATTGTACATTCTCCTCTCTATGTCCTATCAGAGCTGTAGTCACTTGTCAGTTCTACAGTTATGATGAGTGAAACTACAACTCCCAGCATAACCTCACCACTGCATAAAGGGGTACTCTACTGGAAAAAAAAATTTTTAATCAACTGGTGCTACAAAGTTAAACAGATTTATAAATTACTTCTACTTAAAAATCTTAATCCTTCCAGTACTTATTAGCTGCTGTATAAGTGATTCACAGGAAGTTCTTTTCTTTTTTAATTTATTTTCTATCTGACCTCTGTGCTCTGTGCTGACACCTCTGTTCATGTCAAGAACTGTCCATAGTAGGAGCAAATCCCCATTGCAAACCTCTCCTGCTCTGGACAGTTCCTAACATGGACAGACAGAGCACTGTGGACAGACTGGAAAGAACTACACAACTTCCTGTGGAGAATACAACAGCTTATATAAGTACTGTAAGGATTAAGATTTTAAATAGAAGTAATTTAAAAATCTGTTTAACTTTCTGGCACCAGTTGATATAAAAATAAATGTTTTCCGGTGGAGTACCCCTTTAAGTAATTCTGGGAGCTGTATATTTAAATGGTGGAAACTTCTTTAACACTTTGCCATTCTGTGGCAGCTGGTATATCTTATTATACTGGAATTTCTCACAATGCACTACAACAGTGGTGTCTGTCACAATAAGCTAAAACCTTACTGAGGGGGGGAAGGTATGGGGGTGACACCATTTTCTACCGCACCGGGTGACACCAACCCTAGCAACGCCACTGATAACAGGGTCTTGCATCTCGTGCACACAGCCGAACATAAGGTCACTATACTATAAACAGGTATGTGATCAGCCCCCTCACCCGCCTTTTCATGCCCTAAGATTCATTTTACCACAGGTCCTCTTTTAACAAGCTGGTTGTTCCGAGTTCCCCCAAAGTTACCAAATAGGTTACAACAAGCTTAGTGCAGACATCTGATCAGCAAAGCACAGAGTGGACCAGAACTCCTGAACTCAGGTGGTCCAACCGCCTTAGCGGAGGCACAAGCTGCTGCATGATATAGAATCCTGTGTTATACAAGAGGAAATACAGCTCAATGCTGCCACCTACTGTCTCTTTTGTATACTAACTCCACATACAATACTGTATCAGTTATGATGCAAACCCTGCATTAGATACCCAGGATTCCACTAACCCTTTGTAAATATGTAATATGATTTAATATACAAGTAAATGCTCTCAGACAGCTTTTATTTACATGCACAGATAATAAAGGTTCTGGCTGTGCTGCTAGCCAGCCTCCAGGCAGGATAGGGTCAAAGGGCTAGGTAGGGTAGGTTTCTCACCAAAATAAAAAGATGTTCTTGCACCCAGGTACCTCACTAAGGAACACTTCACTGGAACCAACACATTAACCCCTTAAGGACATGCGCCGTAAATGTACGGCACTGCTAAGAAGTACATTTACGGCGCAGCCTTCCTGGATCACCACGTCTCTGGACACGGTGATCGGAACGGGATGACTGCTGATATCTGTGATCGGAACAGGATGACTGCTGATATCTGTGATCGGAACGGGATGACTGCTGATAAACCCCCCCCCCCCCATGTCAGCGATCAGACGTCAATGTCAATTCAGACTGGCGATTTGCGACTTTTACGGGCCGATCGAGTCTCTGGTGAACTGGTGAGCTGGAAAAAAGGGGTGAACGGGGGCTGGTCGGAATGACCGACCAATCCCGACCCTGTTGGGCGGCGATCGGGACGGCGAAGATGGCGGCGATCGGGGCCGGCGGGGGTCTCCTACCTTGTCCGGTCCGGCGGGGGTCCCCTCGGGATCGATGGTGGCGACAGGAGTAGCAGGATCGGCGGCAGCGGCGGATGTAGTCCCGGCAGTAGAATACAGCAGGAGGTGAGGCCTGTTCATGCTGGGAGTTGTAGTTTTGCAACAGCTGGAGTTCCAACTACAACTCCCAGCATGCCCTTTGGTGCTCTATGCATGCTGGGGGTTGTAGTTATGCAACAGCTGGAGGCACATTTTTTCTATGAAAAAGTGTGCATCCACCTGTTGCATAACTACAACTCCAAACATGCACAGACTACCAAAGGGCATGCTGGGAGTTGTAGCAGTGTGCCTCCAGCTGTTGCAAAACTACAACTCCCAGCATGCCCTTCGACTGTCAATGCATGCTGATTGTTGAAGTTTTGCAACAGCTGGAGACACATTGGTTGTGAAACCTAGTTTGTTACCTAGCTCAGTGTTTTGCAATCAGTGTGCCTCCCACTGTTGCAAAAATACAACTCCCAGAGAAACTGTACATGCTGGGAGTTCTAGTTTTGCAACAGCTGGAGGCACACTGGTTGCGAAACACTGAGTTAAGTAACAAACTCTCAGTATTTCGCAACCAATGTGCCTCTAGCTGTTGTTGCATAACTACAACTCCCAGCATGTATGGTCTATCAGTGCATGCTGGGAGTTGTAGTTTTGCAAAAGCTGGAGGTTTGCCCCCCCTCCCATGTTAATGTACAGGGTGCATTCACACGGGCAGGTTTACGGTGAGTTCTGCTGCAAGTTTGAGATGCGGCAAATTTTCCGCCACAGCTCAAACTCCCAGCGAGAAACTCACTGTAAACCCGAACGTGTGAACACTACACTACACTACACAAAATAAGAAGTAAAACACTACATATACACATACCCCTCCTACACAGTGCCCCCCCCCCCCCCCCCCCCATAAAAAAAAGTCTTGTCTGGCACTGTTTCCAAAAACAGAGCCTCCAGGTGTTGAAAAACAACAACTCACAGTATTGCCGGACAGCCACTGACTGTCCAGGCATGCTGGGAGTTTTGCAACAGCTGGAGATACCCTGTTTAGGAAACACTGCTGTAGGGTATTTTTGTGGCGGATTCAAATCCTCAATTTGGTCCTCAAATGCGCATGGTGCTCTCTCACTTCGGAGCCCTGTCGTATTTCAAGGAAACAGTTTAGGGCCACAAATGGGGTATCTCCGTACTCGGTAGAAATTGCGTTACAAATTTTGGGGGGGGGGTTCTCCTTTTACCCTTTATGAAAAGGTAAAGTTGGAATCTACACCAGCATGTTAGTGTAAAAAAAATTATTTTTACAGTAACATGCTGGTGTTGCCCCATACTTTTAATTTTCACAAGCGGTAAAAGGTATAAAGACCCCCAAAATTTGTAACTCAATTTCTCCTGAGTACAGAACTACCCCATATGTGTACGTAAAGTGCTCTGCGGGTGCACAACATGGCTCAGAAGTGAGAGCGTGCCATGTACATTTGAGATCTAAATTGGGGATTTGCACAGGGGTGTGTGATTTTACAGTGGTTCTGACATAAACGCAAAACAATAAATACCCAGATATGACCCCATTTTGGAAACTACACCCCTCACGGAATGTAACAAGGGGTATAGTGAGCCTTAACACGCCACAGGTGTATCACGATCCCGGCTGGTAGGAGGTGGATCCTCTGTGCCAGAGAGGGATTGGCGTGGACCGTGCTAGTGGACCGGTTCTAAGTCACTACTGGTATTCACCAGAGCCCGCCGCAAAGCGGGATGGTCTTGCTGCGGCGGTAGTGACCAGGTCGTATCCACTAGCAACGGCTCAACCTCTCTGACTGCTGAAGATAGGCGCGGTACAAGGGAGTAGACAAAGGCAAGGTCGGACGTAGCAGAAGGTCGGGGCAGCCAGCAAGGATCGTAGTCAGGGGCAACGGCAGGAGGTCTGGAACACAGGCTAGGAACAAACAAGGGAACGCTTTCACTAGGCACAAGGGCAACAAGATCCGGCCAGGGAGTGCAGGGGAAGTGAGGTATATATAAGGAGTGCACAGGTGAACACACTAATTAGAACCACTGCGCCAATCAGCGGCGCAGTGGCCCTTTAAATCGCAGAGACCCGGCGCGCGCGCGCCCTAGGGAGCGGGGCCGCGCGCGCCGGGACAGGACCGACGGAGAGCGAGTCAGGTACGGGGGCCGGGGTGCGCATCGCGAGCGGGCGCCACCCGCATCGCGAATCGCATCCCGGCTGGAGGCGGTACCGCAGCGCACCCGGTCAGTGGATCTGACCGGGGCGCTGCAGCAACGAGGATGAGGCGAGCGC
Organism: Hyla sarda; assembly: GCF_029499605.1. Lineage (NCBI taxonomy): Eukaryota > Metazoa > Chordata > Amphibia > Anura > Hylidae > Hyla > Hyla sarda. The sequence continues at coordinate 54,717,342 of NC_079199.1, read as the reverse complement.
TCCGGGGAGGAACGGGGACCCGGAGCGCTCGGCGTAACAGTACCCCCCCTCTTGGGTCTCCCCCTCTTCTTGGGGCCAAAGAACCTGAGGAAAAAAAACTCAATTTTTTCGTGATGAGGTCCGATGCACATTAGGAGGGGTTCCGTGCGGTAACGCACGGCACAGTCCAATCTTTCATTGTCAACACAATTGATGTAGAGGGGTCCGGCGAGACTGGTCACAGGGATGTTGAACCTGTTGATAAGAGAGGCCAAAAAAAAATTTCCTGCAGATCCGGAATCAAAGAAGGCCAAAGTAGAGAAGGAGAAGGTAGAGGCAGATATCCGCACAGGCACAGTAAGGCGTGGAGAAGCAGAGTTGACATCAAGAACTGTGTCACCTTTGTGCGGAGTCAGCGTACGTCTTTCCAGGCGAGGAGGACGGATAGGACAATCCTTCAGGAAGTGTTCGGTACCGGCATAGTACAGGCAAAGATTCTCCATGCGGCGTCGTGTCCTCTCTTGAGGTGACAAGCGAGACCGGTCAACTTGCATAGCCTCCACGGCGGGAGGCACAGGAACGGTTTGCAGAGGACCAGAGGAGAGAGGAGCCGGGGAGAAAAAATGCCTCGTGCGAACAAAGTCCATATCCAGGCGGAGCTCCAGACGCCATCCGGAAAAACGCATGTCAATGCGAGTGGCAAGATGAATGAGTTCATGTAGGTTAGCAGGAGTTTCTCGTGCGGCCAGAACATCTTTAATGTTGCTGGATAGGCCTTTTTTAAAGGTCGCGCAGAGAGCCTCACTATTCCAGGACAACTCGGAAGCAAGAGCACGGAACTGAATGGCGTACTCGCCAACGGAAGAAACACCCTGGGCCAGGTTCAGCAGGGCAGTCTCGGCAGAAGAAGCTCGGGCAGGCTCCTCGAAGACACCACGGACCTCAGCGAAGAAGGACTGGACTGTGGCTGTGGCAGGATCATTGCGGTCCCAGAGCGGTGTGGCCCCAGACAAGGCCTTTCCAGAAAGGAGACCACGACAGAGTCTAGAGTCCTCTTCAAATTTGTCCGGCAGGGACAAGCAGGGGTTAGGAGCGGCCGGTTGCTGCAGAGGAGTTGTAGGAGCCGGCGGAGGAGATGGTTGTTGCAGCTGTAGCTGTGACTGAAATTGTGACTGAAGCTGCTGTATCTGTGACTGAAGTTGCAGTGTCACGGTGGTCAAGTAAGCCAGCTGGTGATTTCGTTGGGCGATCTTTAGGGCTTGCTGGGCGACCAGTGTGGGGAGGTCGGCAACAGCTGGCAGAGGAACTTCAGCGGGATCCATGGCCGGATCTACTATCACGATCCCGGCTGGTAGGAGGTGGATCCTCTGTGCCAGAGAGGGATTGGCGTGGACCGTGCTAGTGGACCGGTTCTAAGTCACTACTGGTATTCACCAGAGCCCGCCGCAAAGCGGGATGGTCTTGCTGCGGCGGTAGTGACCAGGTCGTATCCACTAGCAACGGCTCAACCTCTCTGACTGCTGAAGATAGGCGCGGTACAAGGGAGTAGACAAAGGCAAGGTCGGACGTAGCAGAAGGTCGGGGCAGGCAGCAAGGATCGTAGTCAGGGGCAACGGCAGGAGGTCTGGAACACAGGCTAGGAACAAACAAGGGAACGCTTTCACTAGGCACAAGGGCAACAAGATCCGGCCAGGGAGTGCAGGGGAAGTGAGGTATATATAAGGAGTGCACAGGTGAACACACTAATTAGAACCACTGCGCCAATCAGCGGCGCAGTGGCCCTTTAAATCGCAGAGACCCGGCGCGCGCGCGCCCTAGGGAGCGGGGCCGCGCGCGCCGGGACAGGACCGACGGAGAGCGAGTCAGGTACGGGGGCCGGGGTGCGCATCGCGAGCGGGCGCCACCCGCATCGCGAATCGCATCCCGGCTGGAGGCGGTACCGCAGCGCACCCGGTCAGTGGATCTGACCGGGGCGCTGCAGCAACGAGGATGAGGCGAGCGCTCCGGGGAGGAACGGGGACCCGGAGCGCTCGGCGTAACAAGGTGTTTGACAAATTTCCGTTAAATTTGGATGTAAAAATGAAAGAAAATGTTTTCTTCCACTAAAATACTGGTGTTACCCTACATTTTTCATTTTCACAAGGGAGAATAGGAAAAAAGCCCCCCAAAATGTGTAGCCCCATTTCCTCTGAGTAAGAACTGTCACGATGCCGGCTGGCAGGAGGTGGATCCTCTGTGCCAGAGAGGGATTGGCGTGGACCGTGCTAGTGGACCGGTTCTAAGTCACTACTGGTATTCACCAGAGCCCGCCGCAAAGCGGGATGGTCTTGCTGCGGCGGTAGTGACCAGGTCGTATCCACTAGCAACGGCTCAACCTCTCTGACTGCTGAAGATAGGCGCGGTACAAGGGAGTAGACAGAAGCAAGGTCGGACGTAGCAGAAGGTCGGGGCAGGCAGCAAGGATCGTAGTCAGGGGCAACGGCAGGAGGTCTGGAACACAGGCTAGGAACACACAAGGGAACGCTTTCACTGGCACAATGGCAACAAGATCCGGCGAGGGAGTGCAGGGGAAGTGAGGTATACATAGGGAGTGCACAGGTGAACACACTGATTAGAACCACTGCGCCAATCAGCGGCGCAGTGGCCCTTTAAATTGCAGAGACCCGGCGCGCGCGCGCCCTAGGGAGCGGGGCCGCGCGCGCCGGGACAGGACCGACGGAGAGCGAGTCAGGTACGGGAGCCGGGGTGCGCATCGCGAGCGGGCACCACCCGCATCGCGAATCGCATCCCGGCTGGAGGCGGTATCGCAGCGCACCCGGTCAGTGGATCTGACCGGGGCGCTGCGGGAGCGAGAGTGTAGCGAGCGCTCCGGGGAGGAGCGGGAACCCGGAGCGCTCGGCGTAACAGTACCCCCCCCCTTGGGTCTCCCCCTCTTCTTGGAGCCTGAGAACCTGAGGACCAGATTTTTATCTAGGATATTGTCCTCAGGTTCCCAGGATCTCTCTTCAGGACCACAGCCCTCCCAGTCAACCAAAAAGAAGGTTTTTCCTCTGACCTTTTTGGAGGCCAGTATCTCCTTTACGGGAAAGATGTCAGAAGAACCGGAGACAGGAGTGGGAGAGATAAGTTTAGGAGAAAAACGGTTGATGATGAGTGGTTTAAGAAGAGAAACGTGAAAGGCATTAGGAATACGAAGAGAAGGAGGGAGAAAAAGTTTATAAGAGACAAGATTAATCTGGCACAAAATTTTGAAAGGACCAAGATAGCGTGGTCCCAATTTGTAGCTGGGAACACGGAAGCGGACATATTTAGCGGAGAGCCATACCTTGTCTCCGGGAGAAAAAATGGGGGGAGCTCTTCTTTTCTTATCAGCAAACTTCTTCATGCGTGATGAAGCCTGTAAGAGAGAATTTTGGGTCTCTTTCCATATGGTGGAAAGATCACGAGATATTTCATCCACAGCGGGTACACCAGAGGGCAAGGGAGTAGGGAGGGGGGGAAGAGGGTGACGGCCGTACACCACGAAAAATGGGGATTTGGAAGAAGATTCAGAAACTCTGAAGTTATACGAGAATTCGGCCCATGGTAGAAGATCTGCCCAGTCATCCTGGCGGGAGGAAACAAAATGCCGTAAATAATCACCCAGGACCTGGTTAATTCTTTCTACTTGCCCATTGGATTGAGGATGATAAGCAGAAGAAAAGTTTAATTTAATCTTGAGTTGTTTACAGAGAGCCCTCCAGAATTTAGACACGAATTGGACGCCTCTATCCGAGACGATCTGCGTGGGCAACCCGTGAAGACGAAAAATGTGTACAAAAAATTGTTTTGCCAACTGAGGCGCAGAAGGAAGACCAGGAAGAGGGATGAAATGTGCCATCTTGGAGAATCAATCAACGACCACCCAAACAACAGTGTTGCCACGGGATGAGGGTAAGTCTGTAATAAAGTCCATACCAATCAGAGACCAAGGCTGTTCGGGAACAGGCAGAGGATGAAGAAGACCAGCGGGCTTCTGGCGAGGAGTCTTATCCCGGGCACAGACAGTGCAGGCTCGCACAAAATCCACAACATCCGTCTCCAGAGTCGGCCACCAATAGAAACGAGAGATGAGTTGCACGGATTTCTTGATGCCCGCATGACCTGCGAGATGGGAGGAGTGACCCCATTTGAGGATTCCGAGGCGTTGGCGTGGAGAGACGAAGGTCTTCCCTGGAGGAGTTTGCCTGATGGAGGCTGGAGAAGTGGAGATCAGGCAGTCAGGAGGAATGATGTGTTGCGGAGAGAGCTCTACTTCCGAGGCATCCGAGGAACGAGAGAGAGCATCGGCCCTAATGTTCTTATCGGCAGGCCGAAAGTGAATTTCAAAATTAAATCGGGCAAAGAACAGAGACCACCTGGCCTGGCGAGGATTCAGCCGTTGGGCAGACTGGAGATAGGAGAGGCTCTTGTGATCGGTGTAAATAATAACTGGAAATCTTGATCCCTCCAGCAGATGCCTCCATTCCTCAAGTGCTAATTTAATGGCTAGTAGCTCTCGATCCCCGATGGAGTAGTTCCTCTCCGCCGGAGAGAAGGTCTTAGAAAAAAAAACACAAGTAACAGCATGCCCGGAAGAATTTTTTTGTAGAAGGACCGCTCCAGCTCCTACTGAGGAGGCATCAACCTCCAATAGGAAGGGTTTAGATGGGTCAGGTCTGGAGAGCACGGGAGCTGAAGAAAAGGCAGACTTGAGCTGTTTAAAGGCGTCTTCCGCTTGAGGAGGCCATGACTTAGGATTGGCATTCTTTTTGGTTAAAGCCACGATAGGAGCCACAATGGTGGAAAAATGTGGAATAAATTGTCTGTAATAATTGGCGAACCCCAAAAAACGTTGGATAGCACGGAGTCCGGAGGGGCGTGGCCAATCTAAGACGGCAGAGAGTTTGTCTGGATCCATTTGTAGTCCCTGGCCAGAGACCAAGTATCCTAGGAAAGGAAGAGATTGACATTCAAACAGACATTTCTCCATTTTGGCATAAAGTTGATTGTCACGAAGTCTCTGAAGAACCATGCGGACATGCTGGCGGTGTTCTTCTAGGTTGGCAGAAAAAATCAGGATATCGTCCAGATACACAACAACACAGGAATATAAGAGATCACGAAAAATTTCATTAACAAAGTCTTGGAAGACGGCAGGGGCGTTGCACAGGCCAAAGGGCATGACCAGATACTCAAAGTGTCCATCTCTAGTGTTAAATGCCGTTTTCCATTCATCCCCCTCTCTGATGCGGATGAGATTATAAGCACCTCTTAAGTCCAGTTTGGTAAAGATGTGGGCACCTTGGAGGCGATCAAAGAGTTCAGAGATGAGAGGTAGAGGGTAGCGGTTCTTTACCGTGATTTTATTAAGACCGCGGTAGTCAATGCAAGGACGTAGGGAGCCATCTTTTTTGGACACAAAGAAAAATCCGGCTCCGGCAGGAGAGGAGGATTTGCGGATAAAGCCCTTTTTTAAATTTTCCTGGATGTACTCAGACATAGCAAGAGTCTCTGGGGCAGAGAGAGGATAAATTCTGCCCCGGGGTGGAGTAGTGCCCTTGAGGAGGTCAATAGGACAGTCATAAGGCCTGTGAGGAGGTAGAGTCTCAGCTTGTTTTTTGCAAAAAACATCCGCAAAGTCCATATAGGCCTTAGGGAGACCTGTTACAGGGGGAACCACAGGGTCACGGCAAGGAGTACTGGTAACCGGTTTAAGGCAGTCCTTGAAACAAGAGGGATCCAAACTCTTGATCTCCCCTGTGGACCAATCCAGGGTTGGGGAATGGTGTTGAAGCCAGGGTAGTCCAAGGAGAATTTCGGAAGTGCAATTGGAGAGGACCAAAAACTCAATTTTTTCGTGGTGAGGTCCGATGCACATTAGGAGGGGTTCCGTGCGGTAACGCACGGCACAGTCCAATCTTTCATTGTTAACGCAATTGATGTAGAGAGGTCTGGCGAGACTGGTCACTGGGATGTTGAACCTGTTGATGAGAGAGGCCAAAATAAAGTTTCCTGCAGATCCGGAGTCCAATAAGGCCTTAGTGGAGAAGGAGAAGGTAGAGGCAGATATCCGCACAGGCACAGTAAGACGTGGAGAAGCAGAGTTGACATCAAGGACTGTTTCACCTTTGTGCAGAGTCAGCGTACGTCTTTCCAGGCGGGGAGGACGGATAGGACAATCCTTCAGGAAGTGTTCGGTACCGGCACAGTACAGGCAGAGATTCTCCATGCGGCGTCGTGTCCTCTCTTGAGGTGTCAGGCGAGACCGGTCAACTTGCATAGCCTCCACGGCGGAAGGCACAGGAACGGATTGCAGAGGACCAGAGGAGAGAGGAGCCGGGGAGAAAAAACGCCTCGTGCGAACAAAGTCCATATCCTGGCGGAGCTCCTGACGCCTTTCGGAAAAACGCATGTCAATGCGAGTGGCTAGATGAATGAGTTCATGTAGGTTAGCAGGAATTTCTCGTGCGGCCAGAACATCTTTAATGTTGCTGGATAGGCCTTTTTTAAAGGTCGCGCAGAGGGCCTCATTATTCCAGGAAAGTTCTGAAGCAAGAGTACGGAATTGCACGGCGTACTCGCCAACGGAAGAATTACCCTGGACCAGGTTCAGCAGGGCAGTCTCAGCAGAAGAGGCTCGGGCAGGTTCCTCAAAGACACTTTGAATTTCCGAGAAGAAGGAGTGTACAGAGGCAGTGACGGGGTCATTGCGGTCCCAGAGCGGTGTGGCCCATGACAGAGCTTTTCCAGACAGAAGGCTGACTACGAAAGCCACCTTAGACCTTTCAGTAGGAAACTGCTCCGACATCATCTCCAAGTGCAGGGAACATTGTGAAAGAAAGCCACGGCAAAACTTAGAGTCCCCATCAAATTTATCCGGCAAGGATAGTCGTAGGCCTGAGGCGGCCACTCGCTGCGGAGGAGGTGCAGGAGCTGGCGGAGGAGATGATTGCTGAAGCTGTGGTAGTAGCTGCTGTAGCATCACGGTCAGTTGAGACAGCTGGTGGCCTTGTTGCGCTATCTGTTGTGACTGCTGGGCGACCACCGTGGTGAGGTCGGCGACAACTGGCAGAGGGACTTCAGCGGGATCCATGGCCGGATCTACTGTCACGATGCCGGCTGGCAGGAGGTGGATCCTCTGTGCCAGAGAGGGATTGGCGTGGACCGTGCTAGTGGACCGGTTCTAAGTCACTACTGGTATTCACCAGAGCCCGCCGCAAAGCGGGATGGTCTTGCTGCGGCGGTAGTGACCAGGTCGTATCCACTAGCAACGGCTCAACCTCTCTGACTGCTGAAGATAGGCGCGGTACAAGGGAGTAGACAGAAGCAAGGTCGGACGTAGCAGAAGGTCGGGGCAGGCAGCAAGGATCGTAGTCAGGGGCAACGGCAGGAGGTCTGGAACACAGGCTAGCAACACACAAGGGAACGCTTTCACTGGCACAATGGCAACAAGATCCGGCGAGGGAGTGCAGGGGAAGTGAGGTATACATAGGGAGTGCACAGGTGAACACACTGATTAGAACCACTGCGCCAATCAGCGGCGCAGTGGCCCTTTAAATCGCAGAGACCCGGCGCGCGCGCGCCCTAGGGAGCGGGGCCGCGCGCGCCGGGACAGGACCGACGGAGAGCGAGTCAGGTACGGGAGCCGGGGTGCGCATCGCGAGCGGGCGCCACCCGCATCGCGAATCGCATCCCGGCTGGAGGCGGTATCGCAGCGCACCCGGTCAGTGGATCTGACCGGGGCGCTGCGGGAGCGAGAGTGTAGCGAGCGCTCCGGGGAGGAGCGGGAACCCGGAGCGCTCGGCGTAACAAGAACATACCCCATATGTGGATGTAAAGTCCTCTGCGGGGGAACTACAATGCTCAGAAGAGAAGGAGCGGCATTGGGCTTCTGGAGAGAATATGTCTGAAATTGGAGGCCAGGTGTGTTTACAAAGCCCCCATAGTGCCAGAACAGAGGACCCCCCACACATGTGACCCCATTTTGGAAACTACACCCCTCATGTAAGGTAATAAGGGGTACAGTGAAAATGAAAAATTTGGGGTAAAACCAGCATTTTTTGTGAAAAAAAATCTAATTTTTCATTTTCACATCGAATTTTAGTGGAAATTGGGGGGTGTAGTTTCCAAAATAGTATGCCATGTGTTTTTTTTTTTTGTTTTTTTTTTTTTCTGCTGTTCTGGCACCATAGGGGCTTCCTAAATGTGACATGCCCCCCAAAAACCATTTCAGCAAAATTTGCATTCCAAAAGCGAAATATGACTTCTTCTCTTACGAGCATTCTAGTACGCCTGTAGTGCACTTGACATCCACACATGGGGTATTTCCATACTCAGAAGAGATGGGGTTACAAATTTTGGGGGGCATTTCCTCCTATAACCCCTTGTAAAAATGTAAAAGTTGGGGGAAAACCAGCATTTTAGTGAAAAAAAAAGAGAGAAATTCATTTACACATCCAACTTTAATGAAAAGTAATCAAACACCTGTGGGGTGTTAAGGCTCAGCGAACCCCTTTTTACGTTCCTTGAGGGGTGTAATTTCCAAAATAGTTGCCATGTTGTTGTTATTTTTATTTTATTTTTTATTTTTATTTTTTTGCTGTTCTGGCACCATAGGGACTTCCTAAATGTGACATGCCCCCCAAAAAGCCATTTCAGTAAAACTCACTCTCCAAAATCCCATTGTTGCTCCTTCCCTTCTGAGGCCTCTAGTGCATCCACAGAGCCCTTGACATACACATATGAGGTATTTCCTTACTCAAGAGAAATTGGGTTACAAATTTTGGGGGGCTTTTTCTCCTTTTACCCCTTGTAAAATTTCAAAAACTGGGTGTACAAGAACATGCAAGTGTAAAAAATGAAAATTTAGAATTTTCACCTTTAACTTGCTGCTATTCCTGTGAAACACCTAAAGGGTTAACACACTTTCTGAATGTCATTTTGAATACTTTGAGGGGTGCAGTATTTATAATGAGGTCATTTATGAGGTATTTCTAATATGAAGACCCCTCAAATCCACTTCAAAACTGAACTGGTCCCTGAAAAATTCCGATTTTGAAAAATGTGTTTTTTGCTGAACTTTGAAGCCCTCTGATGTCTTCCAAAAGTAAAAACATGTCAACTTTATGATGCAAATATATTTTATATGTGAATCAATATATCATTTATTTGGAATATCCATTTTCAAAGTTAGAAAAATGCAAAATTTTCATGAAATTTGGGGATTTTTCACCAAGAAAGGATACAAGTAACAACGAAAATTTACAACTGTGTTATAGTAGAATATGTCACGACGAAAACAATCTCGGAATCAGAATAATCGGTAAAAGCATCCCAGAGCAAGCCCATTTTCACCTTAAGGACCAGGACAATTTTCTTTTTGCATTTTTGTTTTTCCTCCTCGCCTTCTAAAATCCATAACTCTTTTATATTTCCATCTACAGACCCATATAAGGGCTTGTTTATTGCGTGACCAATTGTACTTTGTAATGAAATCTCTCATTTTACCATAAAATGTACGGCGAACCCAAAAAAAATTTAGGGAGGACATTTTTATGAAAACCACAATTTTGCACATTTTGGAGGGTTTCGTTTTCACACTGTACAATTTACGGTAAAAATGTAAATTGGGTCAATACGATTAAAATGATATCCATGGCTAGATACTTTTATATTTTTGTACCGCTTAAAGAAAAAAAAAATTGAAAATTTTTTTTTTGTACAAAATCAGTAATCTAAAATCGCCCTATTTTGACCACCTATAACTTTTTCATTTTTCCGTTTACGCAGTTCACCATACGGGATCATTAACATTATATTTTGATAGTTCGGAATATGTTGATAAAAAAAATGTACGCTTTTTGGGGGTAAAATGGGAAAAACTGACAATTTTCATTTTTATTGGAGAGGGGATTTTTCACTTTTTTTTTACTTTTTATTTTTACATTTTTCAACTTTTTTTTTTTTTTTACTTTTTATGTCTCCATAGGGGACTATGTATAGCAATCATTTGATTGCTAATACTGCATAGGACATAGCACTGAAAAGTATTATCGGCTATCTCCTGCTCTGGTCTGCTCGATCTCAGACCAGAGCAGGAGACGCCGGGAGACGGACGGAGGCAAGTGAGGGGACCGCCATTACAAATGATTGGATCACCGCGACAGCGCTGCGGGCGATCCGATCATCTATTTTATCATGCGCAATGCTGCAGATGCCGTGTTCTGTACAGATCACGGCATCTGAAGGGTTAATGGTGGACATCTGCGTGATCGCGGATGTCGGCCATTACAGGCGGGTCCCCGGCTGCTGATAGCAGCCGGAACCTGCCATGTATGATTCGAGTACTGCTCCGATGCTCGCGGTCATACACAGGACGTAAATGTACGTCCTGGTGCGCGAAGTACCGCCAAACCAGGACGTACATTTACGTCCTTGGTCACTAAGGGGATAAAGGAAGAAGTTACACTTCTCCTGCCTTATGGATCCACTTCTGACTTTGGCTCAAAAACTGAAGTGGCAGTATTCCAAAAACTGCCAGAAAAAAAACCAAGTGGAAACTTAGCCTTAATGAGGCAGGGGCTTAAGCCCCTTTTAGAGTCTACTGAGAAGATTTATCAAAACCTGTCCAGAGGAAAAGTTGCTAAATGGCCCATTGCAACCAATCAGATTGCTTCTTTCAGATTGTTAAAAATTAAGCAATCTATTTGTTATGGGAAACTTGCCAACATATATTGATGAATCTCCCTCTATGTGTGCACATCGCTGCCTGCTTTACAGGACCACCACATTATGACTAGGATTCCACTGAGGTTTTTGCACTGCATATTTTTAGGCTTAAAAACGCCAGAAAAGCTGCCACTGTTTTTCCCTGCGTTTTGGCGTTTTTTCTGCCATTTTTACCTTTGTGTAGAATTTGCCTTTTTTGTCCCCTTTTGCGTTTTTTTTACAAATTTGTTGGGTACCAAAAAAAAAAAAAAAAAAAAAAAAGGATGTAGCAGGGATGGAAAAAAAATGATTTTACATATTTTTTTAAGTGTGCGTGTGTTTCACTTTTTTTCTTTATTTTTTACATTTTTAGGTAGTACTACTTCTCCCAGCATGGAACAGAATGTTCCATGATGGGAGTAGTACCTGTATTAATCTGTTCAGGACACAGGCCATATGCATTCGCCCTGCATCCCGAGTCTTTAAGGATGGATAGGGTGGGAATTCCGTTCGCCGCAGCTAGCCGGTTGGGGGCCGGACCGGGATGCCTGCTGAAATCATTTAGCAGGCATCCCGGAACATCGCCGAGGGGGGTTCTGAGACCCCCCCCCATGTCAGCGATCGGAGAAAATCGCATGTCAATTCAGACATGCGATTTTCTACTATTCCGGGCTGATCGGGTCTCTGGTGACCCGATTGCCCAGAAAATAGGGATGATCGGAGCTGTCAGTGACAGCCCTGATCATCCTAAGGGATAGGAGCGAGGTTGCAGTGCTGCCTCCTCCTATCCCCTGTCATTAGTAAGCAATGAGTGCTGACCAATGGCAGTTGAAGACAGAGGGTTGCCATGGAAACCCCCACTCTGCCCACCCCTGTAAGTCGGGTAGAACGGGGGGAGAAGATGGCGGCCAGTACCTGCACAGAAGATGCCGTGGGGACCACCGATCGTCGGTGACATCAGCGGCGATCAGCAGCGTAGGTTGGGAGGCGACGGCGTGGAGCATCTAGGAAGGTGGCAGTAAAGCGATCTTTACTGCTGCATTCCTAGTGGTTGCCAAACTGCAATTCCCAGCATGCCCAGACAGACAAAGTCTGTCTGGGCATGCTGGGAGTTGTAGTTTTGCAACATCTGGAGGGTTACAGTTGGGAGACCACTATTACAGTGGTGCCCAAACGGTAGCCCTCCAGATGTTGCAAAACTACAACTCTCAGCATGGCTAGACTGCCCAGGCATGCTGGGAGTTGTAGTTGTGTAACATCTGTCCCTTCAGATTTTGCCATTTTCATGAAAATTTTGAAAATTGCTGCTATACTTTGAAGCCCTCTAATTTTTTCAAAAAGTAAAAATATGTCAATTTTATGATACCAACATAGACATATTGTATTTGTGAATCAATATAACATTTGGAATATCCATTTTCCTTACAAGCAGAGAGTTTCAAAGTTAGAAAAATTTTACATTTTCATGAAAATTTACGAATTTCAACGAAAATTTACCACTGAAATAAAGTAGAATATGTCATGAAAAAACTATTTCAGAATCAGAATAAATCGGTAAAAGCATCCCAGAGTTATTAATGCTTAAAGTGACAGTGGTCAGAATTGCAAAAAATTGCTCCGTCCTTAAAGGGGTACTCCGGTGAAAACCTTTTTTCTTTTAAATCAACTGGCTCCGGAAAGTTAAACAGATTTTTACATTACTTCTATTAAAAAATCTTAATCCTTCCTGTACTTATTAGCTGCTGAATACTACAGAGGAAATTCTTTTCTTTTTGAAATGCTCTCTGATGACATTTATATTTATTTATTTAGTGTTGTCCTTAGTGGGATTTGAACCCAAGGCCCCAGCACTGCAAGGCAGCAGTGCTAACCGCTAAGCCACCATGCTGCCCTTAGCATACATCTGCTATGCACGGTTGCTAAAATGGACAGAGATGTCAGCAGAGAGCACTGTGCTCGTGATGTCATCAGTGTTCCAAAAAGAAAGGAATTTCCTCTGTAGCATTCAGCAGCTAATAAGTACTGGAAGGATTAAGATTTTTTAATAGAAGTAATTTACAAATATGTTTAACTTTCTGGCACCAGTTGATTTAAAAGAAAAAAGGTTTTCACCAGAGTACCCCTTTAACCTCTTAAGGACCCAGCCATTTTACACCTTAGGACCCGGCCATTTTTTGAACATCTGAGCACTGTCACTTTAAACATTAATAACTCTGTAATGCTTTTAGTTATCATTCTAATTCTGAGATTGTTTTTTCGTGACATATTCTATTTTAACATAGTGGTAAAAATTTTTGGCAACTTGCATCCTTTCTTGGTGAAAAATACCAAAATTTTATGAAAAATTTGAACATTTTGCATTTTTCTAACTTTGAAGCTCTCTGCTTGTAAGGAAAATGGATATTCAAAATATTTTTTTTAATTCACA